>NC_062281.1:44194113-44808113 GCF_902655055.1 Lutra lutra
TTTCCGTGAGGTTTTATTTTTAATTTTTGAAATGAGAATAGGTATAACCGGTAAATTACTTAATATATTTTTCTGCCTTAAATATATACATAAATGATTTTAAATATCACTTTCCTGTAGTTGTAATCCTAATAATTAGCTATTGTTAGTAGGCATTCAGCTAAATGGTAAATCTAGTAGGAACTATGCAGAGTCCAAATGTGAATAACCATTTAATTTAGATTATTTATTATCCTTGAATTTTAAAATCATTTTACATAAAATTTAAAATTATACTTTCCGTATCTATTATTTAATGACCCACACTGTTGTGTGTAAGTCTCCTGTTATGTGCGTGTTAATCTCCTGTTATAAACCACCCACTGAGTTTTCCCTGTGTAATTGAAGGACCATAATGTACTCTTTCAGGGACTGTCATAACTTGAAAATATCAGTCTTTTTAGGGTGAAGGAAATGACAATAAGAAGAATTAACACTTTAAGTTAAACTCCTATTTTGGTTGAGGCCTGTGCATGAGACAATTTTAGAATGGATGCTTTGTAAAGCTTACAATGGGTAAGGGTAAAAAAGAAAATGTTAGAATGATTAATCTTTAGACAAAATTTTTAATGGAAGAAATGCATATCCAACAGAAAATCTAAAATTATATGTCCTTCATATCTTGGTAATTTTAATATAAACTTTATTTCTTGCCTCTGATTTTAATGCTGTTTATTTTTGGTTTATTACTTTGTTATTGTGAGCTGCCTAGCATCAATTTAATACCAGTTTAAAAAATAATAAACAAATTATAAAAATGTTTTTGTTGTTGCTGTTATTGTAAAGTAGGTAATCCTGGTCCTCATTTTGTAAACTCTCCAAATGCCCTCTTCATGACCCCTGTCTATACTTTATTTCTTTCCCGCCTTTCATGTTTGCTTTGGCTTACCAACTTGTTCCTGCCAAATGAGTTAGTTGAAATAGGAACATTAATTTTTATGCATGGAAGCATGTCAACTACAATGGGAGGGAAGGGGTGGTGAAGAGGGAGGAGCCGGGTAGAACAGAAACAACCAAGCGTGGATAGTCCACCAGACTGTGCTGTCCCAAGGAAAAGCTCTGGTTGTCACATTTTCATGTGAGCTTTTTACCAAAGGTTGCAAAGGTTGCAACAATTTTCTCAAAAATCCTATTTCTTGGCTTGAAAACTTCTTCTCAATATAGGCCTTTTGGGGCGCCTGGGTGACTCAGTGGGTTAAAGCCTCTGCCTTCGGCTCAGGTCATGATCCCAGGTTCCTGGGATCGAGCCCCGCATCGGGCTCTCTGCTCAGCGGGGAGCCTGCTTCCCTTCCTCTCTCTGACTGCCTCTCTGCCTACTTGTGATCTCTGTCTGTAGAATAAATAAATAAAATCTTAAAAAAAAAAATAGGCCTTTTAGGCTGTTCGCTATCCTACAGTCTGCAGTGATCCTTGTTTCAAAGCCCCATTATTGAGATACACCAGAGGGACATTTTAAAATGGACAGCAAAGAATATAAAAAGACAGAAAAAATTAGAATAACAGGAGTACTGATTTCCCTGGAGTACCTTTAAAGTTCTTCACAGTTTCTGGTGGATAAAACGAGCTATTTATTTTGGTTCTTCCAACAGTTTTCCATGGATCATGCTATGACCCAGAAATGCCTGCTCCGCTTGCTGTTGGTTGGCATTCCAGTCAGGTGAAACTCCCCAAGAGCGTGACAGAGAAGCTTGGGTCCTGGAGAGAGTGCATTCTTTGGAGCTAGAAATCTTGGGAGGTAAGCCTGGGCTTCAAAAGTTACTATGTGTGAGGGTATGAACACATCCCTTAACCACTCTGACTCTGTTTCTGATCTGTCTAAAAAGTGGATAATAATAATACTAGTCATAAAATTATCTTCTCAGTCTTCCTATTTACAAGACTTTGAAGGCTTTCAGAAATAGTAATGATGACAATAATAGGTAGCATAATGTTTATCCTAAACCCTAGAGCACCAGCCAGCACGGGCATGGTTTTCTGGCTCATTATTCCAGCAATGTTGCCCACCACTTTGTGGTGTTCACATGTAAGGCTGAGCGTACACCTATGTGAGTGTAAATGCTTCTAAGGCAGGGCCTATATTCTTCTTATTGTTGGTGCCAGGCATTTAATAAATGATCAGTAATGTTTGCTGAATGAACAGCTAAATGAATATGATAGGTAGTCATGTGAAGAGGGACTAATTTTGTCTTCTATACTCTCCAGAAATAAAACTATACTTGTAATAGGATGTCATAGGAAGACAAATAGAAATTCAATACAAGAAAGATGAAAATTAATCCTCAGAGAAATCCAAAAATGGAACAGGACGCCTTTTAAAATAATGTCTTTGAGATCAGTGAGTTTTTCTTAAGCAGAGGTTATTGTACCCATCAGGAAAAACTAGGAAATGCTGCAATAACAAAAAATGCTAAAATTCAGGGACTCCAAATAATGTCTTTCATGCTGTGTATCCATCATGGGTTGGGAGGGATATTTTGACCATTTGAGTCATCTGGACCTAGGCTGATGGAACAACCATCCTCTTGAATGGTGCCCAGTCAGTCATCACGGCTGAAGGAAAAGGAATGTGCTGTAGAAATTTATGAATGGACAGCTAAACGCTGCAGCCTGTGAGTGACACATTATTACTATTTACAACTCACTGGCAAGAACTAGACATTTGACTCCAAACATAAGGCGATCAGGAAGTAGAATCCCACAACGTACCTAGAAGATAACGATATTTTTTTTTTAAGATTTTTTTTTTTTTTTTATTTGACAGAGAGATCACAAGCAGGCAGAGAGGCAGGCAGAGAGAGAGGAGGAAGCAGGCTCCCCGAGAGAGCAGAGAGCCGGATGCGGGGCTCGATCCCAGGACTCCGAGATCATGACCTGAGCCGAAGGCAGCGGCTTAACCCACTGAGCCACCCAGGCGCCCCAGAAGATAATGATATTAATGACAATTATACTTTGGGTTGTTGTAAAGAGAATTATGAGAAGGTCAATCCTTGACTGGTTGATTTTGCCCATGCACATATTTTTCTAACCCTTCTGCAGTGTCTGCAGGCTTTGTTTTCTTTTAGCAGATCTCACATATGTTGCCCTTATACTTCCAGGCCATTAAGTTCTAAATACACCTATGTTCAACTGCTTTCTATAATTACTGACTTGTATTTGTGTCTGTTACCATTTTCTTGGTTGTTTGCTGTTTGGGGGACTTTACCAAATACTAATTCTTATATTCTATCATGATTCCATAGCTTTCACTATAGAAATGTATACCAGCACCTCCCCCCACCCAGTTATTTTCTTTTTTGAATATGCACATTTAAGACAGCTTCTCATTTTAAGGGAACTGCTCAATGGCCATAATGAGAACTATTTCTTGGGAGACTAGATTGTACTTTTAAGAGTGGTTTACACTGCATGGACACCCATTATGGTGGAAAACTGAAATTCCAGGCAACATGATGGGAAAGTGCGGCTTCTAAGATAGCAACCTAGGGAGCTATTCTCATAACAGATCGCTATTTGTGGTGCCATATTCTTGCTTTCTAATATACCTTGATCAGCATGGGTCTGTACATCTGTCTGTACATGATGAACAGAAGTAGATTTTTGTGGCTCGATGAGTTGTTTTAGGAAGGCTGCAAAGTTAAAGTGAACCTAGGTCCTGCCTTGGATAGAGTAGAAATCCCATGGTCAATGCATAGAATCTAGTGTTGTAGTGAATGTGCAGTTCTCTCTTTTGGCTGTTTTGTTTGATGACTGTGTGTGTGTGTGTGTGTGTATACATGTGCACATGTGTGTAGCAGAGGGATGACTGATCATGAAAAACAGGTGTAACTAAAATCAGGTTTCAAAGCTCGTCTTTATTAAATATTGTTAGATGGAATGGTGTCTTAGGAAAAGCAGGAGGCACAGTGGCACAGAGTGGCAAAGTGCCTTTTAAAAGAATCCTCACAAATACTGAACTTGGTCTAATGGCAGTTAAATCAGTCCTCCTAAGCATATCTCAACATATGGTGGCTCTCACTGTATTATTTTGTCTAAAATGTTGTGGTTATCTTGGCTTGTGGCACTGGAGTAATTACAGGGTACTACCCTCCCATTTTTGCTCACTGGTCTTTAGTGAGAAGACTTAACAGCCATTTGTCTAGGCTACTCTGAATGAGAAGCAATTTTTCTCCTCTGCCTTTCTGAATGATAATGAGGTGATGAGTGTGTTCCTTTTGGAAAGACATGCTGACCTGTCCATGCTGGAAGTTTGATGTGTTTAGCAGCCACTATCGTGAGGCTGTGGAGAAAGTAGAGCAAGACAATATCTTTGGGGTGACTAAAAATACACAAATGCCAATGATATACAGTGGAATTTGTCCGGATAGTACCTTTAAGTGACTGTCATGTGAGGAAGGAATGTGTCAAAAGTGCCATCTCATCCTAAGCGGAGTATGTCACAACTGATAGGTAAGGACGTCACTGCCTAATGTCTCTGGTTTAAGTAGAGAAGCATTCTGCAATTCTCCAAATGGTAAAGAATGGCTTAGTTTGAAGCCAGTCTTTCTCTCCGCGTGTTTGTACCCAGCAACCAGAGGAAATAGAATTCTTACCTGAAATTTCTCTCAGATGCAGGTAAGACTCAGAAGAAACAAATGTGAAAGTCCTTATTGGCCCAATTTGCTCGTCATGGGTTCTTACTCTTGATGTGTGACTTATTATGCCAAATCACATGGTTGGGTAATTATAATATAATTGACAAATTTCAGGCCTCTGTGACTATGGAAAAAGCAGGACATGGAGGTAAAATAGGTCACAACTAGTCGATTCAGAATGTGGAGAGCCAGATATATATGCCTAGCTATGCAGGTTAACATACTTTATACTCATACACGAATAACTTTGAAGGCAGGGTTTTCACTCCACTTTATTTTTAGGAAGTCCCACATAATCCATTAAAACTTTTACTGCAAAGATTGTGTAAGTTATACAGTGTAAGCGAATCCACATGTACCTAGGTCACAACATGACATGCAAAACCTTTGCATAACTAAAAAGCACCGTGCTTACTTTTTTCATGTTTTATTGGTGAGTTTTTTTCTGGTGCTTGATTTGTTTTTTCCCACACCAAATTCCCAAACGTCCTAAAACATATTTGGAATTATCTAAGGCTTATGTACTTGATGAACACCTTAATAACTGTGAAGATATAAGATTGACAGAAAACATTATGTTTTAGTATCTCTCAGAAAGTAGACTTTGAACCTGGCAGACGGTACCACTGGTAAAGGAATAGCTCTTCTTAGGATGCAAATCCCTCTTAGCACAAGAATTATTGACCCACGAGATGTATAATGGCTCCTTAGTTTATTATATCCAGTCCACTGCCACACAGGCATGCTTACCCTTTGTGCTTTTGAGAGTTCAGCAAAGAACACTGATGTAAACCCACTCCAAAGCTAAACGCAATCATTAGGTCACGATTCTTGTTTCTCTATCTCCCCAGCACCCTTCAGAGTATCCTGTTGTAATAATGCACATTGCACATACATGTAATTGAATTCAGGTCACAATTCAAGCCAGCTGCTCTGGAATACCAACTTGCAAGCATCACTCAACAAGAGAATATGTCTTTATTCTGCACAGAGGATACAGAGACGCTGTGCTCTAACCACGTGACACGGAGTGCTTCTGAATACCAATGGTGTTCGCTAGGAAGAGAACTTCTTCAGATGCAAGAAGCCCAACCTTTCAGGGATAGGAATCCTTAAAATAAAACTTGAGGTGCAGAGCTACAAATATGTCGATGCACAATGAATTCCAGTGGCGTACAGTTAAGAAATAAGGTTTCTTTGTGACCCAGCAACATAATCACATGTGAGGCATTGCCTCTAAATCACAGGCATTTGTCGTTCCTGCTAATTGGTGAACTAACCTATTAACAAGTCTCTTAAATGTTACACGACTTAGATACGTGAGCGGAGATATCTGTTACGTTAGGAAATCCTGAAATTGTATTACTCGAGTACAAAAAGCAAAGGAAAAATACCTGCCTAGAGGTTGATGTGCTGTATTCCATTCCGAAGCAAAGGAAGGCATTTGCTTTAGTCATTGCCAGCCCCCACGCATAACTTTAAAAGCCCCGAATTGTGCAGGCTACAGGGTGTCATATTAAATTGTTGTCAGCATTGAACAAAAGTCCTAAGCACGTAATTCAGAGCAACTGATACAAGAGTTAAGTAGAGGTTTAAACAAAGGCAAATGAGTCGGGCAGAGCCTTTTGAGATATTTATTTTGAATAAAAAGTTAAACTTTGTACAGTTTGAGTACAAACCCTTTCAATGAATTTTATATAGTTTGAGAGACAAAGAAAAGCGCCACTTGAGAAGGCTGATTAACTGAATCGCTCTTCGTTGTGCATGCCGCTGGTGATGGAAATATATTTATCAATACACTTTTTAGTCACACAAAATGGACACCATCTAATCCGAAGAAGAGAATCGGAGATTCACAAAAGCACTGTTGAATGTCTTCTGACGATGGTTTGGTGAGTGAAATGTAAAGCCAGGATTTACAAATATTACACAAGTGAACACTGTTACTGCACTCAGGCTGAAAAATCCTGTTCAAATCCAATAAGTGGTTTAAGATGTGCAAATAGAGGCTTCTGCAGGGAGTCAGGCATTAGAAGCCACCTGGAGCATGTGCTAGAGATTGTATCCATCAATACAGCAGCTGGGCTGAAATTATAAAGAGAGCTGCTTTTCATCACGCTTGTTTTAATGCATACATTTCTCCTGTCACTGGCACCCCAGGAAAACTACTAAGCACAAAAATGAATGGTGCCCATTACCTGATATTCATACTTGTGACAACAGAGGAAAGAATCACAACACAACAGTAAGCAAAAAAATTGATATCCAAATTATTTTTAAGTTGCTGCAGTAGGAGAAAATCTTGAGAACCAATTGGCATTCTTTTAATATGAGAAGTGGGAAGGAAAACAGAGTCATTTCATAGTTGATCATAAATGTCCTTCACTTATGATACGGACAGACTCTACAATTATTTTCAAAGCAGGGTCACATTTTAAATTCCATTTTGTACTTAAAAGAGGGAAAAGATGTCTTCTCTAGTAGGAGACTTAATGCAAAATGCTGGTTGAAGAAAATATTAGGAGCCTGTGGCTAGATCTAGCCAATTCCAGCTTTAGAGACAGAGAGAAGACCACATTCCCTGAAGTGGTTCTGTAACCATTGGGCTGACGGACTGGTGTCCCGACCTCTCTAGCCTTGTATGTGACTCATAACTAAATAGCAAATGCCAGCTATTGCCTAATTGTGCCTTCATGATGATGGTACAATCTATATATAACATACTATTAAACTGATGCCTTGGGAACAACACGGAAACAGCCTCAGTAATAGCTAATTATTACAAAGGCAAAACAAATCAATGGGAACAAAAAAAGAGATCGGTGGTTGCTTCGAGTCTGGGGTGAGGATGAGGTTGACTGAAAAGAGGCATGAGAGACATTTTTGGGATGATGGACATGTGTTCCACCTTTGTTGTGATAGTGGTTACACAGGTGCATACATTTGTCAAAGCTCATAGACCTGTGCAATTAAAATGGATGCATTTCATTGTGTATAAATGATACCTTAATAAAGCTGATCTTTTTGAAAGGATCAGGATCGGAAATATCATTTCAGTTTGTTGTAATTTGATAAGAGAAGTGATATATTATATAACCAACCCCAATGTTCTCTTTCTCTTTTCATTTGTTGAATGTTTAAAATTCACATTTCATCTTTTGTTGAGGTGGTTGCGCTTTACTCAAGAGTGAATTTGAATTTCAGAAGGAAACATTCTACACACTGGATGGGTTTAGATGCGTTAATCAGGAAAACAGGTCCTGTCTTGACACTTAAGGCTCCAGGTTAAGTTGATACGACTTTTTTCCTCCCACAGAGTAATGTGTGGTTTACAGAGGAGGCTGATGCAACAGGTCAGGAAAAAGCATGTCTTTAGGTGTAATGGAAACAATGATGAACTGGAATGTTAAGAGGCCTAATATCTTCTACCCCACTTCCATTAATCTCCGTGAACAATTATGGGTCACTTAGATTTCCCAAGACTCAATGTTTTCATGGGTAGTTTTCAAGCTTATTTGATTTTACTGGAGGAATTCTTGTTTCAAACAATATATTTGACAGACTCACAATAAATAAAATAGGTAAGAGTAAGAGGTATTCTGGCAGGATTGGAGGGTGGGGGACAGAGGTTGTAATTTTGTATGTTGCCCACCACACACAAACCACAGGCCCCTTGTTGGAGACCTGAATTTTCTCAGAGAAGTGTCAAAACCCACTGTTCTTAACTTCCATTCCTACTTTAATATTTTAGAACTCTATTTAGAAAAATACTCTGACAATTAAGAGTATGTTTTATTTTTCAAGTTTTTAAAATTTTGCTTAATGGTAAAAAATAGCTTTGTTTTAGGGGAGAAGATTCAGATTTAATAAGGAAAATGAAAACTTCCATATTATATTTTTAATTAAAAATTTTAAAAGATTTTATTTATTTATTTATTTGACAGAGAGTGACACAGCAAGAGAGGGAACACAAGCAGTGAGAGGGGGAGAGGAAGAAGCAGGCTTCCCACTAAGCAGGGAGCTCAGTGCGGGGCTTGAACCTGGGGCCCAATGCAGGGCTGGATCCTGGGACCCTGGAATCATGCTGAGCCAAAGGCAGATGCTTAATGACTAAGCCACCCGGCACCCCTATATTTTTGTTTATTTTTTTTTTAAAGATTTTATTTATTTATTTGACAGACAGAGATGACAGTAGGCAGAGAGGCAGGCAGAGAGAGAGAGAGGGAGAAGCAGGCTCCCTGCTGAGCAGAGAGCCTGATGTGGGGCTCGATCCCAGGACCCTGAGATCATGACCTGAGCTGAAGGCAGAGGCTTAACCCACTGAGCCACCCAGGCACCCCTATAATTTTGTTTTAGTCAACATTTTTCTATGCAACTTTTTGTATAGAAAAATGATCAGCTATGATCATAATGATGTAAAAATTTTCTTTGCCGATAATATTATCATATTAGCACTTTGATACAAATTATTTTAAAACTCCCTGGTATTCCATTGAGTGAATTTATTATCTGTTGTTCAGTAATTGTTTATATATATATTTTTAAATATTTTATTTATTTATTTGACAGAGATCAGTTAGGTACAACATGGTTCATCACCATTGAAAAGTTCATAGTCTAGTGGTAGGATCAAAAGGTACATGCTTTAAGAACAAAATGTCTTAGTAGCTCAGAGGATCTAGGAACAGTTCTGCCCTGGGTGGTTGGAGTAGCCTTTACATAAAATTACAGTTGCTTTGTGTTTTTAAATATTTAATCAGATGGATCCTGAAGAGAAGGAATAGGTTTGGTAGGTACAATTGTTGGAGAGACTAGCATTATATGCAAAAGTGAAATGTCATGAAAGTCTATAGCATGGTTAAAGATTAATGCCAACTTTATGAGCTTGAGTGCATGGCTACCCTGTCCTTGTAATGAATTGGGAAGAATGAGTCAAGCTTTATACTTTCCAAAAGTTCTATTGAAGGTTAATAAAAACACATCTTACTTTTTCTTGATGGTCCATTTTCTAGGATTTCCCCTTAAGTTTGAGGTGAAGTACTCATTTTTCTGCCTCTCAACTTCTTTCACATTAAAAAGATGAAATAAGAACTCATAAACGGGGGCACCTGGGTGGCTCAGTGGGTTAAGCTGCTGCCTTCGGCTCGGGTCACGATCTCAGGGTCCTGGGATTAAGCCCTGCATCGGGCTCCTTGCTCAGTGGGGAGCGTGCTTCTCTCTCTGCCTCTGCCTGATTCTCTGCCTGCTTGTGCTCTCTCTCTATCAAATAAATAAATAAAATCTTAAAAAAAAAAAAAAAAAGAACTCATAAACGGGGGCACCTGGGTGGCTCAGTGGGTTAAAGCCTCTGCCTTCAGCTCAGGTCATAATCCCCGTGTCGTGGGATTGAGCCCCATATCAGGATCTCTGCTCATTGGGGAGCCTGCTTCCTCCTCTCTCTCTCTCTGCCTGCCTCTCTGCCTACTTGTGATCTCTGTCAAATAAATAAATAAAATCTTTTAAAAAAAGCTCATAAATGTATTTTATTACTCTTCAAGTATAAATGTTTTGAAGAACTTAAATGAACTAGATAATAGTTTATGCTGTATTTAATCCAGACTGTAGACCAGTTTAATAATCTCTTTAATGAAATTTTTCTGACGACTCAAAGTGTTAATACTAGTTAAATATTTAATGACAGCCTAATAGAAAAGCCTTAGTTTGATTCTTATAGTTCAAGTTGATATTTGACTTTAAATAACATGACTGGATATTTAAATTCTATGAATTGAAGATCCCGAAGTGTTTGTGATTTTGTCCTATCAACACTAAGTTAGAGGTAGACACAAGTAGAGCCCAAGGTCAGATGAGAGCTAAAAGTTGGGACTCACCTTGGGATCAAATGAATTTTTAAAATCTGACTCCTTGAAATTTAACCACTCCATAATGAAAATCTATCACAATATGATTAGCTTTTAAGGTTCATTAAAGCCTTCTAATACTAGTGATTAAAAGAAAATCAATTACACCCGCAATACATAAACAAAAGAATCTCAAATTCCTTCAGATTATCGACTTTCTAACTCCTTGACTTGACTATCTCTTCAAGGTAATTTTACAGTGAACTAATTACAGTATGTGAACTCCAGCTATCATATATCAGAAAGTGGGCTGAAAAGCAGGAATTAAACACAGGATCCTAGCCATTCATCCTTTTGATTTAACAACAGGAGAGTGTAAGCATAGGTTTAGTAATATGAGCATTCAGTCCTTGGTAAGTCATTTCCTATTGTTATATGAAAGAGAGCAATTCCAATTATTTCTTCGAGGAAAGCACTAGAAAAATATTAAGAATACTTGTTTACCAAAAATAAAATCATCAGACTTAAAAGAGGAAAAATAGTGTACCCATCCCCTAGATTGTCTGTTCACTTCAAAATCCTATTACCCCCAAAGAGGGAACTTGAACAGAATTGAAATCTTTCATGTTTCTGTCTTGCCATAACATGTTTCCCATGATGCTCTTATTCTGTGTTATTTTTAGCTGGCAGTTAATAATGCAGATTATCCAGCTAGGAAAATTAAAATTTAATCTAAAATGGACAGGTTTTAAAATAAACATTGAAATTTAAATATCTATTATCTAAATATCTACTTGGTAAGAGAAAGGGCTTCCCTATGGGACATTTTCTAGATTCTCTAGTTCAGAATTTAACTTATTTTTGAAAAAACATGTTGAACTTCTCTAGTGGAAATTTGCCATTTGGTTTCTTAAATCAGTTACAGTTTACAGCATTGATTCATGAATCATTCCAAAAAGTAAGCCTGAATTACCAGTGTATGACAGCAAGAGGTGGATTTTCAGCAGAAATGGAAACATGGCTTGTTTATCTTGGAGAGCATTCTTGTCATAATTTTTACTGGGCACATATATTTTGTGCGCTATTTTGTCTGTTTTTCCTATTCTCAGGTAGAATAAACGAAAAAGATTTTTTTAAAAAAGAGAGAGGATAAGAAAAAGACACTACTTGATGGTCCTGGTAAAGTTATTAAAGGATTCAAGTCCCCTCTATCTGGAGGTGCAGACATCCTTTCCTTCAGTACAGGGGACAGTGCAGAATATTTGATGTGTTCTGTGAGCAGGAAGGGAAGAAAAGGGCTCATCCTAATGTTACACCACCACCCATTGCGTACCCCAGACCAGTAAGCTCTTTTCCAACTAGCTGTGAAATAGACTGGCCTCACCTGCTTGAACAGATGCCAAGGAGTGTGACCATGCCACAATCGTGCCACTGGATGTGGCACAGGGACATGCCAACAAATGTGTTTCTGTAGGTCCAACTCCAAAGATGGGATAATGGGGGCGAGTCAGAATGCACAGAGCAAACGATGCCTCACCTACCACTCAAAGGCAAAGGATTAGAGAAAACCACAAGCTCTGAGACTGATAAAAGATAGCTCTCTGCTGGATGATATAATAAATCTGCTAGCCTGGTTTCCAAGATAGCTAAAACCAGAAGGACTGTTGATAGACTAGTCTGCAGGATTGGAAGGGGGTTGTGGAAAGTTATTTGAATCACTTTGCTTTCATGAAGCTCTGAGTTGCTTCCCATACTTGAGTGGGAGAATGTCCAAATGAAGGTAGAAATGACTATTTTCTCACTTGAAAAATAAGAAGGTGTCATAATGGACTAGGGACATGTATAGACTGTCAGGTGGGAAAATGTACTGGCTTAATTGTCTGAGGGCCAAGATTCAAATCCTATTTTTGGCATTAGGGTAATTATTGAATCTTTCTGAGTCTCTACAATGGAAATGCTTATAACACTGCCTTTATAAGAACATTAGAGGTCTATAGGAAATGATATGGGTGAATATGCTTTATGGAGAATTATATGATATGTCATGATGAAGTGCACCCCTTAGTCATAAAACATGAAATGCAAGTTGCTCCTGAAGACCTTGACCTCAGTTCTGTCATTTAGTATTTAGGCAAATTAGTCAAATTATTTATAAATTCCTTGTGTTCTCCTTTGTCCCTCTCAAATGTAATATTTTGTTTATCTCAAACTAGATCCTACCTGTTAATTCCTTTAAGATTTTGAGAAAAGTTTCCACCTACTATGTGCAACACTCTATGCCAAATGCTGGGAATTTTTGTAAATTATTTTAAAATTGTCCATTTTCTATAAAAAAATAGTTTTTTGTGTTTCTGGGAGAAAACCATGTATGCTTAAAGGCTGTGGTAAGTTTATTTTATTTCATTTTTTAAAACAAATCATTAAAGCATAATTTTCAAAAGAAAAACAGAAAACAAAATTTTGTTACAATCTTATTACTTTGATCAAGATTTTTAAAAAATGGGGGCATCTGGGTGGCTCAGTGGGTTAAAGCTTCTGCCTTCAGCTCAGGTCATGGTCCTGGGGTCTTGGGATCGAGTCCTGTATTGGGCTCTCTGCTCAGCAGGGAGCCTGCCTTCCCTCTCTCTCTGCCTGCCTTTCTGCCTACTATGATCTCTGTCTGTCAAATAAATAAATAAATAAATAAATCTTTAAAAAAAAAGATTAAAAAATGTTTTTTAAGACTATCGCTACCAAGTGTTTTGTACTTTGGGGACGTAATTTATAAATGCATTATTTACTTGGTTTCCACACTTGCTTATACATATAGATAGAATCAATACAGAATTTACCTATTGCAAGCTTTGTAGGTTCCACCAAGACTTAATTCCTATATAGATTTTCCTTCGTGGCTAGATGTATTTTCATTTTCAAAGTTTACCACACAAAACAGAGACTATACAACACTTACTTGGGGCAATATTATTTTTCAATTTTAAAGAAACTGCTTTCATTTTTCTTTTATTTCAAGTTTTGTGACACCTAAGAATTTTCCCATTCAATTGAAATAAGGAGGAGTTGTAATCTCAGTTTAAGACCCATTGAAGTTATCCACCCGCTGCCCCACCAGTGTTCAGGATCTGGGGGAGAATGACTAACCCTTGATCTCAGAATCACTTGCCAAAATTGATTTCTTCAACACATTGTTGAAGGAAACATTGTGACACCATTGTATGTTTGTTCCCATTTCATTTCCAGGAACAGTTAGATTTTTTTTTATATGAGGGAAAAGCATTCTGTGAGACAATGCATGGAAACCCATAGAAGGTTGTATGGCTTGTAGGCACTAAATAAATATTAGCTCTTGTCATCGTTGAGATTGACCCTTTCAGATATTGCAGTTCCATGATTGATTCTCTTGCTGGTAATTGATTACATCATACTTTTAAACACATGTTTTGAAGCCTAGGTATATTAGTTTTCAAGTATGTAATGCATTGCTGTTTTTTCTCCCTACGTGTTTAGAAAATTCCAGCATCACATCATGATCCACAGCAACTTGTGTGCACATCACAAGGAAGTAAATGGCACACAAAAGTGTGTTCTACAGAGGTCTTTTCACTTTGTCCTTTCCGAAGGCATAGAAAAGAAGGGCAGGGATCAAGGAAACAGCCTCGGTGCTTGACTGGCTCACACAAAGCTTGTGGACCTAGAATCAAAGTCGTTTTAAATCTTCTACGCATCACCCTCAGTGCAGTGGCTTTTCTCCTAGAACTTTATACTAAGTAGCCTTTTCCACACCTGGTGAGACTATTCTTCTAAACTATGGTTTCTCAACCACCACTGTAATATTGTGATCTGGATAATTCTTTTTTTTTTTTTTAAGATTTTATTTATTTATTTGACAGAGAGAGATCACAAGTAGACGGAGAGGCAGGCAGAGAGAGAGAGAGAGAGAGGGAAGCAGGCTCCCTGCTGAGCAGAGAGCCCGACGCGGGACTCCATCCCAGGACCCCGAGATCATGACCTGAGCCGAAGGCAGCAGCTTAACCCACTGAGCCACCCAGACGCCCCTGATCTGGATAATTCTTTGTTGTAGGGGTTCTGTTCTTCGAGCTGTAAGATGTTTAGCAGGGGTATCCGGGACCTCTACCTACTAGCCACCCATAGCACCTCCCTATGCCTCCACGTTGTGAAAACCAAAACTGTCTCCATAAACTGCCAAATGTTCTCTGAAGGGCAAAGTCACCCTTAGTTGAAAACCACTGAACCTGGATTGGGACTTGAGCACATTCTACCCATTAGTGTTTCTGCTTATGATTCTGATTCACAACACACTTCGTTAGAACACAAGCCATCATTGAGTTCACTTAAATCGATAAGCCATTTTCATTCCAAAATCGCTCTCTCATCTGGCCCTCCTTTTATTCAGGCGTTCATTTATTATTCTTCACTTTAAAAAATTACTGAGAGCCAGCACTGGGCAAGCCGTCTTAATTCAAGCCCTTATGAATCTTGCCTGGTGGTGTGTCCTCACTGTACCCTCCGCCTTTCCCCAGCCCCCATCTGGTCCCTAGAATCATGTCCCCATCCCAGTGGATCAAATGACCCCTCTAAAACCCAAATCTGGTCATTTCTAGTCTTTTAAAAATCCTCTGCTAGTTCCCTTCAAAGTACAAACATTTTGCCATCCAAACACTTAAGCCTAGCACAGAAACAGTTATGATCTGGTAAAACTGACAACATGAGATTCTTTATACACACTGAACACAAGTTCTCAAATGTACATGATCTAAATGTCCATGCTTTTACATATATACCCACAATGCTCTTTAACTTAATAATGCCATGAATTAATTCTGATTGCTCCTTCAATGGTCTACTCTGCTGTCCTTTATTCTGGAAAGTTTCCTTTACTCCCTGGGCAACATCAGAGAGTTTCCCCATTCCACTCACCAGAGAGAACTTACAATAGCCCTTATCACAGACTATTGTATTTTTTTACATTTCTCTCTCTCATTCTCTCTGCTGGAATGTGAGTTCTGTCAAGGTACGGGTCAAATTGGCTTACCTTTGTAGACTCATTATTAAACAGGATGTGGTTCAAAGTTAGTGCACAAAATAAAAATAAACTAAAAATTAATTGAATTAAGAAACTGTGAAATCCACTCAAGTGAGTTTCCTCCTATTACTCTGCTTGTTTCTTTTGTATCACTTACCATCATGGTAACTTAAATCCTCATTTTTATTTATCTGCTATTCATTCATTCATTTATTGTCTACTTTCACCCTCACCACCACTAGGATTCTAGCTAATACCAGGGCAAAGAACATTTTCTATCAGCTTGGATGCTGTATACCAGCACCTACAATGGTGTGGGGAAGACCCTTTCAGTAATAACTCAAAATTTATTTATTTGTTTGTTTGCTTGTTTTTTGCTGAATGAGTAAATATAAAAGGTAGACTGAAAAGCAATAATTTCCTTGATTAAGGAAACCAAGAATGAGTGTTCACAGATGCAGGAAGAGAAGTGAGAGAATGTATTCAAATAAGAAAGACCATATTTTACCAATGTGTCATATTTTACTTGAAAAATAGATACACATATTTTGAGAAAGCATGCAACAATGACAATAAACCTGAACTTAGATAGAAAAAATAAAAAGAGCTTCCCGTTTTTTTTCTGTTACCTATAGGAAACAGACTTGGCAGCTGCTGTAACAAATGAAAAGAAAAATTGTCACGCACAAGGTTCATGTTCTCATGATTGATGGACATTTCCTTTTGAAAATATGCCTATTTATAATCACAAATAAAATTCCTGTTGTCTCATGAACAACAGACCATGAGTCTTATGGATTTGCCTCCAAGAGTTAAATAACTGCCTAATTCCACTTGACAGTAAGGATAAAGCTACTGTTCTACTGTGATAGATAATCCCCTGCATGGGGTGGTGGGACTGGGGGAGCGACAAGGAGGCAGGAGAGAGGGGACATCCATCTTGCTAAGCAATTTATGAATTGAACCCTAAATCCTTAATGTACTAGATGGTGAGTCAGTGTGCTAATGCATACTTGATTGAATTTGGTTTAAAATGCTAAGTTAAAGTGTGCAGGTGTCTTGAGCAGGTGCACAGTATTCTGCTAATAAACAGAAGACATTAAACCTGAGGCAAAGCTTATTTTGCTGCATTATAGAAATTTCACAGACCTATAGAAAGTACATGAAATATTGCTTTAGGGAGGGCTATTCATTCAGTATCTCTTCAAACCCTGTAAATCAAGAAAACAATGTGCTAGTTCAGATTTGTGCTATGAGGTTTTTCTTTCTTAAACATTTAAAATGAAATATAATGATAATTCCCCCCTAATAGAGTATCACTGTATTTACATAAGTGGGTCTGAAAAATGCTATACTTGAAACCTCAAAAAATATGTGTATGTATGGAAATCATATCATGCTGTATTTTTTCTGAAACACTTATGAGCACAGTTGGAGTCCCAGTGTCATAATGAAAAATTGCTGTTAATTTTCAGTTTATGGATGTGAAGAGCTGGGATCTCAGGCTGCACTGGGAATTAGCTTGTGCAAACTACAGAGATCTATTATTTCGGGTGCACTAAGATTTGGTGTAGTCTTGCTATTTCAGAAAGAGGAACAACTGGCAAAGGAATGTTTTACTTTGGGAGTGGCAGCTTTCTACGGGAAATAATTCCATGAGAGATGCATGTGAAGAAATCTGGCATATTTTCTATCTTGCCCCAAACAGGTTTGAATAAGACGTCATTCAGTAACTTTCACACAAAATGGTTTAGTTTGGACATCTACCCTTATGGTGTTTATTAAAATATCACTGCAGGAGCAATAGCAAGTTTCATTATTTACTGTCCATCATAGAGCTAATTCACTGCTACAGATTAGGCGCTAGAACTTAAATAGCAATACCATTTAAAGAATAAATTCCGGGGGTGCCTGGGTGGCTCAGTGGGTTAAGCTTCTGCCTTCGGCTCAGGTCATGATCCCAGGGTGCTGGGATCGAGCCCCACATCGGGCTCTCTGCTCAGCGGGGAGCCTGCTTCCTCCTCTCTCTCTGCCTGCCTCTCTGCCTACTTGTGATCTCTCTCTCTGTCCAATAAATAAATAAAATCTTTAAAAAAAAGAATAAATTCTGTATTCTTTAAATGGTATTGCTATTTATTTATTTATTTATTTATTATAAGACTAACTTCTTTGGTTCCTATAGTTCATATCATAATATATCGTATATAAACCAGAACATGATGGAATATGCTTGACGTGGTCTATGTTAGAAATTAATATACCGGGGCACCTGGGTGTCTTAGTGGGTTAAAGCCTCTGCCTTTGACTCAGGTCATGATCTCAGGGTTCTGGGATCAAGCCCTACATCGGGCTCTCTGATCAGTGGGGAGCCTGCTTCTCCCTCTCTCTGCCTGCCTTTCTGCCTACTTGTGATTTCCATCTGTCAAATAAATAAAATCTTTAAAAAAGAAAAAGAAATTAATATACTGTGTTTATCTAATATATTTTTTGGTGTTTCATTTTATGAGATGGAGAATTATCAGTTCACAGTATAGAAGTGATTTTCCTGTTTACTGATAAAAATCTCTTTGGGGTGCCTGGGTGGCTCAGACCATTAAGCGTCTGCCTTTAGCTCAGGTCAAGATCCCAGGGTCCTGGGATTGAGTCCTGCATTGGGTCCCCTGCTCAGCGGGAAGCCTGCTTGTCCCTCTCCCTCTGCCTCACCCTGCTTGTGCTCTCTCTCTTTCTCTCTGTGTGTCAAATAAATGAATAAAATCTGAAAAAAAAACTCATCTTTGCTCTTGGGTGCACTTTAACTGTATTGAAAAACAGTTATTCAGTTGAAATCTAAACAAGGTTTCTAAGAGAGTTTTATAATGCACACTTTTTTGTACTTTTAAGACTGAAACAAAATTTTGTCTGATTCTTTCTTTTAAAATATTTTATTATTTTTTGAGATAGTGAGAAAGAGAACACAAGGGGGAGGCGGGTGGGGCTCAATCCCAAGACCCCGAAATCATTACCTGAGCTGAAGGCAGATGCTTGACCAACTGAGTCACCCAGGCATGCCTCTATTCTTTTCTTATCCCCCTGACGTAACCCTTAAATGAAGAGGCAACCCAGTGTTGGTTCACTAAATCAAGCACTATGTTTCACACTTCCCAATGAAACAATACGGATGCCAAATTCTAAACTTTGGGAAATATTACTAAACATTTCAAATTTTATCACACATTAAAACCATCCCATCTAAACATTGTCATATTAGTAATTTTTCCAGCTTTACTGAAATATTATTGTAATAAATGTCAACTCAAGGTTTGCAACATAGTGATTTTGCATACACATATATACTGTAAAATGATCACCACAATAAAGTCAGCTAACATCTCTATCCTCTCATACAACCACTTTTTTCTTTTTTTGTGGCAATAGCATTTAAGAATTAGTCTCTTAACTTTCAAATATATAGTACAATGTTATAGTTACCATACTTTACATTACATCCCCAGAATTTCTTTATCTTATAGTTGGAAGTTTGTATCCTTTGACCAACATCTTCCCATTTTCCCCACCTTCCTACTCCTGGCAACCGGCCCTCTATTTCTGAGTTCAACTTTTTCAGATTCCATATATAGGTGAGGATATATTGTATTTGTGTTTCTCTATGTGACTTATTTCACCCAGTATAATGCCCTCATTCTTTCACATGTGAATATCCAGTTTTCCCAGCACAATTTATTGAAGAGGCTGTCCTTTCTTCATTGGGTGTTCGTGGATCCCTTGTCAAATATCAGTTGAATGTACATAGATTTTTTTAATGGGCTGTCAGTTCCTTTCCATTGATCTATGTTTGTTTTTATGCCAATGCCATACTGTTTTGATTACTATCACTTTTCAATAAAGTTTGAAATCAAGAACTGTGATGCCTCCCATTTTATCCTTCTTTATCAGGATTACTTTGGCTAATCAGGGTCTTTTGTGGGTCCATACAAATTTAAAGACTGTTTTTTAAGTTTCTATGAAAATGACATTGAAATTTTTATAGGGCTTGTACTGAATTTATAGATGGCTTTGGGGAGTATGGACATTTAAACAGTATTTGCCTAATTCATGAAACAGGATATCTTTCAATTTATTTGTGTCTTCCTCAGTTTCTTTTATGAATATCAATTTTCAGTGTATGGATCTCAACCCCCCTTTGTTAAATTTATTCCTAAGTAATTTTATTATTTTGGATGTTATTATAAATAGAATTAATAGAAAGTTTACTTTGTTTTAATTTGGATGTTTTTTTTCCCTTGTCTAATTGCTCTGGTTAGGACTTCCTGTACTATGTTGAATAGGAGTGGTGAGAGTACACACCTTTGTCTTATTCTTGATCTTAGAGGAAAAGCTTTAAACCTTTTATCATTGAGTATGATATTAGCTGTGCCCTTGTCATATATACTTTATTTTATCTAGGTACATTCCCTAGCCAGTTATTGAGAGTTTTTATCATTAATGGATGTTAAATTTTGCCAGATGCTTTTCTTGCATCTATTCAGATGATCATAACATGTTAATCTTTTATTTCTGTTAATGTGATGTATCACATTTATTGATTTACATGTGTTGAACCATTCTTGTATCCCAGAGATTAATCCCTTTGAGCATGGTGTATGATGCTTTTAATGTGCTTTTAAAGTCTGTTTTATTGAATACCATTTTTTTGAGAACTTTTACATCACTATTCATCAAGAATATTGGTATGTATATGTATATATATATATATATATATATATATATATAGTCTTTACCTGGCTTTTGGTATTAGTAAAGCTGGTCTTGTAGAATAAATTTGGGAGTATACCATCATTTCCAATATTTTGGAAGAGTTTGAAAAGGTTTAGAATTTATTCTTTAAATGTTTGGTAGAATTCACTAGTAAAACCATCTGGTTCTGGGCTTTACTTTGTTTGGAAGTTTTAGATTATTGATTCAATCTCTAAAATCATTGATCTGTCCAAATTTTCTATTTCTTCATGACTTAGTATTGGTGGGTTGTTGTTTTTAGAAATTTATCTGTTTCTTCTAGGATATCTAATTTCATAATTATTCATAATAGTCTCTTATCTTTTGTATTTTGTGGGGTCAGTTATAAATTCTCCTTTTGCACTTTCAATTTTATTTGTGTCCTTTTACTTTTTTCCTAGGTGAGTCTAGCTAAATGTTTGTCAGTTTTATTTACCTTTTCAAAAAACAACTCTTTTGTTTGTCTTTTTGTTGATCTTTTTTTTTAATTAATTTTTTTTTAATTTTTTATAAACATTTATTTTTTACCCAGGGGTACAAGTCTGTGAATCGCCAGGTTTACACACTTCACAGCACTTACCATAGTACATACCCTCCCCAATGTCCATAACCCTACACCCCTTCTCCCAACCCCACTACCCCCAGCAACCCTCAGTTTGTTTTGTGAGATTAAGAGTCACTTATGGTTTGCCTCCTTCCCAATTCCATCTTGTTTCATTTATTCTTCTCGTACCCCCTTGACCCCCCATGTTGCATCTCTACTTCCTCATACCAGGGAGATCATATGGTAGTTGTCTTTCTCTGATTGACTTATTTCGCTAAGCATGATACCCTCTAGTTCCATCCACGTCGTCGCAAATGGCAAGATTTCATTTCTTTTGATGGCTGCATAGTATTCCATTGTGTATATATACCACATCTTCCTTATCCATTCATCTGTTGATGGACATCTAGGTTCTTTCCATAGTTTGGCTATTGTAGACATTGCTGCTATAAACATTTGGGTGCACGTGCCCCTTCAGATCACTATGTTTGTATCTTTAGGGTAAATACCCAGTAGTGCAATTGCTGGGTCATAGGGTAGTTCTATTTTCAACATTTTGAGGAACCTCCATGCTGTTTTCCAGAGTGGTTGCACCAGCTTGCATTCCCATCAACAGTGTAGGAGGGTTCCCCTTTCTCCGCATCCTCGCCAGCATCTGTTATTTCCTGACTTGTTAATTTTAGCCATTCTGACTGGTGTGAGGTGATATCTCATTGAGGTTTTGATTTGTATTTCCCTGATGCCGAGTGATGTGGAGCACTTTTTCATGTGTCTGTTGGCCATCTGGATGTCTTCTTTGCAGAAATGTCTGTTCATGTCCTCTGCCCATTTCTTGATTGGATTATTTGTTCTTTGGGTGTTGAGTTTGCTAAGTTCTTTATAGATTTTGGACACTAGCCCTTTATCTGATATGTCGTTTACAAATATCTTCTCCCATTCTGTCAGTTGTCTTTTGGTTTTGTTAACTGTTTCCTTTGCTGTGAAAAAGCTTTTGATCTTGATGAAATCCCAATAGTTCATTTTTGCCCTTGCTTCCCTTGCCTTTGGTTATGTTCCTAGGAAGATGTTGCTGCGGCTGAGGTCGAAGAGGTTGCTGCCTGTGTTCTCCTCAAGGATTTTGATGGATTCCTTTCTCACATTGAGGTCCTTCATCCATTTTGAGTCTATTTTCGTGTGTGGTGTACGGAAATGGTCCAATTTCATTTTTCTGCATGTGGCTGTCCAGTGTTCCCAACACCATTTATTGAAGAGGCTGTCTTTTTTCCATTGGACATTCTTTCCTGCTTTGTTGAAGATGAGTTGACCATAGAGTTGAGGGTCTATTTCTGGGCTCTCTATTCTGTTCCATTGATCTATGTGTCTGTTTTTGTGCCAGTACCATGCTGTCTTGATGATGACAGCTTTGTAATAGAGCTTGAAGTTCGGGATTGTGATGCCACCAACTTTGGCTTTCTTTTTCAATATTCCTTTGGCTATTCGAGGTCTTTTCTGGTTCCATATAAATTTTAGGATTATTTGTTCCATTTCTTTGTAAAAAATGGATAGTACTTTGATAGGAATTGCATTAAATGTGTAGATTGCTTTAGGTAGCATAGACATTTTCACGATATTTATTCTTCCAATCCAGGAGCATGGAACATTTTTCCATTTCTTTGTGTCTCCCTCAATTTCTTTCATGAGTACTTTATAGTTTTCTGTGTATAGATTCTTAGTCTCTTTGGTTAGGTTTATTCCTAGGTATCTTATAGTTTTGGGTGCAATTGTAAATGGGATGGACTCCTTAATTTCTCTTTCTTCTGTCTTGTTGTTGGTGTAGAGAAATGCAACTGATTTCTGTGCATTGATTTTATATCCTGACACTTGACTGAATTCCTGTACAAGTTCTAGCAGTTTTGGAGTGGAGTCTTTTGGGTTTTCCACATATAGTATCATATCATCTGCAAAGAGTGATAGTTTGACTTCTTCTTTGCCAATTTGGATGCCTTTAATTTCCTTTTGTTGTCTGATTGCTGAGGCTAGGACTTCTAGTACTATGTTGAATAGCAGTGGTGATAACGGACATCCCTGTCGTGTTCCTGACCTTAGCGAAAAGCTTTCAGTTTTTCTCCATTGAGAATGATATTTGCGGTGGGTTTTTCATAGATGGCTTTGATAATATTGAGGTATGTGCCCTCTATCCCTACACGTTGAAGAGTTTTGATCAGGAAGGGATGCTGTACTTTGTCAAAGTCTTTTTCAGCATCTATGGAGAGTATCATATGGTTCTTGTTCTGTCTTTTATTAATGTGTTGTATCACATTGATTGATTTGTGGATGTTGAACCAACCTTGCAGCCCTGGAATAAATCCCACTTGGTCGTGGTGAATAATCCTTTTAATGTACTGTTGAATCCTATTGGCTAGTATTTTGGCAAGAATTTTTGCAACTGTGTTCATCAAGGATATTGGTCTGTAGTTCTCTTTTTTTATGGGATCTTTGTCTGGTTTTGGGATCAAGGTGATGCTGGCCTCATAAAATGAGTTTGGAAGTTTTCCTTCTATTGCTATTTTTTGGAACAGTTTCAGGAGAATAGGAATTAGTTCTTCTTTAAATGTTTGGTAGAATTCCCCCGGGAAGCCGTCTGGCCCTGGGCTTTTGTTTGTTTGGAGGTTTTTGATGACTGTTTCAATCTCCTTACTGGTTATGGGTCTGTTCAGGCTTTCAATTTCTTCCTGGTTCAGTTGTGGTAGTTTATATGTCTCTAGGAATGCATCCATTTCTTCCAGATTGTCAAATTTGTTGGCGTAGAGTTGCTCATAGTATGTTCTTATAATTGTCTGTATTTCTTTGGTGTTCGTTGTGATCTCTCCTCTTTCATTCATGATTTTATTTATTTGGGTCCTTTCTCTTTTCTTTTTGATAAGTCTGGCCAGGGGTTTATCAATCTTATTAATTCTTTCAAAGAACAAGCTCCTAGTTTCGTTGATTTGTTCTATTGTTTTTTTGGTTTCTATTTCATTGATTTCTGCTCTGATCTTTATGATTTCTCTTCTCCTGCTGGGTTTAGGGTTTCTTTCTTGTTCTTTCTCCAGCTCCTTTAGGTGTAGGGTTAGGTTGTGTACCCGAGACCTTTCTTGTTTCTTGAGAAAGGCTTGTACCGCTATATATTTTCATCAGGACTGCCTTTGTTGTGTCCCACAGATTCTGAACCGTTGTGTTTTCATTATCATTTGTTTCCATAAATTTTTTCAATTCTTCTTTAATTTCCTGGTTGACCCATTCATTCTTTAGAAGGATGCTGTTTAGTCTCCATGTATTTGGGTTCTTTCCAAATTTCCTCTTGTGATTGAGTTCTAGCTTCAGAGCATTGTGGTCTGAGAATATGCAGGGAATGATCCCAATCTTTTGATACCGGTTGAGACTTGATTTAGGACCAAGAATGTGATCTATTCTGGAGAATGTTCCATGTGCACTAGAGAAGAATGTGTATTCTGTTGCTTTGGGATGAAATGTTCTGAATATATCTGTGATGTCCATCTGGTCCAGTGTGTCATTTAAGGCCTTTATTTCCTTGTTGATCTTTTGCTTGGATGAGCTGTCCATTTCAGTGAGGGGAGTGTTAAAATCCCCTACTATTATTGTATTATTGTGGATGTGTTTCTTTGATTTTGTTATTAATTGGTTTATATAGTTGGCTGCTCCCACGTTAGGGGCATAGATATTTAAAATTGTTAGATCTTCTTGTTGGACAGTTCCTTTGAGTATGATATAGTGTCCTTCCTCATCTCTTATTATAATCTTTGGCTTAAAATCTAATTGATCTGCTATAAGGATTGCCACTCCTGCTTTCTTCTGATGTCCATTAGCATGGTAAATTCTTTTCCACCCCCTCACTTTAAACCTGGAGGTGTCTTCGGGTGTAAGATGAGTTTCTTGTAGGCAACATATAGATGGGTTTTGTTTTTTTATCCATTCTGATACCCTGTGTCTTTTGATTGGGGCATTTAGCCCATTAACATTCAGGGTATATTGAGAAATATGAATTTAGTGCCATTGTATTGCCTGTAAGGTGACTGTTATTGTATATTGTCTCTGTTTCTTTCTGATCTACTACTTTTAGGGTCTCTCTTTGCTTAGAGGACCCCTTTCAATATTTCCTGTAGAGCTGGTTTGGTGTTTGCAAATTCTTTCAGTTTTTGTTTGTCCTGGAAGCTTTGAATCTCTCCGTCTATTTTCAATGATAGCCTAGCTGGATATAGTATTCTTGGCTACATGTTTTTCTCATTTAGTGCTCTGAATATATCATGCCAGCTCTTTCTGGCCTGCCAGGTCTCTGTGGATAAGTCTGCTGCCAATCTCATATTTTTACCATTGTACGTTACAGACTTCTTTTCCCGGGCTGCTTTCAGGATCTTTTCTTTGTCACTAAGACTTGTCAATTTTACTATTAGGTGACGGGGTGTGGACCTATTCTTATTGATTTTGAGGGGGGTTCTCTGAACCTCCTGGATTTTGATGCTTGTTCCCTTTGCCATATTGGGGAAATTCTCTCCAATAATTCTCTCCAATATACCTTCTGCTCCCCTCTCCGTTTCCTCTTCTTCTGGAATCCCAATTATTCTAATGTTGTTTCGTCTTATGGTGTCACTTATCTCTCAAATTCTCCCCTCGTGGTCCAGTAGCTGTTTGTCCCTCTTTTGCTCAGCTTCTTTATTCTCTGTCATTTGGTCTTCTATATCGCTCATTCTTTCTTCTGCCTCATTTATCCTAGCAGTGAGTGCCTCCATTTTTGATTGCACCTCATTAATAGCTTTTTTGATTTCAACTTGGTTAGATTTTAGTTCTTTTATTTCTCCAGAAAGGGCTTTTATATTTCCTGAGAGGGTTTCTCTAATATCTTCCATGCCTTTTTCGAGCCCGGCTAGAACCTTGAGAATCGTCATTCTGAACTCTGGATCTGAAATATTACCAATGTCTGTATTGATTAGGTCCCTAGCCTTTGGTAGTGCCTCTTGTTCTTTTTTTTTGTGGTGAATTTTTCTGCCTTGTCATTTTGTCCAGATAAGAGCATATGAAGGAGCAAGTAAAATACTAAAAGGGTGGCAACAACCCCAGGAAAATATGCTAGCCAAATCAGAAGAGATCCCAAATTGTGAGGGGGGCAGAAAGGGGATAAAAAGAGGTTCAGAAAGAAAAAGACAAAAAAACAAAACAAAACAACAACAAAAAAAAACAACAAAAAAAAGAAAACGAATAAAGAAAAAATATAAAAAAGAAAAGATATATACATATTAGATAAACTAGTTAAAAAACGTTAAAAAAGAAAAGGGTAAAAGTTAAAAAAAATTTAGCAAAAGAAGGGAAAAAAAATTGAAAAAGAAAAAAAAAATTAAATTAACTGCAAGACTAAAGAATCATGGGGAGAAAGCCATGAGTCCCGTGCTTTGCTTTCTCCTCCTCTGGAATTCAGATGCTCTCCTTGGTATTGAAACAGCACTCCTTGGTAGGTGAACTTGGTCCTGGCTAGATTTCTTGTTGATCTTCTGGGGGAGGGGCCTGTTGTAGTGATTCTCAAGTGTCTTTGACCCAGGCGAATTGCACTGCCCTTACCAGGGGCTGGGCTGAGTAATCCGCTCGGGTTTGCTTTCAGGAGCTTTTGTTCCCTGAGCGCTTTCTGTAGAGTTCCAGAGAATGGGAATGAAAATGGCGGCCTCCTGATCTCTGACCCGGAGGAGCTGAGAGCCCAGGGCCCCACTCCTCAGTGCACCCTCAGAGAACAGCGCCCAATTACTCCCGTCTGTCTCCCTGGCCTCTGGCCGCGCTCCGAGCTCATCGAGCCTGTGACTGGTTCAAGGTAACCCCGAGCTGAGAGCTCACTCCTTGGCTCTGTCTCTATAGCCGGCTTCCCTGTTCTAATACCTGCAAGCTCTGCGACACTTGGACACCCCCGATCCTTCTGTGACCCTGCGGGACCTGAGGCCATGCTGATCCCGCGTGGGCTTCACCCCGGTTTAGCCTCTGGAGTGATGTCCCTCAGCGGAACAGACTTTTAAAAGTCCTGATTTTGTGCTCCAATGCTCCACCCCTTGCCGGGAGCCAGCCCCTCCCCCCCACGGTCTATCTTTCTGTCACTTTGGATTCACTTCTCGGCCAGTCCTACCTTTCAGAAAGTGGTTGATTTTCTGTTTCTAGAATTGCTGTTCTTCTCTTCAATCTCCCTTTGGATTTGTAGGTGTTTGCAATCTTTAGATAAGCTATCTAGCTGATCTCCTGTTACCTGAAGTAGTCTCAGCCTGCTACTTCTCCGCCATCTTGACTCTTCCCCTTTTTTTGATCTTTTTTACTGTTTTCCTCTTCTCTGTTTCATTTCTTTCTGCTTTGATCTTTGTTCTCTCTTTCCTTCTGCTAACTTTGTTTTTTTTTTTCATTTTGTTTTTCTAGTTTCTTGGTGTAAATTTAGGTTTTTATATTTGAGATCCTTATTTTTTCTTAATGTACGCATTTATCATAAAAACATTCCTCTTAGAACAGCTTATGCTGCATCCTATGTATTTTGGTATGTTATGTTTTCATTTTCATTTGTCTTAAGATTTTTTTTAAGATTTTATTTATTTATTTGACAGGCAAAGATCACAAGTAGGCAGAGCGGCAGGCAGAGAGAGAGGGAAGCAGGCTCTCCGCAGAGCAGAGAGCCCGATGCGGGGCTCGATCCCAGGACCCTGAGATCATGACCTGAGCTGAAGGTAGAGGCTTTAACCCACTGATCCACCCAGGCACCCCTGTCTTAAGATTTTTAAAATTTTTTCTTCTTTGACTCATTTGTCATTCAGGAGTATGTTGTTTAATTTCCACATAATTGTGAATTTTCAGTTTAACTCCTATTATTGATTTCTAGTTTAATATCACTGTGGAAAAGATATTTAGCATGCTTTTAATCTTCTCACATTTGCTAAGACTTGTGACCTAACATATGATCTATTCTGGATAATGTTACATATTATAGTATTATATTATAGTATTGTAATATTCTGAATTTGACCTTACACTTAACTTTAGTAATATGTTTTATATTTTCATATCATTAAGTGTTGTCTTTTTATTTATGCTTGAAGAACTCCTTTTAGCACTTCTGGTAAGGCAGGTATAGTGGTGTTGAACCTCCACTTTTGTTTGTGTTCCCTTCATATTTGAATGACAGCTTTGATAGGTAAAGTACTCTTGGTTGGGTTTGTTCTTTGTTAGCATTTTGAGTATATAATTCTACTCTCTCTTGGACTACAAGATTTCTGAGAAATCCTCTGATGGCCTATTCAGGTTCTTACATGTAAAAATTCTTTTTTTCTCTTACAGCTTTTAAAATTCTTTCTTTGTCTTTTATTTTGGAAAATTTTATTCCAATATGTCCTGGATAGATTGTTTGGGGTTGAAATTTGGGGATTACTTATTATCTTAATGAACCTGAGTGTCCAGATCTCTCCCCAGATGTGGAAACTTCTCAGACATCAGTTCATTAAATAAGCTTTCTGTCCCTTTCTCCCTTTCTTCTTGTTGGGCTCTAATAACACATAGATTGTTTCTCTTAATGATATCACATCTTTCACATAGGTCTCTTCACTAGTTTTCATTGTTTTTTTTTTTTTTCTTTCCATTCCTCTGAATGGATGATTTCAAATGACCTGTCTTCCAGTTCACTAATTCTTTCCTTTGTTCAGTTGAGTCTTCCCTTGAAGATCTTTATTGAACTCTTCAATTCAGTCATTGTATTCTTCAACTCTAGAATTTATAACTAGGTTTTCTTTTTAAATGGTTTCTATTTCTTTGTTAAACTTCTCATTTTGCTCATACATTGTTTTCCTAATTCCATTTAATTGTCTGCATTTTCTTTTTTTTTTTTAAGATTTTATTTATTTATTTGACAGACAGAGACCACAAGTAGGCAGAGAGGCAGGCAGAGAGAGAGAGAAGGGGAAGCAGGCTCCCCTCTGCCCAGAGAGCCCAATGTGGGGCTTGATCCCAGGACCCTAGGATCATGACCTGAGTTGAAGGCAGAGGCTTTAACCCACTGAGCCACCCAGGTGCCCCAAATTGTCTGCATTTTCTTGTAGTTCACTGAATTTCTTTAAGAGTATCATTCTGAATTCTTTGTCAGATAGTTCATGGATCTCCATTCTGTTAGGTCATTGAAGCTTTATAGCTTCTTTGTTGGTGTTACATTTCCTTCATTATGTGTAATTATTAAGATCTTATGTTTGTGTCTTTGCATTTGAGAAAGTAGGTACCTCATCTAGTCCTTACAGAGGGAGCAATTGTCATAGTAATATTGCTCATTGGAAGAGAGTAGAAACTACTTTCTTCTTTGAATCTGTAAACATTCTTGCTGAAACCCAGAGAAACTCTTGTTCTCAACTTGCACAGGGTCTTTTTTATCTTTCTACACTGGACTACTTCCATGTAGGAGCTTTGTATGCATATTGATTTGATCAGGAAATCTAATTACTAATACAAGTACTTGACACATAAGTAGATATTTGGGGGTTTCTCAGAAAGTTAATTTTTAATTGTAATAAGAATTACATTGTCATAATCCATAAACATTAAGATTTTCTGGTAAAAAGGGGAATTAGCCTTAGAAAGCAAACTCACCCTTTTTGGGTTATTACAAATTATAAATTGGCTTTGAAATAGGTTTCCTTACCTCACTGCATAAATGTAGACTTGATTGGGAATGGCTGATTGCCAAACTCCTGTCTTATCCTTAAGGCTGAAGCATTATTTGGGGGAAATCACTGCTCTGCATGACCATCTTGCATCTGGCAATTGGGGGAAAGCTATTTCTTTCATCTAAGTGGTACATCTTAGAACTATTGTTCTTCTGGTTCTCTGGGAATGGAGAAGGAGAGAAAGGGCACTTTGTATCAAAAATCTTGATCTTGTTGGATTTGGAATTCATTAAACATGTCAGAAAGTGCTAAGCATAGAATTTTGTGGATGTTTTGTTTTCTTTTTAGTTTCTTTAGTGCTTTCATTCATGCAGTACTTTTTAGTGATTTAAAGTAGGATTTGGTTACAGAAATTTTGCACTAAATGAATTGCTGTCCTTTTGAAAGCCTGCTTATCCTACCTCTGTTTATTTTTTCACAGTAGAAAACCATCCAGTACACTAGTAGCTTTTATTGCTTACTTTTCACTCTATGGTTTTAGGGAGTAAAATTAATATAAGATATGTAACTCAAAGGTCTTTGTTCATCAGTTTTTCATCTTTTTTTTTTTCTGGTAGTCCTATAACAGGTGATCTAGAGTCACCCAAGCTCAGAATCACTTGAAGATGCTTAAATGCAATATTTGACCAATTATCATTTGGGAAATATGGCACCAAATTTTGAACATCAGTTTAAATTTCAGTGTCCAAAACCAGAATTAGTGGTCTTCACTAAGGAATCAGCTGTTTATAAAACTCTTCAATGTTTATATCACATATATAACCTCACTTTTGAACACGGTCATTCTCAGATGCACATAATTTGAAATCGACTATATGTACCTTATGGTATTCTTAATGTAGTAGTTCCTAAGCTTCTGTGTGCATCAGAATCACCTGGAGAACTTGTTAAATACAGATTGCAGGGCTCCACATAGGAGTTTCTGTTTCAGGAGGTGAGGTGATGAGGTGGTATTTGTGACAAGTTTCCAGGTGATGGCTGATGTTGTTTCCAGCTGGGGACTGAACTGTGAGAACTACTCTTCAGCACTACTCCAATAGAAAGCCTTAAAGTGATTTGAAGGGTTAATGCAACAACCAAAGGTGTTTCCTCTGGAAAGAATTCCTTGATTATTCTGAGAAAAGATTTTGTCTTCTTTCCCATTAGTTCCAGAGCCAGCACTTATACAAGGCTTTGCAATTTTTTCTTTGCTTCTCCTTTTCCTTAACTTGACTTATATTCCCTGAGGACAAGAACTATTTTTTTGTTCACTGTAATATTCTCAAGATACATTGAATTTCAACAGAGCATAATGTGTAACGGTTTATTGGTATATTAAAGGAACATAAAATGAGGGCAGATTTTTCTCTTCCACTTTGCTTAGACAACATTTCACCATTTGGTATTGTCATTTGAATGTTAGAATGATCTTAGAAAGTGTGATATGGAGCCAGAAAAGTAAAAGGAAAAATGCTAAATCCAATCTGATGTCACTTAATATCTTAAAAGAGCCAAAGAAATTTAAAAAAAAATTAAAAACCTGCAGTATGAAGGAAGTTAGTTAATTTCAGGGTGGATTGCCAGCTTCCTTAAACAAAAAGCATTTAGCAAAGTACAACTTCTACTACAGACCCAAAGCCAGAGGCCTCTTCATTTGCAGCACAATCTGTCTTTCCTGGTCTTAAGGATAATATCCTCAGACATCTGCATCCTCAGCTCTCACACTGGTCACAATCTCTGCTTGAAAAACAAGACTAACTGAGAAGGCAACTTTAAGAGTTTGTCTGGAAAGTGAATTCTGAATTATTTAGAATGACACAATTCGTTTCCCAAGTGAATATTTTTTAACCCTGGAGAAAATATTCAATTAAATGGAGAAAGGATTAACCAAATCAAACTCATAAATTCAACATTTTGTGATAAGGAGTGATCTATGTATTTTTAAAACTTAAGAATTTATAACACTTAAGAAAATTTAGCCTAGTGAATTTTCTAACAGATTTAAATTTGAACACATGATTGAGGATGGCTTTTGCTTGCTGTTTTCATTTGAAAATTATGAGAATCTTTACATTAAAGAGTACTGGAACATATAAGATAACTTCAGACTCACCATATCCATAAATTTAACGTATTAGTTCTACAAGCATTATTTAGCTAATCAGGTAGATTTTATTTGTTAATCAACAAATATGAAATACTTAACAAGGAACTTTAAAAAATGAATTTATTAAGGCAGCTCAAAATGTTTAAGTAAATTACTCAAGTTAAAAAGCCCTCTTAAGTTTATCTTTGGACCACATCTTCCTTATCCATTCATCTGTTGAAAGGCATCTTGGTTCTTTCCACAGTTTGGCGACCGTGGCCATTGCTGCTATAAACATTGGGGTACAGATGGCTCTTCTTTTCACTACATCTGTATCTTTGGGGTAAATACCCAGTAGTGCAATTACAGGGTCATAGGGAAGCTCTATTTTTAATTTCTTGAGGAATCTCCACACTGTTCTCCAAAGTGGCTGCACCAACTTGCATTCCCACCAACAGTGTAAGAGGGTTCCCCTTTCTCCACATCCTCTCCAACACATGTTGTTTCCTCTCTTGCTAATTTTGGCCATTCTAACTAGTGTAAGGTGGTATCTCAATGTGGTTTTAATTTGAATCTCCCTGATGGCTAGTGATGATGAACATTTTTTCATGTGTCTGATAGCCATTTGTATGTCTTCATTGGAGAAGTGTCTGTTCATATTTTCTGCCATTTTTTGATATGATTATCTGTTTTGTGTGTGTTGAGTTTGAGGAGTTCTTTATAGATCCTGGATATCAACTTTTTGTCTGTAGTGCCATTTGCAAATATCTTCTCCCATTCCGTGGGTTGCCTCTTGGTTTTGTTGACTGTTTCCTTTGCTGTGCAGAAGCTTTTGATCTTGATGAAGTAGAAAAAGTTTGATTTCGCTTTTGTTTGCTTTGCCTTTGGAGACATATCTTTAAAGAAGTCGCTGTGGCTGATATCGAAGAGGTTACTGCCTATATTCTCCTCTAGGATTCTGATGGATTCCTGTCTCACATTGAGGTCTTTTATCCATTTTGAGTTTATCTTTGTGTACAGTGTAAGAGAATGGTCGAGTTTCATTCTTCTACATATAGCTGTCCAGTTTTCCCAGCACCATTTATTGAAGAGACTGTCTTTTTTCCACTGTATATTTTTTCCTATTTTGTCGTAGATTATTTGACCATAGAGTTGAGGGTCCATATCTGGGCCCTCTACTCTGTTCCACTGCTCTATGTGTCTATTTTTATGTCAGTACCATGCTGTCTTGGTGATCACAGCTTTGTAGTAAAGCTTGAAATCAGGTAACATGATGCCGCCAGTTTTATTTTTGTTTTTCAACATTTCCTTAGTGATTCGGGGTCTCTTCTGATTCCATACAAATTTTAGGATTATTTGCTCCAGCTCTTTGAAAAATACCAGTGGAATTTTGATCCGAATGGCATTAAAAGTATAGATTGCTCTAGGCAGTATAGACATTTTAACAATGTTTATTCTTCTGATCCAAGAGCATGGAATGGTCTTCCATCTTTTTGTGTCTTCTTCAATTTCTTTCATGAGTGTTCTGTAGTTCCTCAAGTACAGATCCTTTACCTCTTTGGTTAGGTTTATTCCCAGGTATCTTATGGTTCTTGGTACTATAGTAAATGGAATCGATTCTCTAATTTCTCTTTCTGTATTTTCATTGTTAGTGTATAAGAAAGCCACTGATTTCTGTACATTGACTTTGTATCCTGCCACGTTGCTGAATTGCTGTATGAGTTCTAGTAGTTTGGGGGTGGAGTATTTTGGGTTTTCCATATAAAGAATCATGTCATCTGCGAAGAGAGAGAGTTTGACTTCTTCACTGCCAATTTGGATACCTTTTATTTCTCTTTGTTGTCTGATTGTTGTTGCTAGGACTTCCAACACTATTTTGAACAAGAGTGGAGAGAGTGGGCATTCCTGTCATGTTTCTGATCTCAATGGGAAGGCTGCAAGCCCCTTCCCATTGAGGATGATACTTCCTGTGGGTCCCTCATAGATAGATTTTATGAAGTTCAGGAATTTTCCTTCTATCCCTATACTTGGAAGTGCCTTAATCAGGAATGGATGCTGGGTTTTGTCAAATGCTTTTTCTGCATCAATTGAGAGGACCGTGTGGTTCTTTTCTCTTCTCTTATTAATTTGTTCTATCACATTGATTGATTTGCAAATGTTGAACCATCCTTGTAGCCCAGGAATGAATCCCACCTGGTCATGGTGGATAATATTTTTAATGTGCTGTTGGATCCTGTTTGCTAGGATCTTGTGAGATAGGAATCCATCAGAATCCTAGAGGAGAACATAGGCAGTAATCTCTTCGATATCAGCCACAGCGACTTCTTTAAAGATATGTCTCCAAAGGCAAAGCAAACAAAAGCGAAATCAAACTTTTTCTACTTCATCAAGATCAAAAGCTTCTGCACAGCAAAGGAAACAGTCAACAAAACCAAGAGGCAACCCACGGAATGGGAGAAGATATTTGCAAATGGCACTACAGACAAAAGGTTGATATCCAGGATCTATAAAGAACTCCTCAAACTCAACACACACAAAACAGATAATCATATCAAAAAATGGCAGAAAATATGAACAGACACTTCTCCAATGAAGACATACAAATGGCTATCAGACACATGAAAAAATGTTCATCATCACTAGCCATCAGGGAGATTCAAATTAAAACCACATTGAGATACCACCTTACACTAGTTAGAATGGCCAAAATTAGCAAGAGAGGAAACAACATGTGTTGGAGAGGATGTGGAGAAAGGGGAACCCTCTTACACTGTTGGTGGGAATGCAAGTTGGTGCAGCCACTTTGGAGAACAGTGTGGAGATTCCTCAAGAAATTAAAAATAGAGCTTCCCTATGACCCTGTAATTGCACTACTGGGTATTTACCCCAAAGATACAGATGTAGTGAAAAGAAGAGCCACCTGTGCCCCAATGTTTATAGCAGCAATGGCCACGGTCGCCAAACTGTGGAAAGAACCAAGATGCCTTTCAACAGATGAATGGATAAGGAAGATGTGGTCCATATACACTATGGAGTATTATGCCTCCATCAGAAAGGATGAATACCCAACTTTTGTAGCAACATGGACGGGACTGGAAGAGATTATGCTGAGTGAAATAAGTCAAGCAGAGAGAGTCAATTATCATATGGTTTCACTTATTTGTGGAGCATAACAAATAACATGGAGGACATGGGGAGATGGAGAGGAGAAGGGAGTTGAGGGAAATTGGAAGGGGAGGTGAACCATGAGAGACTATGGACTCTGAAAAACAACCTGAGGATTTTGAAGGGGTTGGGGGTGGTAGCTTGGGGGAGCCAGGTGGTGGGTATTAAGGAGGGCATGTATTGCATGGAGCACTGGGTGTGGTGCAAAAACAATGAATACTGTTACCCTGAAAAGATATTAAAAAAAAAGATTGATTTTAAAAAAAAAGCCCTCTTAACACTATGGTATGTTAAAATACTATAACATGATATAATTTGCATCTTATCTATCCTCACTTTGGAACATGGTCATTTTTCAAAATTGGAGATCAGCCTTAAGTACCTTAGTGTTATTCTACTGCAGTAGTTCTTAAATTTTATTATATAACTTGAATTTAACAGGTTAAGGAAGAACAAGGCTTATGAGTTTATACCTTTGATAAATTTATTAAGAATTTTAAAAGATGAAATAATTAGTGAAAAATGTTTGTAATTAAGAGTCACCTGTTAAGAACAGCAAACAACTCATGCTTCTAGAAGGACAGTTATTTATAGTTTCACAGTTGTAGCTGCATAGAGTGCCCCTAATATAGGAATTGGCTGGGTCAACTGAAGAAAGATTTGGAAACATTTCTAACTTTTGGCCATTAGATGACTGATCTAAAGAAGAGTCAGTTAATTATAATGAGGCAATATTGACCCAGAATATACAGACATCAAGTTCACTTTGGTCCTTGCCAATCAGAAGTTGGATTAAGTTATGTCTATTACAGATTCTTGGAAAACTTTTCCACATTTCTGCCATTTCTTTGATTCTTTGCTTAAAATTAAAAAAAAAAAGATATACTCACTGAAGAACAAGTCACTAAACACCATGTACCCATTCTTTAAAAGACAGCTATAATTATATAGTAAACTTTTCAGGTATATGCTAAGTGTCTGTCTACTTCATGAAATATAGACCAATACACCTCATTTTCAGGACATTTTATAAGACATCTCAACCACATATATGATTTCTTGATTTCATCCACCAAATCTCACCAAGAGACTCATATGAACTTTCTCACTTTTCCAAAGGCAGATTTATTTATTCCCTCATCTGTGCTTTTGTGTCTATTGCTCTTCTATCTTAGAATTCTCTGACATATTAGATATGTCTATTGTAATTTCACTGAATTCCCATGTCCTCTATGAAAACTGCCCTGATTCCCTGGCTCTCACTGAATTCCTGCTTCTCTGAGACATTCTAAAACATTTATCTCTATGCCATGCATTTTCACACTAATGTACATTTTGTAAATATTTTACCACCACTATATAGGTTTCAGGGTATAATATTTACCAAGGATGTTTATTAATGCCTGAAATACTTTTTTACCTCCACTCCAAATAACACACACATACACACACACTCTTATAAATTAGACCTTGGACTCCAGCACCATAGAGAAGTGAGCCACAGGCAAATACAAAGGCAGACAAATGAAACTAACTGTCATCTTTCTAGGACACAAAGCCCAAATTGTTGTATAGCTATGGATTTGGAGAGAAAAGATAAACTCATAACAAGTTTTATTTTTCCTATGGCATAGAGAGGAAAAAACGAAACAAAACTAAACTCTAATTCTCTCTGGTCTTGGTGGGGAGAGGAGAAAAAGAGAGAAGAAAAGAAAAGACTAGGAAGCATGAAAGAAGCTGAAAGGCTGTATCTGGTGTTTTACTACCATGACCAAGGGATAAAGTGTGGGTACCAGTGAAGGGAGGGTTACAGAGAGCAGCCATGTCACCAGAATTCAGATGTGGGGAATGGCCATACCTGAGGGTCATACCAACTTAAGATCTCCTTGTTCTCCACTCCACAGAAATGGTTTTAAAAATGCTAAATATTGTAAAGTAATCTTAAAAAGAAGAGTTCTGGGATGCCTGGGTGGCTCAGGGGGTTAAGCCTCTACCTTTGACTCAGGTCATGATCTCAGGGTCCTCAAATCACATCCTGCATCAAGCTCTCTGCTCAGTGGAGAGCCTGCTTCCCCCTCTCTCTCTCTGCCTACTTGTGATCTCTGCCTGTCAAATAAATAAATGAATCTTTAAAAAAAAAAAAAGAAGATTTGTAAAATACCATAAAGTAAAAAAAAAAAAAAAAAATCATAGAAGAGATTCTAACACTTAGTGAAGAAGGATTTGTAGAAGAGGAAAAATCCTTCAGTGACCTAAATAAGAAATTCTAGAATTGACTACATTAAGTTTTCAGGATGAAGAAAAGACACAAATTAGACTGAGTTATAGAAAGTACATGGATTACATACCACTACACACTGAGATAATGGATCAAAAATCAATGTTCTCTCAATAATAGTATCTTCAATAGCCCATTGTATGAGGCAAGTGCCCCACTAACTTTGTTCACTAAGTGTTGTCCAGATAATTTTGAGAGTTTCCTAGGCTTAGTCTATATAGCTGGGGGCAGTCTCTCTACCCTTCCCCTCCAGCTGTCTCATTGGGTAGCTCTTTGCAGTTTATGACCCTCCTAGTGAGCGTAAGTGTTTTATTGGTGATAGCAGCTGTGGGGTGGGAACACCATCTTTTCTGTCCCAAATCCAGTTAGGCCTATCTCTAATTCATGCGTAGCACTACTGAATTAATAGGATTTTATTGATGTTAGAAGGTGGGAGAAAAAAAAAGTAAGAGTTCACAGCATCACAGGTCTTTGGCATCATCACCTTGTCATTCCCTTGTCTCTACCCTCCTTTCTTGCCTATAAAATGGTTTCTCCCTGGTCACAAGATGGCTACTAGTAGAGTTCAGAAGTATGTGCTTTCTGGTTTGCATCTGAGGAGAGAGATACCTTCTCTTTCTCTAACCACAAAACAGGAGTCCAGTGCTAGTCTCAGATTAGAGAAATTCAGAACATATGTCTTTCCCTGAAACAAACCCCTTAACTAGGAGAATACTGTGACTGATTGGGTTAGACCTGGCTTAAAAACTCATTCCTGAATTAGTAACTTTTTTTTCCTTTTTAAGATTTTATTCATTTATTAGAGAGAGAAAGAGAGAGCATGAGCAGGGGGAAGGAAGAAAAGGGAGAAGAGACGGAGAAGCAGACTCCCCGCTGAGCAGGGAACCCGATTCAGGGCTCTATCACAAGACCGAGATCATGACCTGAACAAAAGGCAGATCGCTAACCAGCTGAGCCACCCAGGTGCCCCCAAACCAGTAACTTTGAGAAGGTAGGGAGGTTGCTCTAATAGCCCAGGCCAGTCAGGACTCACACAGAGAGCTGAAGGAAGATCAGATCCATTTCCTCTAAAAGGCTGCTATACATGGAGAATGAAGTGGAAGTCAGCAGCAATTGTCCCTACACTTGTCCTAGAATCTTATAGTGGACTCTGGCCCTGCCTGGCTCCCTGCCACCTCTAGCCATCTTCACATAACAAAGACAGTCAGTCCACATGTCACCACCAAACCCAGAATAATATTCAATCTTTAGAGCTCAGACTAGGCTGCACTGCTGACTACCTGTCTCAGAGAAAAGGAAGTTTGTTTTTTTTTTAATCTCATATTCAGGTCAAGTTTTCCAAATACTTCTGTGAATTTACATGTGTTATTGGCTATGCCTACTTCGTTTGCAGGACATTTTACACTCCCTGACAGATTAGCCTTGCTATCCAGAATATACATAAGCACAGAAGATAATGCTGGGTTATTAAATTGTGGTCAATTTATTACTTATAATAAGATTTAAAAACTATGAAGAAGTCACACCTTTATCTAGTTGTTTCATTTATATCCGACTAGATTTTTAGTCTTCTTAAAAGCTCAGTCTTCATTTTACAGGTTTTTTTTTTTTTTAATTTTATCATGACTGTAGCAATTTCACAAAGTTCAACCTAATATATGTCTTTTTACAAAACAGTAACATTTGCAAAAGGTCACGAGCTCTTTGAGGGCAGAAACTATGCAAAACTCACCTTTGTATTTACAGGGTCCAGCCCAACATTTGGAACAGAATGGAACACTTAACTAACATTTCTTTGAATAAACAGAGTAATGAATACATTAGTAAATACCAAAGATAGTTATTAATGATGTATCTAAAATGCACAATAAATAAATTAATGTATTTGATATATCAAAGAGAGCATGCCTGTTTCCCTAGGAGCTGGTGAGGCAGCCTCATTCTTGCCACTGAGATATTATGAAATAAACTACAGCTTAGGCAATGCTCCATTAAATCTGCTGCCCAGAAAATTTAAGGTAGTTTTTTGGTAAGTGTTTATGTATATATTAGTTGACTCTGGCACATTAAGCACAAATTTGTCTTTGAATATATATTGTTTCTTTACATTAAAAAATCACAAAGTATTTCTCTTTTGAATGAATTATATGCATTTGTATCAATCATTTTATGACCAGGGGTTACAATTTATGTCACCTGGTAGGCCCAATATTCTCTCCTTTGTCTCTCCTTTCCTACCTCTTAGCTACATTTAATTTAATTTTAATTTTAATTTAATTTAAATTTAATTTTAATTTCCAGAAAACAGTTGTCTTTTTTAAAATTCGAAATTAGAACTTTGATTCTGCCAAACTAAAATTGTATTTGTGGCTCTTGTTTTTCTTTTACACATACATCCTCTTCCAAACTAAAACACTAATCTAGAATGTTATAATAACTTTTAAGTTATTCCTTTGTGGGCCAGGTTAGTCACATTGAAATTAGTCATCTCATACATAGAATGGTCCACTATTAAACATATCCACGTGAATAATTATTAGTCAACAAGTTTTGTTCAAAATTTTAAAATAGAATATCATATGTTTACATTTATAAAATGATTTGAAATTTATAAAGCTCTTATACATATAATATTTCTTTCAAATCTTACAATAAATCTATTAAGTAAAGTAGATTTATTGTCTAATTTATTAGAGGATACAGATCTAACTCATGTGACCTGCCATGACCTTGTTGATTCTTTAGGAATACTTATTACTCTTAGTATTTTCAGGGTCTAGAATAGTGCCTGACATAGCATAAGTTGGCAACTAATAAATATTTTCCAAAACAAATTATTAGATGTCATCCAGCTAGAATCAGAAGTTAATGCCAAACCTGCTAAATCTGATGTATATTCTATTACATCAGACTGACTTTATCATTTTTGCCTTTTTGAACTTTAGGAGAGGTACATATCCAAAAAAATATTCCTTAAAATTATCCGCTGCTCTATCTCCTTCACCATTTGAGCACAGATAGGAAACATTGACACAGGATAAACTGAATTCAGTTCAAATCCAGGGTTGAGCATCTATAATATAGCAGCTAAGGTCTGGAGAGATAAAGATGAGTGAGAGGCCTTTGTCCTCAAGAAAATTATAAACCAATAAAGGAGGGAATAAATGAAATTTAGTTGTTAAGTACTATAATCAAAGTGTGTTGAGGGAACTAAATTAAAAGTACAGTAGGTGGGGGGCACCTGGGTGGCTCAGTCGTTAAGCGTCTGCCTTCAGCTCAGGTCATGATCCCGGGGTTCTGGGGTCGAGCCCCACATCGGGCTCCCGGCTTGGTGGGAAGCCTGCTTCTCCCTCTCTCACTCCCCCTGCTTGTGTTCCCTCTCTTGCTGTGTCTCTCTGTCAAATAAATAAATATTTTAGAAAAAAAAAAAGTACAGTAGGTGGGATCACACTCAGAGCGTGAAATGAGTAACAATAGTGTAGTTATCAGTGTGGGCAAAATAATGGTGTAATAATAAAAAGCACTCAAGCTTCAGTGGTTTAAAACAGCAAACTCAAGTTTCTTGTTTTTGCAATGTGACAAACACAGCAGTTCTGAATTCTTCATTCACCTTGGTTTTCACTCCCGGATTCAAACTGATGGATCAGCCACCATCTTGAACATTATTGGTTGTCGTGGGAGAAAGAAGGAGAGAGCTCCAGAAGGTCTCACATCAACCATTAACTGCCATTTCCGCTCATGCGTCACTGGTCAAAAATAGCTACATGGGCACACCCATTGATGGAAGGGCCAGAAAGTGCAATCCTGACTTGTGCAAGGAAGGGAGAGAACTCTTTAACCAACCATGCTAATGACTACTACAAAGAATAAAATAGGAACCAGTATGACCTAAGCAGTATTTAATATAGTGAAAGCACAGGTTCTAATCTTGCATGTGGCTCAATTAGTTAAATTAGAGCTACTTCTACAATATAACCTCTCACTTACAGTATATTAAAAATAAAAGAAATTCACAAGGTCCCTATGCCTGAGTATGGGAATTGAAGAAATTAGGCATCCCTAATCAGGCAGTTCCCCTGCCAGAACCACCGTGTTTACAGTTCTCCTAGCTGAAAGTCCTTTTTACCCAATGCACTAAAGGACTCTGGTTGTTTTCGGTTCCAGGTAGCAATAAATAAACACAGTAGCCCAGTTATTATTCAGAGCTGCCAGTTTTTACAGCCTGAAAGTTATAGTCAGTAATCAGGGGGATCTCCAAGGAAATAAGGAGCCAAAGTTTGGAGGGCAATACCCTAGCTCCTGTAGCAGTAATAGAACTTGTGCATGAGGCAGGGCTATAACGATGGCACAGAGTGCAGAGCACATGATCTCCATGTTGCTGTTGGAGGGAAACACTTGATGCATTTTTGCTGATAATGATCAGAAGGAGAGGAGCCTGTGGAGTTTGTATCAGATGCAGACTTCCCAAGCTATAGGATCTGTATTCTAACCAATAATAAATGTCAGATATTTTTATTGAGCGACATTACTGTCCAACACACCATGGCGCTGTGGTTGAGATTCTTTGTTTTATTTTTTCAAAAGCTGATAAATTGCCCGCTTGTTGAAAACGCTCCGGACTGCGAAAGAAATAAAAATTTAATCTAAAACCAGAAGCAGAAACTCATACACAATTGACTTATTTATTTTGAAGGTGATTAGATGTGTATAAGCAAAAAAAAAAAAAAAAAAAAAAAAAAGATTCTGTTGAATTCTTCCTCTTTCACCTAAAAATCTACTCTTCTAGACCACCAAGGAGATAACTTGAAGAGAGGCACATATCCAAAAAAATATTACTTAAGATTAACTATCATCACTCTAGCTCATTCACCATTTCATCCATCTGCTTCTTGCACTGATAATTTTTCTAGACTTTAAATCTCACCATTTATTCCCAACAGAAAAAGAAAGACAGGGCCACTGGACTCTGCAGGATGCATGGACCCTGACTGCTTATTTTAATTCACTATAATACATAAGTGTACAAGCCTCTGACAGCTCTAAAACCCTGCAGTCTCTAGCATGTTGATTTTGCTACTCTATATATTTAATTTTCTTTTAAAAACGTATCGTATTTCTCTGAGCATTCATTTGCTTTTCAAATTATGGCTGCCTAGCTAAGGCTTGTGTACCAGGTGCCATGTAAAAGCATGTTAAAAGTAGATAAAAGCAATTTACCCTGCCCTCTAATTAGAGATGTCTCATCTTTACCACTGACAATAGCAGTATGCAGCTGTGGCAGTAGAGAGATAATAGGAGCTGGAGCAGGGAGAAATTAAAGATATGCTGGCTGATGCAGAGTGTCACCTCTCCATTGCTCAGCTTGGGTGGGCTTCAGAATGAATAGTGATTTTTAGTATTTCTTCTTCCCTGACTGTTCATTTACTTCAAATTAATAATTGAGCTTTAAATGCAGGGCAAGGGGATACATCAGGGAGAGAGCAGCAGGCTATAGGAGAAAAGACGGTGACTTTCTTAATGACTCACCGTTAGACTACATTTTGCCTAGTGCTACAGCTCACCTGTCATTTAACACCTGTTGGATACCCATCACTGTACTTGATGTAATAAGGTTTAAAAAATACAGAGAAAACATACCCCCTGCCCAATGGATTTTGCCATCTAAAGGATTGTTCTTTATAAAGATCATATCTGATATGTTGTCATCATTTGTCATGTGCAAAGGAAAAGGTAAAGATAGAAAGTGGTCATCTTGGAGTAAAAGTGTTCAGTATGGGCTGTTTGGAATAAGTAAATGTTGAGAAAATTCTTAATGAAGTGATCAGCCAGAGTGAGGGACTTGGAAGGGAGGGCCGCTGCCAGGAACAGATCATGTCTAGAGGTAGTAAACAGCAGGCATGTCTAAGAACTGTTGGGATCAATTTTCCTGCGGAGGGGGAAGGGCCATTGGCAAAGGACCTTAAAATGTGCAAAGCAGACCAAAATGGCAAACTGACAAAAGAAATTTAATCTCAGATCACATAAAGTGATGTGATTAAGATTGCATTTGAGAAAAAAATATCCAGGTAAATGTGTGCTGATTATAATGTAGTGGGAAGATCCTGGAGGTTAGTGTATGTAAAGAAAATCTAAGTAGCAGTTTACTGAATGGAAATCAGGATGAGAAACGATGCTATAAGTGAGGGGAAAAAAAAGGCTAAAGTGTGTAGTAATGAGGTATGAGAGCGTGGTTGTAGAAATGCAGAGGAAGAAAAGTTAAAGTTCGTGTTTAACATGATACATAATTCAAGAAATAGCCCATGGACCTGATCAAGTGGTAGAATAAAGACATTGAGAATACATTTAGCAGACAAGAATAGCGACAATAATGAAATAAGTACAAAATATAGATTTGTGTGAGAAAATCATGAGTTTAGTGTTTGGTACTTCAACTGGCATCTACAGTGAAATGAAATGCGAGATTGAAAAGGCGGTGAGACTGGAGTGGTAGATCTGGAAAGCTCTTGTCTAGAGGTGGTAGTCGGACCAAAACAAATGGATGAGTTACTTACGAGTAAGAACAGCGGTAGAAGAATGTTAGAGAATGAAATCACAGAAAGCAGGAGGGAAAGCGTGGATGATAAAATGCAAGAAATTGAAATCAAGTGGGGGATAATCACGGGTACCAAATGTTAGCAAAACTCTAGGGAGGAAAGAGCTTTAAAATGAAAAAAATGTTCATAGAGAGGAAAAAGAAACAAAATATTTTCCTAGAAGAGAATTAGTGAATCCCTTCAGTAGAGCGGCATAATGGAGTCCGAGCAGAAAGGATTAAGGAAGGACAGAGTGGTGAAAAGTGCTAGCAGAAGACTCAGGCATTCTGTGCAAGGAGAAAACAGACTGAGAGCAGTACTGAGTGTTAGCATCACCAAGTTAATAACTTAAATAAAGCTTAGGGAAATCGGAACATTTACATTTTTTAGCAGGAATTAACTATAGAGGGATGAAATGCTGGAGGGCGGAATAAAAATAAGATGAAAGTGTAATATATATGCGTACACAGTTCATTCATATGCATGTATAACCTTGGGTAATGCACATCTAATCAGAGGAGAAAAACCTGTTAGTTCAAAGATGGCATCAGAATTATCTTGGAAAAGATAATTTTATTTTGTTTCTGAAAATAACATATGGATCTGTATTGGTTCTGTAATGATAGCCCTCGGAACATTACTAGCATGCAGTAAGAATTCTACAAAAAAAGGTAGGTAGCTCTGCATACTACATTTTCACTTACAGAGGTAGCCAAGAGGAAGAGAGGAGGGTTCTGGAGATGGAAAGAAGATCGACTCTGGGGATGGGTTTGGGGATGTACCGGGAGGTCTTGTTTTTAAACGAGAAAAAGAGTTGGCTAGTGGGATTCTCCCATTGATGAGAATGGCAGTAGGTATGTCTCATATTCACTAGGACAATGTTTGAAATGTATGCAACACTTTGGTGAAACCTTCACATTTTCTTAACGTATAAGCGCATAACTCTGTCTCTCTCTCTCTCTGTGGTGTGTTAAAGTAATCAAGGAAAGGGGCTTTGTTTTATAACTGGGTTACACAGGGGAGAGAGAGCAGAATAGCTGAAAGCTATAAGACATGAAGGTAATTAAAGATTTAGAAGAAATGCAGAACAGTGGTGTCTAGGAAAAATGTAAGTCTGACCAAACCCCGTACCGTCAATCCCCAGAGACATTGTGCATAGGATTTTGAGACAGATTTTTACTTAAATCTTGAAAGACAAGGCAAATGAAAATATGGGATGCCTTGCATCAGCCAGGAGCTAATATTTGGGATGTATATAAGGCATGGATACACAGAAAATAATTTACCAATGACAATAAAGAGATATACTGTTTGTTGAATGTTTATTGCTGTGTAAACACAATATCGCAATCCTAAAATGTTGACCTTCAGAATTAACATCTGATCTTAAACATTTAAAACCACTTGCTATATATGTATTTCCTAGACAAATGCATATCTGAAACAAAACATTGATTTTTCCAGCCTGTTATGATCATACGTAAAGACAGTCAGAAATTATTTATTGGAAATGCACTACTAAATTCATTAGAGGGATATTTTAATTAGATTAATTTTGCATTAACAGTCAATGAGAAGTTACAACTATCACTTGCAGTGAGACAAAAATATGCATCACTCTTTGGCAGGAAATAAGTCAAAATCCAAATGATTAAAAGTATATACATACAATGTATGTGCTTGTAAAGGCTGACTGAACTAATAGATACATCCAGAGTAGGTATTGCCCAAGATCAGGGCATTTTTACCTGATAGAATTAGCAAGATTAGGTATGTTGAACTTTGAAAGTAATTTTTGTCTACCTCTCTCTATGGATAGGAATACCTGTTTTGTCTTCCATTTAGAATTTTGCTTACTCTTAGGGATGTAGACCTGCTTTAAAATGGTCAGATATAAACTCACTGGGTTTCTAGGGCTTGATTGTGCCTGCTATAATTAAAACATATTACATAATCACATTTTATTTTAACTTCTGAAAGTGAGAGAACATGTTTTGGTTTTCTTTTCTCTCATCTTGAAATCTTCATTCGGACTACTCCATGTGATAGAAGCAGCTATTTTTCTTCTATCCTCTAACCTGGACCACATAACTCTTTTTACATCCAAATCATATCCTTCAAGAAACAAGCATTCACTGAATGATTTACTGTATTGTAGGTACTATGCAAGACACCTGAGACCATCACAAGACAGATGTTTCTTCCAGGAGCTTAATGAGAGAGCAGTGTTTTTTAAATACACCTTCCCTCAGTAAACCATTAATATAAAACAGAAATGAAATTATCAACCAATTGAACTCAACCTGGCCAACTTGCAACACCTACATGTTCATAAACATTTTGAAATATATAATTTGTTGTTTATTTTATATGTGCATCCAAGGTTTTATTATGTAAACATTGAAAATAAATGCTAATATTAACCACCAATGGGACTATATAGAGATGATTAAAATCAGTCATGCTTATTTATTTTTATCAGATATCCCTCCTCATCCACTAGTAAAGTACAATCCAGAGCCTAGGACCTTAAATTGAAGAGAATAAAGAAAAAAAAATGATGACTACTGACTTTATAGGTGAAGAAAGCAAATTAATTCACTGTTTTAGGTGACAGCAGCATCAAGACTTCAATCTAGACTTCAAATCAAGAGTTTTGAAGTCTAGACTTGTGTGTCCTTATGATGCCATTAGGAAGGAAGGAAGGAAGGAAGGAAAGAGGGAAGGAAGGAAGGAGGGAAGGAAGGATTCAAGAGAGGGAGAGAGGCAGGGAGGAAGGAAGAAAGGGAAGAAAAAGAGAAGAGAAAGAAAGAGCCAAAGAGAAAGATTTCAGTATAAAAAGACAAATAGAGGTTAGTGGAGTTAATCTTAAAACATATACTAGGTGTAATTAGGGCCCTAAAGCAATAATTGCAAAAGTTGTGGAGCCCTTGCCACCTCCAAAACATCACATGTGGATGCAAGAATCATACCAACAGTATGCATAATTGAACAGAAAGTGAATGGAATAAAGCCATACCTAAGGAAACAAGGGGACACATAAGTGTGTGTTGTGCTTAACAGTAAGCTTAGGGAAAACAGTTTCCCATAATATTGAGTCATGTACCCTGTTATGAGATTTTCATTACAATGATCAAAAGAAATCTATTTCTGTCATTGGGGAGATATTGTAAATGAATTGAACAGGCCTAAATAATCCTGTCCTTGTTCAAACTGTAGCTTATGTTCCCTGATGGGATTTATATACAGAATGGTTTGCGATTGACCTTCCTAGTGTGGTGCCTAGAATTCCCACCCGTCACTCTGCCTTAAGCATAGTGCTTCAGAAGCCCTTGTGGGAGTAATACATGAATATACAATACCAATTTGCATGTCAACATAGACTTTTAAAATTCAAATCATCTAACTGTCACGTTGTTTTAGTGAAAAAAAAACAGGTTTTGGAGCTGGACAGAACTGGGTTTGAACCTTCCTCTTCTGCTACTTCATTGTATGTGTCATTTTGGGTAAAGTACTCAACCTCTGAGCTACAGTGACAGTGTATAATATAATATGTGAGATGCCTGGCAAGATTCTGATACATATATGGGCCCAAAAGGTAAGCTTCAATGGGAAGGGAATGAGTAGTCAGATTCCAGCAAGGCCAAAACACTTCCTCTTATTTCGTAAAATATCTGAACAAGAAACATCTCCTCTCTCTCTCTCAAGGTTGCATAGACAAATTACTGAACAGTTTTTGTTGTTTATTTTCCACCTCTCTCTAACTTCCTTAAAGCCCGTATACTAATGGAGTGTCTGAATATCTCACGGGCACCTCAAATTCAATATATCCAAAATGAATCATAATCTTTTTTTCAACATGAATTCTTTTTTTTTTTTTTTAAGATTTTATTTGTTTATTTGACAGACAGAGAGATCACAAGTGGCAGAGAGTCAGGCAGAGAGAGAGGGGGAAGCAGGCTCCCTGCTGAGCAGAGAGCTTGATGCGGGGCTTGATCCCAGGATCCTGAGATCATGACCTGAGCTGAAGGTAGCGGCTTAATCCACTGAGCCCCTCAATATGAATTCTTAATGGCACCAACAGTCTTTCAGTCTTTCAGTTCTTGACTAAATTCAAATATTAGTCAAAGTAGACTCACAAAGGCTATTATGTACAGGATGATGGATGGAGGTTGTCCACCGATCAGAATCCTCTAGGAAAAGTCTGGACTACATGGGACTTGTGGATTGTCATAATGACTGCAAGGTGTTACTCAAACTTAGTGGGAAAGGACAAGAGATGCTGAAATCCCTGCAGTGCTGGGAGGAGTTTGTCACACGGAAGAATTGTGGAGCCCAAAATACCAAGAGAGGCCACACTGAGAAATGTGAATGGAATCTACCTCTTCAAAGATACTTCTCATTCCCATTTTCTATTTTCTGTTCCTATTTCTGTTGTACTACTCCAGGTTCTGCATTATCTTGAATCATAGAATGTTATTGCTTGAAGGAATTTGAAGGTGATTTAGATCAAGGTCATCCATATCTCTGGGAACTGAGGTCAAAAAGGTTCATTTCCTGGCCCAAGTCACATGACTACTTGGTTACAAAGCTGAAGTTTGACCTCAAATCTTACTGTTACTCCATTAGATCTGCCTGAGGTTATAATATTATCTAATTGCTTTCCAAGTTCAAATTCACCCTCTGCTGGACAGAGCCTACCACTAACTCTTAAAGAATCATTCCCAAAACATCCCAGAACATCACTTTCCAACTGAAAACAGCCCTAAGTGTTTCCTCCTTGCCTACTAAATATATTCCTCAGCCTTGAATACTAACCACCCCTGATCTGGGCCAACCAGGCCATCTAGTGTTATCTCACCCGGCTCTCCTTCTGCCTTTTTCAAGTGACAAACTGTCCCTCTGGCTACCTCCCAAGCACATATTGGGCATTTATATCTTCCCTCAAGGTTTTCCCTTTGCCTAAAATATTCTACACATTCCCTCCTGTCAAATCTCTACTGACATTCAAATGTCTCCTTCTCCATGAAGCTTTAAAAAAAAAAAATTCCTCAACCAGACATGCTTTTTCTGTAACACTTTTAATACTTTATAGCTTTTATTGGAATCACTATGGTCTGGTTGGCACTATAGCTATTTGAATATTTTGTTCTATTTGAGGACCAGAGGTTGACGAATTTGGATAATCTCACCTACACCATATTTGGCACATATGAGGTAGAGAGCAAAATTTTGGAGATAGATACACAAAATATCTAGCAGAAAATCTGGGAGGAAAATATCAAGAGAAAAGAAAAAGCTTCCATGGCTACCTGTATACCTTAGAAAAGCTTTGAAGCACTTCTCACTCCTACTTTAGCACTCCTTTTCATATTATAAGTGAAATTCATTGGAAATATGTTCTAATTAAAAAAAAAAAAAAACAAAACAGAAGAATGATGTCATCCCTGTTCTTTCTGTTGCCCACAATGAAAGTTCCATTTATCTCTGTCATCTAACCTATGCTGTCAGCACTAAGGATGGAAGCCTCATTAATAAAAATCAAAGCAGATCTTTTATCTTGTGGATGAGAACTCCCAAAATATCCTCAAGACAATTGTGTTGCACATTACAGCCTCAAGACAATTGTGTTGCACATCAACAAAATCATTTGATTCAGAACTTGGTTGAGAACCATAACTGTGGAGGAAAAATCCTTGTGAAATCTAACTATTCACCACTACAAAACCTGAAGATCAGCTAACAATAAGCAATAAAGTAGGGCTGGGGAGTAGACTCTAGCTTCCTTGAAACTGACCACTCACTTCCAAATTAAACTCTTGATACACTTGTAAGTCTTTGTGTATGTGCATGTGTTAATAAATCTGGACATACTTTCTCTACAGCTATGTATTTCTTAATGTGTCCTCATATGAAAAAAAAGATGATATGATCAATATAGTGAACTAACTATAAGTGAGCTAAAAATATATGGCTGGAATATTCAGGCATAAGATGAGGAACAAAGAAACAAAAACATTTAAAGAGCATATTATCCAATTTAAAAGAACAGAATCTTAATCTTAAATCATTAACTCATGAGCTAGGTAGTCCCTAGTTTTATACTGATCTCTTAATGCTGGTAATGCACTGGAAATCAGGTTGCTGTGTCATGGCTGTTGATGTGTTCACCAAGAGTTTTTAGAGATTTGCGCATTGGTGAAACTTTTGATAGTACTGGACATTATCTCATTTTTATGTAGTTGATTTTATTTTTAATTATTAGACAGGAGAGTGATTTCATAAGAACTGTTTTCTCTAAGTTTAGAATAGAATAATTGGGTTTTTTAGAGTTATAAGGATGTGCTAAAAGGTAATCATTATGCTATGCTATAGTTCAATCTTTTCCTACAAAAGTATTATACAGTTCACCTTTAAAAAGTTACTACACAAAACTCAAGATCTGGGTTCTTCCAACCTGCAGTTCACAGTAATTAATCCTCCAAGGTTTGCTTTCTGAATCTAGAAATATAAATGATGAGGTCATTACATAAATTACATCATAAGATGTAAAAGATGGCCTTTTATTATAGTGCATTATATTTAAATAGAGCTCAGCTATAAGTAGGTGATTTGAAAAGTTACTCTGCACTTCACTAATAGCTTATATTATTTCCTAAAAGTTCCTTTTTGAAGAAAAGGGCATGCCACTTCTCTGCTGGATGCTCCAGCAAGTCTTGTTTACTGTAACCAGGAGATGAAATTTCCAAACAAACCCTGGTGTTTACAGCACTTGGAGAGGCATGTGGCCTGCCATTCCAGCCTCTCTCAAGCATGTGCCCCACCTGCTTTTCGGCTTTGGCTGGAACAAGTTGGTTGGGCCACAACACAAGTGTGAGAACATGAGAATGTGAGATGCCACAGGCCAGGTGACATGCCAGTGCCGCAAAGCTGGTACATGGCAGGGCATCATTGTGTACATAGAAAGGCCACATGCCACACCAAAATGTGGCAGCCACTTCTCCCAAATTAGATGAATAATTTCCCTTTCATTATGTTCTCACAAACATGTTGTAAAACAATAAGCCTTGAGCTACATGAAGTCCAAAAGTTCAGGGTTTCAAATGAGTGACAAATGAATATTCATGCTTTTTTTTGAGTTGATTGACAAGTAGAACTTTTTTTTTTTTTTAACCACACTTATGTGTGATTTAAGAAATATTTCTTCAAGGCAACAGAAATCATTCTCCTACGTGTGAGTCTTCTGATGTGGCCAAATGCTGTTGAGCAGCAAATAACTTTTTTTTTTGGTCTAATAAAGCAGGAGAGAATTTACTAGAAGAAATGTCACAGGATCTCATATAGTTCCTCCTGGTTCTCTCTGAATTTCATACTTCTGTATGCTATCACCAGGTCCATGCTGCTAATGCAACTGCAGTTGAATTCATTTCAAGTGTTGGCAGGAAAGGATAAGAGAAAAAATAATTACACTTTTAAAATTCTGTTGAGTCTAGTGTGGGTTACAGAATTCAATGTGCAATGACAAATGTGCAATGTCAGGTAACCCAAGGTATTTTCTGAGTTCCGACTCTACTGCTGAATAAGTGTGTGGACCTAAAAGTTGAAAAAAATTTTCTTTATTTTATTTTCTTCATCTTAACAATGGGAGACTCAATCCAAGGCCAAAATCCTTCTGAAATTTTTGAAGAATCAATAATGAGCATTCCTTTTTTCCTTTCTTTCTTTCTTTTTTTCTTTCTTTTTTTTTCTTTCTTTCTCTCTCTTTCTTTCTTTCTTTCTTTCTTTCTTTCTTTCTTTCTTTCTTTCTTTCTTTCTTTCTTTCTTTCTTTCTTTCTTTTAGTAATGAACATTTCTTTCTTGATGAGAGGACATAGCCAGAATCTTGAAAGCATTTATCTCTGCTATCCAAAATTTACACAAGAAAATAAGTGTGGAATTTGTGACTATTAACGTTTTTTCCTCACGTGATATCTTTTCAGACATACAGTCTTTAAGATTAACATAGAGTCTTTAAGTTAAACAGATGAAAAAAATCTTTATTTTTTTCATTTGTTTAACTACAAACCACGAATCTCAAGGAGGAGACTATACCTAGTTATAGCCTTATCAAAGATTTCACATAATATTAGAAGTGAATCAATGATTTTTAAAAGCTAAAAATTATAATTGTGGAGAGCTGTAATTTAGGCTTACAACCTCTAGTTCTTATATTTTACAGCTGCTCTCTAACTTTCCTAAAATAACGCAACACACTCGAGTCTGGAACAGAGAGTATTCTGTAGGGACATAGTTCGGTTTTAGATGAACAGACTCATGGTCCTGTTGGCTATAGCCAAGGACTGTTCACCTTCACCAGAAACACAGCATATTCATCATTTACATAAAAGAAAAGCCACTGATACTGTGCTATGCTTATAATGTTATGTTGCCTAATAAAAGTATTTTGGGGAGTTTATTTATTCCCTTTCTGTTTGCTGAGTAAATTATTGCTTGTAAAAGGTTATGCTTCTCCAGAGAGTATTAGAAATAAAGTCTCTGTTCTTTTTACCCAAAGTCTGGGCGATTTCCAGCAATTTTTAAGCCTAGAGTTTGAATAAGAATGTCATCTCTTTGAAATAGTCTGCTGAAATAGAGATTTAAAAGCTCAGACACTGCCTCTTGATGAATACAACAGACTGAGAAGAGAGTGGGGAATCCTGAGTCTGTGTGGAGACAGCTTCCTATTAGAGTTTCCATATTAGTATTCACCACAGTAGGTGAAGCTTTGGAGACCAAGTATGATTTTGAATTTTGAATATCCAAGCAGAATATTCAGATGTAGCTTATATATCCCAAGTTTTAAAAAATATGTATACTTCAGTAGAGAATCTACAAAAGAAGTACATTATCCTTGTTTGATCATATTGAACTATCTGAATTCTGTAATTTCTAGAATTACAGTTCTTAAATATTTTACTATTAGTATGGAATCAAAATTGTAAATCAAATTTAAAAAAATGCTGGTAAATGAAATGTTTTTCCTAGACATTTTCATTCTCCTCTCCTTTTGGCCTTCATTCTTTCTTATTTCCTGTTTATACTTTTCCAAATTCTTGCATGTAACAATAATCCTCTTCCCCGCCCCCACAAAGACCATGCACACTCCTAGGAGGTTATAAAGATGTCTTTTCATTATCTACTGACTTTCTTCTTCTTTTTTTTTTTTTTTTTTCTTTTAGTTTCTTCTCTCTGGGACATAGATGAGCTGGAGGTAACACTTGGGAGACACTCATAGTTGAAAGATGAGGTGAGATTAAATGATCGTACATTATTTCACATCTGCCTAATGTGAAAACAATGCTGGTCCCATCCACTTAAATTTAGTGATTTAGTGTCCAACGTACCATTTTAACAAATTTTAACAATGGTACCCAGATTAGAGGTGGACAGGCAGAATAGCCTACCTTCATTGCCTGTGACACACAGTAGGTCATTAATAAATATTGAGTTGACTAGGAAAAAATGTCATTGTGGAATGTGTCATGTCAGCTTAGAATTGTTGGACTACGGCTATGTTGAGGAGAAATAAGCAAAAAGTGAATCAATTCTGCCCTAAGGACTAGAAACTATGATAAAGAAGAATTTTAGAAAAATAAATGGGCAAAAGAAGGGACTAATATTTTGAATTAGTGAGAGTATACTGTTAAATATTAAAGACAAAGCTATATTTGCTGCATCTAGGGAGAATGACAGTTGAAGCCATTTGAAAAATTGAGAAAGGATGTGTCCATGATTATAACCTGTTACTATAATCATTTGTTGGACCCAATTTTCAAATTTTTTATGTTTTAAAATAAAGAGGAACATGTACATGAAAAAACAGATTTTCACATTGAAGTTTACCTTACTATCATATTTTCAGACAGAGGTTTCATGATGAATTTATAACAAGGGGTGGAACCTACAATAAAATAACAATGTGTTTAGATTTTGTTAAGCCTGCTAAATCATAGGGAAGTATAATCACCACCCAGTGCCTTTTTTGGTTTTAGGGGAAAAGTTTTAAAAAAAGTTTTAATGCCCTAACAAATACTATTGAAAATATATTGAATCTGACTAAAGTGTAGACCACGATGAGTCAGGACACTGGGAAATGAAGTGCAATCATATTTTGTTAAGGAAAAATAAAGTGATCTGTGATAAAAAGGGAACATTTGATGCCAAGATGAAATACAAAAATATCTGAATCTACTCATTCCTTCAAAAATACTATAAATCCTGGGCTTTAGTTTATTGTTATATTCTTTTAATTTCTGATTTTCAAAGTTTAAAAAATCTGGTTGCATGGTCCTTAGAATTTACACATAACACTCGGGAGACATTGATAAAGCATAGAATACATTAGTAAATTTCCTGTATTTCATTAGAAGACTTTTTTTTAAGATTTTATTTATTTATTTGACAGAGAGAGATCACAAGTAGGCAGAGAGGCAGGCAGAGAGAAAAGGGGAAGCAGGCTCCCTGCTGAGCAGAGAGCCTGATGCAGGGCTTGATCCCAGGACCCTGAGAAGAGACTTAACCCACTGAACCACCCAGGCGCCCCTAGAAGACTGTTTTAACCCATTTTAGGTGACCAAGATTGATAAAGAAGATTATTTTACATGAAAATATTCTTACATTAACTATATGATTTGCCAAACCACACATGGAAATTTAGAAAGAGAAAGATATTTTTCTTTGACCTTAAAGGAGGACCACACATATACTTTAGTGAATTGAAAACAGCTGTGTACAGTCTTTGGCACAGGCAAGCTTTTTGAAAGATTACATCTGGATGGTCAGTTTTGGGGTTTTGATACAATCATCATTAAGGTATTTACATATAAATATAAAAATATGTTGAACGGCTGAAAAACAGTTTTAAAAGTTGAGAGATACATTCCTTGAATTCGGTGTGTCCTGGTTTTTGTATTTCCCTTTTCTTGCATTCTACTGGTACATAATTTGAATAAAACTGTTCAGAGGCAAATATTAACCATTAAATTTGAAGGAATGATAAAACTATTGTAAAAATGAGGAAATCTTAATTCTCTCCTTGACTGTTGAATTTACTAAATGATGCTTTGCAAACCACTTAATCCATACGGTATACAATTTCCTTGTATAGCGAGGTTAACACTACGTTTTATTTAACTGGGATTTTTAAAGAAGATATTAAAACTAAATGAAATCTTAATGAAATTTCAATGTTCACATATTGTCTATAATCAGAGTCAGTATTTCCCTCTTTTGCCAGACCATTTTCAGAACATGTTGCATTCTTGTTTTTTCGAAAAGATAATGTAATTTCTTTTATTTTGGTAACATAAACTGGAATTCATAGGTACTGAATTAAGCAGGTGTAAAGGAGATGAATTTATTGTATCAACGATTTTCATTTATTATATTTATTTTTATAATGCCCATCAAGTGACAACTCAAGGCAGCATGTGGTGATTCTGACTGCAATGTAATAGTCATAAAAAAAATGTATTTATAAGACCCTGTATCAGACATCTTCTGTGAATCTCATCCTAAAATGTAAAGCAATAACCTGGGAATAGTTATGAATATCTAAAGATGCAAGAATGACTTTCAAAGGGATTTCCTCCCCCAGTTTTCCCCTTAGAAAGAACTAAAAAGGACTAAAGATATCAATTCAATACATGTATTTTTTTTTCCCAGGCATCAATTTTCTTGGAAATAAATCTGAGAAGTAGGAAAAATAATTTACTTTCTGCATGGGTATTTGCTGTAAGAACTTTCACCATGATGGAAAGTGAATGGAAAGGTTAAGTAGAAGATGTGCATCATTGCTGTAATTTGTAAACTGATGTGATAACCTCATGTTTAATATTTTATGGAGTAGAAGGTGAATGCTAGAGGGAGAAATGTCACTTGGAGATAAGGGAAATCATATGCTAAGAATGTGTATAAATGTGACTGAGAATTAACTTGAGTGTTTCTTTATTAATTGATAGACTGGTGTAACATGACGATGAAATAATGAAGGTATCCTAGCAACCATCTTTTTCTAACAACTGTGGCCTGTAAGGCTGTGATGACTGTCAGCCACATTTTATTAATTCAGGAGGGTGAGCAAAGATAATTTCAATTAATAAAGCCTCTCTACAAACAAAGTATAATGTAGTTTTGATCACATCTATGACTAGAATTTTTTTATTTTATAGTATAAAATAATAGTATACCTAAATGAATGAATTATTTTAAGTTGATAATATTCTAGTTCTGAATACTAGTAAGACACTCTATCATTTATTTAGTTGATACACAATCTGGAAAAAATCTTTTTAAAAAAATATATAAAGACCTGTCAATATTATGAGGTCTCCTTTTAATATAAAATATGAAAACAAAAATAGGCATTTATTTATAAGTTGATGTTTCTATTTTTATCAGACTTATTATTCCAATAATATCAAAATGAAAGCATTATATGACCTTGCTTTGATATTCTAAAAGCTGATGTATTCCTCTGTTTTAAAATTCATGTCTGTGGGTATACTCTCTCCCAACACTGAATTTATCCAAATACTATTTTTAGCAAGTTAAAATCGATTCAAGAAGTACTTATTAAGTACCTACCATTTGCTTAAATGAAAGATCAACATGACATTATCATAAAAACACTTCTACTGAGTTTTTAGGTGTACTATTTTCCCAATTTCCATCTCCTCTGATTTATTTATTTTACTTTTTTAAAGATTTATTTATTTATTTGACAGAGAGAAACACAGTGACAGAGGGAACACTAGCAGGGGGTGTGGAAGAGGGAGAAGCAGGCTTCCCACCAAGCAAGGAGCCCGATGTGGGGCTTGATCCCAGGACCCTGGGACCATGACCTGAGCCGGAGCAGATGCCCAACAACTGAGGCACCCAGGCACTCCTCCTCTGATTTAATATAGAAATAATTTATCATCTAGGTCCTGTCAGGAAAACAGAAACCTCTGTCTACACGAAAAAAAAAAAAAAAAGAAAAGAAAAGAAAAGAAAAGGATTCAATATAGAGAATTAGTGAAGGCAAGAAGCTACAGAACTGCCAGAAACTGAAACCATCATCACTGCCTCCAACAGTGAAGTGAAGGATTTCAAAAGAAAATACCTGAAAACTGTTACAAGGATGCCACACCTGCCAAAACCCATGTGTTATTTGTCCATTGCAGTCAAAGTGATAACGTGACTTCGTTTCCTTTCCACCTTCCATGTTTCATGCACTGGCTGTGGTTGGAAAGATCTTACCTAGAACTCTTTTGATAGAAAATCTGAGAAGTCTAGTTCTTAGGCTTCCAGCCTGTGTAACACAAGGAACAGCCAGGATGAAAGGAAATGGCGCTGACCCTCCAACAGACAATAAGGCACCCATCTCAAGCCAGAGAGCTCTCCCATGGGCGACAGTATGGCAGTTCCAATAGAACAGAAAAACTGTTGGGGAGATCTATAGTTTGGGATTGTCTTTGGTCATTTAGTAACTAGAATAGAAGAGCCAAAAAATCATCGAAGATACTGCGTGATGTATCTCCACTTGTATCACTAGTACCATAAAAATTTTGTCTGTGTTCTAGTAAAGCTAAAAATTTATTTTATGTTTTTGCAAGATACCAATATGATTGTTAAATCTGAAGAGATCTTTGGAAATTTGGAATTACTTAATCTTATTTAACAGTCTAGTTAGATTTGCTATTAATATAAAAACAGGATACATTATGAATAATAGAGATTTTTTGAAAAACAATCACAGAAGTAAAAGCAGCACTGGTTAACTAACAGAATACATCCTTAGCAATATCTACTCAGATAATATATTTTAAAGTTTGGATGTCAGGTACTCTTATTACTTTTCCACATTGAGAGAAATAATCCCATTTCCCCCCCTCAGCAACTATGGAACAATTGATGAGTTCCATAAAGGAAAGAATTAGAGTTTTCTGAGACTTGGTTGTGATGATGCAGATAGATCTCTTCCAGGACAGAGAGGTTTTGTCTGTCTTCTTCACCATTCTATGCCAACACTTAGCATGGTGCCTGAAGTATCCAATAAATATGTGCTGAATAATACATGACTAGCATTTAGTTTGGTACGTATAATTCACATATTATTTTAGAAATTGTATTTTTTCCTTAGAGGAATATATAGTTATGGAGCAAGGAATTTCAAAACATGCCATTTTCAAATCATAATAATTGTTCAATCTGGATTCAACAAAAACAAAACAAAAGTACAGAGATTAATTGTACTTTTCTCTCTACTTTGGATATGCTTAAATTCTTTTTGTATAAATTTTCTTTTAAAACGTCATTCTGGGTGATCTGAAGCTAACGATCTCACCACCATTCTACTGAGTCAATAGATAGTTTCAGTGTTGCAGTCTTCTGTCAAAGAGTCTACTACGGGTTGATACCCAAACTCTGCTCCACAGCCATGGAACTGTCTGGAAGGTACATTTCTTCCTGACTCATCTTCACCCCTCCCTTCATTTTTAGTATGTCATATAACATCACTGCCTGGGGCTTTCTTTGTGTGCATCATATAGAATAATATAATAACTTATCAGCTATCCATTTTCTAAGTGGCAGGAATCCTGCTTTAAATATTTTATCTCATTTAGTGTTTGCAGCAATCTTATGAGTTAGGTTGGAATGCTATCCACAATTTACAGAGCGGAATGGGAGGCTTAGAGAAGCTGAGTCATTTACTCAGTGCCACGTAGTCATTATAATAAAGAACCACAATGTCATTTAGTTGATATACAATGACGGAATCTGTCCAGTCAACAGGAACAACAGTCTCAGTGAAGGAACTTGGAAAATTGCACCTTGCTAAACCCAGAGAAAACATTAAATAAGCATTGAATGACTAAATGGTAGATTCTTTAATATCACTAAAAGTGATAAATATGTATTGAAGCTTTAAAATACATATATAGACTGGCATAAAACTGTAAATAGTGTTGCTACATTTCTTTGATTCTGTGTTCATTAGGAATATGATACAAAAGAGCTTTAAACAAACCAGAGAACTCTTAAGTTGAAGTTAAACATGTGCACAACCGTGTTTAATATTAAGAAGATGAGAAAACCATATCTCCAACCAGCTTTTCAACAAGCTAATTTGTTTTTTTTTCCCTCATTTTTAAAGTACTTTCAGTTTGATTTTTTTAATCTTGAGTTTTTGATTATGCAATTTAGGATATTCTGAAGTCTTTTATTCTTTGTTGGCTGTGACCAGAATCTTTCAAATAACTTTTTATGTTTCTGGAAATATCTGAGAAATTTGAGATAATATGTGACATTAGTTTAAATGCAACTTTCTGTTTCGGAATGTTCATTAGAAATAATTTTAAATTCTAGACTTGTTATTTATTGTTTAAGTAATTAGCTCTTGACACAAAGCAATATCAGTATCTATAAACTATATTCACAAATAATTTTCATAAATTTTCAAGTTCATAAAATCATCTTCTTGTCCCAACAGTTCCAGAATGAAAATTGATACCATGTGATACACAATTTATGTTGTTTCCTACCTATTCAGCATAATTTGGAACTGCTGATGAATAGAATAAGTGTTTATTGTTATTTAAATTATAATAAATAAATATAAAATATAAATATTATGATATAATAGAAATAATGTAAATATACAATAATATAGGAATAAGATACATATATAATAATGTAATATAATAAATAATACAAAATAAGTAATAAATGTTTATTCTTCAGAATACAGAAATAAATATTCAGAACAGAGCAAAGGAAAAGAAGTGTGAAGAGCCCCTAATTCTTGCCTCATTTTAAAAAAAATGAACAGGACAAAATTGTTTTTTAATGTCAAATTTTAAAAAATCAGGGGCACAGGGTGACTCAGTTGGTTAAGGGTCGACCTGTGGCTCAGGTCATGATCTCAGGGTCCTGGGATTGAGTCCCATATTGGGCTCCCTACCTAGAGGGGAGTCTGCTTCTCCCTCTCCTTCTGCCCTTCTCTCCAACTCGTGCTCTCAGTCTCTGTCTCTGTCTCTCTCTCGAATAAATAAATAAATAAATAAAATCTTATAATTTTTTTTTTAATCAAAATCAGCTTTTTAAAGTTAGTGGTACAGCTTCTCCTGAGAACAACTTTTGAAATGCTTCTTATCTGGTAACACAATATGGCTATTTAGAAAATAGATACCAAACATCTCCCAAATGGAAAGTAAATGCCCAGCAGTAAAGTTACCTGTTTTTTGCAGCTGATGTGGGCTAATGCTACTACTCCATCCTTCAAATCCTCAGGGAAATGAGATCCATTGACCCACTGCTGTCCCACTATCTCTCCCTATCAAGCTTACATCACAAGGCTTCTGCAAACACTCTTACTCTTATCCTTCTCTTTTTCCTTAGAATTCTTCTGGCAAAACCACAGCTGTAATCATATTCATCCTTCTACCACCTTTACCTGCGCCCAGGTGGCTAAAAGTTGCTGAAGAAAATTTCATGACCACAACAACTGGTCACACTTGAATAGAGTGAATGAAATTATAGAAAATACAGAAAACATTCTTGATAATAGAAAATCATCAAGCAGGTACTAAAGATACCTCCCATATTCCACAGTAGATTTTTTTCTCTCACTCTTAGTCTATTTCACATTTTCTCCTTCCTCAATCTTCTGTGGTAAAAACTCAGCTGATGACTTCATACTTCCTTGGTAAATGAGATAGAACCAGATGAAAATTGTTTCATCCTCTACCCACAAAATTTATTTTTTGGTTACTGTTTTATCCCTTATGGGTGGCCCATTTTTGAATAAATGGATTGAGCTAAGTTAAGTGAAACTCTTTTTATAATGAAAAATTTGTACAATTCCTTTCTGAGGCCAACCATCACTCATCTACATTAGGACTTCATTCTTGCAGTTATGCCCTCTCTTCCCTGCATCATCAGGTGTTCTCTCTATGTTCGCTAGGCATAATTCTCTAAGATGATAAAGGAAAGAAATATTGAAAACCGTGATAATCGTGGGAGAAGAAATAGGCATTCACATATAGGGAGAATTCTGAAACACGTTGATGGATCGGTATAACACGGCTGAGTTGTCCCATGGAATACCAGAGTCGCCCCGTATTGCTGTTGAATTCTTTTGCAGGTGCTGAGTCACAGGAGGCTGTGGCGTAACACCATATGTTCTGTCTTGCTCTGTTCAGGCTGCTGTAGCAATATACCATCAACTGGATGTTTTCTAAACAACAAACATTTCTCATAGTTCTGGAGGCTGAGAAGTCCAAGATCAAGGTGCCAGCAGATTTAGTGTCTGGCGAGAGCCTGGTTCCTGGTACATCGAGGGCCATCTTGTCTCTGTGTACTCACATGGCAGAAGGGGTGAGGAATCCCTCTGGGGTCTCTTTTATAAGGGCACTAGTCACATCCATGGGAGCTCTGACTTTATGACCCGATTATCTTCCAGAGGCCCCACCTCCAAATACCATCACATTGAAGATTAGGTTTCAATACATGAATTTTAGGAGGATACAATAGTTTATGGCATATTCCATCCATCCAAATTAGATCACTTAATTATTTTATGTTTTAAACAGTCCTCAGTGAAATGATCCAGGATCAAAAGATCCAATGATCTAATACCACGTTGACCAGGAAGGTTAAGAACCTTTAGGAATTACGGTTGTAATCAAAGAAAGCAGTAACAGCAATTATTCCTATTTCCTGAAGTATATACTCTGCATAGGGAATGGTACCAAATGCTGTGCATACTACGTGCCCTTAGAGAATACACTTGGTGAAGTTTAACTGATCTCTAAGCATGGTCTATGCTCTGAAAAAGTTTACATGGGTAAAATCTGGCCTGTTTTGGAGATATTTGCTACATTCTAGCTGGAACTTAGTGAGTTAACCCCAAGCCATCTGGAACATTCAGCTGTTCAGAATAACTCATTTCCAGGGAGCTCTGTATAGCTGAAGACTTACTGTATGAGTTTTCACATAATGTGAATAGAAATGTGAGTATTTGTAACATTTAAACACTCACAATTTCCATAAATGAAAGAAAGTTCAGTATGAGATTTATCATGACTCAGTTTTTTTTCCTCCCTCCTCAGAACGATACTTGCATATTTTGGGTAGCTTTTGAATAGGTACCGCTGCAAAATGCAGTAGGTGACAGTTAAACATACGTTTCAGCATTTGCAGGGGATGAATCATGCTCTTTCCCAGTCATTTGGCTTTTCAAGATCTCTGTTAAAGAAAAGATGCAAAACCTCTCTCTTGTGGCTCTTTCATCAATCATCAAACTTGTGGCTTTTAGAACACATTGGTTTTGAGAAGCTTTTCATGAAGCACCTTGAAACAGCTTGCCATGGAAATGGAGAAAAAGGAAGGCAGATGCCTGGAAAAGGAAATTTTTCTTTTAGTTAACATATCACAGAATGGGCTCTGTGCCCAAACTTGAGAATTTGGAGTTCTCATTGACATCAAAAGAAGTTTCCTTTTTTTTTTTTTTTCTTTTTTCAGAAGGCTGCTGCATAGGTCCTGAGATTTGAAGAAAATTTTTACTCTTGTTCTTGTTCTTTCTGGGGTCTTTTGCACCTTGGTTTGTAGGCATTTTCCATGTAAAATCTGGATAGCTCTTTTCACGTTGAATAATTATGTCTCTCTGGATGGGTTTCCAAAAAGGTTAGATATAATGAATTCCTAAGAAAACACACGCAATAGTAACCTTCTTATCAGATGTAAAGTGGTAGAAGACAGAGTTAGAACTGTCTTTCATCAAGGTAATATTTATAGCTAAGCAAATCAACATTTCAGCTCTGCAAATCCTAAATTTGTTGCCAGACAGTATCTGGAGATTGTTTGGATGTTTTGATTAAATACAGATTCCTTGAACTTCTTTTCTAACAAAACCAGAATTCTGCATTGGTTCTTGTTCTTTGTTTTTTCTACTTAGGTCTTGTGATAAATGAGATGTCTGATTAATGACTCACATCACTGAATGTAGAGAGTCTCTTTCATGATTGTAGTCACCTAAATTAACTTATCCTACAGTTTGTAATCTGACACACGTCATGATACTTAAAAAATAAGCATTTGAATTGGTATAAAATACATTTTTGATAGAAACAAAACTAGGGAAAATAAGCTGTATTTTTTAAGTTAATAAAATGATTTTTCCCCAAATTATGCTTTTCTGTATGCACACAGGAAAAGATAAATTCTCAGTACATTTAACCAACACTGAGAGTGCATCCTATGTTCCAGGAACTGTGGTAGATGCTGGGGATACAAATACAGAGTGCCCATCCTGGAGACTTTGTAGTGGAATAGAAAAAAGACAGTGACATGATAAAAGACTAGGAAGTAAGATGAATGCTAAAGAAAAAAAAAAAAAAAGATGCATGCTAAAGTACCAGTGTTCATAGAGGGCAGAGAGAGGTCACCAACAAGAGTGAGGGGAGAGCAGTGGTTTCCTAGAGAAGATTTTTTAAAAAGAAAGAGAAAGAAACTGGGGAAATTATCAGATGAAATTACAGGCCAGAAGAGCAGAGTGAGACTTTATGACAGGGGACCAGACCTTAATATCAACCGCCAGTCTATGGAGGATCACAAGTAAAGCAAACTTCATAGTGGATTTTTGGGTGAATCTGTGGCAGATTGGGAGACACTGGGAAATAGATTCTTGACATGGGTGAGAAAGTCTTCCTATCGGGAAGGATTAAAAACAACAGAATTGTTTCCATGCGGTAGTTGTAGCCAAGAAGAATGTCCATGAGCTCATATGGAATAGTCCCAAGGATACACCAAAAAATTACTCAGGTTTTAGAGGGGATGGAAATTAGCAGGTGTGGGCATGAATTGATAAAACAAATGATTACTAAAAATCCTTAGAAGCTGGCATGGCCTGGAGGAAGACTTAATTATATAAAGCAAGAACAAGGGGTGGAGAGGGGAGAGCAGTTGATCAGGAACCAAATCATCATTGGCTATATAACGTCATGTTGAGAATTCTTAATTTTTTGCCTCTCAGTTTTAATAATTTTGCCTGAACATATTTGAATTTTTATTTTTTTTATTTTTTTTTTTAAAGATTTTATTTATTTATCTGACAGAGAGAGATCGTAAGTAGGCAGAGAGGCAGGCAGAGAGAGAGGGGGAAGCAGGCTCCCTGCTGAGCAGAGAGCCCGATGTGGGGCTTAATCCCAGGACCCCGGGATCCTGACCTGAGCCAAAGGCAGAGGCTTTAACCCACCGAGCGACCCAGGCGCCCCCATATTTGAATTTTTAAAAGAGAATCACGATAGCAGTGTAGAGAATCAATGCAGGTGGAGAAAGCAAGTGAAATGAGCAGGACTGAAGAGACAGAGGAAGAGAAGGGATAGTGCAGTAAGAACCGTGAGAGCGGCACAACCAGGAAATAAAAAGAAAAAAGGAATGAAGAGTTGTTTAGCAGCATGAACATGGATTGGTTGAATGTGTTTAATAGGAGGGATCAAAGGGGTGAGATATAAAAAGAAGCATCCACCGTCTCCAGATTTCTGGCTTGGACATGGGGTGGGTGGCAATGCCAGTCACTGCAACAATGATTACAAGAAAAGGGAAACATTTGGATAAAGTGGGTGAAGAGTGGCTAAAACTTGGTGAGTTTCAGAGATCGATGGGCTAATAAATGTTGGTCTAGACTTCAGGCTATGAGTTGGTGTTGAAAATAGACACTTGCTGTTTTTCCTCCTCTTCTGTTTTGTATAAATATATTCCACTTAAATTACAATGCTGTTAATTATACCATGTTTGAATCCCTGGCCAAAGAGTTTAATGTTTAAGAGAGAATGTTTGGGGAAGATAAATCATGGAAGACTCTCTCTATATGGATGTGCTATTTTTCTTGATCAGCATGAATTTAAATAAAGGAAAGATATGGAAAAACACCGTTTAAAGGGAAGTTAATTCTATTGTGATCTAGGTTGTCTGAACCAAAAATATTTATGTCGCCATTTCACTTGACATAACATCACTACAAGCCAAGACACTTTTATTCCTAAGAATTCTAGCACTGTTATGCCTGGTACAGCCAGCACAGAATTTCTCTGGGTTAAGCTCGAAGAAGTTAACTTGTCAAAGGACACAAATGTAACATTGTGAGTCAACTATACATCAATTAAAAAAAAAAGTACTTGAAGAGAAAAGGAAAGTTAACCATTACTTGGCGTTAAGATGAATGTTAATCAGGAATGTATGGTAGTTAAAATCAACTTAGATCTCAGGTCTGATTCTTTGTTGCTGTATAATTTTTGTAAATTTACGTGCAGTTCTGGACCTTAATCTCATCATATGCAAAATTAAGGGCATCATAACATCTAACTCATGATGGTGTGTAAGAAATCTATTGTGAAATAAGTTAACCAGAGTATATCTAGCATATTAATAAGCAAAAAATGTTATCTATTATTAATATACAACTTCATTAATGAATAAGGATAATAAAAAATACCGTAACAAAAAAGGTTAAAATAGAGAGAACAATTAAAATACATTTACTAATGGGGGGGCGCCTGGGTGGCTCAGTTGGTTGAGTGTCCGACACTGTGGTTCCAGCTCAGGTCATGATCTCAGGGTCCTGGGCTCGAGCCCACATTCAGCAGGGAATCTGTTCGTCTCCCTCTCTCTCTGCCCCTCTCCCTGCTGTCCCTTTCCCTCCCTCTAAAATAAATAAGTAAATCTTAAAAAAAAAAAAAAGTAAAATAAAATACATTTACTAATGGAGAGTAAACCTCTTAAAGTCAGGAACTGTGTCTTCTTTAGTTTCTGTATTATCTGAGCATATAGTAACACTCTAATAAAAAATAAAAATTAGAGTTAAAATATGAGAAGCACATTACTTAGTGTAAATTTTAAATTAATATGAGTCTAAAATATGATGTTTTAACAGTCATTCTGCTTAATGAAACACCCCAATATTCAAAAAGAAAAGTACAAGAAAACAAAAATCAGTAAGCTTAAGAAAAATGGAGATGCTAAAACTAATAGATTAAGAAAATAAAATTGGGGGAGCGCCTGGGTGGCTCAGTGGGTTAAGCCGCTGCCTTCGGCTCAGGTCATGATCTCAGGGTCCTGGGATCGAGTCCCGCATCGGGCTCTCTGCTCAGCAGGGAGCCTGCTTCCCTCTCTCTCTCTCTCTCTCTCTCTGCCTGCCTCTCTGTCTACTTGTGATCTCTGTCAAATAAATAAATAAAATCTTTAAAAAAAAAAAAAGAAAGAAAATAAAATTGGGCTGGGGGAAATCAGAGGGGGAGACAAACCATGAAAGGCTGTGGACTCTGAGAAACAAACTGAGGGTTTTGGAGGCAAGTGGAGTGGGGGTTGGGTGAGCCCAGTGGTAGGTATTAAGGAGGGCACATATTGCATGTAGCACTGGGTGTAGTGCATAAACAATGAATTTTGGATCACTGGAAAAGAAATTAAATTAAATTGAATTTTAAAAAAGAAAAAATAAAATTAAAACTTGGAGCTAAAAATATATAAAGAGTATTTTGATATATGTGCAAATTTAAAGAATACAAATGAAATAAAAATACTAGTTCTTTAGATTTTTTCATCTTCTACTTTTTTAATCTCCAAAGAATAGTCTCCCAGCAAAAAGCTGGGAAGCAGAGTGCAGTGCAGTCTGGAGTGGGTCTTTCTCTGTCTGAGGCCCCTCAGGACCTCAGAGAAAGTGTCCAGAGGTCTGACCTGCCTTTCTCGGCTATCACAGGGAAGCCATACCTTTGTGGGGAATATTTTAGCACCATGAGGTTAAACAGGTCTGGTTTCAAACACAAAGTCATGAGCTTGGGAAAGTTTCTTTACCCTCTTTAATGTTATTTTCCTCATGCAGGGGGAAAAAAAAAAACAAAAAAACCATGGTAACTTACACTAAATGGGCAAATTCTTAGACAGAAACTACTGAAAATGACTCACAAAGAAACAATCAATCTGATTAAACTTATTACAACAAAAATTTCCTTCAGTCCAGCAGTCCCACCAGCACCCCTCTGGCTCAAGACTTGAGCTACTACAGTAGCATCTCTTCTCCCAGTTCTTAGTCCTTCACACACTCAAATTGGGCTTTGCACCCTTGGTCCCTTGATTCTCAGGCCTTCAGATTTAGACTGGAATTGTGCCACTGGCTTTGCGGGGTCTCCAGCTAACAGACAGCAGATGATGGGACTTCTCAGTCTCCATAATCACATGAGCCAGTCTCTCACAGTAATTCTCTTTCTGTATATCTCTATGCTGTCTACCTACCTACCTACCTATCTATCCCTCCATCCTATTGGATTCTCTGGAGGACCCTGACTAATGCTGTCGTTGACAGGGACTGGCAGAAAGGAAAAGACATGAGTGCTTACAGGTAAATCTTTCCTTTGGGGTGATTAAATGTTCTAGAATTAACAGTGGCACACAACTATGTAAATTGCTAAAATTCACTGAGTTGTATACTTCAAAACTGTGAATTTTATAACATGCAAATTATATCTCAATAAATTAAATATATATGCATATATTGATCTTCAAATAAGATTTGACTCCAGGTATGGATTTTATTATCAGAGTAGTAAGGCTTTTGGACGTGTCACTTGGATGGGCCCATCCAAGGCCTTGTGAGGAGATGCTGTTCATGCAGTCATGAGGGTTTTGTAAAGTGAGCAAAAACAAGATATTTCAGCAGCAATTGGTTAAGGCCTGTGTCCCGTGCCACACCAATTCCCCCTGCAACTCCTTTCCTTAGTATTGGGTGGCATTGGCACAGCTGCAGAGATTTGAGAGACGTGGCTAAGAGGAAGACTAACTAATAAATGTGAGTGCTTTATCTGGAGTTGACCTGAGATCCATAGAAAAAACTAGGATTATCTTATTTTCTCTGAAGAAAACGATAGCACATTGTTCTGTGAAGAGATTTTTGAAGACTGCAGCCCAGGAGTGCCTGGGTGGCACAGTTGGTTAAGTATCTGCCTTCTGCTCAGGTAAGGGTCCCAGGATCCTGAGATCAAGCCCCGCATCCAGCAAGGCGTCTACTTCTTCTGCCCCTCCCCCTTGCTCACACTCTCTCTCTCTCACTCTCTCAATTGCTCTCCCTTTCGTTCTCTCACATAAATAAAATCTTAAAAGAATGCTGCCCAAATACATAAATGAGTCTCTTAATTAGTAAAAAATAATACCATTTTTCTAAATTTTGTGCTCTTTGTGACACTTGTCAGCTCTTTAAAGTTCATAATTTATTGTGATTTTTCTCTCATGCAAAATAAAAATTAATAATAGTTATTAACCTTGTAATCTTTTTCTCAAAGAGATTACCACAAATAGTGTGGCATTAGAACCCGGAAATCTGGATCTACCCATACGTGACACTTAACATTTTATATTAAGTATTACGCTAGAAGTAGAGAAAAACACACTTCTTCTGGAAAATGCTGGGGAGGTTTTAACTTTTCCTCTCACTGTCCTGTCATGTGAGAATGATATTTCTCAGAATGGTGAATATAACGAAATATGCTCACAAGGTGTGAGTTAGGTCATGGGGGCTGAATGACTCCTCATATACGCAAGTAGCACATTTACTTCTTCAAACCAGACTTAATTAAGGAAATAATAATAAAAATTCAGCAAACAAGAATATCCTTGTTCTCTGAGAATTGACCACTGGATTCTCCTGTGTCCACCTTCATCCAAAACTGAAGGAAAGGAAGCCACTTTGGGTTATTCTTTTTCTTCCGTTGAATATACCCTGGACATTCTGTCAAGAATTTAAATTTAGAAACTCTTCCCTAAAGTATACATGTGGTGCCCAAAATAATCTTGTCATAACAAGTGTCTTCAGCACTATTGAAAATAACTTTCCCGATACATCAGACTTTATTATAGTTGTCAAAAGCTTTGTAGTTGTCATGTATTTAATAACCTGAATTAAGAAAGTACAGATGAACGTAGGAGGCAAACACCTCCTAGGTTTACCTTGGTTATGGGTGCCAAAGATTGATCAGAGAAAAGGAGATCAACATATAATCCCATATGAACATTTCTGTATTATTCCAGATGGTTGTCCCCCCCAAAATTTCACATATTTACATGTGAAAGACCTATTTAAGGGATATTTGTAAAGTTAGGAAAAGCAACATTTTTTTTTTTATATCGTTCATTGCTTTGGGCCTTCAACTGAATGAAAAACCCTTTAGAGCATATGGTTTTCAGAGCATGAACTCAATGCTCATAACAGTGTGTGAGAAGCAAGTCCAAATGTTGAGAACATAAAGCAATAAGGCTTTCAAACTTACAGCCAGTGCTGTTTCATCTAGGAGATGAGGATGGATGACAGATCTTCTAAAGCCGACAGTAGTCAGGGATACCTAATATCAACTCAAGCTGAGAAGCTACAAAAGTCAAAAAAAGAATCCTCTGGACTTGTCTCCCTGAGTGATCAAGCTTTACTTAAAAGCTTTAACTTTCCTAACTAAAAAGTTAGGGTAGAGTGGAGTGGAGGAGGCAGGGAACCCAGCCAAATGTTGTAATGATATTCCTAAGTAGATGATTTTGTCTCTCCTGCTCACTTGCATTTGTACAAGAGAAGTTCAAAAGGAAGAATGTCAGGAGTTTGGAAGTGTAGATGCCTGAGTCGCATGTTACACTATTTGCTGGATTATAGGACCACATTAAATCTCCAAGCATCCACTTCCATACTCATGACTTTGGAATGTGAGCCCCACCTGCCTCTCCTGGGTGGCATATTCAGAACTGTAGCTGAAAAGAAAAGTGGGGAATTATATGTAAAGATCTACCAAAGGAAATGGTCATTACTACTAGAGGATGGGAAACATACCCATTTGTGTGTCAGTAACATACAAGAAGGATATATGGGGAGAATATGGTTAATACTTAAGATTTCAAATCTTATCCTTTTGTACTTTCTTTGAATATTAATATAGCACAGCCTTTGGCCCATGGATGTTGCTAGCACTTGATCTAAAGCTTTTAGCAAAATCTGAGGATTTGAGATATTTTCATATGGACAGGAAAGAAATCTGATGGTTTTTATCCTGGAAAACAAAGCCTCTACAAGTCAGTAACAGTCTTGGGTTTCACACTGCAGATAACATAAAAGCACTGTGCTGCTTCTTGTAAAAGAATACAAAATTCCCTCCTGCTTTGTTTCGTTAGATACAGTGATGTCCTTTCTCTTCAGAGATGGCTATCATAAAAGTGGTCAACAGGTACAAATTTCCAGATATAATAGAAATAACTACTCGAGGTGTAATGTACAACATGATAGCTGTAGTTAACACTGCCCCAGGGTATATTTAAAAGTTGTTAAGAGAACAGATCCTGAGAGTTCTCATTGCAAGGAAATTTTCTCATTGCGAGGAAATCTGCATGAAATGACAGATGTTAACTAAACTTCCAGTGATAGTCATTTTACAAATGTAGGTCAAATCATTATGCTATATACCTTAAACTTACACAGTGCCATATGCCAAAGATATCTCCATGAAACTGGGGGAGAATGGCTCTTACCCCTATCATAGACTCAGGAAATACAGAGGTAGAGATGGAAGAAGTAGTTTTTGTAATGCCCTGTGCTTAGCTCTCTTCTCTGAATAGTCATTATGACCTCATTTCCCCAATTTAGGAAGGATTGAGTTGTACTTTTACTTGCTACTATTTTTAAATCTACACATCCCATCATTTAAAACATATGTTTTAATCAAATCAAGCAAAGATGTCTGGGGTGATTAGCCTGGGATTTTCATTCCTTGAATGCTCTTGGCATGGATATTCAACCCTCCTCTTTTACATTCCCCAGATACTATTGATTTCTCCAGTTATAAGCTTTCCATCGCTCATGTTTATTTTAGCTTGTTTGCAGGAAAGCCGACACCATACAGTGACAAGAATCACATTCCGAGCCTAAATGCTTAACATTTAACAGGGTTTTAACTAAGAGACCTAACAATGCCAAGTGTAAAATAACCTGTCATTTTTGGATGATCTGCTTTGTTTTATGAGAAAAGGCCAAATTTATGGTTTAAAACAAGGCCTTCATAATGCGGTTGTCACAGAAGTTTGATAAAACAGAAAATCAGAAGAAGTTGATCATAGCAGAAACACAGAAGTGCTAGTCGATTACTAGATCTTTCATATTTGTTGTTAATTATTAAATTGCCATCCTTCTCTCACACTAGGTGGTCAAGAAAGATATGATATCAATTTGTGACAGTTTGTAGACAGACGTGGACGGGAGCTTTTTCTGATGTAAAATGTTAATGTCAAAAATGCAAGTGAAGAAAGTTAAGGATTTTATTTTCTGAAATAAAATGAATGTTCTTCTCCCTAGAGTGATTGATTTAAATCTGCAAGTGAGATTTAAACTTAAAATATGAAGTGAACAATCAGTAAGTCCAATCCATACTAGTACTTAGAGAAGAAGTGTGTAATGTTTGCTTACCAAATAATTTCCTTTGCCTAATGATACTGGAGCCATTCAGGCAGCTCTGTTCTTGAGCCAGAGTGGAGCTGGTGGGACTACTGGAATCAAATAATTTTTTATTAGATTTCTCACTAAAATCTGGGGAAGGCAATAATCTCCTCCCTGTGCATATTTTGCTTGAGTGTCCTATACCCAGGTACGTCATCCACAATAACCTTGTAATACAAACCAAGCCTCCTGATGGTCTTCAAACACACATTAACTCACACTGAAACAAATACTATGGCCTACTACTGCTAGGTTTCTCTGCAATGATCAGTGTATTTTGCTCACTGTAGGGAAAAGGCAGGAGGCAGCCTATTGTGTGTTGTAACAGTTATCTCTGAGTGAATAGAAGGAATTGCTTCCAAATGCAATCACAGAATTACTGTAGATTAGTGTAGCATCTGAGCTTCAGTGCTGAGGTAAAATTGTTTCCTCTATTGCATGACCATGATCTTGAAAGTTTTCATTTTATTCCAATAATGGAGATGCTTGATCACATACTGAGTCAGGTAAATCACAAAGCTGACTCTTCAGCAGTCCTGGGCAGGCCACAACGAATGCCATAGCTGAGGACAGCATTAACCACAATTCAGATGAATAAAATCCAACACAAGCTCATTTGATTTGGTTACAGTGGGAAGAGGGACTTTGTCCGGAGACACAATAATGCAACAACAATAAATGCTCTTGTTCCACATTGTGAAAAAGAAGCCCAGGTATCTATCATTCACTGTGCTCTGTAGTCTTTGATGATTAGGGACAGCACACCCAGTTCAAGAACACTGGGTATCATTGAAAGAAACAGCAACTTGCAGGGTCAGGGGAATATTGATATACATTTGAGGGTGAAAGAGCTGAGGGACAGCAGCATTATAGTATCAATTACAATGGCAAACATGCGGCTGCTTAAAATTTTTAACTTGAAACATGAAAAGGGACTGTGATTCAGTGCTGCACATGAATAGCCTATAGCTTCAGCTTTGAAGCGAATGACCCACTTTCCTTTCGTGTGTATCTGCCAAAATTTGGTAGCACCTTGCTTGAAATGTTGATAAATTTGAGATCTGAACGAGCAACACATACACAGTTGTACAGAGGCTCTAACTTCACCCTTTAAATGTGCACTTTGAAGAATAATAATAATCACCTTATGCTAGATTTGATTTAGGTAAGAACCAGATCTCTCTGCCTTCATGAGCTCTCAGTGAAATAAGAGTCAATAGATAGAATATGATAGAAAATTTGAAATATTGCTAAAAAATAATCTTTGCAAGCACCAGCAAAAAAGGGGGGGGGTGTACTTCTTTTAAAATTATGAAAAAAATTTCAGGAAAACAAATAAGAGGAAGTTGTTAAAGAACATGATTCTATTATTATCAATTACATCTCAATTGGTACCCCATGTAATCACTCCAAGTTACAAGGTTCTGTAGTTAAGGAGGCTTAGGGGTTGACCAATTGAACCTTCCAAGGTAAGTTACAGAACAGAACAATTTTTAGATATGCTAATCTTAGTACACAAAATACAATTGCCCTACTCTACTATTAGGAATACTATACTATTAGGAATCAAGGTTAGTTTTAATGGTATTAGAAGACACAGGAATCAGGGGACCTAGAACTCCCAACTTCACTTCTGAACCTCATCTCATTGTCCACATGAGACTCCCAAGGAGCCATTAACTCAGACATGAGGACAAACTCAAAATTTAAATTTGCCTTAATTCTTGTTGGCTGGTCCTCAATGTCCTATCAAAAAGCAACCTGGACAGCTGGGTTGAGCACTTGGCTTAGACTCATGGTTCACGAGGAGTCTCTGGATCCATTTTCTCCATTTCAGCTGCAGCTGCTCACTAGTACCAAACTTGGGTCTCACAAGTATAGGAGGCATTGGGGGGCATTGCCGGGTGTTTCCATCACCCAGAAAGCTGGCAAATTTGACTCTATCAATATTTCCTTTTGACCAATCCAATTAACTCTACCTTCTCCCCAGACAGAGGATGGAGGTGGGAAGAACAAGAAAAGAATTAGAGGAAAAGAGTCTCCAATGGAAGGAGAGTGGTGCTTAGAACTCCCCTCCTGTTCAGAGGCCAATGACTCCACTTAGAAAGCACACCTAATTCAATTCCACAGACAGTTACATTCTGTCACTGGATAGTGATAAGGAAGGAAGGAGAGTAGAAATAAGACATGATTCTTATTCTCAAGAAGACTCAGGTCTAGCAGAAAATGAGCTCTAACCATAATTCAATGCAATAAAAGCTTTACGTATTTATAAACCAGCTTATGTAGGAAATCCAAAGAGGGAGTCATTATTTCTGCCATGAGTGTGAGGGTGCTTAGAAATGGCTAAAGCATAGACATTTGAGAAAGTATTGAAAGACAAAAGTAATTTTAACAAATTATTGAGATTAAAGACATAATAAAAGGGAAAGGGAGAAGTCAGAGAAGGCAATAAAAGTTAAGGTAAGGAGATCTGAAATTACATACCATACATGGTGAGCACTCTCACTAGAGATCTGGGGATAAGGAGGAACAGGAGACAAGTACAAGCTACCTTGGAGACACTGTAGGTTCAGCTCCAGAGCACTGCAATAAAGCAAATATCATAAGTGAGTCAAATGAATTTTTGGGTTTCCCAATGCATATAAAGTTGTGTGTACACTATAGTATTGTGGGTTAAGTGTGCAGTAGCATTAAGTGAGCAATGCATATACCTTAATTAAAAAAACGCTTTTTGCTAAAAATGCTAACCATCATCTAAGCTTTCAATGAGTCATAATCTTTTTGCTGGTGGAGGGTCTTGACCTTGACATTGGTGGCTGCTGACTGATCAGGCTGATGGTTGCTAAAGGTTGGAGTGGCTATGGCAATTTGCCCTTCCTTCCTTCCTTCCTCCCTTCCATCTTTCCTTCTTTCCTTCCTTCCTTTTGACATCTTCCAAGTTTTTATTTAAATTCCAACTAGTTAACATACAGTGAAAAATTAATTTCAGATGTAAAACTGAGTGATCCATCGCTTCATACAACAGCCAGTGCTCATCACAAATGCCTTCCTTAACCCCCATCACCTCTTTAACCTATCATAACCATTTGTCTGTTCTCTATAATTAAGAGTCTGTTTTTGGCTTGTGTAGCAATTTCTAAAATAAGATAACAATTAAGTTTGCCACATTGATTGACTTTTCTTTTCATGAACACTTTGTCTGTAGCATGCAATGCTGGTTGATAGCATTTTGTTCACAGTAAAACATTTTACTCACAGCAGAACTTCTTCCAAAATTGAGGTCAGTCCTCTCAGATCTTGCTGCTTGTTTATTGACTAAGTTTACATAATATTCTAAATCCTTTGTTGTCATTTCAACAGTCTCTACAATATCTTCACCAGGATATTGTAGCATTTGGTTACATCTTCAGACTCTATTTGTAACTTTATTTTTTTTAAAGATTTTATTTATATATTTGACAGATGGATTTGACTGATGGATTCCCTGGGGAATTCCACCAAACTTTCAAAGAAGAAATAAAACCTATTATCCTGAAGCTGTTTCAAAAAATTGAAGCAGAAGGAAAACTTCCAGACTCTTTTTATGAAGCCAGCATTACCCTGATCCCCAAACCAGGCAAAGACCCTACCAAAAAGGAGAATTTCAGACCAATATCACTGATAAATATGGATGCTAAGATTCTCAACAAGATCCTAGCAAACAGGATCCAACAGCACATTAAAAAGATTATCCACCATGACCAGGTGGGCTTCATCCCTGGGTTACAAGGATGGTTCAACATTTGCAAATCAATCAATGTGATAGAACAAATCAATAAGAGAAGAGAGAAGAACCACATGGTCCTCTCAATTGATGCAGAAAAAGCATTTGACAAAATCCAGCATCCATTCCTGATTAAAACGCTTCCAAGTATAGGGACAGAGGGAACATTCCTGAACTTCATAAAATCTATCTATGAAAGACCCACAGCAAATATCATCCTCAATGGGAAAAAGCTCGCAGCCTTCCCATTGAGATCAGGAACACGACAAGGATGCCCATTCTCACCACTCCTGTTCAACATAGTATTAGAAGTCCTAGCAACAGCAATCAGACAAAAAAGAGAAATAAAAGGTATCCAAATTGGCAATGAAGAAGTCAAACTCTCTCTCTCTGCAGATGACATGATTCTTTATATGGAAAACCCAAAAGACTCCACCCCCAAACTACTAGAACTCATACAGCAATTCAGTAATGTGGCAGGATACAAAGTCAATGTCCAGAAATCAGTTGCTTTCTTGTACACTAACAATGAAAATACAGAAAGGGAAATTAGAGAATCGATTCCATTTACTATAGCACCAAGAACCGTAAGATACCTGGGAATAAACCTAACCAAAGAGGTAAAGGATCTGTACTTGAGGAACTACAGAACACTCATGAAAGAAATTGAAGAATACCATAAACCATAAGGAAGATGTGGTCCATATACACTATGAAGTATTATGCCTCCATCAGAAAGGATGAATACCCACCTTTTGTAGCAACATGGACGGAACTGGAAGAGATTATGCTGAGTAAAATACGTCAAGCAGAGAGAATCAATTTTCATATGGTTTCACTTATTTGTGGAGCATAACAAATAACATGGAGGACATAGGGAGATGGAGAGGAGAAGGGAGTTGAAGGAAATTGGAGGGGGAGGTGAACCATGAGAGACTATGGACTCTGAAAAACAATCTGAGGGTTTTGAAGTGGCGGGGGGTGGGAGGTTGGGGGAACCAGGTGGTGGGTATTGAGAAGGACAACGTATTGCATGGAGCACTGGGTGTGGTGCAAAAACAATTCTGTTACGCTGAAAAGAAATTTAAAAAAAAAAATATATATATATAAATTAAATAAATGAAGGACTGCTATGGGGGAAAAAAAGAAGGCTGTTTCACTTTCTTATCATCTGTACATTCATTGGAGTAACACTTTTATTTTTTTTTAATTTTTTTGAGAGAGAGAGAGAAAGAGTGAGTGCAAGTAGGGGGAGGGGCAGAAGGAGAGGGGGAAAGAATCCCAAGCAGGCTCCTCACCCATCATGGAGCCTGATGTGGGACTCAATCTCACAATCCTAAGATCATGACCAGAGCCAAAATCAAGAGTGGGATGCCAAAGCAACTGAACCCAACAGACTGAGTTACTCCAGGTTCCTTCAAGGACGTTTCCTTTGCATTCACAAGTTGGCTAACTGTTTGTCATGAAAAGCCTAGATTTCAGCCTATCTCTGCTTTCAACATGCCTTCCTCACTAAGCTTAATCATTTTTAGCCTTTGATTGAAAGTGAAAGATGGACAACTCTATCCTTCACTGGAACACTTAGCAGCGACCGTGGGGTTATTAATTGGCCTAATTTCAATATTGCTGCGTCTCAGGGAAGCCTGAAGTGAAGAAAAGAGGGGAACACCTCATCAGTGGAGCAGTCAGAACACACACATTTATTGATTAAATTTGCCATCTTATATGGTGCAGTTTGTAGTGCCCACAAACAATTACAATAGTAACATCAAATATCACCAATCACAGATCACCATAACAAATATAATAATGGAAAAGTTTGATATATTGTGAGAATTTCCAAAATTTGACACAGAGACAGGAAATGAGCAAATGCTGTTGGAAAAATGGTGCCAATAAACTTGACACAGTGTTGCCACCAACCTTCAATTTATTAAAAAAAAAAAAAGCAGTAAGAGAGGAGGGTGAAGCATAATAAAATGAGGTATGCCTGCACCTGGAAATGATCCAAGAAAGGTATGTTATTGCCAATTTAGGAAGGTCTTTAAATATTCTGCTAAGAAATTGAGCTTTATCTTTGATGATGATGGGAATCATGGGAGATCTAGAAAGTTGAAGTGTAGAAGTGTGAAAAACCATAGTTGTTTCACAGCTTGAATTCAATATTTGTTGAACGATTACTGTGTGTCTGGTATGTGCAATTTGAGGGCTTTCTGGGTTAGTGGGTCAAGCCCTTTTCTGTGGTTTTCAACTATAAAATGAATCATAACTGAAAAACTTACAAATACATGTTTCTCATAACAAAAATGATTAGGAAACTGAATAGTACCTTTCGAATGATTAGCTGATCCACAACAGCCTATAAAATCATGAAGTCTTCCCCACCTAAAAATTTAAACAAAATAATTTGAGATGCAATTAAATGATCAAGCACAAAGCCTCCCCTTTGTTCTACATTTGCCATTGCATTTTCTGTTTCATAGATGTGTCCATTCTGAACAATCATGCATGTGGAAGTACTTTGTAAATATGCTCCAAGTGTGAGGCAGGGTTATTTGTCTCTGTGACCAGCCCCAGCTCCTGGGTGCTGGATCTTACTGGACACCACAACTTGGAAGGCCCTCTATCACTTCAACCTCTAAAATCCTCAAATTAAATTCCCCCTCAAAAAACCAGTTTTATTCTTGTGTTCCTTATCTCCATTGATGGCACCAGTACCATCATTAGCTTGCCTAAGCAACACATTTCATCACTCATTAGGATCTTTGGAAGCCCTGAGCACAAATACAGTGGCATAACCATACTTCCACTAAATAGACATACATTTTAAAAAAATTCATAGAGTAAGTACTCTAAAGAAGTCCAACAAAATTTTAATTTTTTCCCATAAGCTTTAATGTCTTTTTTTAGCCCCATAATGTTAAATTACTCTAAAAATATTTTTGGTGCCCCTACTTTGTGGGTACCCTAGCTGTCTCCTGAGTAATCAACATTGTTAAACCCAAACTCCCTACGCTCTCTAGGTTCATATCCTTTATAACTCTTAACTGGTTAGCTTCCTGTTTTGTGCTTAAAATTTTATTCCTTCCAATCCATCCTTCAGTGTTTCCAGAATCTCTGATAAACACAGATCTGATCATATCATTTCTCTTCTCTTCTTCAGAACCTCCCATGGTTCTCATCGTCTTCAAAGTTCCTTCTCCTTTGCCTTAGGCATGAAGGACATTCTAAGGAAATAATCTTCTCAAAGTCCTTTTCAGCAAATAGAACCATAGAACAAATAAAAATTTAATAAACAAACAAACAAAAACAATAGTTTGTAAGAGGAAAAGTGTCTTAAGATTTCCTCTTTATTTTATGAATGTCTGGGTGGTACAGTTGGTTGAGTCTCTGACTCTTGGTTTTGGTTGAGGTCATGATATCATGGTCATGAGTTTGAGCCCTGCATTGGGCTCTACACTGAGTGGGGAACCTGCTTTAGATTCTCTCTGTCTTTTCCTCAGCCCCTACCCCCTGTGCACACTCTCTCTCTCTTTAAAATGAATAAATAAATCTTTTAAAAAAATATTTCATCTTTGTTTTGGAAATTGAGTTTTACTTGTTAGTAACACATTTGGCAACCAAAGGGAATGGTTTTGTTTCTGTCAAAGAATAGACTGTTGGAAATGACTATTTGGAAAGCATTTTCATAATGCATTATAATAAAGAAGTTAGAGCTTTAACAGAGTTAACATATGCTATTAAAAAAAAACAATAATATGAAGGTCTCAGAAACTGAGACTATCTTAGTTGAAAAAAGAACATGGTAAGCACTTCCGTATTATCAAAACAAACACCAAAGAGAAGAAAACAAATTTGAGATAATACTGTATTGTCTGATTACAATACAACTAATTTTTAAATAAATAAGAGATAATTTTAAAAGTCTCACACATTTGGAGAGTTTAAAACTTCTGAGTAACTAATAGGTCAAATACGAAATTATGATGGAAATTAGAAAATATTAGAATTAATGGTAAAGAAAATATTGCATATTAAAATTTGCTAGATGAGGGGCACCTGGGTGGCTCAGTGGGTTAAGCTGCTGCCTTCGGCTCAGGTCATGATCCCAGGTCCTGGGTTCGAGCCCCGCATCGGGCTTTCTGCTCAGCAGGGAGCCTGCTTCCTCCTCTCTCTCTGCCTGCCTCTCTGCCTACTTGTGATTTCTCTCTGTCAAATAAATAAATAAAAATCTTAAAAAAAAAAATTTGCTAGATGAAATCAAACTGGTTCTGAGAAGGAAGTGGCATTTTTTTCAATTACTAGAAACAAATTTGAAATCCAGTTGACAAACATCTTTTCAAGAAGTTATAAAAAATAGAATAAGCCAAAAGATAGTAGAGGTGAAGATATAAGAAAGAATAGAAACTAATAATATAGGAGATAAAGGAACAAAACTGAGATCACAAAATAGGAAAAAAATATGTGATAGAAAAGACAAATGAAAATATATTCTTGATATTAACTTTTAGGAGTTCAGATGTGAGAAGTTACAGCAGAACTTGGAAATTACAGAAATAACTTGTCAGTTAATACGTGATCATTGTAAAAATGTTATAAAATGCTTGAAACAAGCTCAGAATTAACTACCAACATTTTCTTGGGATTCCTTCCAAGTAATTTCAGCCTCATCAGTGGTATAAAATGTGTGTGTGTGTGTGTGTGTGTGTGCACATGCATGTGTATGTACATATGGTCACATGATCCATGTTTGTTGTTCACATGAATTGCTTTCCGACTAAATATTCTGTTCTATAACTCTGCAGCTTTTCCATTTAACAGTGCACTTCAGACATTTTTCTTACTTCAGTACATATAGATTTACTCCATTTAAAAAATCATTGTTTAAAATTCTGCCTAGACTATGTACCATAATTTATGATGGATATTTAAGTAATTACTAGACTTTTGCTATTGCCATCAGTGTTACAGTTAATATCCCTGAACATATATCTTTGCATATTATAAAGGTTTTTCCTATGAAATTGATTATTTGAATACACAAGTAACTCATGCTAATTGTTTTCAAGTATAAATTGTTGTTAATGTGCAAAAAAATACAAGTTTAATTATCTGAATCCTTAATAACCTTCTCTGAAAGCTTTCTATATCCCTCAAGCATAAAAAATAAGTAGATGATAAAATTGTCCCCTGTCTAGACTGAGGCAACGATGGTGACATTTGTTTTCAATTATTAATTAAACACACATGAAGCCCTTTAGATGAGCAGGTGATATGGTTATTATTAGATGTGTTGCTTGTTTACAACAAGGGCATATTTAAAGCCTGAGATCAAAGTTCTAAAGCTGATTTCAAAACAGTAGCATTAATTGTGCTAAGACCTGGGATCTGGGGAAACAAAGGAGAGAATGAAAGTCACCCAAACTCCAACAGAGTCACATCATTCTGTTATTACTCCCAGTCAGACCATTACAGTAATCGAACCATAACTTCTTTACTCGGACATTCGCTCTGGATGGGTGCATTGGTACAAAACCCAGACAAACCCAAACAAAAACCATTCCATGCTGTTCTCTCAAGGAAGAGATGCACTATATGTTCGTGAAAGGGTTATATCATTTTTCATCTATTAATTTCTTTACTTAAAATACTATTCTTCATCACCTACTACATACCAACTCAATGCTAAGCAATGAGCCTATAAATTAACAAAATTGGTTATCACCCCAAAGGATTCTCCTTTGCTCCTGCTGCTTAGCCAGCATAGTAATTTTTTGGAATATTTTGGTATATCCCCCTTCCCCACTATTTTCAGTCTTATTCTAGCTTAGGATCATTACCATTTTATTCCATAACTATTATATTTTTATAAGTATTTACCCTGCTCTTATTCCTAATCTATGAACCCTCTATTGTTGAAAGTATTTTCCTAACACACCATTCTCATTATGTTCTCTCATTCAAAAACAGTTCCTCTATGCTGTCTACAATGTCCAAAACTCCAGCATTTCCAAATTTTCCCCAGTTTATCCAACCAGCCTTCCAGCAGATGCCTGCCTTCCCATCCTCCACCGCCAACACACACACACATAGGCTTCCTACTCCAGGAAGTACATGCTCCTTACTACTGGGATCTTTTTGTGTCTGAAGCTTAGTTCAAAGTCTAATTTCCAGTGGATTTCCTCTTTCATTTTCAATTATCTAAATTCTGCTCCTAATTTAAGAATCAAGTTAATCCCTACCTGAACAGAATTATTTATCTTGTGTTTGTTGTATGACAGGCACTGAATTGAGTGCTGGGGTTAAAAATAAATATACAAAGTATAGTGTTTCCACTCAATGACAAACACAAGTAATTGCAACATAAAATGACAGATTCAGAGAATATATACAGAATTTACTATGGAATTAGAGAGAGGATTTTTTAACACAATTAGAAGCATGGGTAGAGATAAGGAAGGCTTCTTGGAAAAGGTTACTCTCAAGAGGAGTCTTAAAGGATTAGAAGAAGTTACACAGGTGAAGGGAACATGGACATTCCAAGCAGGGAGATCAGCTTGGGCAAAGACATCAGCAGGATAAACAGCACAGCACAGGAATGGAATTATCAAGAATTCATTATTGCAGGAGAGCAAAACAGGAGGTAAATGGTCATGTAAGATAAAGACAAAGAAATAGACCAAACGATGTGGAACCATTGGCAAGTTTTGTTAGGAAAATGACGAGATCAGAATTGAACTTGGATACATTCTTTTTGTGCATTCTATAAGGGTGAGTTTAAGCACAGTCTTAGAGGGTGGGAAACCAACACAATAAGCTAGGACTTACATTAAAGAAGTGTAAGTAGTTATGGGGATGGAGAAAATTATTCAAGATTTAGGAAGTGAAGTGCATAGCACTTGGTGATTATATGGATATGAGATCCGAGGGAAAGGAGAGACTCAAGAATAGGATCTCAGCCCCAATTTCTATTTTGATTAAGTACATGTTGTGTTCTGAGTCAGGAATTAGAAGGAAGAGGCTTGTGGGGCGGGGGGAGTAATGAATTTGACATTAGCATTTCCCTTTTGGTTATTTATTGATGTCCTGAGCTGTTCCAAAGGATTTAGGGAAGTGCATGGAACTAAAAGTTCCTGTAGGACAATGAGATCAAAGTGACCATGAGGTTCTGGACCATTTCAGAGCTGGAGAGAGAACTGAAGCACTATTGACATCATACCATGAAGACTACTACAGTGTATTACCACCTCTGGTGGCAGTCAACATCTGGTAAGTGGACTTGCTCAAGGAACTGCCGAAAGTGGAAGAAATGTGAGTTGATGGCAGAACCTTGAAGAATATCACCACTTAAGATGTAAACAGTAACAGCGAAATTCATGGAAAAGGCCAAGAAAGAATGCTCAGAGATGTGTAGCTGATTAAAGACAGATTGGCAGAGTAATGTAATAGAAACCCAGAGTGTAAGATGTCAAGACAAAGGGAGTAAGGAACCTTGTCAGATGCAACAGAAACATCTATCCAGTTCAGTGGGCTGGTGGCAGGGGAAGACAGACCTCAGTCTATGAAGAGGTGAATAGGCCAAAGAAGAGAAAATTCAATCCCACATTCAAGAAATAGGAATTAAGAACAGTGTGTGGTCAAGGGAGGATCTTTAGGATACAAGGTATTTCTTTGTTTATTTTTTCACTTACGTATTTAAGCTATTTTGTTTCTCTAACAGTGAAGTAAGTCAGAATGTCCAGGATAGAGAAGATAATTGATGGAGGAAATCATAAGAAAAGGCAACTCAGTGCACCAATGGGAAGGGAAAGACCACTCTGTTCTCTAAGACTAAAAGGAAGGAGATGAATTACAGGCATGTAAATAAGTGTGTAGCTAAAGAGGGCAGAACTGAGGGAGAGCATATGTCATGATCTCATCTCTCTCTTCAAAGTAGGATACTTTCCCTAAAAGTGGTCCCAGGGAGCTCTCTTTCTCCATTTGTACTCCTATGGCACTATTTTCTGAATGATTTCTTAAAAATGCTCTAGAGTTCTTTTTATTTCTATGCACACACACATGCACGCACACACACTGTTTAGCCAAATTCATTACTTTCCTGAACAATTAATATTGGTGCATATTGGCCAGCACATATGCACAAAATGGGCTTACTCTATGATTAAAGAATAAATATAGATTCAGTAGTAAATTCCAGCCCTCCAGAATTTCCCATAATCATATACAAGATTGCAAGATTTAAAGAAATGTTGAAAAGAATAAGTAATGGAAAGAAAAGAAATTAAGAACCACTGCTTATTTTTAATTTTAGTTCATCCAAAAAGGAAATGAAAAATTCTAGAGGTTTTTAATCATTTGGGATTTTTCAGTATTAACCAAAATGAGAGAGACAGAGAGGGAGAGAATGGAAAGAGAAAAAAGAAAAATACAAACCTAGAAAAAAATATATTATTTTGCTACATTTTGGCTCCTCCACAACATGATGTTTGGCATATGGGAGGAGTCAAGAAATATAGAGTAATGGGTTGTCCTGTATATGATTCCTACAGAAACATGTAGCTCCTTAGCAATGGCATCATCGCAAATAGTGAAGAACCTCTGAGAATTAGAAATAATTAAAATAAGAACTGGAGCAGTGCTCTAGGGACATCGTGTACCCATATGAAGGCCATGTGATAGCTCTCCCTGACCCTAAGGCCTCTGGGTGTTTTGACAGGCTTGATGATAATGTCGCCAAGTGGGTTGCTGTAGATGGCAGGTTTATGCCTGCACTCAGATCCCACCCACCAGCACAGGGGCCCACAAGGAAATAGGACCAGACCTGCTTGGCTTCAGCTCTATTTCCACTTCTATAGATAGCCATAGTACTCAAATAGAATCTAAGGAAGTGAGATATTTTGTAAACAGGAAAACGGGACTGCCATTTGTCCTGGTTTCACCCCAATGCGGGGAGCAAATAGAGTAGATCCCCTTGCATCACAACAAAATCTTCCCTTTACAGCTCCACCCTACATCTTCAGGGAGTCTGGAAGAAAACGTGCTCTGCAGTGTGTGCTTTCTCTTCCCTTTGCTTTGCCATCCTGTTAAGAGACGGACGAATGTGGACTTTCATGTTCAGGTGCATCTCCCTCCTGACACAGTTCTGCTCACTAAAGCTAGAATAAGATATATACAATACTGTATTATGTATTTCAAAGTCACTAAGAGGCTAGATCTTAACTGTTCTCACCACAAAGAAGAAATAATAATTATGTGATTGGTAAAAGTGTTCACTAACATTATGGTGGTGATCCTATTGCAATAGGCAAATGTATCAAATGCACAGTACCCCTTAAACTTCCACAATGTTATATGGCAACTACTTTTCAATTAAACAAACAAAGTTTTGCTAGGGTTGCCATTCCATGAAGTCAGATCTACTCAGCTTCAGATACCTCTCAGCCCATCAAACTGTGGTGGCTTTCCTGCGAAAACTCCTGCCAAGTCCACAGTCCTGGACGGCTTTTGCCTGCATATCTAATTTGCTCTCTCTTACTCCGCTGGGACTCTTCGTGCTCTAAATACTGACTCACTCTCAGCTTCCTTGGCCCCTCCCAACAAAACTACAATTCTAGGAACTCCCAGTTCTAGAAATATTGATTCTACCAAAATAAAAGCATAATAATACAAGGATGTTTATTACAGCAGAATTTGTAGCAGCAAACAACTGGAAATGACCTCGGTACCCATTAATCGATGATGGTTGAATAAAGTATATATCCACACTATGTAACATTACACAGATATTTGCAAGGTCTAGAAAGCTATGCTGATTTTTTTTAAAGGACTTGAATAGAAGCAGTTATAATGTGATCCTATTTTTTTTTTCTAAATGTGAAGTCTTGTATGTCTATTGGTGTGTCTAGGATTTTATATGCATTAAATAAAATACAAAAGGACAGGCATTAGATTGTTCAGATCAGTTATGTCAGTTGGGTGGTTGGAAGGTTATCACATCCATATTGTTGAGTTCTTAAGCAGGAATTACATTTATAACTTTAAAAACAAAACACTTAGAAATTCAGGATACCTGACCCTCGTCCAGACTTGCAACACCTCAAGGGATTATATGAGAAGGCTTAAGGTTAAATAAAATGAATAAATTTGTGTAGGGAAATAATTGTAGACCCATTAAATTTCTTCTAACTCTTGGAAACAAGACATGTTATTTTTATTTTATTTTATTATTTACAAAGATATTTCTTCTATTACTCTCTTATGTCATTAGGAAATCCTAACAAAGTTGATCCATTTTGAAGATCTACATGAATTTTAAGTAAAGAAATAGCTTGTCTATTTACTCTCCTCTGACCACTATCCCTTGTTAAGACTTAAATGTTTTTTCTAGAAAGGGCCATAGTCCCATTTTTAAGAGGGGCTGGTGAACACAGATGCTTTATAGGAATGATCCTGTCAGCTGGCAGATTGACATGTATTAAATTCAAGCAAGCTACCCTGAGATGCAGAAAAATAAGGCCATTCTTCTCTCAGGTGATGATTTGTGAAATCTGAATCTTTTCTGTATCAGGTATTTCATTTCAAAATTCTTAATTGGGACAAAAAAATGTAGACATCAAACACCATGGGCTGCTTTTGGATGTTAAAACAATTGCTCATGATTTTCCCCTCTGTCATCTTCACAGTCGACTTGTCATTCCTAGGAAATGACAGGACTGCTCATAGACTGACTGACATGGAACGGTTGGCATCTCACTGGAAGGTATGTTTTTTAAAATAATTTGATGTAAACTGAGAGAAGTTTCCTAAGACACTGGAATCCAGAGCTGTAGAGCTGCTGAGCTTGAGAATTCTTAAAAATCCTAACTTAAAAGCCTTCTAAATATAAAATTGGAGGATGCTTCCAAAGCAGGTTCCTTATACCAAAAAAAAAAAAAAAAAAAAAACCATAACTTTTTTTTTTTTTTTAATTTCAGTTAAAAACTGTAAACTGGGACTTAGTATCATGTTAGTCCTTATTTTCTAACTGTTTTAACTGTTAAACCCAAGTATAGGAACCTATCCTATGCTTTAGTATATTTATTCTTCATCACGATGTTGCACACATAGAACATTTTCAATAAATGTTAAGTGGATAACGGAATTTAGTCATACACTTCTTTTTCGTAAGATTTTGTTTATTTATTGGAGAGAGAGTGATCTTGAGAGAGAGCACAGATGGGGGAGGGACTGGGGCTGGGAGGGAAAAGAGGTGGGAGAGGGAGAAACAGGCTTCCTGCCAAGCAGGGACCCTGAAAGGGGGGTGGGGAGTTCCATCCCAGGACCCTGGGAACCTGACTTTTGACGGGAGCCAAAGGCAGACGCTTGACTTACTGAGTCACCCAGGCTTCCCAGAATTAAGTCATGCACTTCTATAAAACTTTTTATGCCTTAGGAATGGTATTTTTATATTCAACTGCAGTATTAATGATAGAATATTAATGAAATACTAACAATAGAAAGAATAAACTTCTGAAACTAAAAAAGTGGTTTGATGCCAAGAATTTTATGTGTGGTTGCACAAGCACGCACATATGCGTGTGCACACACACGTATACCTGTATAAAACTTTGTACATAAGATAAAAACTATATAAAATATTAAATAGTGCAATATCTTTTCTTCTGATCTGGCAATTCTTGCTTCTGAAATAGGGTAAGGGATGCAAAAAGTTCAGAGAAAAACAGAAGTCAAATTGAAAAAGTGTGATAATGGTGGTTTTTTTTTTTTTTTTTGAAAAATAAATATATTGAAGAAAGAATGCAAATAGAGCAAGTGATGTTGATTGCTCCACTTAAAAGCCTTTTTAAAGTTTATTACAAGTGGCTCTACTATGGGTTAAAGTAAAATCTATTCCACATTTATCAGGGGTAATGGAGCAGTTTCAGTGATTAGCTATTTCATGTCCATGCAGCTGTAAGGCTATAGCCGAGGATCCTCTAGGAGCAAAAAAGAAATTATGATCATTAAACTTCTTTAGAAATATCCCTCTCTTTTTCTTCTCCCTCTGTTTTTCCTCTTAGACCCACTCATCTTTTCTTTCTCCTTGCTGTCTAATCATAAATAATCCTTTTCTGGGCTGCTAAAAACATTTCTTTTTGGCTCTTCTTCTCCCTTGGAGGAGTTACCATTTTATTTTAGACTCACTGGAGACCAGCACCTAGAATGGTGAGTAAATCCCAGTGCCACGAGCACCAGTTCGTGTCTGTGATCCTAAATTCATAAAGTCTTTCAACCTTACCAGTAAAATTGGGAGAAAAAGAATGGTTCCTCTCTTTTTGATCGAGCTGCATTTCTAACATAAATCTAGAACTTCTTTCAACTCTTCTTGACACTTGATTTCCTCTCTGGCAGCAAGAAGCTTTCCTATTTTTTTTCTCTCAAGAAATTTGTCAAATTCTCTGAAAGTATCCTTTAAACATTCCCCACACCCCCCCACCAAAAAAAAAAATAGCAGTAACAACAACAAAACCAGCTTGATCAGTTAATGGTAAATGAATCAGAAACATACGGATTAAATTCCCCTTAAAACACACAAGGATTTAAAAATTAAGCAAAGAATTACTGAGTAAAATATTTGTTTGCCAAATTCCAAATGTTTGAAAAATAGTTCAAGATGTTTGTTAAACCTGAAATGGGCCTGAGTTACCCATCCATATTTAATTCAGGCAAAAATAATTCTTAGCAGCTGAATGCTCTAGTTACTAGACTCAGGAAGAAAGAAAAATCAATAACAATATAGATCTTTTTAATTTTTTAATTTCCATTTTTTCCAGCTTCATTGAGATAGAATCAACATATAATACTGTGTAAATATAAGGTATACAAGGTGTTGATTTGATATGCTTGTGTATTACAAGCTGATCACCCCTATAGCATGAGTTAACAGCCACAGTATGCCACATAACTGCCATTTCTTTTTTGGGGGGAGAATACTTAAGATCGTTCTTTTTAAAATATAAGCATTCAAATTGAAAACCAATTGCCTTTGTAAAAGGTACTCTAGGAAGATAGAACACACCCCAAATTATGTTTTGATAAATTATGCATAATCCTCCTTTCCACAGCCTGTGTCTTCCTATGCTCTTCAGTTTAGCTATTTCCTTTAGTAATATGGTAAAAAAATATTGTGGGAAGGTGAAAGTGACCATGTCAAGAGCTTCTGACTGAAAGAAAAATCTGTTCCCAGAGTAACTTTGGCTTCTAGTGATTTTAAGAATTTCAATTTGGTTACTTCATCACCTGCTCTTACAGATATTAGTCCCACCAATCCTGATGAGGGATTCATCCCATCCTGACAGATAAGTCCAAGACTAGCTAACCAATAAATAAGTGTGTTTGCTGGAAAGTTAAAGCTGATGATAAAGAGTTGGTGAGTACTATAAATAACATACTTTTCCCAGATGTATTTCCTAGATATAGAAGTCTAATGAAGTGAGTGGAAAAGAGAAATTGTTGGAGAGAAAAATGAAAAAGAGAGGAGACTCTTAAGTACTCTCTGTTAAGGTTATGACTTGGGGCCAATATAGTTGCAGCTGTATACGTTTTATTGGGAAGAAACTGGAATTTCAAAATGGAAACGGGCTTTGGAAATGATCTAGGCTAGAGCACATTCCACATCTTCCAACTTCCAGATATTTTACTCAGTATCCTTAGTTTAGAAAATTATATAATGATAACTCTATGCATTAATTCTCTATTGCCATCATATGGCTTAAAACAATACAGATTCATTATTGTACAATTCAGCAGGTAAAAACTCAAACACAGGTCTTCCTGGGCTAAGATCAAGGTCTCAGCACATCTGCATTCCTTTTGGAGGCTCTAGGGGACAATCTATTTCCTTGCCTTTCCTAGTTCCTAGAGGCTACCACATTCTTTGGTTCATGGCCTTCTTCCTCTGTCTTTAACCCCAGCAATGCTTCATCTCTTAGACCTTGCTTATGTGTTTGTATCTTTCTCCCTCTTCTGCCTTCTTCTTCCACTTGTAAGGATTCTTGTGATTAATTGGGCCCACAAAGATAATCCAGGATAATCTCGCTATTATAAGGTTAGTTTTTTTTAGTACCCTTAATTCCATCTCTAATCTTAATCCCCCTTTCCATGTAACATAACATATTCACAGCTTCCAGGGATTAGGACAACATTTTAGAGGATAGAGTGTGGGCATTGTATTACCTGCTGCATGCTATAATCTCATTTGTAGATGGAAGCCCAATGGGAGAGAGGGATTAGACTATTACCTTTGTGGCAAATTTATTTTTTTCCATGTTTCTATGTGAATGGAATGGCATCATAATAACCTGCCACCTCTAGTAATTCTGGATCACTCAATGATTCCAAAACTAGAAATGTGTCTTATCTCCTGCCAGTCATCCAGGCATTGATTTACTTTTAGGTCTGGTCAGGCCAGTGCACAAACTAAAAATAATCAATGAATCTTTAATTATTGAGTGGCTGATAGGCCTAGAAGTGGACTCCTGACTAAGATCATCCATTGGTGCAGTGTTTTGGGGATTTGGAAACCAAAGCCCTGCAAGGTAAACAAAAGCGGATCTATGTAATAGGGAGTTGGAGTTCTTATCTCATAGTGGTCTGGAGTGTTTCCTGAATGTAAATTAAAAACATTTTTGCCAATGAGGATAACAAAATGCAGCAGAAAATAAACTTCTAAATAAAAATGGGAAAAAAAAAATTGGCCTTTGTGTTAATGTTCTAAAAAGTGAGCACTGCAGTAAGCTCTAATCTCCTAAATTCAGAATTGTAAACTTTATGGGGGAAAACAAAGCATTTAATGATTTTCTTGAGGCACAAACAGTACTAAAAAATAGATAAAATGTGGTGTAATTTTCCAACTACATTCAATACAACCAAATGATAAAATTTTCAATTAATTTCTAATTCATTAGTCATAACAAGGATGCATTTAATTTTCTCATGTTTATTAATATCATTTTTTCCCTATTGTCTCACCTCTTCACTGTTCCCTAGATCATGAAGTATTTAGCACAGTGACCAGCTAATTGGTCGCTCATTCTGTCTTTATAGGAAGAATAAATTTAAAATTAAATTTAAAATGTATTTAGAGCATATGAATATTCATATGTTATAAATACGTAAACAGTAAGTTAAAAAGAATGAATCAATGAATGAATGAATTGGTAAGAAAATATTAAAAACAGCTTTGAGCAGATAATTACCTCAATGTTTAAATTCTCAGGAAAACAGTACTTTAAAAGTGCTAAAAGAGAATGATAAACTGTATGTCAATATCTAGCAAACCAGAAATTTTTAAACATACTGTTTGGATCCATGCTACATGACGATATATCATGATTTCCAAATTTCTCTAAGTCCCAAGTGGGAACATCTAGTTGGTCAGAGGGATGCAATGTATCAGCACACTTTTTAAAGTTTTCGTTTGGGAAGCATGGTCTGAACTCTTACCTGCTGTAGGACCTCTCTTATGTTATAAAGTATTTGCATGCTGGGCAGTCCAAATAAATGTCACTGAGTTATAAAGATAATCTTAAATTGAAACAGTTGTTAATTATCATTAGAGCTAGGAACATCTATTAATTTATTGAGAAAAAATAACCAGCTGTTATTTTAAGCCCATTATATACATCATCTAATTTATCTCTTCAAAGTACTGTGAGGTAGGTGTCATGATGTGCCCTTCACAGTTAAGGTTCAAAAAAAAATTGTTAAGTAGCTTGCCTTAGGATATTATAACTGATTCTAAACATCACATACTTCTGCTGGTCTCTAACCAACCCTAACTACATTAAAACCAACCTGAAGTCTTTTTTAAAAGAATACTAACAAAACCCTTTTGATGGGCTACAACAGAACCCAAATGAGTGTTGCCTCCATTCATTCTGTTGTACATAAGGACAGGAAGGACAGGACACCAATTTCAGTACTCAACACCAACTTCAAGTTATTTCTGGGAAAGTAGCAAAGATGACTTTTGCTCCACTTACTTTGGAAAAGAGGAGATGAACTTAAAACAATACTGAGGGGCATAAGCAAAGAAAATGATCTTAAATCATTACCTTCTCCTTTTGATATAATTAGTACCAAGTCCAGTGACTAGTTTCAAAAGTCATTGGACTGAGTTACCAAAATATTGTAAGCCCCTTTTCCTCTCCAGTTCTTTAAATTCAACAATATTCTAGAATTGTGAAGGACTAATTCTATCTGAAGAATGGTCTGGAAATTTTAACCTCAAAGAGTGCTTTTCTAGTGATTTTGATTTGTACTTGAGGGCACGTACCAGAAAAGATGAAAAGAAATGAAACCTGACAACTTAAAAAAGTTGAATTAATTATTCAAATATAAGGTATTATTTCCTTCACTAACTTTTCCCCCAGTATCATCAAGATAAATCTTGAGTGGAATTATAAATTTTTCTTAGTAGTATTTTCTGCTCTTCCTAATATCTATCTCACACCACAAAAATATTTTGGTAAGTGAATGTTTATGTTACTACATTTATAGTTTTGTAGTTTTCAAAATATGTATCATTCAAGGATTTGAGTCCAAGTTAATTTAATAAGCATCCCATACTTCTCTTCCATACTCTTTTTCCAGATATTCTGTCATCTGATCTTTGAGGAACCACACAATATAAGGCAGGACCTCCTGCTATTTTCATGCCAGTCTCCCGGAGTCCTATTATTAACAATTGAAATTTCAGCAGCCACATGCTCTCCTTCCCTTGTATGTTGCATGCTGATGACTTCTTAATTAGTGTCTTCTACCCAGGAAACTCCCCTGAGTTGTAGATTCCTATATCCAGTTTTCTGCAGGCATCTCTGCCTGGATGTACCATAGGTACCCAAACTCAACATGTCTGAACACTCATCACCTTCTCCATCACCCAAGCTTTGCTTCCACCACTCTTGGGTTAGGCTTTGTGTGTTCTCTACTTCATATTCTTGAGTCTTCTGTTTTTCACACATTTTACTTTCCAAGTATTTCTTGGCTCTTCTCCAACCTCTTTCTCCCAGCTCACCATCAAAAGATTCCTACTGGACTCCTTTAAATCCATCTTTCACAGGGTCACCCAAATGAATTATTTCAAATCTAAATATGACTAGAGCATATTCCAGAAAAGTCTTTATTGTGTCCAGAATTAAATCCCTGTTCCTTTATGATGGATATAAGATTCTCTGTGAGCCATACCATACTCTCCAGCATTTTTTTTTTCCTGTCAAGATAGCCAGAGTTGATCATGTGGTTCTGTCTCATTGTTTGACACATTTTATACTCTGGTGACATCAGATCACTTGAGCCCCTTAAAAGGGCACTGTTTCCCCATGTTCTTTGCCCCTTGAACTGGCTCCTTTCCTTTGTAAGTGAAGATTCTTTGTTCATATGTCACCCCTTCCTAGAAGCTTTTGCTAAGCCCCTTCATACATCCATACCCACCAGTGATGAGTTCTTCTCTATGTTCCCAAAAACTTCTAGGTTCATCATTACAGATGAACACAAGATCATGCCAAACCTGAGCATTTAAGAATACCTGAAAATATCTGAGGTCTTTCTATTTCTATGTCTTACATGCTTTAGGCTGTGTGTAAATGTTTGCAGTTGAATGACTAAGTAAAAGATACTAGAATGCAGTTACATAGGTATTTCAAGTTACTTTTTTTTTTTTTTTTTTTTTTTTTTTGGTTACACCATGCTGTGTCTAATGCTGATCCTATCTACTTTAAAACCCAAATAAGTACTGCAATTTTGGTAGGACAGAAATCACTAGTTTGAAATGTTACATTTTCATAGTTTGATACTATACACAATAAGTAGAATTTTAAATGAAAATTGATTGATCTGGTAAAGTGTTCATATTCTGCCAGCTATTTTCACAGTTCTGGGTCCAAAATCATTATAATATAGTTTCTACTTTAGCATTCATCAAAACTATAAAAGAAGTGTTGCCATTCATGGATGTATTAGTGCAACAGGGCCCAAATGCTGCTTTCAAAGACTATTTTCTTATACAGAGACATTTTATAGTCAGGCAATCATCTTGTTAAACATTTCCTCTAAAATTTTAAAAATCATTACCTGGGAGTCTATCACTGTGGCACTAATCACACCTCTACAATTAAGCTTATTTCAACCCTTTCACTGGAATTCTTTTTCTTTAATCAGGGGTTTATTATTGGACTGTTAATGTGAAAGTTGAAATAAAAAAATCTCAGCTCAGGAATGAATTCTAGTAGCAGTTATAGAAAACCCTGAGAAATTCTAATATTTTTCTGTGAAATTTCTGTTAAGATGTGGGTTTCATTCCCTTTCCCCCTTTATTTTCTTGTAGAATGATTTGCCTTACTTAAGGGAAATGGAATGTTTCCTCATGTTTTAAGGATATCCTTAATCTACTGCATTTGGGTTTTTCTTGGGATGTTCACAAAAGCACAATTATATTATTAAGCTAGAGGTGCAAATACAGTTGGCCTGGCGATGTTTTCTACCTTTTCTACATCATGAAGTGGAAGTTCAGTTTTGACTTTTTTTAAGAAAAAAGCACCAGAAAGTATTTTATCTTGCCAAACAAATCAACCAGCTTTTATTCTTCCCAAGAGTTTCACTAATGGAGAAGAGTTTTAAGTTCAAGGACAATACTTATCTTAATAACAAGCTAGTCAGATTGTGACTTTAGAATGAGCTAATTTGGAATAGACTATAGTTTTAAAGCAAATTCACACATGATTTCATTTGCTATTCACAAAAGGCCTCTAAATAATCAGAGCAGCCCTAAACCTCCTGAACTCTCCACTGCCTTCCTCCTCCCCCTTCACCACCACCCCTTCAGTTCAAGTCCCAACCATCTTTCACCTCAATCAATAGCTTTCTGCCACCTCACATCATCTCTTTCTCCTTCCAATCAATTTTGCCTGTGATAGCCTGAGAGATACAGGTTTTTAAGTGGTTATATGTTTTAAAATTAGAATGCTTAATGCCTTCACTCATTTTGCTTTTTAAGGTAAAGAATAAAGCCCTTGACACCAGAGACAGGCATTGTTACTAACCAAGTTCTGTATCAGTTCCCATCTTGGTTGTCCCTTGACCACCTACCCAAAGAGCTACAGGAGCTAATATTCACTTCTCCTGACTTTCTTGCACTTACAGCTAGAAGAGGGCATGGGACAGCTTTCTAACTGATAGGGTATAATTGGAAATGTGCCAAGGGCCAAAAGAACCTTTGCTCTTTCATATGAAATGGATGTAGCTGTTGCTTCCACCTTTCCTTTACTTCTTCCTGTCTTGGATGGCTGTGATGCCTGGGGTTTTGGCAGCCATTTTATGACCATGAGATGATGAGTGTGAGGATGAAAAACAACCCACTGACCATAGATCATAAAAAAACAATAAATCTGGGTCTCCATTGGAATCAATAGATGGCTGAACTAATGTCAATAATTGTCTACTGCTAAAATCTTTGTTATTTAACCCATATTTTTTAAACTACTATTAGTGGAATCTTCCATTATTTGAAATCCAAAGCATTTCCAACATAAATACATGACTTACAATGCCCACTGTATTTGTCCCACCTTCCAGTGATATTAGTGTTCTGAGTTCCTAAAATGTTTCTCCTGCCTTGGGGATTCCTATCACACCACCCAATCCCTCATGCACACACTTTACCTAGTTAACACCTTCTCAATCTTCAAATTTCAATTAAAATGGATCTAAGAGATTTTCTGTGATCTCTGGACTAGGTCCTCTCCTTCAGTTATGTACTCTTGTAACTTCCAATGATTGTCTGTCTTGACACATATTATATTTTAAGTACATATTTATTCATATAACTATTTAATGATGTTGTCTTTTCCATGAATCTTTTAGAGTTGAAGCCATATTGTTTACTATTCGCTGCCCAATTTTTAGCAAACAGCAATTTTTAGCACCGAAGAAGCATTCAATTGCTTCAGGGAAGGAAAGAAAGAATGAAAGAAGGAAGGAACAAAGTTCATGAGAACTAAACTCTCAAATTTGAAGTTAAACTTGGGCTTTCCTCTGACTTTGTAGTTTTCTATCTCATGGTAGTGGTATTTTTCCCTGCCAGGTAAATATTGTTTTCTATCTCGTATGTGAAGACAATGAAAGAGCCTAAACTAAATGTTCTGTATTTTTGAAACCCAATATGAAAGCATTATAATGCGCTTGTTGCAAAAAAAGTGTTAAAAGAAAAAATTATTAGTTCTTTGTTATTCTGGCTTTCTTTTATCTCATTTAGTTTGTCTTTATAAAAAAAATTGAGTTCATGTGCTCTGCTGCTGATTGGTGTTTGGTTATCAATGCAGTACTGTCAGAGAATCAGGAATGGGAGAAGTGATCAGTCTTGACATTGGATTTCATGTCTTACTAAGGGTCCAGTAAGGTCCCTAAGGTTTCTGTCTGGTCTATAAGGGGCCATGAAACTCTCTGAAACTATATAGCAAATTTTGTATGTGTGTGCATTTCTTTAGGGAGAGAGTTGAGAGCTTTAATCAGGTTTTCAATAGGGTTTTAGTTAAGAATATGTTAAGGTTAAGAATCACTGGGTCAAGTTATTAAATATAATGGTGGTGTTAGAAATCAGAAGTTATATCCTTTTAAACAAGATTAACTGATAGGTTTTTACAATATGCATGTTTTATTGTTGTTGTTGTTTTTTAAAAGATTTTATTTATTTATTTGACAGAGACAGCAAGAGAGGGAACACAAGCAGGGGGAGTGGGAGAGGGAGAAAAGCAGGCTTCCCGCTGAGCAGGGAGCCCGATGCGGGGCTTGATCCCAGGACCCCGGGATCATGACCTGAGCTGAAGGCAGATGTTTAATGACTGAATCACCCAGGCACCCCTACAATATGCATGTTTTGGAAAGATGTATTTGCAGTATAAATAAGTCCATGTTTTATGTGGTTTTTAAAAATCATTTGATCAACTAATCAATTTGTTAATCTGCTTCTTTGCAGTGAACTAAGATAATGACACTTCATATATATCACTGTGCTAAGCTAATTAAATGCATTATTATCACTTAATTTTTCTAGCAAATCTGCAAAGTTACTATTATTGTCCCCCTTTTCCTGATAAAGTCAGTCTCTAAGATTTCCAAAAGCATGCTCACTATCAAAGCTGAATGCAGGGAGAAAGTAAAGTAATGTATTTCCAACCTTCAGGAAAACCAAGACTTGTTTTAATGAGAAAATAATGATCATTAGAAAGTAATGTGTGATAATGGCCAAAGATACAGTAAATAATTTCAGTAATAATAAGCACTTTAGGATTTAAAAAGAAAATCCTTTGAGATCCTGCCTGGACTGTGATCACTGGTTGAAAGCTGAGTAAAAGAGAAAGAGAAGATTTTAGTCCACTGAGATTAAATGAGCAAGATCAGGAGCAAAAACATAAGTTCCAGAGTCTAACTGGAGAGTGGACTTCTGTTAAAGCAATGGGAGATAAGGTTGGGAAGGATGTCTGGGTGCAGTTTGATGGTCTTGTATATTAAACTAAAATGTTTGACCTTTGCCCTTAGATACTGAGAACCACTTGAAGAGTGTTTTGAGCTAGAAGGTGACATCATGAAAACTGTTTTTAGGAAGATTAATTTGGTACCAGTCCACTGGATGGACTGGAAAGAGGCAAAACCAGCACAAGGTGGTCCAGCCAAAAAAGCACAGAAAACTGAGAAAAAAAAAAAAGTGATGTGGATAGAGGGAAAGGAAAAGGAGAACGGTTTAAAAAGGCAATCAAAGGGAACAATTGATTATGCTCAGTGTAACTTTGTCTCTTTAAAAAAAACAAGCTCTTTCCTTAAAACGGGGAAGCCACCAAGAGTCTCCACATTTATGAAGCCAGACTCCAAAGGAACTCCTTATACCTCATTTCCACCCATTTTGTCTCTACTTCTCCTTGTTTGTGCTTCCTGGTTTATCTTTTTTTCTCTCCATTTTTCGTTCCTTGACTTATTCAACAAACTTATTTTATTCCTGTTGAAGGACAAACACAGATCTACTGCTGGAAATATAGCAGCAACCAAGAGAGGCAAGACGTCAGCCATGATGGAGCTCACATTCTATTGTTGATGGACAGTCACCAAAAAAATGAATACACCCACAAGGAAAAGGGCAGAGAATTAAAATAAGGTAATGTGACAGACAATGACTGGGGGAAATGTAGGAAGAATGTTAAAGTGGCCCTTCTGAGAAAGTGACATTTAAACAAAGATTTGAATGACAAGAAGCAGACAACCATACAAAATATTGGCAAAATATTTCTTTAGTGTATAGGACATAGTTAGGGCAATGGCCGAAGACAGAAATGAACTTGGCTCATTCCAGGAACAACAAAGGGCCAGCTGGTTTGAATGTGGTAAGCCACAGTGAAAGTGGAAGGAGATATTGTCAGAAAGGTAAGTGGAGATGGATGAGATAAGGCTGTTTAGACCACTGTAATAAGTTAAGATGTTGGCATCATAATGAGTTAGGGCATTACTCTGCTTAGGAAGGAAAACAGTTGGAAAGTTTTCAAGAGGAATGTAAGATAAGACCTAATTTCCATATTTAAAAGATCACTCTGTTGCTCTCTTGAAAACTGATCATAAGGGACAGAGGAGAGGCAGGGATAACATAGGGAGGCCATTGCTGTAGTTGAGGCAACAAGTCACTGTCAGAAGAGAATTGACCATAAGTTTAATAGTGAGTGGTATGGGGCTGTTGGGAGTTTGGGGTGTGTTTTGAAGTCAGAGTTGGTAGCATTTACTGATAGATTGAATGCAGATAAAGAAAGAGCAGAATCCCAAATAATTCCTAGATCTTTTTTTGACTTGAGCAAGAATGGTGGAACCAGGGAGATGGAAAGGTTAAGACTGAAGTGGAGGTGAATGGACGTTTCCTCTCTTAGTTGTGTTAAACTCATCTATTCTGCTCCATTAGATTCTAGCTTCACTTCCCCCTCTTTGCACAGAAAGCTGATGACTTAGTAGCACCATCCCCTTGACATAACCTCCTCCCCCACCCCACCAGGATGGTCAGTTCCTTTGTATTGGACTTTGGGGAAGTCTTGACTTCCTGGACCAGTTTAGACAGGTAGCACATGGTGGCTGGCAGACAGAGGAGGGAAAGTAGCATGGGTGCTCGAAATACTAAAGAGGACTGGGAGATGTTAAAATTTAGGGTATTTTAAGGTTTAGGCTTGGAAGATGAGATTGTAATTGACAGACATTTGGATATCAAGAGAAGTATATAGTTTTGACAACAACAAAAAAGATACTGAGTTTGGATTTGTTATATTATTTGAGATCAAAAGAAAGTTTTCATGATAATATTCTCCATGAATTAGAGCTATACTGGTAAGCAGAGTTCTGTATTCCTTTTTTTTTTTTTAAAGATTTTATTTATTTATTTGACAGAGAGAAATCACAAGTAAGCAGAGAGGCAGGCAGAGAGAGAGGAGGAAGCAGGCTCCCTGCTGAGCAGAAAGCCCGATGTGGGGCTCGAACCCAGGACCTGGGATCATGACCTGAGCCGAAGGCAGCGGCTTAACCCACTGAGCCACCCAGGCGTCCCGAGTTCTGTATTCCTATTTTACATATAAATATATTGTAGAGAGTTAGTCTGGCTGCTAGATCACTGATCAAGAAATCCATAGAAGCAATGGCCACAGTTGCCAAACTGTAGAAAGAGCCAGGATGCCCTTCAGCAGATGAATGGATAAAGATATGGTCCATATATACAATGGAGTATTATGCCTCCATCAGACAGGATGAACACCCAACTTTTGTATTGTCATGGACGAGACTGGAAGAGATTATGCTGAGTGAAATACATCAAGCAGAGAGAGTCAATTATCATATGGTTTCACTTATTGTGGAGCATAAGGAATAACACAGAGGACATGGGGAGAGGGAGAGGAGAAGTGAGTTGGGGGAAATCGGAGGGGGAGATAAACCATGAGAGACTGTAGATATTGGGTGAGCCCAGTGGTGGGTATTAAAGAGGGCATGTATTGCATGGAGCACTGGGTGTAGTGCATAAACAATGAATTATGGAACACTGAAAAAAAAATCAATTAAATGAAAAAAAAAAGAAATCCACATAAAAATTTGAACTTCAAAAATGCTCTGAGTTTTCAGAAGTTCGTGCTAATTTAGTTTAATTAATTCATTAATATTCCTTTATGATGGCCTCTATAGATCAGTAAGAAATCCTATTTACAAAAGAATTCACCAGCAGGCTTTAAATAGGAAGCGACTAATTATTGAGCTCACTTACAGAAATGTGATGTTAATGTAACTTTTGGGGATCCCATCCCCTGCATTAAAGAAAATATAACTATGTGTAGGGAGTTGTTTTGTTTTCTGAGGAATTTTGGACAAATGTTTCCTGATTTGTTTAGGGATTTGTGGAGGAGGAATGAATGGTGGGTGTCCTTCTCATTCTCTTGGGTTGATTTTTTTTTTCCTGAGAAAAGAATTTTGCAAAAAACCCTTTTCAAAACTCAAAATTGCCTTTTTCATCTTGAAAGGGAAGCATCAGAGGAGTTAAGAAAATTTACTGTAGTTGAAAATCCACTTCATTTTCTTTACAGATTATTTTGAATCTGCTTTAAGAAATGCATATGTCCTCTCTAAATATATGGTGGAAATGGTTCATTGAGTGTTATGAAAAGAAAGTTTAGTCTCATTTCCTAAGCAGACTTTTTAACCTGACAGTGCTAAATGGGGAAGAATTCTTTGGGATTATGGTGTGTGTTTTGATAGAGATCCTGTAACAGCTGGTTATTTTCAGTCACTTTCTCACTGCGGGGAGATTTTTGCTGCTGTATGAAGTAAGGGTGATAGAACCTTGCTATCCATGTAAAATTAGAGAAAAAGATTTCATTTTATTTTCTAACATACACATTTTACTGTTTTGTTTATAAAATGTGTATTTCAAAATGTGCACTCCTATGTAAAAATATTCTACCAGCAGTATCAGTCTTGAAGATCAAGAGAAAAAAATTTTTTAAGTGTCCAGATAGGTAGGCTCATGATTTCCTTAGTCACTTTCATGACAGAGATATTTAACAGCACTCAAACTCGCCTTTTCTTTACTTAAGGGGCACTGGACTGTCGAATAACTCTGATCCGGAAGCCCAAATCATTTCGGGGTGAGATCTCTGGGCATTCACTGTGTTGCGTTGCTTGGCGGCCATGAGAAATCTGTCCATCAGGTCCAGTTCTGATTGCACGCAGGTAAATGGTTTATAGACTGTTAGCCCGCACTGCTGGTTTAGATTTGAGGAATTACTCTACAAGAACAAGGCAGGTTCTATTTTTGACATTTCAGCAATGAGACCACTTGTACATTATGGCCTGATTTGATTTACTGTAAGAAAATAAGAGAGCTGTAATTTGTAAAAGACATTTATTACATGAGTCCAAAAATTAAAAAAAAAAAAAATGCTTAGTGTCTCTGTCCATCCCATCTGGTTTTATTTTAATCTCACTCTAGTCACATATGAAATTTTGCTTAGCTGTCTTCATTTTCTTAGTCAATCTTGATTAATGGCCTTCAAAGTAAAAATAATTGGCCTGCATCAGGGTTGTTTTATAACTCTTGTTCACAAAGAATGTGAAAGGCTGGAAAATGAGCCTAAACAGAAGGAATGCATTACGCTCGTCTTTGAGAAAGAGCAGTCCTTCAGTTGTGTTTCACTGTGTATTTTTATAACAGGCGCCTCCTTGCCCGTCCGTGATATTGCAGATATGAGGGGCCAAAGCTTATGTATACTTCGTCAGACTGACCACGGCAGCTCGACATCTCCAGGCAGCCACACATGTGACTGCGGAACTCACCCTGGCCAACCCCACAGGCCTGAGCCTTTCAAAAGTAAATTATCAGGAAAGCTGAGGCTCTGAAACCCAGAAGTTAAAAAGCGGGCAGGGGGCTAATTGTCTCTGAAGTTTAAATGGCTTGTTTATAAAAGGCTTCTTGAGCATTTGTATTTTTTTCCCCTTTCTTGAAAAGTGTGTTCAACTTGAAAGGAATTGGGGGAAATGCAGGCGCCGCATGGCCGTTGTGGATTTGGAGTTGAGCTCTGCTTCCTCTCAAGGCCCCTACTTCTGCGAGAGCCCATCAGTTCAAGGGGAGCAGAAAGGAATTTGAGTTCAAAAAAAAGAAAACAACCCTCTGAGAAGATAATTTCTTTCTTACATGAAATTTGTGTAAATGGAGATGTGATGTCTCTTAAAAAGCTAGTCGTTTTATGATTGTACTGATTAGAACATTAACATCAAGAACTTTCCAGCTTTTCAATAATCTCAGTACCAAGCTCAATTACCCAGTGATGTTTTTCAAGAATTTCAGCTGTTCTCTTGGTGTTTTAAAAACAATTAAAATTCCCTCTGAGGTTTGATTCATGCTGGATCCAATTCAGTTCGCACGGACCTGTAGACCCAGATGGGCCCGTGTTACACGTCCGGCTGGTGTTCAGCCAGGACCTCTGGTGGGGACCATTACTTTTTCTCCTTCACACAGCCCCAGTGGTGGACTGCTACTCCAGGGAGGTCGTTGACAAGGTGAGGGCAGAGAGGACTGTTTCCTGACGCAAAGGAAAACCTTCAGACAGATTATGGTAACTATGGTAGAGTCTTGAAGGAAGACCTGTCATGTTCCAAGGAAAAGAAGTTCTTTTTGAGTTGGGGAGGCTGGATCCTTATACCAGGGTTTGGGAATTCCAGCCTTGCCACCTTCAAGCTACCTGCCTTTGCATTTCTTCCTGCCAGGCTTTCCTGCCCTCTTACTTTTTCCTAAGGTTTCTCTATCCTTATCCCTTCTTTCTCAGCTACCCTGTCTTCTCAGCCTCTCCCCTCTATTTTTGTGTCCCCTGAGCCCTCAGCCCTCTTAAGCTTTTTCTCTGGTTCCCAGAACCCACTCATCTCTTAAGAGATATGACTGGCTTTTTTCTTTTCTTTTTTCTTTTTTTTTTTGGCCTGGTGACTTGAGTTCTTTTTTCCACACATCATAGAATAGTTTCGTTTTTCAGAAATCAAGGGGCAATCACAAAAGATTTTCTAATCTAACACATGCACCCATTCAGCAGCCCAGCACCCCCACCCCACACTCATCTACTAATGCGACAGTTTGTTTATTTATTTAGAAATGCATCACAATAGTTCCTGATGTTTATTTGATGGTTTCTGACTATGTGTCACTGCATGAAGCATTTCAGAGTTTATTTACCAGCTGGTTTATGCTAAACTAGCAATATTTCCATATATTATCTATTAATCCTTATAACAGAGCTAGGAAATGTGTATTTTGTGCTCATTTGATAGGTGAGTGAACTTTACCTTGGTCACAAGTGACTGTTTTAATCCAAAACCATTTTTTCTTAACCTCTACGTCAGGGTTTCTAAGCTTGGTACTATTGACATTGGAGGGGCAGGAAATCCTTATTCATGGGGCGCTCTCTTGTGCATTATAGGATATTTCATGGCATCCCTAACTTCTACCCACTAGGTACTGTTGTCACCCTCCTTGTTCCCCTTCCATGTTGGTGTCAACCCCAAATTTCATCACTTGTTGCCAAATGTCTCCTGGGGAAGAAAACCACTGCCCTTCATGTCACTACTGTACACAGATTTTCTAAGCTACCTTTGTAATTTATCAGGTCACCAAGGCTGGCTCCACACTGATACGGTCTCGGCCATGGTTGATCTCAGGAGATGGGGAAGAGGCAGCCAGGGCTCCTCTGAGATGTCCAGTGGAGAAGCCCAGATAGAAGAGTTACTACCACCTTCCCTCAAAGGTTTGTCAGAAGCCAGACGGAATTTCTAAAAATAAGACTAATGACAGTGGATACATTGTTGCACATTCAAGTTTAGGAACTCCCCACACGGATGGCAGGCTCCCATCCCATCTTCCAAGAAAGGTGTGAAGCAACATGTGACTTCCTTGGTGGATCTGAAATAGTGGGCAAACCAGTGGCTGGCAGCTTCCGGATAGGGCTCACAACCTGCTCCCAATCTGAGCTGTGTTGACCCTTAAGTCAACAGACCCTAACTCTCTTCTCCATCAACCTAGTCCAGACTGGAAGCACCAGATGCCAAGCTAACTGTTTTGTCAACTGGTGTAATTCCAGTTTCTGTGGATTTTCACTCCCCAGCTTGAGGTCCTCCAAGTCTTGCTTTGCATTTTTGTATTTACAAATGTAAAAAATTAGTGCACTTTCAAAGAGGGGCTGTCTTGTTCAATCACACTGGCCTGCACCTTGATTCACACAAGTGCTGCCTCAGGGAACACTTTCTCTGTGATGCTCTCACAGACACATACTCGGCCTCTTAACTGGATCTCCCAGTCATGGGGCAGAAAGAGTATCAGGTTTGCTGCTATGACATGCGAGATGTAACAGGACCTCTGGTTTCATTCAAAACTGCCACCTGACCTAAACTTTAGCTGGGCTTGCTCCCAGGAGGAAAGCAGATCTTTGCTGTGACCTGACTTAACGCCTAGTGTTCTGGACTAAATTGCGTCCCTCAAATTTGTACTGAAGCCTTGATCTCTAGTATGACTGGGTTTGGACAGAGGACTATCAGATAGGTAATTAAGGTTACATGTGGGCATAGGGAAGACCCTAATCTATTGGACCAGTAGTCCTATAAGAAAAGGAAAAACTCCAGAGTTCTCCCTCATCTCTGCACATCCACAGAGGAAAGGCCATGTGAGAAGGACACAGCAAAATCAGGCCATGTGCAAACCAGGAAACCAATGCAGACGGTACCTGATATTGGACTTCCATCTTCCAGAACTGTGAGAAAATACATTTTTGTGGTTTGGTTGAGCCACATAGACTGTGGGGTTTTGTTGTGGTAACCCTAGCAGATGAACCCAGACAAAGTGGGAGGGAGAAGTTTCAGAGCTTGGTGAGGAGGAGAGGGCAGGGGACTACACCAGCCTGGAGTGAAGAGGGAGGCTGCTTTCCCCACGGATGGTTTAGGGAAACACTGCGTCCACAACATGGTGTTAGTTCATGCCATAGCTACCCCCTGCCCCCACTTCTCAGATCATACCCCCCATTAACCTGATGCAAGAAGAGAAATCGCCCTTTCTTGGGTTGAAGAAGAAAGCTGGATGTCCATGGTGAATGTCTGAAACCCCACAAAGCCACCTGAGGTTGTCTGCAGCCCTGGTGGTACACAGCGCTCACTAACTACGATTGGATGACATATTGAACCAGGGAAAAGGCTTTACACAGAACAGTTGTTCAGTAAAGGGTGAGGTAGGAACATGAGAAACATGGCTGGATTGGTTCATTGGGAAGCCCTGTAAATCAGATTCTAATGCTAATGTGTTTGAAATTTACAAAAACCGAGTCTTCAAGCTGTTGGGAGTTCTTATCAATTTAACTATGTGTCAAGTAGCATACTCCTTTAGGAGACTTACAAAAAAATTGTATGGACAACATTATTTTAAACAAATAATAAATAGAACTGTCTTGCTGTGGCAGAGCTAACAGCTTACTGGCTCCAGAAAAGAGAAAATGATGGAAGCAAAGGAATGTCATCATTTGTACTTTAATTAGTAGCATTACCATGTCTTTATAGATGAACTAAAAGAGTTGATATGACCAACAACCTTGACAGCTACGGAATGTGGAGACAAATGTTAGGAGCTGCTTCTGCAGGTGGGTTTCGCTAGTTTTGAGGGGCCCAAGAAAATTGGAAGGGGTATTCAGCCCTTCCTTTCCCTAGGCCCGTCCTCTCTAGCTCCCTTGCAATCCCTACTGCAGAAATGGCCTTGATCTTTTCATACAATATGCAGCTATCTGCTCTTTCTTACATAAACATTTGCAATTCACCAAGGAGAATGTGCGATGCATCTTGCATGCTTATCAAGCTCCACAAGAACTTTGCAGATTACTGCCTGCCTCAGGATTCCAGTTCCCTGGTGCTTATGCATAAGCAATGGATTTATGCAAACATTGTAACATTTCCAAACAGACTGTGACATGAGTTGTTCCTAGTTCATATAAGGTTCAGATATGCAGCCTATTTTCTGCTCCTACTAGATCATTCATCTCATCGAGTTTAAAATGTATCATCTCAGCTTATAATGTTGTCAATATAAAATGTCATAATGTGGTACTCAATTTGAACAACAAGATGGATATTAATCTCAGAGGTTTCCGTGCACGGCTGGGGTGGGATTGTATAATGTGCAACAACATTGGTCTGTTTGTTTGCATCACACACCATATGCATAGGTGGTAAACATTTTGTTGTATTATAGACCGACTACTAATTCTCCTTGATCTAGAGTGTTTATATAGCCCCAGTGGTATAATATGCATTGTAACTTAAATTGGATAATATATTTAGAAAGAAAAAAAAAAGCCTTTACAAAGAACAGCATCATCAAAGGATAATGATAACATGCCTATTTACATAATGATAATGCACATATTTACTGCCAAGCATGTTTGTTTTGCATTAGTGTTTGTAGCAGGGCACGGGGAATTAAAGAATTACAAAAGGGAGTTTTTCTAGCCTCCATTACTGTAGTAGGGTGGTTATTGGCAGTGAAGAAAGAAATGGAAACACCCATATCTGAACTGGTTAAAAAAATGAACAATGCCAGTTGTTAAGTTCGCATTGTTTGTGGGTATAAAAAGGGGAGTGCCCAAACTTCTTACTTTCTTTCTCATTCTGAGACATGGTGTCTCTTAAAGCAAGTAAAACCTCTTACAGATTTTTTTTTTTTTTTTTTTTTGGCAGGGAGCGTCAAAAATTAAATACGTAAAAAAATCTCTGTTGGTTGTGTGCATTCTTAACAAACACATGTTTAAGGAAAGCCACCGTTGGAATCATTCACTCCAAGTTGTGAAAATCTGCATTTTTGTTTTTTGCATCCAAAACTGTGAATTTTATTTATATGTCTACGAAAGCCTGGAAACTTGCACTTAAAAAAAAAAGTTGGGAGATGTTATTTTGTGAGCTGTCATATGTTTTCTGAACTTTTTATAATAGAGAAGAGTCTCTGAAGAGCCCTTTTCCTCACTCCTGTAACAAAGGCATGTCCCAGTTTATTAAAAAATCATACACAACAATACTGCTTGCCAGGTTTTACAGTCCTAATGAAAATTTGGTCCAGAGCACAAAAATTATCTGGAAAAGTGCCTGAAATTTCCCTGTCGCAGATGTTTCAACAGAAGGTGCTTGCATGCCATTCGTTAATACGGCGCCATACGGGACTCAGTGTGACCACTGCAATATAACCAGTAAGTAACACACGCGGCGTGCACCGGGCTGCGCCAAATTCTCCGTCTGTTGTGTGGGACTCATATCCCATGGATTGAGACGTACCTTGATGAAACTGCATTGTCATGGAATGATAATATTTGTGGATCACCAGGCACGGAAAACATCCTATCGAGAATGTGGGAGGTCCACTGAAATATTCAGAGCGTTTCTTGGCTTAGGATGCTTAGGATGGATGGCAATATTAGTGTTTACAGACCCGTTCCCCACCCCCCATCCTGTGCCAACTTACAGGAGTAACTCCACAGAGAGAAAATTACTTTTTCAAAAAATATTAGTTTGGGGTAACATAATTAAAAGGCCATGTGGAAGCGGTTTCATCTGTGCATGGAAGGCAAATGCACAGGCTGCCTTGGTTTATTCTTCGCTTTAAAATATATATGAGAGAAGTGACTCAGTGCTCCCTCTCTTTGAAATAAAAGGAATTTATTCATCCTGGCGGAAGCTGGTGAAAATAGAAGCGCATCTAGGATGCTACGCACATACACTGAATTTTCCCACTGAACCTAGATAATTTTTGCTGGATAAGAGTATCTGGATAGTGATTCATTCTAAGGAGCAGATTTGCAGCTACCCAATGCATAGTCCATACTCAAATCTGGCTGCTGTATCATGAAAATAGTGTGCTTTATGCAGGGTTACCGCAGGGTAGAGAGATGGTTGGAAGAGGGCAGGAGAATCGTTTACCCTGTACCTCTTGGTCAGGAAGGCGTGCTGATGGCATGTATGCACAACGTCCCTGTATTTTTTGTGTTTCTTGAAGTATTACTTGGGTAAATACAAACAGCTAAAAGATACTACAATTTTTATAACCCCGTTCTGGTACTCATATTCTATTACTGGATAAGGAAGCCTCAAACATCACAGTGACCAAGACTGCTTTCAAACTCTGAGAAGCTCTATGTTGAGCGGCACTGTCTTTCAAAAAATAATAATTTATGTATCTGATCATGCAGCTTCATTTACATGTCATGATTCTTTTGAGGGAGAGAGCTTTATAGGTTTTCTTTAAATATTTTCTTTTCTCTTTTTTGGAGGGAAAAATAAACTTCAGAGCCTTCGCCACGTTAACTCATTTAGTATCTCTATAAAGAAAAAAATTTAGCAAGTAACCGTTACTTGAAATTTTCCTTGGATTCTTTATTCTCTTTACAAGGATTGTGACATCAATAAGAAACATTTTGGCAACACGGTGGAAGATAGGGAGATTCTTTGGACAACTTTTCTTAAATAAAACAACTGCTTATGGCTAGTAATTTAGTTATTTTCTCAGTGTGTTCATGTTAGAATAGTAGTTTTCTAAATTTTTTTAAATTTAAATTCAATTTAATATATAGTGTTATTGGTTATTATTATCAGTTTTGGAGGTAGTATTTTGTGATTTGTCAGTTGCAAATGACATCCAGTACTCATGACATCACGTGCCCTCCTTAATGCCCATCACCCAGTTATCCCATCCCACCCCTCACCTTCCCTCCAGCAGCCCTGTTTGTTACCTATAGTTAAGATTCTCTTACGGTTTGTCTCCCTCTCCGTTTAAGTACTTTTAATATGTATTTTCCCATTTAATCCTTGCTTTAGCCTCCAAAGTAAGTATCCCCAATTATTAAAAAGAACCCCCCACAAAAAAAGAAAAACCCCTTCCCCTGCAAAAAACCCTGAGGCTCAAAGCTATTAAGACTATACCAAGGGGCGCCTGGGTGCTCAGTGGGTTAAAGCCTCTGCCTTCCACTCAGGTCGTGATCCCAGGGTCCTGGGATCGAGCCCCACATAGGGCTCTCTGCTCAGTGGGGAGCCTGCTTCCTCCTCTCTCTGTGCCTGCCTCTCTGCCTACTTGTGATCGCTATCTGTCAAGTTAATAAATAAAAAATTAAAAAAAAAATCTTTTAAAAAAAAGAGTATACCGAACCAGTTATTAGTGTTTCTAGGTCTTGAATTTAGAACTTCTAACTCCAGATTCTGGGCTTTCATTGTGTTATGATGTCATTCAATACAATTAATTAATACCTTAGCCATGAAATCAGTTATTATCAAAGCATGGCTAATGAACCACTCTTAGCCACAGAAGCAAGGATTTCCGCAGATCCATTCGGAATGTGTTACTGTAACTTAATGTCATTGTCTGTTTGGTCAGCATAGGAGGTAATTAACTAAGCTTCTACTTCTGACACATGACTGTAATATTTATAAGTCCATTGATGATACACTGAGGGATAGTATTCTTCAAAATTATTTCTCTTTTAAGAATATAGATCTGTTTAAGGATATACGTATATTTATATATTTTAGTATTCTTAAAAATATTTTTGAGAGAAAGTGATGTGGCCTACCCAGGATGAATGTTGCTTACAAATCTTCTGACTTTGTGGAAGTTGCCCACCATCAAGAATAGTTTGGAGTCTACTTGGCTTCATAAAAGTCAATGAAAAACCAGCTAAGACATCAATTTGTAGCTGTGACATCCTGCCTCGACATGGACACATACAACCTGGTTGCCTTTTTTAAAGATAAGAAAAACATTTTTTTTTAATCCCATAAATTGACTTTTATTTGAAGAGTTCCTGTCCTTTTTAAATCGTCCTGAAAATTCAAGTGCTGTGTATTTTTGCACTCCTCAGCAGAATAAAAAGAAAATTTCTCCATGTGACTATCCTTCAGTTAGGAGTACTATATACTGGGCCCCTGGAAGACATCTCTCTGTCCTCACATTGCTAGAAACCACTGATGGGGAGTAGCAAATTGTACACGGATGATCCTTATTAAGTCCGACTTGAAAATTTTTCTCTCCATAGCAGCACTTCACGGGAAGGGAGGGAGAAATGTCTCCGCTTGCAAGTAAAATTCAACCAAATGATAATACACTGTTAGATAACATACCCTTCCAGACACTGATCAAATTAACTTTTTTCTCTATGCAAAACAGCATCTTCTTTGAAGCTAGGCTGCTATCACTTGATATTAATTTTAATGTGTATTTACTAATCTCCAAAATTCAGTTCATTCTCCGTTGGTTTTCTTTACCTTCAGGTAGATTAAAATATTCTTAAATGCTACCTCCTCAGAAGATTCCTGAAGTGTTCTAAGCCTTCCCAGAAGCTATTGGTCAATGTTGAACAATACTGAGAATTCTAAAGTAATAAAGTAATTCCACACAGTAATGCCCACTGGCAAAGCCCCAAGTAAGAGATGCTACCAGCTGTGTGGCTGATGGATGAGAGCTGTTTCATGTGTTTCTTCCTAAATAGTTTCCTTTGATATTTAAACATTTTTATGGTAATGTATTTTTGTTGTTGTTTTCTCTTTCCTCAATCTTCTTCTCCCATCTTTCCCTGCACCCCTCCCTCCTCCTCCTTCCTCACCGGATTTGTCAGTCACTGTGGTCAGTCTCTGCATTCCATCTGGGTTGCTGAAGAAGGCAGTGCAGTTGGTTTTTGCCTGTTTCGTCAACTTCAGAACATTAGTGGGCTCTCAAAAACTTCTTTAGCTCCCTAGAGCATTACTCTATCATCCTCTCATTTTGAAACTAGGTGAGATTTAAGCCCCTGGCATTGGTAAACTGCATATCGGTGCTCACTAGAGAAGAGAAATCAGGTAAAACATACAACATTAACCTGGGTACCTGGACATGGGACCCAAATTGTTTGCTCCAAACCAAAGCTAAAAATGGTTACAGAGCCTCCTCACACACTTTGTTTCTTTATGATAGGGCAGGCCCTGCTTGAGGCAGATAATTAATTCTCCCCTCTTTGTTTCTTTTCCTTTTTAGCACCTATCCTTCTACTTCAGAATGCCCAGACCTTCATTTTATTTCATTGTTGAAGACATTGAGGCACAGAGAAGGGAATCGACTTACTCATGGGACCAAATCAATAAGAAGGTCGTGTTTCCAGTTGCCATCTAATACTAAATTCTGAATTGAGACATCAGGTGCTGTGAGATAAGGACACCTCTCTCTTGCACAGAAGGCATTTCAGTGTTCAAAGTGTCCTTAGACGCTGTGTCTCATGCTGCTCTCCCCCTTCTTTGGGACTATCAACAGCTTCGAAGAGGCCATTCAACTATTCTGTGGCCTCTCCAGGACAAACCAGAGCGAGGGGGAAAATGTATATGCTTCCTGAAGGTTCTAGAGCATTTTGAGCAGTTGGGAGTGCGTGGACTGGGAATGGTGAAAACAGATGGGAAGCTGAAACAATAAAACAGGAAAAAATGTTATGAGGTCATGAAACGTTGCTGAGGGCGGTAAATGGACCTCTGAGGACAACAGGAGAGGCACTTTGTGAGAATCATTCACAAGACAAAGAACAGAATGGCTGGCGTGACAGCGACAGGAGTGACTGAGACAGAGTTGAGGGTTAAAAATATGACCACCTAGGGGTCTGTTACCAACTGGCAACTCTCCATTGACACAAACGTTCTCCTCATGGTGAACTCATCTTTACTTTGGCAAGTGAATGGCTTTCCTTTCTCTCTTCTATTTTGTTGAGTGTATAAATGATGCCTCTTTTGCGTGGAGGGGCACTGGGAAAGGCATTTAGCTAACTACTCTTGAGAATAAGCTTTGGTGGGAATAAGGTGATCATGGAACTCTCCCATTTCTTCATTGCTTTTTATTTCTGTAAATAATATTTAGAGAAGTATGTTGACAGGGCACTCCTCTAAGTTTGTCATAAGCAGTATGTCCGATGTCTTCACAAATGCTGTCCCCCACACAGAAGGACTATGGTTTGTAAGATCCCAGCTGTGATTGACCTGAACCAGACTTTTCCTGAGCTGAAAGGTTTCTTGTTTCATTTGGAATCTCATATATTCCATTTCACATTTGAAGACTTTCCCCATGAAACTATATGATTTTAATTATGAAAAAATAGTATATAAATATTGGGGTATTTCAAAATAACAAATATCTCGGATATTCCCATGTTAACAGTGGGGAAATGAATAACCCCTTTTTGAAGTCTTCAGAAACTCATAGGGAGCTAGGGCTTTTGGCTCTTATTATTGATTCAGAGTTGCCTTTTAAAGAGTAGAACAATTGCTAATTAACTGGTGACTCAGTTTCTCTTTAAGGAAGTTTAAACCTAATGCTGTGTAGATGTTTAAGAATGGCTATTTATTGATAAATTGCTATGCTATCTTTGGTGAAAAAATAGTGTAGAATTAAAATGTAGTATGATGGCCAGAGGTTGGCTTTTTTTTTTTTTTTTTAGGTTGGCTTTTTTAATGCTGGTTTTTAATTTGACTTCGAGAACTCTGTTTCTTTGTTTCCTTCATACTCTTTGTAAGTACATTTACTGTAAAATAGCTCATTAGAATTACCACATGTGGTCTTTGCAGAGATTATTTTTAGCAAGGGTGGTTTAGTTCATTAACCATTTGATTTTGATCACATCAGCAAGAAGAAGGACTAGTTACAGAAATGTTAATGAATGCACATTCGTGGAAGAGAACTAGGGAATTAATACAAGGGCACTTTGATACAAGAATTAGCTTTCAATTTTTATGCTGGATGCACGATAAGATAATTTGTAGTGACCACAGTAATGAAAGTTTTGGCCTTTCCAATTTTTTTGTTTTTTTGCACATCAGGATGGTGAATTATCTATTTAGAGGCTTTCAGACATTTTCTCCTGACTGTAAGTAGTTAAGGTAATGCACTTTGCAGTCATGCAGACTTAGGTCCAAGTCCCAGCTCTGCCATACCCTAACTTAGATAATGCTATTAAAACTCTATCTGCCTCTGTTCTCTCATCTATCATACGACCATATGACACTTATCAACACATAGATATTGTATGAATTAAATAATGTAAGATGAGGTATGTAGTGATGGGCACAAGGAATGCTCTTTCATACCATGGCTTATTTAGTAATCCTATGTATCCTTCTCCCTCTAGGTATGGGTAGCAAATTGGGCCAAAGTGGTGCGGGAAAATTCCAGGGAGAGATCGTCAGCCCCAGCCGGGAGCCGAATGTCCTCCAGCACCTATAATGATTTCCCACAACACTTTCTAAATGCTTATTGAATAAGAGGTGACAAGCAAAACAAAGTCTTATTCTTCTTACTCATGTACCTGATAACTAATAAGAATAACTTCATTTATTGGTATTTATTATACAATAAGCACTTTACTCTTAGTTCCATGAATTCCTTCAAAATCACCCTGAGAGCAGGGTGATTTTTTTTTTTTAAAGATTTCATTTATTGGACAGAGAGAAACATAACGAAAGAAGGAGCACAAGCAGGGTGAGTAGCAGAGGGAAAAGCAGGCCTCCCACCAAGCACGGAGCCCGATGCGGGGCTTGATTCCCGGACCCTGGGATCATGACTTGAGCCAAAGGCAGCCGCTTAATGACTGAGCCACCCAGGCACCCCTGAGAGTATCTTTATTCCCACTTTACAGATGAGGAAGCTAAGGCTTAAAGAGGAGAACTTTCCCAGGGTCACAGAGGTAGTAAGTAGCAGAACTCAGGATTATTCCAGGAGGGCTTGCTTTGAGACCCCGGCCCATAAACAGTAGACTACTCTGTATTGGCTTCATGGTTAAATAGCTGCTTTCAAGTCAACTGTTCTGGCCACGTGACCCCCTGGGGATGCTTCCCTAATCCTCTTCAGAGATTCTGGCCACCAGTTTACTATACAGTGTCAGAGGTATTCCAGTGAAATGTCACAAATGTCAGAGCCTTCTCCCCCTGTCCACGGATGATAGCATTTTGGGGGTGTTTGAAGGATAATCAAAAGATGTGTAATCCTCAGACCTTTGTCTATTATCTAATTTCCCCTCACCACCTATGATTTCTAGTGTAGCCAAGAGCACATTCTACCTCCTTTCTTAAAACCTTTTGTGATTTCCCTCAGATCTTCCATTTACTGGAATGCCTTATTTTTCTTCTAACAGGTGGCCAATCACAAATGCTGCTTTAGCCAAACTAAACATTAGATGATTATTATTCTTGGAAAACAATGCTAAAGTCCAGAACTATAATTGCCTTCCAGGTAACACAGCGTAGTAAAAATAACATAACATTGGCTTGCCTGGTTAAAGCATCGCTTATATTCTGGATCAGAATCCACTGGCCTCGGTACCGGCAAAGTATATAGTACAATAAAATGCTATCAATACCAATTATTGTGAAATGGAGTCAGAAAGCTGAATACCAAGAGAACTTTCTCATCAGCTATTAATGATGTCATAATGAGTACAAGCCTAGCACATTACATGCGTGAATGTGACCTTTTTTCTTTCTTTTGGCTTAAACATTTTCCATTCCATCTGAGTAGCAAAGGCCTTTACTATACTCACAGTTTTTCTCTGGGTTTCACATCATTCCCTAAAATCACGTTCGTTGGGTGTTTTATCTTAAAAGTAAAACCCAAGGAGATACTCAGTTCCTTGTCAAGAATGAACTAAGACAGGACGCCTGGGTGGCTCAGTTGGTTAAGTGACTGCCTTCCGCTCAGGTCATGATCTCAGGGTCCTGGGATCAAGCCCTGCATCTGGCTCCTTGTTCCTTGAGAGAGCCTGCTTCTCCCTCTCCCTCTGTCCCTCCTGCTGCTTGTGCTGTCTCTCTCTCTGTCAAATAAATAAATTAAATCTTAAAAAAAAAAAAAGAATAAACTAAGCTCAAATTTGAGTCTCAATTTGTGGACTGTCTTACTAAGAAATTATATCTGTACATGTTGCTTATTTCTCTAATTAAGTAACCTTACAGTCAAAATCAAAATTGTAAGTAATTTCAATAATAATTGAAAGTCTTGGGCGCCTGGGTGGCTCAGTGGGTTAAGCCGCTGCCTTCGGCTCAGGTCATGATCTCAGGGTCCTGGGATCGAGGCCCGCATCGGGCTCTCTGCTCAGCAGGGAGCCTGCTTCCCTCTCTCTCTCTCTCTCTCTGCCTGCCTCTCTGTCTACTTGTGATCTCTCTCTGTCAAATAAATAAATAAAATCTTTAAAAAAAAAAAAGTCTTTTCAAATGTAGACAAGTCAAGTGTTCAAGTGTAAACAAAGCGATGAAGACATTCAAAATCTGAGAAGCATCAGCAGCTAATGTACAGGTCTAGGAACTAGTAGACTTGAGGCCAAGGAACACTTCTGAGCAAGAGTTTTGAGATAAAATACAGGGTGTCCAGTTAAAGTTGAATTTCAGGCAAACAAAAAAATATTTTTAAGAGAAGTATGACCAAATATTTTACGGGACATGCTTTTCCTATAAGATGATTGATTGTTTATCTGATATTGAGGTTTAACTGAGCATCCCATATTTTTGTTTTTAAGTCTACCAAGCCTATTCTAAGCTTCAATAGGCTTTCACTTGAAAAAATAAGATAAAAATCCCGAGCTACCTCATCACATGGTTAAGATATTCAAATGGGGCCAATGATAGCATAACATGATAGCATAACATTTTTTACTTCAACATATTGAGCTCTATGCCTATCCCCTCATAGCTCACAAAAAGAAAGAAAAATAATTAGAGTCAGAGAGAGACAGAGAGACAGAGACAGAGAGGCAGAGGGAGATAGGAAATAGCACGGGCCATCCACCCAGCTCTCCGGTGCTCGAGCACATGCCTGAGGGTGAGAGTGACAGGCTAGGCTGTCTCTGCTGAGGCTTCTGTCTCTCTCAGGCTGCTTCTCATAATGTGAGCACCTGATGGTGCAGGAGTGTGATTCTAGTGTTTAAAGATACTTATTTTTCATGCAACATGGTCCCTAAACGCAAGCCAACTGCTTCATCTGGAGCTCAACCAAAGAAACAGCGATCTGTTCCAATGGCAGAAGAAAAAAAGAAATCTTTGGACTTACTGAGAAATGGGATGTTGAAATTGAATGTGGCACTTTCTAAGGGATTTTAAGGGTAATTAAACTGTAGACAGTCTTCACCTTACATATTGGTCTGAGGGCCCAATCTCCATGTCAGATTAAATTCCACTATCATTGATGTGAAAAGTGTTTTGTACTTTTTTTTGTACAAAAATTGTTTTGTAAACTGATGCAAGCCATCATTATTTTTATATTCTTCTTTTACTTCCTGTTATTTTTATTATTTTATTACTATCATCATTACACCAAATAAAGTGATATTTAAGATTTTGAGAGTCTGCCACAGAACTGATAAATGGGAAACAATGTGAAGATGCAAATAGATTCAAACATAACTACAATTTGATTGCCTAGGACTAATGTCCTGGAAGAGTAAAGGAGTAAATGTATGTGGTAAAGCATTTTAAGGGGGGAAAAAACCTTAGATGCAATGAGATAACTTACTACAAATACTAGGCATAATTACTGCACAATGACAGTACTTCTTTATAATGAAATTATGGGATATGAGAGCTTGTTGAAATGATTGGAGGAAAAGTAAATCTTAGAAAAAGAAATCTCCTGGAACTTCTGTCTTATACATTGTAGCATCATCTTTTATGGATGCTGAAGGAACCAAATAGACCAGTCATTTAAATAGACTTATTAAACACTTGAGAATATGCTATGGGGAATTATCCTTCCCTAGTGGAAAGAAAGGTCAACAAATCTCAATGACCTTGCTTTTCCTGATTGGTATGAGAGTTTTTACTAATACCTATCTACTGAGTGATTTATTCAGACTAGAAACTAATAGGAAGATTAGTTGAAGATTAGATAAGGAAGAAGAAGATGTTACTTTCATAGCTTATTACACTTATTTGGATATCATTGCATATATTTTTTTCATCATTGCATATATTATTACAGTCATTTGACTATAAAGTGCTTGAATGCAGGGACCATTCACTTTTTTTAAACTTTTTTTTTTTAATTTGAGTATAGTTAGCACACGGTATTACATTAGTTTTGGGGGTACAAAATATTCACCTCTTTATTCCCTCCAGTACTCAGCTAAATATTTTCATCCTCACTCCTTTGGGGTAGTATTATTTTTTAGCCCCATGTTTAGAGCTAGGGAAACAGAAATTAAGTCACTTGTCATGGTCTCATAACTGGGATGTGGTGTAGACAGTCCAGCACCAGACTGAAATGGCTCACTCTTAATGCTATGCACATGTCCCACAATCATATGAAGAATACACTGAGGGTCTGTGAACACAGGCTGATTCATACACATCAAAGGGAATTCAGTAAGAGTTCCTAAGAAGACGAGCTGACACAAGAACCATGTGTCACCTTGTAGAGGTGGGATTCCAGTCAGGGGAGGAAGATTACTCAAAGCAGAAGAAATGCTAGAGGTAAGGAGGAATGAGCAGTTTGGGAAAAGCAAGTGAACTCACAGAATTGTAAGCTGTGAGAATGGTGTGGTACCAGAGAGGGTTCATTGACAGTTTGATTCTAAGTCGTGGGACTGTCACTGAGCAAGGTGAGGCTGAATTGATGAGAGGATCCAGATGGAGAATATGGGAGGAAGAATGACTGAGGTGGTCACAGGCCAGAGATGAAGAGATCACAGGAGGAACTGTAAAAGGGGAAGGTGGAGATTAACGGTCTGAAAGCACCCTCTTCTGTTCTGCCATCGCTTCAGTCTGGGACACGCTGAATTGGATTTGCTGAGAGGTCTTCTCAGGTAAATATATCTAGCAGTAGTCAGAATGCAGGTCTATAACCCAGGGAAATATTCATGGCTGTGGAAGCAGATTTTTCAAGTCATCCAAGAGCAGAAGGCTCAGGAGAACATAAAGTTGCCTAAGGAGAGACAGGATATAAGTGGAAAAGAGAGCTGAGAGTAGGCACTGGATCAGGCCTACATTTGAAGTGTGGGCATAGAAAAGAGAGGAAATGGTCAGGAAAGTGGCAAGCTTCTAAAAAGTCTGAGGAAGTCCCATTTATTTCACATAGGTAAAAATTACTAGTAGGAAATGATAATATTGGTTTTTAAGTAACACAATGTTCCCTTCCCATCCCTCTACCTAATGACATGGATACACACACACACACACACACACACACACACACACACACACACACCACCTTTGCTAAAGGCAGTATGTTCTACATTATACTTAGGAAATAAATACTTCCAAGAACTGTATAGAAAGACTCTTAGAAGCGGAAAATCAAAAAGGATTTCAAGAGCCCATTTGGTCCATCTCTTTGCCAGTAGGGGCATTTCCTAAATCATCCAAAGAAGAAAATTGTCGATTCTATTTTAAAATATCTCTACAGATGGTGATTCCATAAGCTCCCCTGCTAATTTGCTCCAGTGTTTAATCAGCCCGACACACAAAGTTCTTCTTTACATCTAACTCAGTGCTCTATTGTTACAATGTAGAATCTATTTCTTCCACAGAAGTAGATATCTAAAACAATCTAATAACTCAGAAAATCCATAAGTCAAATGTTATCAATCCTAATGGTGGTAAGATGCACATGGTATTCTTATTTCAGGTCAATAGCATGCAGTTTAGTCCCAATGACAAAATCATCTCATCTTAAATCTACTATAAGCTGGCACTGATGAATACTCAAGTGTCCTTTTGCTCTGAATAGGAAAAATATGTGCAGAAGACTTTTTTAGAATTACTAAACCAGAGGTTATTTTTTTTTTGAAGAAAAAGTCCCCATCTAAAGATTTTAATGACTCTTTGGGGACTTCTGTAAGCCTTTTATGTGTGATATATGTGATTAAATGCAAAATCTTCAAGTGCCCGTAGGTTTTTATAATGTTATAAACATTATTTTTTAATTACGCTCCTTCTTAAGCAATGTCACTGGGCACTTGGTTTATTCTTTAAACCAGAAATCTACATAAATTCTTGTAGATTTGAACTTTTTCAGAGGATAGGCAGTAAGGGAAGAGATTACTGAAATAGCTGAAAAAGAGCAACAAGACAAAAGCTTTATTTTTTTAATTTTATTATTGACATTGGGTTGGGGCCAACCATGTGTGCCCAATGCTGTGGAATACTTCATTAACCACAGAGATATGGCTCAGAAGGCAAGGAATATCCTCATTGAAAATGTAGATGCAAAAAAGTTACAAAGCAGAATTTTAAAAGCCTGCCCTATTCCTCCCATTTCTCTGATAACACTCCAGCATTTTCCTGGAAGTTGCACCATCTTGGGCTCCCAGGATTGTAGGTGCCAAAGGGAAGAAAGCCACACCCTAATTACAGACAAAATGATCAAGGAAGAGCACTATGACCTTCTCTCAGAGATGGAAACAAACTAAAACAAAACAAAACAAAATAAACAAACAAATAGGAGAAAGCAAAACAGTAGCCCAAAGATATTTAGGGACCAACAATGAATATTTTTTAAAAGAGCCACGAAGAATACAACTTCAATGAATATTGAGAAATAATCTGAGTTCTTGTAAAAATACAAAGAACTGTCCTTTCTTTTTTTTTTTTTAAATATTTTATTTATTTATTTGACAGAGAGAGATCACAAGTAGACAGAGAGGCAGGCAGAGAGAGAGAGGGAAACAGGCTTCTTGCTGAGCAGAGAGCCCAATGTGGGACTCGATCCCAGGACCCTGAGATCATGACCTGAGCCGAAGGCAGCGGCTTAACCCACTGAGCCACCCAGGCGCCCAAGAACTGTCCTTTCAATGTCATGAAGGATCAGCATGCTATGCTATCTTTCACTCACAGGTCTACCCTCTAGAAAACATGCTTTTGTATGTGCCTAGAATTTTCTTCCCACTCTCAATGCTTTCTTAACTTGCCTAATACTTTCGTTTTCTGAAGACTTGACTTAGATGGTATCCACTGCAAGGAAGCCATTGTTGACCTTCTTAACAGAGTGGGATGCTCCTGTTCTCCCTACCTCAATGACTCCCTATATTTAATGCATCCTGAGAAGAATCATGTTATATTCGCATTGTTTCACAGCTTGCCCATCTGTCCTTCCCTACCCAGCGTCAAGGGCAGGAGAGAACCTTTCTCTTACTCAGGCCTACATTCCTAATGGATGGCACATTTTGTTGACTAAAGTGTGTCAAATATATGAAAATCAAATAAATGCATAGATGGCTCCAAAGCCTTTCCTGCTACTCTATCTGTTGATGTCATTCTTAGGTCTTCCTGACCTTTCAATGAGGTCAGTGTTATGGACTGACTTATGTCTCCTCAAATTTGTATGTTGAAACCCTAATCCTCAACACATTAGAATGTGACTATATTGGGAGATAGGATCTTTAAAGAGGCTATTAAGGTGGATATCCTTATAAGAAGAGTTACCAGGGGTAGCAATGCAGAAAAACGACCATACAAGAACATGGAGAGAAAACAGCCCTCTGCAAGCCAAAGAGAGAGGCCTCAGGAGCTGCTGAACCTGCTAACACCTTGATCTCAAACTTTCTGCTTCCAGAACTGCAAGAAAATTAACTTCTGTTATTTAAACCCCCTAGTTAATAGTATTTGTTATGGTAGCCTGGGCAAACTAATACAGTCAGTATTTTCTCTTATACATACCATCTCTTATACATCCACTCTTCTCCTTTTGTTTCCTAATTACATTTTTAATATCTTGATCAAAACTCTTTCCCACTTAGGGAAAACAAAAACTGTTTAGGTTTTTCAAAGACAGGAAATGCAAGGATTTGGTTACACAGGTTATCAAAAAGCAGAGAAATTAAAAGGGAGCTGGTGAAGGAACTCAGAACAAGAAGCTGCTATCACCCAAAGGATCTGGAGGGACAATGGGAAGAGGAGACTTTACCAGAGCCCAGAAGTAAGGAGTGTCTCTCAGGACTTCAAATCATGGCTAGCAGAACTGGTGTCCACAGGAGAGACAGTCATCCCCTGAGACAGAGAGGAAAAGAAGAAGCAGGGCTGCTGACTTCCTCCTACTCTCCAAAGTTGAGGTGCCCACTCTTGGAAGAACAGGTCAAAAGCTATTTGACATAAGAAACTAGGAAATACAGCATGCAGGATAATCCTTCTTCACTCTCCCACACAGAGGAGCAGAGAAGGGTAAGAAATGGATGTGAGAGCAGAATTAAATGATGTGCACATCCCACTAGAATACAAGAAACGGGAGGAATAGGGGTGTATATGTCTGGTTCTTGCTTTATCCCCAGCCAAGCACCTAAAAGACACTGTACAACATGTACTGAGTATTTAACAAAGAGTTGTGAAATCAGTTTTAGTTTTAGTTTTAGAGAATTACCAAATTCTCTGCCATAATTGATATACTGTATACCTGGAAAACCCTTCTAGAGGATAAGATTCAAGAGCAAGAGGTTTTATTACTTGTTTTGTTCCTTGATTTAGTGCTAGCACTTAGAGCATGCCTTACCAGTAGTAGGCGCATGCTCTAGACATACTTGTTAGACCAATGAAGAAAAGTTTGGTAGAGTGGGAAAACCCACCTGATCATCTTGATTAGACTGTGATACATCAAAATAAATGCATTATGAAACTCTTAGGTTGGGTGTCAGAATTCCTCAAGGCCAGGTTTACCAAAAAGATTTACATGTAAAGAATGTGTGAAATAGATTGCAAGGTGGGATCATTTCAGTGTATTCAGACTTGAAGGCAAGAAGTTAGACTAATTCTCCTTATTCTCCCACAACTGACCTTTCATGTTCTCCTTCAGTCTTAACGTCCATAAAATGCATAATTGCCCTTTCTGGCAGTTCATAGAAAAGTGCTTTCCCCAGCCTTTGTAGGCTGCCCTGGATGGAAAATGCGCTGGGTTCTCAGAGACTTAACACCCCGCCTTGTGAACATGAGCAAGATTATTCTCTCTGAGCAGCCTTTTTCACATGTGATACACTTGGCAAGCTGCCCTGGTAAGTGTCAAGCTCTGAATGTTTTTGTTTTTGCCCTGGTGGTCCTGAGGAGTTACTGGAATACTTCTGTGGGTCTGTTTTGTCTCAAACTGTGGGCTGATAGTGACATTGAGAAGAAGCAGGTAGAGACAAAGAGAGGGCTCTGGACTGCATCGCATGGAATTCTGATAGCAGACTCCCTGTCTGCCCGGGCTGCCTCAAAGCTTCCTTCGGTCTGTCTCTGGCTCCTATACTTTGTGCTTCTCAGTATTACAGGGCAATCTTTTGTGTGCATGTTTTCCCCTTTTGCTCCCCAGGGAGGCTTGTCAAAACTCCTTATCTGCTGATGAATGAAAGGAATTTTTCCCGTGCGGGCGGGACCTGGTTAATGCAGCTCTGGCCAGCACCAGTAGGTCATTGAGTTAAGGGAGCACCAAAAGGCAAAGTGCACTGGAAATATCAGAGTTGCTGTTGTGCCAGGAAGTGCCATCAGCAGGCATTTTACTCCAAGCAGAGGGATGGACAAGAAGGAGAGGTAAGGCTAAAAGAGGCACTCTTGGAATCATTTACTTTGATGGGGAGAGATATGCACTGTACCAGTTGACATTGACTTTGGCCTTTGTGGCATTCATTCCACACTGATATTTGAAAACATGTGGTTAGGGGCTTGAATGAATTTTAGAGCTGAATGAGAATCAGCTCTATGAGAATTCTCTATGAGAATCTTCTTCATATAGGACTTTTTGATTATTTGAACTGAGATTCATTTTCTTAAATTCTTCCAACCTCACCATCTGAAACTTATCCAATTACACAGAGCAAAAGAGATTAGACTGTTATATCCATTAGCATAGACATTCTATGATGCCCAGTTATGCACTTCACACAAGTACTTGCAAGGAGTGATGGCTCAATACTCAGTGAATGATTTAATCAAGGAATCATTGAATGCATCTTCCTTCTGCCAGGGAGCTCTAGAGTATATGGCACCACTGTCCATACAAACCCTAAAAAGCAAACAGAGAGAGAAGTAAGGAAGGGAGTAGGGAGGAAGGAAGGAAGGAAGGAAACAAGGGAAGAAACAAGGAAGGAAGGAAGGAAACAAGGGAGGAAGGGTGGGTGTCTTTGTGACCCAGTGTTGGGTAGGGGATGGAAAAAGGAAATGTAAGGGCAGGGAAAATGTAGGTGACTCTGCTGAGATGTTCATTATGTCTGTTACATCCTCATGATTAATTTACTAAGTACATACTAGTTGAAAGATATGCAAGAATATACCCTTATAAATACATCACAGTCTGGGTAAAAGCTACTGGGAAGAATGAACTATGAGGAGCATAGGGCTTAAAGCCAATAGGGTTTAAATCCCAGCTTCACTTTTTGCTCTATGTAAACAACTTTAATGTACTTGATCATTCTGAACTTCCATATCCTCCTCTGCAAAGTGGATCTAGGAACAACAGCTACCTTACTTGGCTATAGAATGGACACACACACACACACACACACATACACAGTTAGCTCTGCCCGGTTTAGAGGAGTGTGTACACACACACACACACACACACACACACACACACACACAATTATAAAGAAAAATATATATATAATAAAAATATATATATATATTTTAACTTTAAAGCTATTCAATCCAAACATCTATTTTCCAGAAGGATTTGTAGCATGCATATTCTTGATTCAAAGATATTTTCTTTGAAAAATTAAAAAGACTGCTCAATAAATCAAACTTCTAGAAGATCTCATCTTTACCAATTTTCATTTCAGAAAGTAGACAATTCTTTTCAAGAGTTCTCCTTGTTCAGAGAGAGATGTCTTTTCTAAAACAGACCATTTGCTGTCTTCTGTTGTGCTATCTACCAAACAGACTGGAGGAAATACAACTGTATGACTTGTATTACCTAGATGGCATAGTAGTTGCATCGTGCAATTAGGAATTTCATGAGAGGCATTCTAACAGATACCTTAGCTAAAAATAAAGTCCATCTATTTCTGCTCATTGCATTCAGAATTATGTCCTTTGGGGTAGAGGGTACAAAAAGACTGAAGACTCTGGGCTCCCGGAGCTCCCTTCTACACTTCTCACCTTTAACTCTGATTCTGCATCTATTGGCAGGCCTTGCAAGTGCCTCTTACTTTGTTTCAGGACCCCTAAACTCGATTTCCAAATAAATACCTTACTAAAGAAAAGAAGTATCTGTTATAAATTTCTAAGTTCTAAACTTAGTTGTAAATTTCCAAGTTCTAAATTTCTGTTTGCACTTTCCTAACAAGGTGTCCCTGAAGGCTGATACTGGCCTAGTTCCTTAGGTTGCCATCCCTTGGGATGGGCTTGTATCTTTCCCTGTGACTAAGCCTCATCCATTCTCCCTTTAGCAGCATCTCCTGCCTTTGCCCCATCCTCCCAACCAGGTGGCTTCATGTTGGGCTAAGATGAATGCCTCTAGGTAGGATGCTGGAACTGGCTGGTTCTTCTTTTTCCTGATCCAGTTTTACACTGAATGTTCTGAAGGCCAGAGAACTCCTCAAGATATTGCATAAGAAAGGTAGCCTATTGGATGGTAAAGAAGCCACTATCATTTGAAGTTACCAGAGAGGACAGACTTTGTTAGATTCACTGAGTCACAGAGTCATGTTTATGACAGACATGAAACAGACCTTAGGGAACTCTTCCAACCATCTCAGAGACTAATAAAGTCTAGCAAAGGTTATAGATAAGAGTAATTTAAATGTAAATTTGGGACTTAAGGCACTAATTTGAGATAAAAACAAGTTGGTTTTTTGTTTTGTTTTGTTTTGTTTTGTTTTGTTTTGTTTCACAAAGACATGAACAGAGGAGAATGAGAAAATTAGAACCCATATGGCTGAGGGGGAAAGAAAGTTGAAAAGTTTTGTGTGCAGGGTGAGGGTTAGGCATAGGAGAGTAGACACGAGAAGTGTTCAAAAGGGAAATCCACCAGGAAACAATTAAGAAAGAAAGAAAACTCAACTGTTAATAGAGTAAGCAAAGCAGGAACTAAAAAGACCAGTTTTAGAAATTATATCAGTAGAACACCTTGAAAAGTCAAACATGAAAGAATATTTCTAGGCATAAGAAAAGGAAAGATCTAGAGGAAAGCTCAACCTGTTTAGAATGGCTTAAAAGGATAATTTTGGTGGAATCTTGGAAGTGGTTGCTCTTTCCTTAAGTGAATTAGAGGTTTCAGAGACACAGCTTAAGTTGGTGCAGAAATAGTGTGGAACTGGCTGTAACCAGACTCCTCTAAACCTTCTTAGCAGAGCTAACTGTGTATGATTTGTTGACCTGTGGCAATGTGAAACCCAAACTTCCACATTCCCAAGTAAAGGTAAATCTTGCAGCCAAAGATGACTGGCTGAGTGGGAGATTTCGATGACCATGCTTTTTTGTATAGAGTGTTTTTCACTCTTTTGAACTGTTGTAGTCAATGCTAGTATTTATTATTGTGAGCTTAGTCAATAATAAATTTGACAGCAAAAAAGGAGGACTGCTAATCATTTGAGTACTTACTGAAGTGGAAACAATATAGGTGGTCTAAATTGACTTTCAAATAATACCGGAAGCAAATGACTATGGTAACTTCAGGGTCATGTTGACAATGCTGATACCTATCTTGCTTCATTGGATGTGTACTTTGATGGAAATAATGTACAGAAATTAGTTAGGCTCCTTATTACCTGTGAGGGCCCCACATCTTATAAACCCTCAAGATTAAGGAATGTGAAGATATATATGTTTATTATCATGTAAATATTCAATAACCATTTATGGAGTCTCTACATCTTATAGGAACTATAGAGTTTCCAAACATTACTAAGTAAAACTGGGAGAGTTTACAGCTGTTAGCATGCTTTGTGAATTTTAGCTTTATGTACCAAACAGCAGTTTGCTTAGAATGCAAAGTTGGCCTTCTACCTCAACATGACAACATTGGAGATTTTTAGATAAATCAGATTGCCATGTAGGTAAGGTTGCTGATTTAGTCTTCAGACATCATTTATTAAAAAACAAAAACAAAAACAAAAAAAAACAGAAATGAAGAACCTAGTAAGTAAGATTGTATCTCTACAAATTACAGTCATAAGCAGCAATTTTTAGAAAGAAGAATTTCATCCATAATAACTACATTAAAGTCTCTATGCAACAAAGTCAGCAAAACAAGGGAAAAGAGGGGCCAGAGATATGAAGATGAATTATTCAGATTTACCAAGTGTCACTCAAGCTGTTCTGTTTTGAAGATTCACTCATTAATGTATTCATTTAGTTAATCTTATTAAATATCTACAAGGTGTTTGACAGTATAAAATAGCAGGACAATGTGTTTAGCCTCAAAGAAGCTAAAAATCTGGCAGGGAAAAGTCTCTCCACATAAATATCTATGGTCCAATGCATGTCACAATGAGGTTGTGATCAACATAAAGAAGGAGGAAGAAGGGAGAGCGCCATCTCATAAAGGAAGTGATAGTTAAGCTAGGACTTAATAGATGAGTAGAATATTTGCAAGTCAACAGAGAAAAGACATTCCAGACAGAGGTAATAGTGTATGCAAACTCAGAACTACGGTAGTTATATATATATATATATATATATATATATATATATATATATGAATACACACACACACAAACACATACATACTTACATACACACACACAGTGTAAGAGAGATATCATTAAAAATTAGTGGGGAATAATGAGACTATCAATAAATGCTGCTGAGAAATGAAATCTCTCTGTGGAAAAAAGATAGAATCAAATCCCTATCACTATAAACAAAAGGTAAATTCTTGATGGATCAAAAAGAGTAAAAGTTCAGAAGAAAGTATTTAAAAATATATGTATCATCTTGAGATACAGTAAATAAGAAACAAATGCATACATTATTGAAGAAAGTATAAAGCTATGTTCAAATTTAAGCACATGTTACAGGAAGGACACCATAAGCAAGGTAAACAGACATACCACAACACTAGGAGAGGACTTTTGCAAAGTATATAACAAAACCAAAATATTAAAGATGCATACAAATGAAACCACATACAAAGCTCAATAGAAAAATAGGCAGAGGGTATAAAGAGGTAATTCACAGAAAAGGCAAAAATAATTGTTCTATAAACATCTGAAAGGTTGCCTAGCTTCCCTCGTAATTTGGGTAAACCACAATTAGATACAATTCCAGACTTAGTTTGGCAAAACATAAAATGTTTGATAATAGCATATGTAAGCAAGAATATAGAACAGTGGAAATCTTTTATACTGTGATGGAATGAAAATTTGTCTGGAGAACAATCTGATAATATCTAACAAATTTGAAGACAGATATCTCCTTTATCTTATCAGCTTCATCCCTAAATACATAATGCAGTGAACTTTAGCAGATGTATCCAATGAGATGTGTAAAGAACACAGATTACAACATTTTTGGTTAAAATGAAAAGCTAAAATAAACCAAAAATAAAACATAAGGGTCCATTAACAACAGAAAGAATATGCCATTAAATATTAATAAGCTAGATGTATGAGTATCAATGAATAAACCTTAAAAAATATAACAGTAACCAAAAATTAAGTTTCAGCTTGATGATACCATACACGAAGTGTGGAAAGATGCAAAACATTTTTTTTGAGGGGCAAAAAATACAAAAAACATGCATGGCTAAAAATAACAACACCAAATTCATGACCATGGTAACTCTGTGACATTTTCTTTTATCCAAAAGAGAGAAAAGAATCTGAATTAAGATAGGTACCTGTATTTGTTAGATGATCCTCCGTGATTTTCTGTGTATTCTGCAAGCTTTGCATTGTGAAATCAAAGTTCTTGTTTATTCATACGAATTTCAGGAATCATCCAGATGGAAAGTTTTTCAAAGACTGTGACACTTGCAGCAGTGCTTTAACCAGGAGAGAACAATAAGGCTACATGGGTCTTGGAGATGGGTGATTCTTCTAACAGTGAGGGTGGCCATTGACATACTTCCTTATTTATTTCTTACCATTTCTAGAATCTTATTCTTAAGCATGAGTCTAATACTTTAACTGGATAGGAAATCCTCAGCAGTTAGGCATAGGTTCATCCTTACTGTAACTTATGAATACATCGATTATGAAACTCAGTAATCAATAATTGCTTCACAGACTAGAAAGTTTTCCTAGCTGAACAAAGCATGGAATAAAGTAACACTGACCTTCTCATATGTGTTTTTTTATTTGCTTTTTGTTTTTGTTTTTTATTTTTTATTTTTTCAGAGTAACAGTATTCATTATTTTTGCACCACACCCAGTGCTCCATGCAATCCGTGCCCTCTCCAATACCCACCACCTGGATCCCCCAACCTCCCACCCCTTGCCCCTTTAAATCCCTCAGATTGTTTTTCAGAGTCCATAGTCTCTCATGGCTCACCTCCCCTTCCAATTTCCCTCAACTCCCTTCTCCTCTCCATCTCCCCTTGTCCTCCATGCTATTTGTTATGCTCCACAAATAAGTGAAACCATATGATAATTGACTTTCTCTGCTTGACTTATTTCACTCAGCATAATCTCTTCCAGTCCAGTCCATGTTGTTACAAAAGTTGGGTATTCATCCTTTCTGATGGAGGCATAATACTCCATAGTGTATATGGACCACATCTTCCTTATCCATTCGTCCGTTGAAGGGCATCTTGGTTCTTTCCACAGTTTGGCGACTGTGGCCATTGCTGCTATAAACATTGGGGTACAGATGGCTCTTCTTTTCACTACATCTGTATCTTTGGGGTAAATACCCAGTAGTGCAATTACAGGGTCATAGGGAAGCTCTATTTTTAATTTCTTGAGGAATCTCCACACTGTTCTCCAAAGTGGCTGCACCAACTTGCATTCCCACAAACAGTGGAAAAGGGTTCCCCTTTCTCCACATCCTCTCCAACACATGTTGTTTCCTGTCTTGCTAATTTTGGCCATTCTAACTGGTGTAAGGTGGTATCTCAATGTGGTATCTCAATTTTGTTTTTTGACAATCCCTCCAGACATATAAGCAGGGCTCAAGTCTGCTCCACTTGGTGCAGCAGGACATCTCAAAGGCTGGAAGCTGGAATCTTCTGACGGCTCACTCACTCACTCACTCACTCTCTAGTGAAGGCTGCTGGCTGTTGTCTAAATCCTTAGCTTGGGTTATTGGTTGAAACACTTCCTCACAGCATGGCGGCTCTATTTGTTTTCTATTACTGCTTCAACAAAGTAAAACAAACTTAGTTGCTTGAGACAATACAGATGTATCATCTTGTAGGTCTATAAGACAAAAGTCTGATAGAGAGATCACTGGACTAAAATCAAAGTACTGCAGGGTACTGTATTTCTTTCTGGAGGTTCTCAGGGAGATTCCATTTCTTTTGCCCAATTTGTAGAGACTGTCCACATTCCTTTGCTCCTGACCCCCTTCCTTCACCTTCAAAACCAGAGACATTGCCTCTCTCTGTGCTTTTCTTCCACAATGAGATCTTCCTGTGACTAACATGCTCCTGCCTCCCACTCCGTGAGCATTCCTGCTCCTTCTGATTCAGAACTTTCTGCCCCTTCTACTTTTAAGGAACCTTGTGATTACATCTAATATAATTTCATCTGCAGGTCGTTAATTTGACATCTGCTGAGTCCCTTCTGCCATGTACAGTAACGTATTCATGGATTCTAGGGAGTAGGACATGAACATTTTTGAGGAGCCACGACTCTGTCTCCTACAGTGGCTGAGCGCCAAGGACGAGCATCATGAGCTAGCTAGGTAGATGCAGTCGTGCTCCTCCTGACTTAGCCCCCCAAAGTCACGTGACATCACTTCCCCTGCATTGCTACTTGCCATGATGGTCAGAATGCCCAGACAGCTTCAAGAGGAGGGAAAATAGACTCCATCTCCTGATGATAGAATTCAAGGTTCTGGAAGAGGAGTTGGAATAGAAATACTGCTCTGACCATATTTGTAAAATACAACCTTCCACAAATAGTGTAATACATGAAAACACCATCTCATGTATCCAAAAGCCTGTAGTAAAATCCTGCCTCTTCTTAGGGGCAATATCTGTGTGTCCTTGAGAAAATCAGCCTTGCCAATGTCGAATTTCTTCATCTCTAAAATGAGCATAACAGTTCTACAATACCAAAGAATAGCAGTAGGCATGAAATACATTAATCTATATAGAATGGTGCCTGGCTCATAATAAGACCTCAATCAACCAGTTCTATGTATTTAAGCAAGTTACTCAACAGTTTTTGCAAGTCTGTTTCTTCATATGTAAATAGTGATCAGAGTGCTTACTTCATAGGACTGTTGTGGAGATTAAGGGGGTTTAGGTATCACTGATAGGTACTAAGCATTCAAGAAATATTACAAACAACATAATTAAATACATTTATACTTCATATTATATATATAATTATAACAATTAAATATGGTGGATTATAACTAATCACTCCCCCAAAGAAGGAATATCACACTACAAAAAAAAAAAAGAGGTGGAATTACAGCTATGAGACTGTATGTGCAGAGCTATGAAGAAGCTCAAAATTATTAGTTACATTTAAGCATTTTTTTTAGGTTTTTCAAATGTATACCTCAATAAAAACAATCAACCGCAATAGTATTGTAAGTGTGTGCAATGGTTCATCATAAATGACACTGGAGTCTGCTGGAGAGGGTTTGAACAGCAATACTAATAAAGAAATGGAGTCCTAAGGAAAGAGGAGCGGCGAGCACTGGGAGGCTTTGATGAGCACTAATCCAGTCCAGGCTGGAAAGGACTCAGAGAGCTGTAACTGTGCGAGCTCACTGAAGCCAGCCAAGACTGCTTGGAGCAATGCCTTAATCACACTCTGATTAGAATGGCACTATCTAGAAACAGACTCCAAATTAAGTCATTTTTGTCTTCAGCAAGTTCTCCTAGTACTACTGTGTATGATGTTGATAAGTACATGAAATAAAATCTATACTGCTTTTAAAATTTCTAAAATGCCTTGTCTTTCTTGTCCTACTGAAGTAGAAAGTTCTTTTTTAAAAATAAGATTGTATATATTGGGGTACCTGGGTGGCTCAGTCGGTTAAGTGTCTGCCTTCAGCTCAGGGGTCCTGGGATCAAACCCTGCATGGGGCTCCTTGCTCAGCAGGGAGTCTGCTTCTCCTTCTCCCTCTTCCATCCCTATCCACCCCCTTACCTGCTTGTGCTCTCTGGCTCTCTCTATCTCTCTGTCAAATAAATACATACAGTCCTAAAAAAAAAAAAAAAAAAAGATTGTGTTTGTTGGATAAGAGTTGGCAAAAGCTCACAGCTCCTCCAAGACCTCAAGGATCAGAACACTTTGATATCACCAGCAAATTCATTTTCCATCAGGGTCAGTTTCATGGACATACAACAAGTGCAGTCACACATGACCTTGAGATTGGAAGACTGGAGGCTTCTTGCTCTACAGTTAATGTTTTGGAACTATTAATAATTTTAATTGTTGAGGGGCACCTGTGTGGCTCAATGGGTTAAGCCTCTGCCTTTGGCTCAGGTCATGACCTCAGGGTCCTGGGATCGAGCCCCCACCGGGCTCTCTGCTCAATGGGGAGTCTGCTTCCCCCCCCCCTTTCTGACTGCCTCTCTGCCTACTTGTGATCTCTCTCTCTCTCTCTCTCTGTCAAATAAATAAATAAAATCTTTAATAAAATAATTTTAATCTTTGAATTTGTGTTTTGTAAGTGAAGTGTGATGGGACAATAGAGCATGAGGAGATGGGGCTTGGAGCCTCAGCTAATATGTAATGAAGCCTCCTGCTGCCTTCCCACCTTCCTGGTATGGGTTCTTGGCAACCCACTCTCTACCCTCTGGGCCTCGAGCCTGCCACACTTCCCACCTCCTGCCCTGCTCCCACCACCACACTCAACCAAGGGCAGGGTCAGGTCATCAAGGGAAGGCTCACATTCTGCATTGCCCTCCACCCCATGCGGGCCGTGGGGAAGACCATGGAGAGGTTTGGGATTGCATATGCCTGTACCCCACAGTATCTCAGCGCAGGGTATCACGGTTGCTGTCCTACCCATTCAGGATTACCAGCTTTACAGCTTTTTTGCACAGGGTGTAGGAGGAGTGGTGGGGTGGAAAGCTTTTATCCTGTCCTGACCAAGTTTCCTAGCATGCCCTCCTGGAGGTTGGAATCCCTCAGGGTCAGCTGTCCACATGGCTTGGGTGGCCAGCACACAAAAGGGAGATTGACAAGTTGGACTGGTGGCTCAGGCTGAGTCCTGGGTTGCCTTTGAGGGTCTGTACTGACCCTGTGTATTCACCTCCCTGAGTCAGTGCAATGTTAAAAAGTTAATGAAAGACATCAAAAGGTCAAGAAATAGATCTCTAAAGAAAGGAAAAGGTTATATTTTAGTACTTTGAGCAACACATTTTTCCTTATGTCAAACAAGGAGCCCCCCAATTTTATTTTGCGTTGGGTCTTACAAATTATTTATCCAGCCCTGCTAAATAATCTTAATAGATGGTTGAAGTTTCTTTATTTCCTTCAACTCTAAGCACTTGGTGGAAGATAAAGAAAATTCAGTGCAGGGGGCTTACTATCTGTACCATAGAGGAGGCGATTTCCCTAGTCTGAATTTAACAGTTCCTAAAGCAAATCAAATATGGCTTCAATACTGATCTCCAAAAGCTCTCTCAAAATAGTCTTTTCAATGGATGCTGGCGGGCAGTCTTCAATTAAATTTCCATTCTGACTCATTTCTGTGGTTGGCTCTTGGCACTTTTTTAACTGAAAGCAGACCTGTAATTGGTTAAAACTGCATAATGATTTTATGGATTTTTAAGAGTGCAGCTTGCTTTTGACTGTTTCTTTTTTTTTTTCTTTTCATAGCGTGGATTTATCTTGTTATGGCAGTGATAATGGTATAGCCCATCTCCTATGCAGGTGAAGCAGTTAAGTTTGAAGGACTCCAAAAGGTACCCAGGATTTCCCCCCCAATATTTCACTATTCCCCCATGAGGGACTTGGCTGCTATGGGAGAGTTGTCCCTTGTTAGCATGAACAGCCTTTTCCCTTGGGCTTGAAAGGACAGTGCCACACAAACTAACTTGCTACGGGATTTCATCCTACCTACCTACCATTCAGTTGGATAATAAATTCCCCCAAAGGCACTTTTGTCCTAGGTGCATTTCTCTTCTATCTGAAATTAGATTGCCACAAGTCAATAAACATCATAGGATATTAAATAATGTTCTTCCCACTTGCATTTTGCGTTCTTAAAAAAATCTTAGCAAAGCTTGCTTATTAAGCTACCTACACTCTTTTTCTTCATTTCTTCACTTGTGTTTGCCACATGCTTCAGTGAAGGAGTTACAAAGGAGTCATACATTTGAACTAAAAATGCCAGCAACCCTTTTATTAAACTGCAAGTTTTATTTTTAATACCTAGTAGGTGGTTACAGTGAAAATTTAGCATGTAGCAGAATGGGGAGGGAGGTAAACTGGAAGGATTTCTAATAGATTAAAGACGAGGAGTAGGAGAACAGCAAACCTAAGGAAGACTTCTAGTGTAAGGCCTTATCGGCAGAGTTGATGATGGTGCCATTTACTCAGGTGAAGAAAACTGGTAGAGGGACTAATTTGGTCTAGTGGAAAGTCAAGTGTTCTTTTTAGACTTGATGAGATGGCTATTACTATTTCCACTATCTACCTAAGTGGAGAAGTCAAGGGTTCAGGTAGGTACAAAAGTCTGGATCAGGGACGCCTGGGTGGCTCAGTTGGTTAAGCAGCTGCCTTCGGCTCAGGTCATGATCCCAGCGTCCTGGGATCGAGTCCCACATCGGGCTCCTTGCTCATCGGGGAGCCTGCTTCTCCCTCTGCCTCTGCCTGCCATTCTGTCTGCCTGTGCTTGCTCTCTCTCCCTCTCTCTCTCTGACAAATAAATAAATAAAATCTTTAAAAAAAAAAAAAAAGTCTGGATCAAAGTGGAAATGTCACATTGAATACATAAAGCTGAAAGGTAAGCCAATAGGTAAGTTAGGAGAGCTGATGAGATCTGGGGACAGACTGCTTTAGGGAAAAAAAAAAAAAAAGAAAAAGGAAAACCAAAAAACATAGTCTGGGCCTATGCCCTGAGGCATTTCAGTACTCACAGAAGAGCCAGCAAAGCTGACTGTGAGGAGTTCTTAGAGAAGTTAGATGGAAATAGAGAGTGAGGAATCATCTAGAATAGGGTGTCTCATAGAGGGTATGATCAACTGTGTCAAATCTGAAGAGGATTCAAGAAGAAGAGAGAAGAAAAGGAACTATGGGATAAAGCCTATGGCAGTCAGTTCTGACCTCAACAAGAAAAATTTTAGTGGAAAGATAGGAAAGAAACTTAATTGAAAAGAATAAGAAAAAAATATATACAACACTTTCAAAGCCTTCTCTATACACAGGAAACAAAACAGTTAGTGCTAACCAGAGTTCAACTCAAGTTGCTTTAGTCCATTATGCATGTTATAAATAAAGGTAGTTGTCATGGACTTACTTGTGTTCTCTCCCAAATTCATACATTGAAACCCTAACCCCCAGTGTGACCAGATTTGGAGAAAGGACCTTTAAGGAAGTAATTAAGATTAAATGAGAACATAAGGGTGGAGTCCTAATCCTAAAGGACTGGTATGTTTTTAGGAAAGGAAAGAGACAGAAGAGATCTCTCTTTCCACACAAACGGTGGAAAGGCCAAGGGAGGACACAGCAAGAAGGTAGCCCTCCACAAGCCAGGAAGAGTGGTCTCACTAGAAATCAACACTGATGGCACCTTGATCTTATACTTCCAGCCTCCAGAGCTAGGAGAAAACAAATGTCTGTTTATGCCACTTAGTGTGTGGTATCTTGTTATAACAGCCCAAGCTAGTACAGTGACTTATAAAGTGCACCTACAAAGTCTTATGCAAATTAAAAAAATAATGATTTCATATTAACAAACTATTTCTCTGTTGATCTTGATCTCTATTCTATATTCTTTTCCAGTTTCAATGTACTCATCCTCTAGGTCACTCTCTATTTCAGCAAATGTACCAATATTTAGACCTTTGTTCAGGACAAGAATTTCAGAGCCATCCTTGATTATCCCCTTTCTCTTACCACATCAACTCCATGTAAATAATCACGTCAGTTTTGCCTTCAGAATGTATCCCAAATCTGATCATAGCCCTTCTCCTTCACTTCTGCTCCCTTAGTTTAGCTGCTGTCACCCATCTGCTGTAAAAGTCTCTTGAGAGGTCATCCATATTCCACGTATGTTCCACATATAGTAACCCTGATGTCCCACCTACAATATGAACCAAATCTTGCCTTCCCTATGCCCTCAACATTCAAATGGTGTTCTTTCTCACAGAACAAAATCTAAAGTTCCTACCATAATCACAAGGCTGCCATGATCTACCCTCTTGGCTATACTTCTGTCTCAAAAAACTATTTCTAGATAACAAACAACCTGAAAATTCAGTGGCTTAAGACAGTAGTGATTATCCCTTAAGTGTCTATAGCTTGGCTAAGAGTTGGCTGAACCTGGCTGGACTCAACTGGGATTGCTTGGCTGGGTGGCTCTGCTCCTAGAGGGACCAGAAGGCTAGCCTGAGCTCTTGTCATCACAATGGCAGATGTGTGTGTGAGAGAGAGAGCAGAAACAGACAAGGTCTCTTAACCCATAGACTCAGAACTGGCATTGTCACTTTATTCTAATGACCAAAGCAAGTCATATTGTTAAATGCAAAGTCAAGGCTAGGAAAATGTGCTACTCCCCTTAAGAGGAGACCTACAATATCACATGGCAAACAATGTGTATACAGACAGGAATAAATGACTGTGACCAACAATGAAGTCTATTATATACCCATTTTCCTATATTTCTTCCTTTCGTTCACTTGACTTCAAGGCTCACACCTGTCAATCAAGCCTTTGCACTTATGTTTCCTCCCATGTAGGAAATTCTTTCTCTAGATTACTACAAAACTTTTATTCATTCATTCAATTCTCTGCTAAAATATATTCTCAAAGATTCCCATGACTGGGGGTTAAAAACTATGGCCTACTGACCAATCTGTGCAAACTTCTTATTTTTGTAAGTAAAGTTTTATTCAAACACAGCCATGCCCATTAATGTACTTATTATGTATTAATACATACATATGACAATGGTAAAATTGAGTAGTTGTGTCAGAAACTATGCAAGAAACTTCAAAATATTTACTATCTGAAAAAAAAAAAATACTATCTGGTTCTTTCCAGAATAAGTTTGCTGATCCCTACTCTATTCCAGGGTCTGTCTTTATTTTTCTTTTTGATGTTTGTTTTAACATTATACTATATTTTTTTGTTTATTTATGATTGAGCTCCATCACTAGAATCTAAGTTTCTCTAGGGAAGGATTTTGTTCTATTTACTACAGTGTTGCTAGCCCTAGAAATGTGCCAGGAACTCAGAATTATATTCTAATCCCCTATAAATCTTTGCCTGCATGGCACTTTCCCAGTGAGGTCTCCCCTGACGACTATGGCACTTCTAGGCTCTCTTCTCTGCCTTATGTAGTTTTTTCTTTATTTTATAGAACTTGTTGCCTTCTTACATAATACCTAACTTTCTTCATAACTTTATCACTTCTTTCCGACTCTGATAAGAGGATGTAAACTTCATGGGAGCAGAATCTTTATCTGAAATGTTTACTTGGTCTAGTGTCTGGCATATAAGAAGCGCTCAATAAATATTTGTTGATTGATTGAGCAGATAAAAATAATTTCTTAGGAATAGAATTAAAATTGTTTAATTTCAGAGAATAAAATAAATAATGGGAGGTAATTACATTTTTCATTGTTCAGAGGAATCCTCGAGAAAAGTCTTTAAATGAGATTCAAGTCTTTCACCACCCCATGCCCTGAGATTTTTTTTTTTTTCCATAGAACAGATGAACCTAACAGCTTATGAGTCAGGAATGTCTAGGTTATTAAGACCTTTTCTGAAATGCATGTTGCCCATTAATGTCAAGGGAGAATGGAAAACATCAGCCAATACTGATGACCCCCTTATTTTGAAGTCCTGCTTACTAGATCTCCTCAATGTGCATATTTTAATAAAGAGGGAGGAACTTCCCTTTGTACTCCAAGTAAGGTAAAAAGAAATTCTAATTGGATTTCATTCAAACTTTGTGTTGCCAGGGGAATAATAACAAAAAGTGGGTTGTCAGAATCCTCCCCGGCCCTCACTAGAATGTTAGAAGGGTCATGAGAGTAGGTTTCTAACATCCTCTGTTGTCTCACTTCTTATTCTCAGAATAAGCAAAGCCAACTGTGGAGTCAGAACCATTCAGAAAAATGAAGATTATTATTTTCAGGAGGCTGGAAGCCATTCAGGTTAATACCTGTGTATATCCAGATGAGCTGAGTGAAAGGATGGTTCTCATTCATTTGTGAAGCCTACAGCAGCGGATTCTCTAGGAACAAGAGCTCGGAGTCTGGAAGCCCAATGGATTCTGCCCATTTCTCAAAGGTGAGAGGAGGAAGGAGAGATATAAAGGTTCACGTCGCACAGCGTAGTGGAACAAATAGCCATTGGGTGAGAAATTTGCTGAGGGTAGTTTTATCATTACATGTTGGAGCAGATGCAGCCAGTGCCCTGCCATATTCCCTTGCACTTAATACTGAGAGGTATAGCAACCTGACTTCTAACTGCCAGTATTTGGTTTTTGCCTGAGCAACCTGCTTGTCCATCAGCATAGACCAGAAGTACAGGGGAATTAATCCCTAGGAGCAGCCCTTAAACAATGTCTGCCAGTAGCTGGTGTCAAAATACCCCAGCTCCCTCACCCTCCAATGAGTGAAGGCTGGAATGTGTGTTTTACATGGAACCCAAGCATTCCTAGTGAGAGGAGCAACAGTTACCTGCTGTGGTGTCTGGTTTGATCACGTGACTTTTATTGGCTGTCTTACTTTTCTATCTTACGTCCCTTACATCCACCCACGCTGGTGTTCTCTTCTACCTCCTCAATAAACTATTTGTTCTCAAGTTATTGTGTCAAGGTCTGCGTCTAGGAAAACTGAAACTCAGAAACATGTCTATCCAATTCATATTTATCTTTAATTCCCTAGCCTAACTTAAATGTGTGTGATGGTTTTATTTTTGTTTCAGGTATGAGAGAAAACGTGCTCAACCTTGAAAACCATACCCTCTTCTTAGTAGATTGAACCCTTTGGGAACATTTGGTATTAACCTTTCTGGTAACAGTAACTTTCTTATTCTTGGATAAGTGGACATATTATTGCAACCTAAAAGTATTAACAAAATATCCATAGGTATGTTAACATTAAGATGGTTAATATAATATTTTTAGACGTGATAGTTCTTTTATAAAACTCAAGCCTTTATTTTATACCTGAAAACTCATTAGGTGGGATGAGGTTTAGGAAGTGATTTAGCTAAGGTCCCACTGCTAATTGGCTTCACAGCTGAAACCACAAGTTAAATTCAGATATTGCTTAAAATTAATATTGTTTAATGTCTAGTAAGTGCTCTATATTCATCCTGTATGGTAGGCTTTCCCAGTTGTACCTCGTGCTTTGACTCTTTGGTAAAGTATATTTCTGGATGGTTTGGGAGAGGCATGTCTCTCTTGATTTCTTTGGTCTTGTCTCCATCCTACAAACAGGAGGGTGCTAGCTTCTCAACAGAGAACAGCCTTCTTTTTGTCATTTCTCTGTTTACCTGAATACCCAGGTTTATTCCATTCAAGGAAGAGGAGATGTCCTTATCTTCTCTCTGTGCCAATTTCTGCAGCCACCAGCTGTGGAAACAGCCATTCTCATGTTGTAGCAGAACTAATGATCTGCCTCCTGGGACTTGTAAGAGACTCCTCTTGCCATCCTGGATAAGTGCATGGGGCTGGGTTGCTTGTATATTCCTGCTTCCCCCTGCATCAGACTCAGTTTCTGCACTTCTGCACAGACACTCAAACTTCCCCATCCCATGAGTATTGAGCCTGTGGCAGGTCTCCCCCATCAGTATGGGTGTGCCCTTGGCCACCATCAGGAAGCCCAACAGCTGCTGCTGTGGCCTCATCTTGTCACACCCCATGTTGCCTTAGCCTCCTGCAGGGGCTGGTTTGGTGCTTCATTCAGCAAAGCTCCATCATCGTCCTGTCTGTCTCCTCAGGAGCCTCAGGCTGTACCACGTTGACCTAACTGAGCTCCTGAAGGTTCCAGCTTCCCAGGGGACTGGTTAACACAATCCAGAAGTATCACTATCATGAGTTTTGAATTAAAATAGTTCTTTTGGTTGACAGTGCTCAGAACAAGGACATATAACACAAACATTTTGGCCCCATTCTAGAGACTGGGCATCAAAATAAAAAAGCTTAATGAATTTCCCAGAATTACTTATTGTACCAGGAGTAGCTGTGAAAAACACAAAGCTTGTCCCTTGATTTCATCTTATCTTGACTTTTTTACGGCCCTGTGTCCCTTTTTGTTTGCTTTTCCCCTGGTTTTATCTGTAGGGAAATGTATAACGGTTAATTTCTTCCTAAAGAATAATTCATCCAGGGTAGTAGATGCTTCCTACATCTGCGAGGCTCTTAAGTATTTCATGCATTATGTGGCCCAAATGGCTACATTAGGAAAAAAAAAATCCCAATTAGTGAAATTTAAATGTGGAATTTCTTTGAATTGCAATCCTCCTTTCATATGCTACAACATCCTGATCAATGGCACCAAAAAGCAAAAGGTTTCTCTTATTGCTATATATTTTTATTTCCCTCCAAATATCAATGCCACATCAACTGTTAATCTGAAAAACCTCATTTAATGTCAGCTTGCTCACAGTTATGAAAATTCAGGTAATGTATTCCTGTTACTAATTGTATTTGAGAAAGTGTTATTAATTTCATATATCAAGTTCGTAGTGGCCATCTGTTCCCTCCGAACTGCTGCGTCTCCCTCCATCTGCCCTGTTTTTCTTCTGCTAATCGGGTGGCAAGGGCTCAGATGATCGGGAAGTTTCTCTCTGACTTTTGATTTGTCACTCATCATCAAGCCAGCTGTGCATTTGTAACAGACTCCTCCGACGGGTGGTGGTGAATTTAAATCTGTCTGGTTTTCTTTTTTTTTTTTTTAAATAAAACTTTTTTGTCAAAAAATGTTTAAAGGAAGCCAGATTGTATTTTCTACACTGTAAAATGTGCTTTGCTGCCACTAATTTGGCTGCATCTGCACTCTCATGAATATAGATGAAGGTGCATGGCCAGGATATTATTAGGGACTGCGGCGAGCAGGGAAGAATTTTAAATGCGGCAAGATACCATAGTTTAGATTTCTGAGAACATTAGGACAAACTCGCATGAAACTGCTGACATTTGCTAGCTTTAAGTTCAAGATGAGTTTTTGAATCTTAACCGCAAAGATTCTTCTTTGAATAGTTTTGCTTGTGTGTGGTTGGATGGGGAAAAGAGATTATGGGAAGGATTCTGGGAGAATGTGATTAAATAAAAAAGGGTTTCAAGTTCAAATTTCTTCACCCTGTATTCAGTAAATCATGGACCAGAGTCAGTGTGCAAATGACGTGTTTGAGTCCATCTCCTAGGGGAGCAAGCTGGGCAGGACAGTAGCTAAAACCATGGGTTTCAAGTAACTCAGAGAACTGGGGACTTGAAGATGAACCTAGGATACCAATTATTTATTGTGTCTGATTGTTTGTTGTATACTTTAGGGCTAACAACAGGCTCAACATAGTAAGTGTTTACAGAAATGTCATTTATCTCTTCTGATAAGCATTTTTCCCAAAGTCCAATAGATGACAGCAACAATCAGATGTTAATGATGATTAAACAGTTTTATTTGGCCTTCAAAACGATTCCCTATAACTAGATATAAGAAAATATTCAACTTCTGTTCAATAAACATGCATTGATAGTGTTCTTTTAATAACAGAGAAGAAATAAAAATAATCAGACAATATGTGTCCTCAAGAAACTTACAATCTATTAACTATATAGTGTGAGAAGGTACTCTATTACAGTTTCAGTTGTAGTGATTAAACAGTGAAGCAACAACTCTTGGATAAAAACATATACAAATCTTCATAAGAATATTTTTAATTGCATTAGTGCTAAAACAGAGCCAAGATTTCTAGTATCTATTACATGTCTAATATTCATATTTTTTACAATAAAAAGCGAAACTTTTCTTGAGTTTTTCCCCCTTCATGGTCATAGCCCTTCAACATCTTGCTTTATAAATAAATAAACAACCAAACAAACAAAGGAATCTGCTCAAAATGGTAAAAACAAAAAATAAAACAACAAAAAAGCCCAACTTAGAATTCACATTTCAGAGTACAAAGAGTTTATGCCACAATATCTGTTATGGGTTAATTGTGTCCCCTAAAAAGATCTGTTGAAGGCCTAATCCCCATACCTGTGAATGTAATCTTATTTAAAAATAGAATAGTTTCCTCTAATCCATGGGGACACATTACAAGATCCCCCCAGTGGATGCCTGAAAAAACGGATAGTACTGAACGTTAGTACTGAACATTTTTTCCTGTACACAGATACGTATGACAAATTTAATGTATAAAATCAGCCATAGGGAGAGATTAACAACAATCACTAATAATAAAAATAGAATAATTATAATAATGTACTGTAACGAAAGTTATGTGAATGTAGTCTCTCTCTCTCTCAAAATACGTTATTCTCCTGCACTCATTCTTTGTCTTGTGATGATGTCAGATGATAAAATCCCCACTGACGAGATGAAGGGAGATGAATGATGTAGGGACCTAGACATAGTGTTAGGTTACTCTTGACCTTCTGATACCTCTTCAGAAGGAGGCTAATGATTTGCTTTCAAACTTCAGTTACCAACTGAAACTGTGAAAAGCAAACCCATGGACAATGGCTACTGTAGGGTCTTTGCAGATGTAATCCAGTTAAAATGAGGTCATACTGGATTAGGGTTAGCTCTAATCCAATATATCTGGTATCCTTAGAAGAAGAGAGGAGCCACAGAGGAGACTCAGAGGAAAAACATTATGTGACAACAGAGTCATATATTAGATGATACTTCTACAAGCCAAGGAACACCCGGGATTGCATATAGCCACTAAAAGCTAAGAACGAGGCTGAGGATTCCTCTCTCTCAAAACTTGCAGAGTCCTAGCCCCCAAAATTGTAAGAGAATAAATTTCTGTTGTTGTAAGCCCCCAAGTTTGTGGTTATTTGTTACTGCAGCCTGAGGAAACTAATACAACATAACACAGTATAAGAAATGAAAACAGAAAGTTTGACCAATGTATATATTTTTCTAATTCCCAAAATCTGCATTTAGTTTTAACATAGGGCATCAAATTTCTCATGTTTCTTGGTATCATGAAGGAAAACACCTAACAACAACTTAAAGTTTTTTTTGAAAATGTTTTCTTTCTTAAATATTATGTTGTTAGAAAAAAAATTATGTTGTTAGAAAAATAAAATAATGGTATAACTGTTAAGTACTTTCAAGCTACCATAATTAGTGACTTGTAAAGAATGGCAGAGGAAATACAAGATGTAAATAATTTCTAGGAGCAAAGAGAAGCTAATGTTTTATATTATCATAACTTCTTTGGCCATCTTTTTTGGGAAAATCGTTTTCTTATTTTTCCCCCAGAGATGTTACTTGGGATACTGCTACCAAACCATAATCTAGTTCCAGTTCCTTTTTTTTTTTAACCTGTCTTTTGATATCCTTTAGGAAATACATCTTTGCATCACCTCTTCTCTACTAAAAAAATTGCAGACCTGACCTGTCTAGATCATTCAGAATAAAAATTTTAAAATGAACCTAAGCGTCTTCCTTGTCTCTTGTTGATTAAACCAAAAATGTCCCAGAGACCCGTGATAAACCCTTCCCTTCACTATCACCTAGATCTAGATTCCTTCCAACTCGACCATATTTTGCAGTTGACATTAGTCCTCCACAGTTCTAAACACCTGTATTTGAACTGTCCTAAGTGTTGCCCTTTCTCTACAACCTTGCTAATCAAAATGTGCTCCCAGGGCCAGCAGTTGTCAGCCTCACTCAGAAGCTTGTTAGAAATGCAGACTCTCAGGCCCCTGAGTCAGCAATAGCATTTCTAATAGGGTCTCCACTGATTCAAATGTACATTCAAGTTTGAGAAGCACCGCTACACAACACATTATTATTTTTCCCTGTAAATCTCCAAAGCAGTGTCTTACAGTAGAGGACATACCTGTTCCTAGTTTGGTAACAGTATCCTTCTCCTTTATTTAATAAAATCACAATCTTTTAACTTCTACAGAATTTGTGCGTGAACAAAAAGGGTATAGAAAGAACCATGTGCCACAGTATTATTGCTGCTGTTTTCCTAATGTACTGCGCTCGCTCTTAGCAAGACGTTGGGATATCCTTAATGATATTAACAGAATATACATTAACACGAAAGAGGAGAACAGGCCCTTTTAAGCGGTAGTTCTGTTTCCTTTCCCTAGGTAGATAATGAAGTAGATTCACTTTTCCCATGACACTGGGCTGCCTGATATTTTGCTGTGTTACATGACGTGCTTCAGCATGACTAATACATCCCAGCTGGTCTCAACAGCAGGAAAATGTGTCGTGGGGGGTGGGGGGGCGGTGACATGGTTAGGAAGTTACGCATGCGCAGGCAGAGGAGGCTCTGTTGTGTCTATGATTAGAGTTGGGGGTGGGGTGGGAAGAAAGAATGAATGAAAGGGGGGGGGAAATGAGGAAATCCCAGGAGTTCTGGAATCTTGAAATTTTTCAAGCTGTCATTTACCTTTGCAAAGTTGTGGTTGGTGACTGTGTTTACAGGCTGTGGATCTGTAAACAGCACATGTGCAAACCGTTAGCTATTGTTTTGAAAATGACAGTATGGCCAATAATTTCAATTTCAGTGTTTAAGCGTGAACCAGATGACGCTATGTTTTATTTAAAACTGGGCATGTATCGTGGAGGGTGGAAACTTGTACCTCTTAAACACTTTTATATTGTGTAGTGTGCCATATGTTGCCTGCTTTCAGGTTTTTAAAGTGATTGCCTACTGCCTAAAGGTAGCTGGTCTCAAGATTATAATCCGCATTTTGCCAGAGGGCAGAAATGAACCCATTAATTTAACAGCACACTAATGGGATTGGTATAAAGGTGTTAATTCTATTCCATATTCCTTAAGGACTAGGTTGAGTGATAGTTTAGTAAGAGAGAAAGGGGTAAAGAATCACAAGAAAAGTATGAGACCGTACAAAAGATTTTGGCGGAGATTTTTAAGAATTGTCTTCCTACCACCAGCACCAAAACAAAAACAAAACAAAACAAAAAAACCAAAGTTGACCGCTAGATGAATGAAGTCATTTCTAACTTAAGATTCTTTTTAAAATCTTCAATTTCCTTCCTTATTTTACAACTTTAGATGGGAACGAGTTTCTTGCTACCTGTTTATTCTGAACAAAGAATGCTGGCTACTGTTTGCTCTTGAGTTATCCTTGGTATATATTCAAGAAAGTTGCCGAATGCATATTCTAGCTGAATATTTAGCTTTGATAAGATTTGGGCCACTCAATAAAAGACTCTTGCCATCTCAGTCTCTTTTTAAACATGCTTATTGGTGTTCAACGGGAAGGGAGTGGCACCTTGCTCTAAAATAACCTCCAGGGGCTAAATGCTATTTAGTGGTGTGGTCCTTGACCCCTTAGGAATGTGAGGCTATGTTCTGTGTCGTCCGAATCAGGGAAGCTGAATGGAGCCAGGAGTGGGTGAAGCATGGCCCATGATTTGATAAAGGTCGTACAAGCTTCTCTTTTTTACTTAGAGGAATGTTTCTCTAATCTTAGAGACTTCAGGGCCTGAACTCCTAGATAATTGTTGATCCTGGGCTGGTATCCCAAGCAAATTTGCTCCTGAGATTCCAGTTCTCTCTCCCTCAGAGGAGACAAACGTTAGTTCCCTGGTAGTGGTTCGTCACTAAGTTGTCATCCAAAATACCATGACTCCTGAATTTACTTAATACTAGTATCCGTGTTAAACCAGTATCTTCCCTTACAAAAAATAGGCAGTTTATAACAGGATTTCTTATCAGGTAATAACCGTCTAGGTTTATTTTAAAACCCCTTTCTTGTTAGCTTAAGAAATAAAATCCAGCAATGACAGAAGATTAGGTTTCCCCCGGGTGGGGTTCAGACAGTTTCTTCTTTGTGTTTGCCTCTCTTCTTTTGTAAGATGTGATCTGCAGCCTGTATTGGGAGGCCTGTGGGGGAAGGGATTAAGTTCTCCTCAGCTGGCTGTCAAAGGGTGTGGCTCTTTAACATTTTGGCTAACAGATGGTAACAAACCAACAGGTGCACCCAGATCACTGCACCAAGCTTTTTTACATCTGCTGGGTGCACAGTGTGCTCACTGGGACTTCCCCCACGCCAGCTGGGGCCTTGGCTCCACTAAGCATGGCCCAGACAAGGTAGAGAGAGATGGAGGCCCATGACCTTCAACCGTTAGCCTACTGATATGTGCTTGAGAGGATAAGCAGGGCAAAAATGCTTTGATCTGAATGGGATGCGGTGAAAAGAGAAACAAAGGGTGTAGACCCTGGGGTGAAGGGAGGAAGTGCCAGGCAGTTTTGGTAACAAAATCCCCTTTTCAGGATTTGACAGCTTCTCTGGTCGGGGCCAGATTTCTCTTTTAGCAAAGACACTGGCCTGCACTTATTACCACCCTGGGAAATTGTTGTTGGAGGACTCAAAATTGTTAAATGGAAATATCCCAGAGAATCATCGAGACAATTGCCTTTGCAACAACAATAGCCAACCCTTCCTACGCTTGCGGCATGCAGGGCTCTGCCTGAATTATCCCACAGCAGCCCCAGAACAAGTCTGTGGGGGCAGGAACTGTTTCTTTTCCCATTTTACAGTGGAGAAACTGAGGCACAGAGAGTCCAAGTGATTTGCCATCAGAAAAGAGCAGAGTAAGTATTTACGGATTCAACATTATTTAAACACATACTTATTGAGTCTACTGTGTACGGGGCCCACACCTTCAAGCCAACTTTCAAAACCAAGTCAGCCTGAAACCAAAGCCCTGACGTTTAACAGCTGTGGAGAATTGTCAGAGATCAACTTACTCTATCCACTGGGAGGTGTAGAGAAGGAAAGACATAGTTGGGGTCACTATAAGTTGCAACTTCATATATTAAGTTTTTTCATATATTTTCATATATTTTAAATATATATCATATATTTCATATATTTCATATATTTTTCATATATTACTTGAAATCACTGGTTCTTCTTTTGTTTCAGTTTTTGGTCTGATTATCAAGATCCTTACATCACACGAAACAGGGCTGTATCACCATGCTACTTTGCTTAATCTTAATCTTAATCTTATATAAAGCCTAGGATTCTGAGGCTTAAGAATTCTCTCTCCTACACCTTTTTCTTTACAGAGGAGGAGAACTACCCCCAGAACTATCTCCTGGGAGCACACTGCTTTATAAGTCAGGAAGAAGCAGATGAATTGAGGAGCACGACTTTTCATGTGTCTTCATGAGGGTGTCCAGCACTCCTCTGGGCATGTGATTTGTGGCCTGACAAAGGTTAGAGAAGGACAACATTGTCCCATATCTTTACGCTCCGTTATTGTTCAATGAAGAACTCTGTAGTAACTAGTGCTTCATTGGTTTTTACCAATCTACAATCCATCACTTTCCTCTTGATGGGGGGGTATCTCCTAAGGATTTAAGAGATACTGTGCTGCTGTTCTCTGTTGTTTGTTTGCTTGTTTGCACCACCTACATTTCAGGCACTCTGTTGTGTCTTATATGCATCTTATCATTTCATGGCCTACAAAGCACTGTGATGTAGGTGCTAATACTGGCCCATCTTATACAGATGAGGAAATTGAGGCTTATTTTTTAAATAATTTTTTTCAGTTTGTTATTTTTTTAAAGATTTTTATTTACTTATTTGAGAGAGAGAGAACACACATGAAAGAGAACATGAGCAGGGGAGAGAGGCAGAAGAAGAGGGAGAAGCAGACTGCCCGCTGAGCAGGGACACCCAATGGAGGGCTCTGATCCCAGGATCCCAGAACCCTGGGATCAGAGCCTGAGCCAAATGCAGATGCTTAACCCACAAAACCACCCGGGCACCCCAAAATTGAAGTTTATAATGCTTGAGTAACTTGTATGAGATCTCACAGCTGGCAATTATATTATTTGTAGGGTTTTTTGATTATTGACCAATATTCCCACTGAATTATGTCCTCTAAAGACAGAGATGGTGTCTGCTGAGATGCTCTATTCATCCCAGGGTGCTTAAACTATTTAACAGGACCTTCATACACATATGCTTAATAAATATTTATTTAATGATTAAATGAAAAAATAAGCAAATAAAGTTGGAGAACTAGAATTCAAAGTCATGCTTATTTAAATCAAGATTCTATCTTTTTTTTTTTTTACAGATTTTTTTATTTATTTGACAGAGAGATCACAAGTAGGCAGAGAGGTAGGCAGGTAGAAATGGGGAAGCAGGCTCCCTGCTGAGCAGAGAACTCAACGTGGGGCTCGATCCCAGGACCCTGAGATCATGACCTGAGCTGAAGACAAAGGATTAACCCTCTGAGCCACCCAGGCGCCCCAAGATTCTATCTTTTTAATCACTGGGCAAATGACCCCACATTGCTCAGAGTGGCTATGTTCTGCTCATTCACTAGGTATTGTTATGAACTGAATTCTGTTCAACAACCCCCCCCCCCCAATTTCATATGTTCAAATCCTAACTATCATTGTGATTATATTTGGAGATACAGACTTTAAGGAGGGAATTAAGGTTAAATAACTTCCTAAGGGTAGAACCCTAATCAGATAGCAGTGTTGTTCTTATGAGAAGAGGGAAGACATCAGAACTTATTCCCCATGCCCACACAGAGAAGAGGCCATGTAAGGACAGAACAAAAAGGCAGCCATCTTCAAGCTAGGAGGAGAGGTCTCTCCAGAAACTGATCCTGATAGCATCTTGAATTTGTCTACAGAACCATGAGAAAATAAATTTCTCTTCTTTAACCCACCCAATCTGGTGTTTCGTTACAGCACCTAACTCATCTGCTTTCATTTCTTGTTCCTCTTACTCCCCTTTTAGCCAGAGTATCATTTATTGGAGATCTTCTAGCTGCTTCTGTTTCTCGGTCTTCCAAAAGCAGTTAGAGAGAATTGCCTTCCTCCTCTATATGCACTCTTTTTTTCCCTATAATTTTTCAGCAAAGAAATGCAAGTAAGCAGTTTTTTCTGCCTATTTGATCATCCTTTTTTCTTAGGAGGAATGAAATACCATGACAACTTAAGGACTGCTTGATGTATATGAATGCTATGGATTCTCTGTAGTTGGAATTAACTTCCTGCATTGAGAGCCTTCCCAATTCCAGAGTCACCTCCCTGGCCATCTCCCACCAGGTCTGTATTACAGGGTGGTTTGTTATGGCCAATGTAGAGCAGCAACAATCAAGAAGGAAGAGGAGGAAGTAGAGACCTGACAATCCGAATAAAAGGCTAGTACGAAACCACGGGTTAGGGGTTCTGTTTCAGCTTGAGTCTGACTTTAAGCGGTCAAGTGTACAAAATCTATAGCAAATTAAGTCATAATTCACCTTGTGGTTTAGAATCAGGAGGATTCTAATCACCAGGTAATCCAGTTGGTGGTTAGTTCTGGAAGTCCAGTAGTAAGTGGGCATTTAGGAAAGCAAACTATTTTTTTTTTAAGATTTTATTTATTTATTTGACTGAAAGCGAGGGATCACAACTAGGCAGAGCAGCAGGCAGAGGGGTGGGGGGAAAGCAGGCTCCCAGCTGAGCAAAGAGCCTGATGTGGGGCTGGATCCCAGGACCCTGAGATGTTGACCTGACCCAAAAGCAGAAGCTTAACCCACTGAGCTACCCAGGCACCCCGGGAAAATAATCAAGAGAAGATTCAGGTTAAGCGTCTATGCCTAAAAAGATAGAGAGTCATTAACCTGAATAACCTAGCAGATCTGAACTAAAGAGGAAAGTCAAAAGATGTCAACATGGGGAGAGGAAAAGTGATCCAGAGGGCTTGGCCCAGGAAGGGAAGGGTTATTTATAGAAATGACTATATCCTGGGTTTGACTGGCAACAACCAGCCACATAAGAGCAGAGTCAAAGTGCCTGAAAGCACCAGAAGCTCCTAAAATAATTCCACATAGCAAGAAGAATACTGAGAACTATCATATATTCCTGCCTCAATCACAGTTTGCTGTGGAACTGGGGAAGGCCTGAGGCCATGAGCTGGGATGTAAAACGCAATGCTCTGCAGAGAACCAGGGGAAAGTGAGGCAGGAGGCGTGAGAGGCCTGATCACAACCCTTCCATAGTCATACCCTGGAGCAAATGCTTCCAGAGAGAACTACTGAGCAGCCTGAGGTTGGGGCCCTCCTGCATTGTGTTCCCTACTCCTTCCCATGTGTCTGTCAGAGTTCTTGGCACAAAATGGAGGCTCGATATATGCGGTAAGTAAATGAATGAATGAATAATATAATACAATCGGAAATGGGGATCTTTCAGCTCCAAACATCTAATTCCTCTAGTGTTTTCAACAGTGCCCGTGGCAGTGGGTTAATTAACGTCTCTTGCAGTCAATATCGGCTATTCAGGAATCACCAGAAGTATGGCTCTTAATATTCAAGAAACCAATACTAATAAAAATCATGGGTGCTTCCAATAAGAAAACGTTTCCTGAATAAAAGTGGATCGACTTTTGCTGCTCTCCTTTGAAAGGATTAAGGAGTTGGAGATAATCATTTAAATGATTAGTAAGATGATCTTTGAGGCTAAGAAAGGAAAGTTCGTTGGAAGCTCAAATGTTGAATTTGTTTGATTACTCCTTTATCATCGCCCTATAATAATAAGCTCCTATTTGCGATTTCGATTTCCTTTCCTATGAAGAAACGCACACAGGGCCGGAAGTGTTCAGTCCCACCCGAGAGCACATGGGTAGTGAGTCCCATACTCCCAGCCTCCTGGGAACCTAGATGTGCCCTGTGGACATGCGCGCTGCGTGGAACTTCACACGGGCCTCAGGGACCCGGGTTGTGTAGACCGGGTTGTTGCCTGCTCACTGACGGCTGCCCTTCCAGCCTGGTGGGTTTTTCAAGTGCAGTGGAATGGAAAACTCGGTTACTCTTGTTGCAAACGAAATGGTTATCTATCAAACTGTGAGTCCCTCTCTGCTCTGTGGGCGTATTTAAAATTAGGCAGAGCACAGCAGCCCCTTGTCTCGGCGAACGCAGCAACTCGCCCTGGGCCACACAAGAACAGCCAGGCACCGTGCCAGCTCCCGCGGCGACGGCGGGTTCCGGGGCGCAGATTCGGGGAGCCTCATTTTGAGTGTTAGATGGATCTTTGAGCCGCGCGCGTCTGCACAGACGGCAAAGAGATCCCTACAACAGTATTAACCCCACAGCTAAGATTAGCGGAGAATGTTTTTCGATCTTCACAGTCATAATCTGCTCCTCGGGTGCAAACCGAGCACCAAATGCCAGGGCACTGTGAGAACAGGTGTACCAACCTCCACCTGGGACCGAGGAAGAGGAAGTAATGAGCTAAGAATGGCCGAATCCGAAGTTCCTAGGTAAGCAAGCTCTTAAACAAGTGTGCCTGGACTTATGGAGCTTGAAAATGCCCTCTTTGGCATGCCGCCTGCAATGCAGCCTCACATAAAGAAGCGCTTCATAAAGTGTGTTTCATGAACAGAGTCCCTCAAGATGGCTGTGCGGAAGCCGCATACCTTCGCACGCCCGGGCGCGGGAGCCCGGGAACGTCCTGTAGTAAAACACTCTGTTTAGCACAAAGCTCCCACTTACTTGACCGTAAAACTATTTTTATGCAATTACTTCTTAACACCCTTCCAAATAGTTTGCAGTTGCACACGCTTTGGAAAACTCGGCTCTAAAAGGCAGTTCAAATGTAGCTAGCATCTGAGCGGTAGGTTTGTTTATTTATTTTTAAATTTTTTATTGTATTTGTTTTTCCTGTATTATATTTTGGCTAATTGAAAATAATAATTTAAAAAAGGGGGGAAGAAGAAATACAGACTCCAAAGGTATATTTGAACAGAAGCCCTGGCCTCCCCTAGGGCAATGGAATTTGATATTCCCCCTTCCCATTCTACTGTCCTTTTTATCTGAGGATATGAGCTTGGACAAATACATGCATAAGTCAATAGAGGGTCTTACCTATCTCACTAAGGGACCAGGGCAATAAAGATACTTTGGTTGAAGCATTTGAACTTAACCTTAAGGTAACATGGAGATCCACCCAGGGCAATACAGCAGCTTGCTTGTCTAAGAACCGAGAGCAGGGCATTAAAGGCTCTCCCTGTTTGAGAAAATATAACTTGACCCAACTTCTTCTTAATACTGCTGGAACTTGCACAAGCACGAGAAGCTGCATAGGAGTGTGTGCAGGAGATCTTCACTGCCAAGGTCCTTTCTGTTGTTATTCTGCATGCCAGGTATCCGGCTTCCCTGGTGTGTCCCCTCTCCACAGGATCCCCCACTTTACAAGGACTCTGGGCTTAGTTTAAGGCTCTTGTTATTAAAATTCTGGATGATTTTTTAACAAGGGTCCTATACTGTCTTTTTGCTCCAGGCCCTGCAAATGGTAGGGCTGGTCTTGCCCCCCTGGGGAAGATGAGTCTGTCTTCTGGTATGTTCTTCAGCAGGGTCACTCTCTTGGCCTGTCCCCAGCATACCAACTGCTGCTGTCACCTCCACTGATCAGTTTAGACAACTTTTTGCAGTAAAACCTGAAGTAGTGAAAATACAGAATTTGGAATCAGAGAAAAGTGGGTTCAAACCTTGGCTGGCACATTTACTAAGTGAGTTCAAGTTTAACATGCACATCTACCAAGGTTTAGACCTGAACGCTGTTACTTTGCTTCTTGGGGCTTTAGCCTCGGGGCCAGTCCAGGTTGGGCTAGGGATGCCTGCCTAGCTATCCCATTTTTGAAAAAAGGGAAGTTGCTTGCGGACGGCAGAGATTGAGATAAAGAATCTGGTATAGGAGTCACTTGATACCTGTTAAATCCTTTTCCTAAAGGTCAGTGTTTACACTCAGAACTTTGAAAAGAGAACCAATGTGTTAGCTGATGCTTAAACTCATAGTATGGTATAAAATCAATTAATTAGTTAAGTATACATGTATCTCCTTATTTATTTTTGAACAAAACATACGCATCGTATGTAGGCTGAAATGCTTTCTGGTGCTAAATTGCAGAGACTCTTAGTGAACAAACTTGTGAAAACCCTTTGTCCCATTATCCTTTTATAGTTCTTGTTCTCTGCAAAGGGTATTTCTGTACCTTCTCACTGAGATCTGTGTGCATCAGACAGTGGGGTCTTTTGTAGAGCTTGTATGATAATTTCACTGGCTACTCAGTTCTCCTACCTGTATCCATCAAAACTCCACATTTTAAGTAGTTTTTATTCAATGTAGTATTTTGATCAAAGCATGAACTTCTCAGAGCAGGCCCTTGTGGGTTGGAGTTTCAGCTTTCATTAGTTTCCCAGGGCTGCCAAAACAAATCGCCACAAACCAGGTGTCTTAAAACAATAGAAATCTCATCTCTTACAGTTGTGGAGGACAGAAGTCCAAGATCAAGGTATTGGCAGGGTTGGTTCCTTCTTGCGGCTCTGAGGGAAAATCCACCTCTTCCAACTTCAGGTGGCTACCAGCAACCCTTGGTATTCTTTGGCTTGTAGATACATCACTCCACTCTCTGCCCCCATCTTTCCATTACCTTCTCCTCTGTGTCTGTGACTCGTATCTTCCTTTGCCTTTCTCTTATAAGAGCTTTTGTCAACAGATTGAGGACTCATAAATCCAGGAGGATCTCATCTTCATACGTTTGACTTAATTACATCTGCAAAGACCTTTCTTCCAAAGAAGGTCATGTTCATACGTTCTGGAGATTAGGGCATGGACAAGTCTTTGTGGGGCTGCCATTCAACCCATGTTGTCTGTCAGTGTGGCCTTGGCCCATCACTTGACATTGTTTAGCCTCAGTTTTTACCACCTGTAGTGTGGAGACTGCCTACTGCAGAACCATTGTGAGAATCAGAGTACTTTGGGTAAGTGCACAATGCCAATGCCTACCACATAATAGATCCTGAAAGAATGGTAGCTGCTGTTATTATGATGTAGTTTTCTGCCATCTTTTCTTTTCCTATGTACTGCACAGATTCATCCCTTTTACTAATGCAATAAATAAGTGTACTTCACACTGTGGCAACTTCAGTTGCCTCCTATCATCAAAGAATGGCATCATCCTTTCCCAGATGAAGGGAGAGGGTTTTATGGACCATTTTGATTCCATGTAGGAAAAGAAACAATTTTGAGACTGAGAACTACTTCCAAATGGGTGTGCCCATCACCATGAAAATCAGTATTTTCTGGGCACTTGACATATGCTACTTGCACATACCTTCCCTAACTGACCTCACTATAGCACCCTGGAGCCTGGGGGTGAACTATTAAGGAGACATTTAGCAGTAAGAATTTATTTCATGAGTCCCTGTCTGACGAAAGAAGAGACTGTTAAAGCAAGGTGTTGTTGTTGTGTTGTTTTGGACAGCAAGAAAGTAGTCATAGTAAGAAAGTCTTTCAGTTTTGGATTTTTATTTATAGCTTGTAAAAGAAAATTCAATTCCTAGCAGCTTAAACAATACAGGGTATGTTGGAGGTAGGGTGAACCCTAGCACTGAATGATTCAGGAACTCACAAGTCTTAGAAAGGATCTGCGTTCATGCATTTTACTTGCTCTGTCTTCCATGGTGTTAGCATTGTGCAGAGGTTGTCTTACTCACTTGATGTCAGGGAAAGGGCTAAAGACGTCTAGGCTTCCTGTCTGTAATTTTCATCATCAAAATGGATGAACATGGGAGGGAAGTCCTAGTTGCTCTCCAAAATAAGTGAGAATGAAATTTCTCCTTATGTCTACTTCATTATAAATGGACTTTATGCCCATCTCTGAACCAGTCCCATTAGGGCATTTCCACACTCGGTGTGACTTTGGCTTGAGTTCCCTCAGCTGTCCTCTGTGACACAGGCAGGGTGGCAGTTCTGCAGCAAAGGGGATGAGTCAGCACTGTTGAGTACTCATCTGACATTTTTGTTTCTGGACTTAAAAGTCAGCCTAGTGAGATGTTAGTCTCCAGTAAGGTTCAGCAACACTTGGGTACTTGCATTTAACCAAGGTTGAAACTTGGCCTGATGGAAAAAGGGGAGAGAGTGAAGACAGTTAGCAGTGTTTGCTAGGAGATGAGTATAAAGATAGTCCACGGACTTTTAGCTGAGTAAGAAAGAAAGTGATAATATGACAGACCAAACTCGGTGATGAGACAGTCATTTTTATGAGTTGAAAGTCTCAGAGAGGCTAAAGAAATGTTAAAGTGTCATTGGACTTGAAGGTGGGGCTCAAGATTAGGATGCATGTCAGTTGAGATTTCCGTGTTGATGTGGTTATTCTTGATGACCAGGCTCAGTGCACGGTGGGGTGCAGGGAAGATCCCCGGATGCAAGCAGTCATGTAGGGGGTGGCCTGAGTGCTGGCTGATGGGCTGCATGGAAGGTAGTGCTATACAGTAAGGTGGTAAGCTGAGACACAAGGAGTTGTGACAGTCTTCTCCCTCTCTCAGTTCCCAATGGTAGAGTGTGCAGAAGCAGAACATCTTCAGCATTTTACTCATGTCCATTCCCCCAGGGGTGTGGCCAACAAGAACTGTGGCTTCATCTGAGTCCATACCAAGTGTGTTCAGTTGGAAAGCAGCATAATCTAAAGGGTTAGATTATGATGTTTTAAGAATTCCAGAGTGTAATTTTTTTCTTCTGGATGCTGATGGTTGATGGATGACTGATTAGAGAGTTAAAAATAAAGAGATAATATGATTGACAACTTATAAATACCAGGGATTGTCGGAAGCACTGAAATCTCCTTGGTGGATTTTGCATATTTTATTTCTGGTGGAGAAAGGAGTCAGGGAGAGAGAAGGAGAGGAAAGAGACAGAGACAGAGACAGAGGGGGAGGGAGACACCCAGAGAAAATGAAGACAACATTTCCATCTGGGGTTTGTGCTTTTCTGAGTGCCGACTCATTTTGATAGATTATTAGAAAACTCATATTTGCTCATAAATGTGAAAAAATAGCAAATGTAAAATTTGCAAATTTATTCCTAAATGTAGTTAAATTCATAAATATTTAGACATTTTCTGTAAAGCTTCTAATTTATAACCTTTACATGAATCTATAATTTGGTATAAAAGCTTCTAAATGCAGTAGTAATGTCACAAACGTCTATAAATATTCACATCTCATTTACAAATGTTCTGCAAACCATGAGCTGAAGAAATTGTGAATGCAAACCATTTTTCAGGTGGATTTCTGCCTAGGTGAGTCAGGACAATGAACAATGAAACTCCTCAAGAGATAATTTTGAGACTGTGACTTCAGCCTTTTGCTTGTATAGTCTAAAACTTCTTTATTAAATAATAATTAGAAAAAAAATGTAGTTGCAACTAAGGATGAACGGACAGACTCAAATACAAAAATTGAAAATCAAAATCTGAGACAGGTCGGAATAAGATTTTTACAGATGTCAGGCAATACCGGATAGAATAGTGAGTCCTTGAATGCATCTTTCTGAGTTTCACTTTTTCATCTGTAAAATGTATTATTACATTTTTCATAAAGTTTTTTTTTTCTCTTAATAGTAAGGATTATGAGAGTAACAGACACTCAACTCAAAAGTGCCTAAGAAACCAGAAACAAAAATTCTGTGGCTGGCATCCCAGAAAACTTCAAGCCTATCTAGATGCAGGGGCTGAAACTGGGACTCAGCCTCCACCTGCCCCGCCATTCCTAGTCTCATGCACCCCCGTGCAGGCGCGAATCCATGTGAATGCTCTCACTTTCAGTCTCCTTCTCATTGTTCTGCTTTCCCTTCCACGTTCTCAGGTCTGCTTTTTCAGGCTTATTTCACCCTTATACACAGTGACCCAATAGAAAGAGTTTCTTATTTCCAGTTATTCCACCAAAGATATCCTGACAGATTATCCTGAGATTGACTTGGAACCTTTTCTATCCCTGAACCCGTCATGATGTCCAGAATGGAATGCCACCCAACCAGTGACCTGGGTCCCGTTCTCACCCATGAAGCCAGGGGAACTTGAAGTCATGTGAATAGGAAGTGTAAAACACTGGGTCTGGTATGGGTGTTGTCACCAGGAAAAGAGCATTCTCATGATATGAATAAAGTGAAACAATACGTGGGTAAAATGCAGCAATGTATGAAAAACTTCAGGCAAAGTGTTTTGCACACAACAAACCCTCAGTTATCTCAACCATTAGCCACTACTTACTGTTGTTACTATACCCTCTCCTGTAGGAAGAAAAGAGGGGGGATTCTAGTAGGAAAGAGAAGTTTAGAAGAGGTGTTCCTTCTCAAAACTATCCAGAGAGTCTCAGGAAACCAGATTCTTCCTCTGATTCCTCTAACAGTAAACACGGGGTGATGAGAGGCCTGTCCTATCAACAAAGATCTATGGAGTCCCTATTGCATCCACGGTGCCAGGAGTCAGGAGTAAATCCTCATCGGTGTGTTGGGCATTATCAATACATGACCACAGAACAGAGTCTTTCTCTCTGATGGTTTTTCTCCATCTATAGTAACCTCTACCCTCCCATGGAATCAAGTTCCCTATTTCTCGGGTTTGGCAATGCTCTCACAACTATATGGCGGGAAATGTTGGTGCTTCATGAGGTTAGCTGTAAAAAATGTGGGAAATATTTCTATATCCTCCACAAAATGTGCTCAGTTGGATGCTAGATCATCCCACTTAACCCTTTTGGACTCATTTGCCTTTTCTTTGCTGCTCTCTAATTATCTGTACCTTACATTTATTTATTGAATAAATTAGCACCATAAATGGTTCCTCTTTTTTCCCCAAATATATATATATTTTTTAAACAATGAGGAGTTTCTTCTACTGCTGGTCTCCCAGAATTTGGTAAAGAATTCTTTACCATCAAATTCATACCCTCCATTTGATCCTCTTTTAAATATTCTTGCTTTGTGTTTAGCCTTCCATACTGAAAAACTATAATTTTTTTAGTCTGTGGCCTTAAGAAGTCCTCTAGCTCTTTCACTGTAGCTATTCTCCCCTGAGTTGTCTCTGGTACTGGTCATTTTTTATTCAGGTGTAGTGAGCCGAGTATATGCATGCCCATGTGTTGCTGTTCTTGCTGGAGTTATTTGCCCAAAATCAAGGTATAGGTTTACCTGTTGACCCTTGACCCCAAATCATCTTCAATTTCTTTCACCCAGCTGCTACTTCTAATATTTCTTCTTGCTTTCTCTTTTCAAATATAAATTCATCCCCTTCCTAGCATTCCCGCTATTTCTTTGGAAAACAGGGTTATGGCTGGCACCTATCACATAGGGTTATGTGGAGAGAATCTTGAAGTGAATGTGGAGAATGTTGAACACTTTTCTGGAGTGTGGACAGCTGTCAATGAACATTGACACACATTATAATTTTGATCATTACTATCCGAATAGCTCAGTTGAAGTTTGAAAACCCTCTTCTGAAATCAGTGTCTGACTTGGACACAAGCCTTTTACTTGAGTGACTCTCTCCTAAATTATAACCTTAAAAACTGAAAGATTCTATGTGTGAAGCATCTGCATATAAAAATAATGAGTGTTTTGTAGACCTTGATTCTGCTTAAAAAGTGCCCATAATAAAAATAAGGACTTGGACTTTACAGATCTCAAATGAGTATGTAATTTAAAGGAAAATACGGAAAGAACTAGTTGAAGGTCAGTTGAGAAGCTGGCAGAGACGACAGAATACTGGTCATGTCCTAGGTTTTCAGTTTCTCCCATAATATAAAAATTGTCTTTTAGTCACGGTGTAGTCTTTCTTGGAATCCTTATTTTAATTCTGTAACATTTATATTCCAGGAGTAACAGCAAATCTGCTGATTACTTATGAAAGCAGGGGGAAAAAAAACATTTGCAATTACAGTCAAAATTAAAGTTATTTTCTAATCTTCTCATCTTTTTAAGGAATGAGAAACTTTAAATATGGTCAACGTAGCACATTTGAAGTGTCAAACTTACTGAATTTTTCTAAGCCAATAGAATAATAATCTTCTGTAAAAACAGTGAGCATCTTACAGAATTTTAATCATTTGACCTGTTTAATATAAGTTGAAAAATTCCTCTTGTGTGAGTACCATTGCATAATGCTGTATGCTGAGCTATTAAGATATATTTAGTAATTCCATTAGAACTGCACCACCGAGCAGGGCAGAGCATATGGAAAGAAGTTGGTGAAAAACTGATTAAACATTTATATCAAGTACATTTTGATTTAACTCACATAAATAATTCATTTTTATGTTTTCTTTCTTTCAAAATAAACCTTTTTGACACCTGCTGTGCTAAAAATAATGCTATCATGGCTGTAATAAAGAAAGTCTTAAAGCACGCAGCCATGACATCATCTGGAACCCATGCAGACACTAAGTTGTCAGCACATAAGTGGAGTAAAGGAAGACGTGGCGTTATTTATTATTTATTTAGGGCCTCAAAAATATATCAGGCTCAGTGGTGAGCAAAGCACCTGGCTGAATTTGAATATAGCATTTGTCTCAAGAAAAGCTAAAAAATTAAAAGGCTCATGAAGACATGCAAAAAAAACATAAGAGAGAGCCATAAAGACACAGAAGCTTGTTCTTTCCTATCAGCATGAGAACTGAGCTGACAGCTGAGTGAAATGAACTGAAGCAAAGACCCTGAGAGATGGATGTTTCTCTTTACAATGGGAAGAGAGAGACATGGGCAAGAAGACAATAACTGGTGAGTCCATGTGGTCACAGCGTCATTCTAGAACAGTAATTCCCAAAGTAGGAGACAACTACTACTGGGAGGACGAGGGGAGCAGTTGGCTGGCCCCTAGGCTATTTGACTATTATTGACTAGTATTGAATCACAGCATCAAAAAAAATAGTCCCTTTTAATCTTCTTTCAATATGACTGGATAAGTCCAGGGGAAGTTTTCAGTGGGCACTACTCTGTCCGTAACATCCCAATAACACTCTCCAGGCTTCTCTTGCTATCAAGAGACAAGGCTGCATGCCCACAGCATTTCTGGGCAGTGGAGCAGTAGATAATATCACCTAACTAAAATTTGGTAATGTGCCTTTATTCTAATTTTACCTACATATGGCATGTGATCGTTTTCCATGCACAGCATGATCTAAAAATACCTTTAACAGCATTCTGGCAAAAACATGAATCTATTTAATGAAAATTGTTATGTAAATAAGAGTAGACCACAGAGGCAGGCAGAATTATAATAATACTTGCAAACAAGCCCCCAACAGCTGGCTGATACTGGCATCTACCAAAGGAAAAGCTCTAGGGTGAGTGGAAAGAGGCTCTCCTCTGTTTTGCCTCATTGTGGACCAAGAATACACAGATGATGGCAACGGCTAGCCTTCCAGACTCCCCTTAAGCCAACTCTTCCCACACATGCCAAAAAGGCATAGCTGATTGTAGGGTTGCTTATTGGTGAAATCCCGTTCAAAAAAAAACTTATTTATTCTGGAGGAAAACACATTTAAGCACCACAATTGATATTGGGAGAGAACACCTCCCATTTGGCACTTGCAAACTCAGATAGCATCTGCCTAACCAAATATTTGTATGAGTTAATTTTGTTGTGAGAGCTTCACTTAGAGGATGATTTTCCTTCATAATGCACTCTTTCACAATTTCAAAAATAAAATTCCCTATAATCATTATCATGTCTATTAGGATCCATTATTGGCACGCATTCCTCTGGATTACATTAATTCAGCTGAAGAGGAAAAAATGCCTGGGATGGGGGCCACAGGAGCCCTGCAGAGATTTTCCTTTGCTCCGGGAAGGGCACTTAGCAGGAATGGTCATCGGGAAAAGTGTGAGAATATCCCATTTTAAGCAGTGCTTCCCTTTGAAAATAAAAATACTGGGTTACATTTATTATTTAAAATAACTTTCCCTATGTTTACGAAGTTAATGCATTTTTGTTTTTAGAAACTTGCAAACTAAAAAAGAACAGAAGAAGCAAATGAACAGTCATCTCATCTTCCAGAGACAAACACTGTTAGTATTTTGTTACGTATTTTCAGATGAGACTGTCTTCTCATCTTCCCTGTAGGACTTTAGAACAGCCTAATAAAAAAATAATCCCACATCAATTAATATTCTTCCTCAGCAGCAGTTTGTGTACCGTGAACAGTGTTGAGACAGTGGCTACAGAAGACACTGGGTTGTCTGGGACATTTTAATCAGCGAAGTTTAACTCTCATGTTCTTTCCATATTAGGATTTCACGTACAATTTCATTCAGTTTGAAGAATGAGAAAATGCTTTCTTCAATCATGGTTTTCATGGTTTCTTAATTTCCATGATTTAACCAGTTCTCTATTTTTTTCAAATTATGGCTGTTCCTTTACTATTATAGATAAAAATTTCCATAAACGTCTCATCTATAAATATTTAGAATATACATACAACATGGAAATGGAATTTTTTGGTTAAAGAGTATTAACATATTAAGGCTAATTTTCTCAGAAATGACACCAACTTTCTCTCCTAGCAGTAGTATGGTGAGCATATGTTTACTACAACTTTATCTTTATTGACTGCAATTTCTCTTAAATCTTTCCATTACATTTTAAATAAGAAATGTTCTATTTATTTAAAATGTTAAAATGTGAATAAGGACAGTCAACAAATAACTTTAAAGGAGCTTAATATTATTCATTAATTAATGCTTACACTTCAGTGGGATCTGGAGAGCGAAATTACAATGATGTAGAAGTCATGCTTTCCTAATTAGTACTTCTATTCCATTATGTACAGTTGTTTTTATAATGCCTTCTTCATCTAGAATGTAACGTAAAAATTCAGGTTGTCATTCCCTTCTCTGATGTACATGCCAAATGTAAGAAAACAGGTACTCTGCATCAGTCATTGATAAGTTAGTGGATTACACACTGTCTACAGATCTCAACTCAAGCTAATGAGTGTTTATAAAATAGAATCATTCTGTCTTCATTAGTGTCCAGAATTAATCGCCCTCTCCATATACAATACTTCCTTAGTACTTATATCTCCACTATAATCTTGATGACATACTGCTTTATGGTAGAGTTCTCTGAGTCCATATCTTATCCCTCCTTCTAAATCTTATCTGATCTATCTGTAAATCCCTCATAGTGGTTAGCAAAATACTTGATTTATGTTTCAATAAACTTGTATATTTGTTTGATAAATATTTACTGAGCACCTACTATGGAGCAGGATTATGATAGTCATATCATAACCACAGCAACAGGTAAGAGGGATGCATTTCCTACTATTGTGGGCTTTCTGGATTGTGGAGTGAGCAAATATTAATTAACTATATAAATATGTACAGAATTCCAATTGACTTCAGTGCCATAAAGTCACTGGCTACAGTGAGAAGATAGAAGAGACAGGCATGATGGCGGCAACAGTGACTGTGGTCATGAGGAACCAGAGAGAGGGAAGAACATGTGTGGAGGCTGTTGAATTAAAACAAAGATGGTAATATTGAAATGAGGAACGTAATCACGTATGCTACTGTGTCTCTACTATGAGTAATCATGTAAATATTGACACTGAAACAGAATTATTGATGAGGGAGAGTCACCCGATTTGCTTCTCATTAATATCATGTATCTCTCATATAGATTTTAATTGTACAATATTTGACACCTTACATGCACACACACACTCATGCACCCCTCGCCCCCACACACAGTTACTCTTCCAAGCTCTGATCAACTAGGAAGATGGCTCTGTTTTTCCAAAACTGGGAACTCGTCCTCAGAAGTTGCCTCTGAATTCTGAATTCTCACTGGATTCCAATCTGCATTCTCCTGAAGAGGGAATGAGAGTGGAGGTTGATCAAATTTGGTTGGGGTTCTTTGATATCACTCTCCAGCAGTGCACAATCTCTGCATGGAAAGAGGGCTGGAAACTATGGACCATCCCCACAATTCCTCTTGAGCTTCATCATTACTCCTTGCTATCTTCTGACTGAAGCCGAACTCTATAAACTGTGCTTGAATGGCCTGATGTCTCCCCAGCTCCTTCCTACCTCAACTGATGCAGTAACTGCTGTGGACTAGAAAGCGACAGAAATTTCATCATACTGTTATGGTTCCACACAACTTCTCTCTTAAGGCTATAAGAGCGCCCTTTGAACACCTCCATATCATCCTGTGATATGTGCTCTGCTTTTGCTTTAGACACAAACTTGCCTTGAATTTAACTGATGGAAAGAAATGGTGGCAATTTGAGAGAGCACTAGGATTCTGATATTTGAGTCAGTGATTTTTCTTCAGATTGTTTTGTGTCATATTTTCAGGTGTTTTTTTCTTTCACAAAGTAAAACATGTTTTTATTAAAATCATATACAGAATATACCTTTGCCCCCAAGAACTTATGCATGTTTATTTTATTGCATCATTTGTTTTTCTTAGTGAAACACAAGGTGGGGGAGCTGCTAAATTGGGATATTAGCTTTTATGAGGTTCATTAAATAACTGTGAAAAGAGAATCAGGAGAAAGAAAATTTGGCCAACTTCTCACCAGAGATGAAAGTTGCTGTCCAGCTCTACAGAGAGACTCTTGGTAGGAGTTAATTTGGTCTTGAGTGATATATTGGTTACTGGCTGGACAATCTTATTTTTACTTCATCACCAATGCATGTAAAACAGTGTATTTGCACATCAATTCATAACTACCTATTTGACAGAGAAAATGTGACTTTTAATTAGGTCATTTTATATCACTACAGATAAAAATGGATGCTAGCAGGTAGTAGACATTCATAGGTTAATCTTTACTCTCTGTCCAGGAGTTGTATGCATACTGATATATTGTATCAAATCAGAGAATTAGTTTCCCAAACCTCAACACTTTATGGAACGTGTTTCATCTCAAACTTTTATTTTTCTTCCATGTATAGCAAAACAAAGTTAGTTTTAATTATTAGTAACAGGTAAATTCAAGATGTCAGTACCTCAAGTTTTCTGGCTCAGTGACTTTCAACTATAACCTGAAATATTCAAAGTACTTTCATATTCACTTTCTTCCTTGATTTCTACAACAGTTCTGGAATGGAAACAAAATAGATGTTTAAATGTGGCTAAGCAGGGGGTCCAAGATAATCAGTATTGTTTATCATTAATATCTTGGAAGATTTCACCAGCCCAAAAGAAGAGTCCAGACTTAAATGAAAGCACTGGGGGCATGGAGTTCTTCTGCCTGTTGGCCGATTGGATCATTAGAACATCTGAGCCATCAGCATATAGATCTTGCATGACCTGGATAAGACCCTGACAGATAAGGAAGTAAAATGAATATAAGTTCAAAATCCCTTAAAGTTTCCCAATAAAAATCTTTTCAGTGAGTCATTTGGTTAAACCTTGTGCTGCCGTTTTTGGCTAGAAGTTATTTCAAAGCAAGTTTTGCCTACTGGAGATTATCGATATTGAAATTAACTTACATTATTGCATGTATTGACTTACATGAAAGGGCTTATAAATTGTACTAGGGTCCTTATTATTAGCCTGATCTCTAGAAGTAGTCAAGCAGAAAGAGGAGAAGAACATGGACATTGGACCCAAATGGAATTAAATCTGGACTATGGCTTTGCCACTTCCCTGCTTGTGGCCTGAAGACCCTGTTCTTCATCTCATAGGGTTGTTACGATCATCTGATGAGATAATGTCTGTGAATGTACCTAGCACAGTGCTTGGCAATATGAAGGCTCTCTCTCAAAGGTAACTATCACTATTCAAAGGAACTAAGGTAGAGTCCATCTACTCCATCCCTTTTGCTGAACTCGAGTCTAGAAGCAGAAGGAAAGGGGTCAAAGAAGTTAAGGGATTCCAGATGTAGCCAAAGCCACAGGATAGTAGAAGGTTGTTTGAGAGCCTGGATGCCAGAAGGAAAGTGGGAACCAGAAAAAGGAAAATTTTCACCTCCCACCCTGCTGCTACTCAGTCCTCTTTTTCTTTTCTTTCTTTCTTTTTTTTTTTAATCTTTGAACTACTTAATAAACACTAATTAACCCTGTGCCCTGTGAGACAGACTTGCCTAGAGCACCATGCTCTTAAGAACTATACACATCTCCTATAATTGACTTGGTTACTCTCATTGCCTGGGATAGCAGGAGGACTTTCTTCCACCATCATCTTAGGACCGCAGAGAAAAGCTCACCTAAGTGTACCTATGTATGATCTCATGAAATTGAAAGTTTAATCCAAGTGCAGCAGAGAACAGATACCAACCTTCTAGCACAAAAAAAGTCCTGATTTAAATTAATAGAAGAAGATTGAGCCAGAATGATTCTTTAAGCCTTATAAAAAAATAAGTGAGCAAAAAGCAAGCACCTAAAACATCATGACCATGAGTACACTGATGTGCATAAGACAGGTTTGATGATGCACGCACACTCAAAGATGCTGAAAACTCATAGGTTATTGTAAAGTCCCTTTTCTCCCTCTGTGGCCAAAGCAACTGCAAAGGATCTTTCAAGTTCAAACTGTGCAGTATTTGAAAATTTGCTTTTAGTGTTAAGCCTTTTCTGCCAAGCACCTGCTGTCTCGAGAGTCCTCTTGCATATGTCTGCTTTATAAGGTTCTCTGTTTATTTTTGCATGTTTATGTACCTCCGGTCGATCACCTTTTCCTTGAAGATGGAGATCTGGTTGTTCCTGGTTTGATTCCTCCTTATTGCCTGGTCTGGCAAAGCTTCCAAATTTTGATTGGCTCCATTCCTGCTTGACATACACTCTCTCCATCCACATGGTCATTCATCTGGGCTTCTCTGCCCAGCTGATGGCTTCTGCATCCATGAAGTTTGGATGCAGACTTTGCATCCATGACTTTGACTCCTCTTCCATTTCTATTGTCCATCTATACTTCAAGGCCCAAATCTAGCATTAGCTTCTCTGAGAAGATTCTGTCCACTGGACCATTCCCTTTCCTGGATTCACATCACGCTGCCCAGCATAACATTCAATTATTCCCAGTTGCTTCATGGTTTCTGGGTTTATTTCTACAACTAAGGGCCTTCAGGAGAAATGCTTTTGTCTGAAATGTCTTTCATTGATTGACTCAGCAAATATATGTCTTTTGTTATCCCCAGTTGCCTAACTAGTGCATGGTAGAAATGTAGTAGATACTCAATAGGTACACGTTGTTTGTTCAGACCAGCCACAATTTCCAGCAGGGGTCTCATCTCCAGTAAAAGGCTTTCCTTGGATTTTATTAGGAAAGTGATGCTAGTTTTAAGTTGCACTTGCTTTATGTATCTGTCCAAAAGTTTTACTTTGCATTTCTTGTTAAAACAGGATAGACAATTTTTGGCCATTAAAAGGGCGGGGGGATAAATAATATATTGTTATAGTTGTCGCTGTTGCACGTGTTTTTTGTTTCTGTTCCAGTGTTCAATGCTCCTCCTCTGATCTACCCACTGCCCATCTCTGCAGCCCTTTCTCTCATCACTCCTGCCCCTGACCACTATTTTCCAGACATTCTCACTTCTTTGAATTCTTGTAACTCGCCATGGCCTCTCTGGCTTTTAGGTCTTTCTGCACAAGCTGTAGAATCTTGAAGAATTATCTCCCAACTCCAGCCCCTCTTATCTCCTTTCTCCTATCTCGCTCTGACTGACCTTTCAGGATTCAGCTTGAATGTCACCTTTTCTGGAAGGTCTTTTCTGATGCTGCAGTCTAAGGAGATATGAACTCCCAGAATATGCTATACTTCCCCAGTGAGAAGATGTCATCTATTATCAGTGCCTGAAAGCTAAGCTTGAGGAGTCAAGTCCTATGTCTGTTTTGTTTACCATTAATATCTTCAGGGCAAGATATAGATGATGCAGGTGCTCATTACCTACTAGTGAGCGAATGGTCATAAAGGATCTGTATGAGGGAGTATGACGTTCTGCTTCTCCCAAGTAATCCAAATAGCAAGTTGCTGTTGGTTTGTTCATTCCCTAATTTATCCTAATAGCTCAGTTTACTTTTTTTTTTTTTTAAGTTTTGGAACCCCCTCCCCACCCAGTACATAAAATTACATTAATCATAATCCTTGTTTCCTTTTGAATTGCTTAATTGGAGAAATTCTGGCAAGCATTTTTCTAGAACAACATCATTCTTTGTAGGATGGCACATTCTCTTTGAACATGTTCCAAGAGTGTGCCCATTTAAATATTTACTTGGAAGTGTCTTTTGTTTTTAAGAAACTTATTTGGAAATTCTGAGTGCAAATTATGGCTATGTAATCCATTTGGACAAAAGCAAGCTGGTTGCCAGGTTACCATTTTAAATGGGCTCATAAAATAGCGCTTGGTAATATCACTTTAATCCAGTGTTTACTGTACCTGGCAACTGTCCTCCTTGTAAGCCTCAAAAGTATTTAGATAGGATGTGGTTTCTAATGACCGAGGGACCACCACCGCTCCGTAAATAGGATTAGAGGCAAGACTAAGATATTTTGCTTCTCATAGCATGCATTTAAATATAAGAGTTAAATTTGGCAAACTGGATAAGTTTCTTTTATGTACATGAGTGCTTTTCTTGCTTGGAATATTTCATTTATTGGAATCATAGAGGGGCTACTTAACACTTGAGGAAATGCTGTCATATTTGGTTCTGCTTCTGGAAACATTCAGAAAGGCGGCCCAGCCCCACGGTGCGAACACCGGCGCGCGCCTCAGCGTGCAGGTGGGTGGACAGCCGCGCTGCGCGCCTGCAGCTGCGTCTCCCTGGCAGGCAGCTCGGGCTCTCAGCTGTGTGCAGCCCCCAAAAATAGACACTTTCCCCTTCGTTTCCTTTCCTGACTCACCTCAAGGATAATGAGACTTTCCACGTATAAAAAGCAAAGCTTTCTTTATTTGTCTGCTCACAGAATCACCTCCTAACGCTGGAGTGCCAAAGATTAAATGGACACGGTTTGATTTCTTCTCTAATGGACCCCAACACAGGGGTCCCCAGAAGCCTGTTGTGTGCCGAGGGCTTTGAGTCTCAGGAATCTCAGAGGCTTCTTTTTAAAGAACTGGCTGCCCTTCCTGAGACCTTTGCGAAAGAGTTGAGGAGAGTGTCTGTATGAAAAAGTTCTGTTAATAGTTTTGTGCAGTAAAGAACAAGTCTCTCCCTCCACAACCGCCCCCCCTTTTTTTCTTTTTTGGCTTATAGCAGAGTCTGCTAGTTAGTCACCAACTGTTTGCCTTTTCCTTCTGGGCACACACAACTAGGCCACATGTCCCAGCCTCACTCTTGGGGCGAGGAACAGCTGTGGGATTAAATCTCGGCCAATGCAATGTGGGGAGAAGGGATGTGCACTCTTTCCAGGCCTGGCCAATAAAATCTCCTGCTCAGCCCTCCACACTCTGCCTGCTGCCTGCAGGGACAGTGTCGGGGTCTCAGAGACTCTGAATAGAAGGGGCCGCCGTGGAGTGTTCTGCTGACCACCACTGGACCGTGAAGTGAGCAAGAAATCAACTTGTGTTGTGTAAAGCCATTGAGGTTTGGGCAGGGGGGGCGGGATTGTTGGGGCAGTTAACCCAACCTGACAATGGCAGAGCTCTTTAACCCCTGCGACCTTCATAGACTCATGAAAACCCATGAAAATGGCCAGCATGAAAGAAAAGCAGCAGTCAACAGTGAAGCTAACATGCGGCCTGAATGGGGAGGGTGGAACTAAGCTGGAGTGCCTGCCCCTGCTCAGCCTACCCCTGCCCCTTTGAAAGGGCTGTGGTGGCCTGGAAGCCCATGTCCCCTTCCTCCTGCCTTATTTTGCAGGACCTCTTATTTTGCCTGGACCTCTTCAAAATGCGCCTACAAACTATCATCGCCTTTACAGACCACACAGGCATTGATAATTCTGTCCTGTACCATAGGGGCAATTCTACTCCTATCCTTCTCTTGCTGTCTTCTACACAAGAACATATTCTTTAATGCGGAGAGTAGTTGTACTTAGCCTTGAGACCACAGGCTCATCACAGGCTTTTGGGGGGGTCACACGATGTGCTTGTAAAAACGGTGGTTGTATTCACTGGACATGCTTCTCCTTTTTTGTTTAAGCTTAAGAATATGTCCGAGAAGCAAACCAAAAACAAAACAAAACAAAACACTGGTGTAGATTTGGCAACGATTCAGTTAATCTGATCACCGTAGCCAGAGAAACCAGGTAATTCAAGCTGAAAATGAAAATTCACTTAGATAAGGTGTTTTCAGTTAGGGCCACCCAGGAACATCTGCCAGCTTGTAGGTTGTCAAGTTTTTGAAGAAGTGTTTTATTTTCGTGGGAAGTACAAGTGTAAAAGTAGCCCTGTACTTGAAATAACCTTTTATCTCCCCACATAGCCTTGGGCAACCAGGTCCCAGAAAGGAAGCAGGCGTCCCCTCTGAAAAAGCTTTATCTCAGGAGGGGGGGGGGGGGGAGTCCCATTCCCCCCCCATCCCCCCAGCTATGCTATAGCCCTCCAAATATCTCAGCCACAGCAGAGTTGGCCGTCTTTTAGCACCTGCGTTGGTGAATCTCCCGTGGCCTCTAAATTCAATTTTTAAAAATTGACTCTAAAATTTTCCAAGGGCTATGGGATGGAGGGAAATTGAAGATTAGAGTCCAAAAGGGGCTGTGGAGGATACAGTGGAAATTTAAACTGCCTTCTATGTGCACAGCTGCCCCGTGAATAATGCTTTCGCCCAGGAACATCTGCCTTGGGCCTCACCACACCCCCGGGGTTCTGTAATGCAAACCGTGCTGGGGGATTATCCTTGTGTGGGTTCTCTCCCGAAACCGTGGCTGGTTCCAAATGGAACTGTTGGCGATCCAGAAACAAAGTGGACTCCCTTCCAGGAAGCTGTACTAAGGAGATTAAGAAACTATGGAGAGCTATGGACATTTTCCATGTTACTTAGAACTTGACCAGACTTAGCTTTAATCAAAGTGAATCAACCCACGTGAGGCAGATCAGAGGAGAGATACAAATGAGGATGAATGCTAATGCAATGGAGGCACCGAGGGCCTTACTGGTAATAGGCAAGAAAGCCTCTTTCTCCAAATGGAGAGATGCTCTACTGTGCGCAGCCATATGTCTGCTGCAATCTGCAGCCGTATGGAAGAAGAACTCTCTGGACCCCAAGGCACTATGTTGAGCATGGAACAAAATTGACAGTGCCCAAGGGTGAAAGGCATTCGCTGGGTTTCCAAGACAATCGAAACATTTTAGTAACAAAGGTGTTAGTAAATGAATATGATGCTGATTGCTGTCCACATTATTTGATCAAAGGTAAAGAATAGAGAGGTGTTTTTTTTTTCTTTTAATCTTCCAAAATTGACCACTATAATAGCAAGGGTTTCATTTTCTTTTAAAACACAAGAACACCGACATAGCCAAACATTTAACACTCTTTGCAAAGGTACAACTGGGGAGACTCTACACACACCCCAGTAAAATTGGCAGTTTTTCAAATAATGTTTGGGACTTTTCCTCAGACATGCCTTCAGAAACTGTGGCGTATTTTATGTAAGTCCTCAGGAGTGGCCACTCTCTGTGTATAAACTGCAGCTTTGATTTTTTCCTAAATAGCCATGAGTTATAAACCTATGTGTAATGATTAAGTATGTGATCAAAGTGTTTCATTTGAGGGGGGGTAGGGGGAAGGAACTCTTTAAATGTAATGAAATGAAACTTTGCTACCCAAATTAACATTTGGCTAATTTGCAAAGTGACTCTAAAAACAGTGAAGTAACAGTAAAAGGAGTTTCTGAAATGCTTTGCACTTTGGGAAAATGCTGGAATATGTGGCTTAGCCCCAAAGGTGATTTGACAGGGAAATATTTATTTGGATGTTTGTGCCCTGGCGTAACTGTTTAAAAGGCCAATATGACAGAGTTTAAAGAGGGCTTCTTGCTATTCACTTTTAGTAATGAAGGATTAGATAATCTGGGACAGCCTCCTGCTGAGGACAACTAGGAAATCACATATGTGCGTGTGGGGGGTGTGTGTGGGTGTGTGTGTGTCTCAAAGGCATGGGGAAGCCAGCAAGGCATGGTAGGATTATAGGGTCAGTATTTTGAAGAAGACAGAACTTCAAAGAGAAGAATTCTGCCTTGGGGGCAGCTTTTACTCTGTCAGGTCCAGAATGGGTGGTTCAGTAGCCAAGAAGTCTTGATGCTCACAGGAAGTCCTACGGAGTTAGGGGGACAAAAGCTAGAACACAGGGGTTGCTGCTGGTGCTGGTAAAACCAATATTTGGGGTTAAAATCCCAAAGATGTCTAGAGTAAGGAATTTAAGAATCAGGGTAAACCAGAAGCACAGGATTTATCAAAGAGATTGAAGTTCAGATGTAAACGATCAGAATTCTTAAAAATAGATAAAGATGTGCCCATATTACCAGTGTGCATAGCTGCCTGCAAGAAAGTCACTGTAACTCATCTCTAGGGAAAGGTAACATCGGTATAGGGCTAGCTTTGTCTCTATAATTTTTCAGGTACAATATTCAGTAAGTAATCAAAAATAATCAGGCACATGAAGAGATAAGACAACATGGGGGGAAAATGGACCATAGAAACACTCTGAACTACAGATTAAAAACTTCAGAATACCTATGCTTGATATATCTTAGGACATAATGGATATTATGGAGAGTTAGCCAGAACCAGAAACTAATTTTTTAAAAACTACATAGAAATCAAGAACTTAATCAAAGCAACAGCATTTTAGACACAATTGAAGAATGAATAAATTAATCAAACCTAGATCAAAAGGAAATATCCAAAATGAGCAACAGTGAGTAAAGATAATCTGAAATTTAAAAGAGAGGGAGAAAAACGTGGAAGGCAGTATGAAAAGGTATAATGGACAAAAAATTCGAGAACTAGAAACAATGAGAGAAAACTGGGCATTAGTGAGCAAATAAAATGATACTAGCTGATTATTCTCCCAAACTGAAGAAAACATCAAGCCCCATATTCAAGAAGAATCATGAGCCCCAAGAAAGATTAAAAAATAAAATAAAATTACACCCAGATACATCCTAGTAAAACTGCTAAAACTCAACAGGGAGGAAAATGTCTAAAAAAGATAGGGCAAAAAAGAAAAGAAAGATTTAGACTGACTACTGCTTCTGAAAAGTAATAGTGGAAATTGGGTGAAAATACACTAACATCTTTAAAGCAAAGGAAACAAGTATCTACCAACTCAGCATTCTAGAGCCAGTGAAAACCCTTTCAAGCATAAAGGTAAAATGCAGGCTAAAATAAAAAAAAATAATAATAAAACCTGTACAAACTCATCACCTCCAGATCTGAGCTAAAATACTAACAAGTGTTTTTCAGGCAGACAGAAAGCAATCTCAGATGAAAAGGTATAGATTCAGGAGGAATTAAGCAGCAAAATACCATCCACCACAACATAAAGTAAATATGTGCCCAAATCTAAAATAATGCTAATTGTAATAAATGATACCAATGATGTCTCATGGAGTTTAAAATATACTAAGACTTCAGATACACAAAAACAATGGTTCAAGTGTCCTAAGGTACTCATGTTGGCAGAGGTGAGATTAGTAATTTCTACAACAGCTTGAATGAACCCAGGGTGCACATGGCCATCTCTAGGAGCAACAGTAAAAGAATAAGAAAAGCTAACAGAAGTGAATACCTCATGTAAGTTGAAGCATGCAGTTTTTGTCTTTCTAGGACTTATTTCAATTAGCATAATGATATCAAGGTTCATCTTTGTCACTGCATATTGTCAAATTTCTTTCTTTTTAAGGCTGAAGAGTGTAGACACTATGGAAAACACCTACACCCTTCTGCTTTTGCAATGAAATTAGTTAATTCATAGGATCAAAGAATGGAATACTGGTTCCCAGGGCCTGGAGGGAGAAGAAAATCGGCAGTTACCAATGAAAGCACAAGCCAGCTGTACGACATTATACCTATAGTCAAGTATAATGTGTGGTGTACTTAATTAGTTGAGGGGCACCTGGGTAGCTCAGTGGGTTAAGCCTCTGCCTTCAGTTCAGGTCATGATCTCAGGGTCCTGGGATCGAGCCCCGCATCAGGCTCTGTTCACAGGGAGACTGCTTCCCTCTCTCTCTCTCTCTCTCTCTGCCTGGTTGTGATCTGTCTGTTAAATAAATAAACCCTTTAAAAAAAAATTAGTTGAGGGGGTAGAGCTCATGTTAAGGGTTCTTACCACAATGAAATAATAAAATAAAATGAAATAAATTAATAGAGGCAGAACTGGAATAGGTTTAAAATAACAAATAATTTCAAAAGAAAGCAGTGGTGGACAGATTAGGGCAGGTGAAGAAAAGATACATAGAGCAAGCAGGACAGATAGAAAGCAAATCACTAGATAATTGATTTAGACCAAAATATAGCAGTAATTGTGTGAATATAAATAAAATAATATTGAACAGGAGATCCTGCTGATTAAGTATGACTAAAAAATAAAAAGTATAAGGTTTGGAAAGAAAGAAAGAAGGCTTTATTATCGATAGATACTATAATAATATGTATGTCAAAAATCCAAAGAATCTACAGATAAATTATGGGAATAATAGATGAGTTTAGCAAAACTCCTGAATGTAAGAACAATTTTAAAGCCAACTTCTTCTCCTCTCTCTTTTCTTTTCTCTTCTTTTTCCTTTCTTTCTTGTCCTTATCCCCCTCCCCTTCCTCTTGGTTCTTTCTTCTTTCTCCTTTCTCCTTTCTCCCTCCTCCCCTCCCCCTACTCCTCCTCTTTCTTTTTCTTCTTCTTGTCCTTCCCTTTTCCTTTTCCTTCCCCTCCTACTCCTTCTCCTCCTCCTTCTTCTTCTAATAAATTCACATGTCAGCTTCCAAATAAAAAGACTATGGCGTCTACCTTGGCAGCTCTTTCTTAGGCACTTGGTCTCTCTCCCTCTCCCCTGCTTTCTCTTTGGCTGCCCACAAGAAAGCAGAAGCCATCTTGTGAGATAACGCTTGCAGACAGGCTCATATAGCAAAGGTCTGCTGACATGAGTCAGCTTAGAAGTGAAGTTGTTATTTTTTTAAAAAAAGATTTATTTATTTGGGAGAGAGAGAGAACACACACGTGCAAAGGCATGACCACGGGGGAAGGGCAAAGGGAGAGGGAGAGAGAGAATCCCCAAGCGGACTCCCTGCTGAATGCAGATTACTGTCATGGACCTGGTATCTGTGTCCTTGGGAGCTGGCCTGGTGCTGGGGTGAGTGGGAACCTGAGTTCACAGGAAACATCTGGTAATGACGTCCATGGTAAAGTTGGGAGCTCACTTTACTCTCCTTCTCATGTGGGGAGGGTGTCTCTCTCCAGACTGGGCTGCACTTGCTTGAAAGAAGAGAGATGAGGGGGTAGTGTGAAACTGTTTTCCTACTCTTCTTAATGCATCTTTGCTCATTTCCGTGCTCTACCCAGGTGCCATAGCCCCTCATGTGGAATGCTTACTTCTTGTGAAGTTATTTTTGTATGCAGATAGTTACTCCAATTGGTGTCTCTGAGAGAGGATTAAACGCTAGAAGTCCCTGTATTGCCATCTTGCCAATGTTAATCTCCGAGCTCACCACATTTATCTTCCATGATAAAAGTGATTTAAATCACTGTATTTGAGTAACAAATCTAGAAACTTTAGCCTGTAATCACAAAGTATTTAAAATAATTAATTAACGTCTTTGCAAATAAATTACACAGTTATACCAGAAAACAAAATACATTAAAACAATTAAAAATCTTACTGCCCCAGAGGGTAACATTATGACCAGTTATTACCCTATAAACTTAGCTATTCAATCTTCAGGTAAACAAACAACTTTTAATTTATTTCTTCAACATTCAACACTTAACAAATGTTGGTCTCTCTTAAAAGCTGCACCCTGAATACAAAGATGAATAAGATATAGTTTATGACTAAGCTACTCACATTCAATGTAAGAAAAGTAGTCAAGAGATTCATTCCCTCATCTACTCAAAATTTATTGAACACTACTAGATGATGGATGGTCGAAGATGAATGGTCTTCGTGGCCTCTGCTCTTAAAGAGCACACAAATTAGAGAGCACGATAAATTCTGATAACGTGGTCTAAATTTTATGATAAAGGACAGAAGAAGAGACAGCTGACTGCCCCTGGGTAAAATGGTAGTCAGGAGGAGGTGACAGTTTGAGCTGTGTCCTAAGAGATGAGTAGAAATAGCATCACGGACAGAGACGCAGGGGTATGTCAATAGGTTTGGAGAACTAGAGTACTTCACAGAGACCAGAAGCAAGGTGGAGGAAGACAATGAAAGATGAAGGATAGGGTCAGACAGCAAGCAACTTTTTACCATGTGCTAATTACATGGGACTTTATTGGGTTTTTTTGACATGGCATGATTATTAGACAATTTTAATGAGACGAGTGACATGTTCATGTTGTGTTTCAGAAATGAAACTCAAATGGCAGTGTGGAGGATATTCAGGAAATCAGGACAGCCTGCAAGCCCTGAGTGTGAGAGAAAGGAGGTGGTCTCTACAGAAGACACTTCAGATGGAGTCCTAAAGATACTGCCGACTAGTTATGTGTGGTGAGGGCAAGGGCTAGATTTTTAGTGGCCCTTTCCAGCTTTGGGACAAGCAAGAGCACAGACGGAAAGTTTTGAATTATGTTTACACTTGTTGAGTTTTAAATGTTTAAGGAATAACCAGAGAAGGATGACCTGGAGAGCAAAGACCACATTTGAATCTCAATAGATTTTTTAGATTTTTTTTTAATTTTTAAAATTTTTTATTTTTTTTTAATATATAATATTATTAGCACCAGGGGTACAGGTCTGTGAATCATCAGGCTTACACACTTCACAGCACTCACCATAGCACATACCCTCCCAGATTTTTGACATAAATCCATAACCTTTTTTCTTGATAAATGCCAATAAGAATATCCTCAGAGCTAGAAACTAAATGTGTTTATGTTAATGATCACCCTTTTCTAGTGAAGCCTGATAAACCTTTTAGAACAAGAGTAAATTCTGTGGGCCCTTTGGGTAATGTACTATCAGTCCTCCACAAATAGTTCAATGAATATCAAAAGCTCCTTTCCCCTTCCTGAGAGTCTGAAACATCCTCCTCTGAACATCCCACTCTTTTTTTTTTTTTAAAGATTTTATTTATTTATTTGACAGAGAGAAATCACAAGTAGGCAGAGAGGCAGGCAGAGAGAGAGGAGGAAGCAGGCTCCCTGCTGAGCAGAAAGCCCGATGTGGGGCTTGAACCCAGGACCTGGGATCATGACCTGAGCCGAAGGCAGCGGCTTAACCCACTGAGCCACCCAGGTGCCCCTGAACATCCCACTCTTAACACTGACCACAAAACAATTCTCCAAAAAACTACTTTAGGTTGAATCTGAAAATAAAATTAAGCTTATAATTTTGAAATTGTAAAGAGCTGGAACTTACCTTGAATTTATCTCCTGCATTGATCTTCTCTTCCTCCCTCATGTAGTTGCTTGTATAAAAGAGAGTCTTACTTTAAATTTGTAAATTCTCTGGCCTTATTTTCCAAAATAAATATTTTCATCATCCTGTGTGTTGCTATTTCTTTCCTGAATAGTCACCTAATTTTTTCTTCTGTGCAGACATTATTGCCCTAATTATATCATCAACTCACTGAGAGCATGTCTTCCGTGTCTTTGTATCTTCGAAGGCCTTCAGTACAGCATTGTACACGGAGTCTATACTCAGGAATATTTGCTGATGGTTATTTGATATGTTATTTTGACTAATGAAATGATGTTATTTACTATTTTTAATAAGTCAAAGTTTCAATTTAAGCTTCAAGTCTTGGATTTGAGGAATAAGATGTCTGGATTTTCAAAATGGTGCTAACTTTCTTGGAAAACACATATCATTTGCCTCACAAAATCAACCTCCTTGATTTTTTATTGATGCATTCTCTGGATAAAAAGGAAACTAAGTCTGATTCACAAAGAAGGGTGGTAACTCATGTTTTAATAGTTAGAGTGTTAATACTGGTTTTTCCCCTGCTACTTTTTCCCACAGTTTGCCAAAGAAAAGAACAAAACCCACAAAACCCACAGTGATCTCTCTCATGTCCTGTTAAGCCAACTGCTTGTCGTGGTCACCAGGTGGATAGCTAGGACATTTATAAAGGCCATAGGGCCTTTGCAATGAATTGGAAACAGGTCTCTTTTTTTAGTGAACCTTGGGACAGATGTGCACAGGCACGTTGCTATTGTCAAGAGACCTTCCACAATCTCTATTTTAGAAATTATAATTGAAGCATGCCACCAAATTAAGGAGGGACAAGGATGATTTTTGGAATCAACCAGGTCTCTTCCCTGAATATTAAAGAGTTTTGTGAAAACTACTGCATGCATGAAACCTTGCTTCTATAGAAGAAACCTGATTTTCTCCCCGGAAGGGATTAATCTCCTTGTAGATGACTAGTGGAGCATGAAGAGCCTACTCATCAAACAATGATGGTGACATTTATGGGTCTGGGCTCTGTCTATCCATTGGGACATGAAGCTCAAAGGTGGTAAAATTGATAGGATTTTAAGGTAGCTCTCTAGGCAAAATAACACAAAAGCAACACTATCTTCATTCAAACTGAGTGCTAAAATAAGCCATTTCTCACCCAGAGAGCTCCCTCAGCAGTAACTAAAGTAAGGGTGAGTGCAGAAAACGCTCTGAATCACCAAGCCTCAGAAGTCTGTCTGTATGTAGATGGATGGCCTGATTCTTTCATTGTATGTTGGTTATAGTAACATATGAAGTCCTAGGATATTCAGGACAGTTAATTCAAATGCTTCATGCTTTCTTTACTCTACTTTTAAAGGATTTTTTAAAGTACCAGTCATCCATTAAATCCATAAAGCTGATGTGTCAATTGGTCCAATTCTTTGGTTGCTGTTAAGTGTTTATTGAATAAGCCACAATGTATCAAACATAATATAGACAGAGTCCACTCTAAGCTTACAACCTAAATTGGCTTAAGCATTACTCATAAACACACACACACACACACACACACACACACACACACAGATCCTAAGCAAGCATATATTGATCAAATTTAAAGTTAGTTTGTGGATGATGAACTTGAGTGAATACCATAGGGGGAAACAGTTGCTAAAAAGGAATTTGTGGGAAGCAAGAGTCTTCATCTGACTTGGCTCTTCAGAGAAGAATATGTTAAAGTATGGCTTGATGAAAAGTCTTAAATGTTGGATGTCAATGGACTTTGCAGAAGAAGATAAAACAATCCATCTAGAAAAACAAAATTCCAAAACAAGTGCCCTCAAACTTAAATCTGAAGCAGATTTCTCAATTAAAATAGAAAACTAGCTTAAAAATTGTGCAAGATTGGTAATTATCTGGTCACTTTGATCAGTATTAATCATATGAGTAAATCTGGACATAAATAAGGTAGCATTTTCTTTCTGCCTTAATCGTTTACATGCTGTGTAATTAATTAAGCATATACTTGCACTCATACTTCTGGGAGTGTGGCTATCAGTTCAACCAAGTCATAACCCCCTCTCCAAACCTCACACAAACTGTGATGCCCAAGTCTTTCTGTTTTGAGGATCTGGAACCACATTTATAAGGTTTGTTTGCTCTGGGAAATAGAAGGCTATGTATGGGGTGGTTTGTTCCTCTAAGATGGAGATGGAACTTTGAGAAAAATCTCAAACTCAAGGCTTCTACTGTTGTTTTCTGGAACCCATTAGTATGTAATATTTATTTTCTGATACAGAACAAAAAAATAACAAAGTTATTAGTTATGGCTCAGAAGAAGCTGCTGCTTTTATGGGGGTTTAAAGAGCTTATTTTAGAAATAATGATATTACTGTGTAGTCACTACATTTACATTGGCTAACAGGCAAGATCCTTTTCCTATAGCCTTCGACTGTTTACAAAATAACTTTTACATTTATTGTCTCACTAGACCCTCGTGTTTACCCTTTGAAGTCCCTGTTAACTGTCTGTATTTAACAGATGAGGAAAACAAAGCTCAGAAGATTGACTTGCCCAACCTCATCAGTTCATACAGAGGCTCAACTTAAATTTAAATTATTAAATATATATTATAATACCCGCTAGAATCCTGAGAATAATGCTGTGGACTGTTTCTGGAGCCTGAGAGATCAATTCATAAGATGCTAAAGAGCAATCTTGAGAATGGTCTTCAAAGGTGGTGCTCCTAATGGGCTTCCTAACAAGTGGGATCTGTCATGGATTCAGGAAGGTTCCGTTCCCTTTCCGCACTTATTTAGTCCTCTCCTCTCACTGAACTGGCTGTTAGAGATGAATTAGATGAAGTGGCCAGGGCACTGCAGAAGTAACTGGAGCTTGGTCTTCATATTTGGATAAGTACTGAACCCAGAATTCTGCTCAGTGAAGATGATAGAAAAATAAAAGAAAGGTAGCCTACAGGATAAAAAAAATGGAACTTTTCCATTGTAATGACAGCAGTTTACTGGGATGAAAGCCAGAGTAGGTCAGATTTATCTTTATTCCAAAAGGTCATGGCAGTGGCTGAACTGGTAAGGCAAACATTTCTCAGGTTAGTACCATTTGACTGAAATGTTCCAGTTTTTTGAACTATAAATGATAGGGCACGATTGCTGTGGAGAATTGGGAGTGAGGGAGAGAGATCAAAAGGAACTTGTTTACACAAATTTACTCCCACATGTCCAAAAGTATGCCCCCCAAATAATCATTTAAACTGTTTCACACAAAGAATTTGTAAACAAACACATTTGCCGAATTGCTTTTTTTTTTTTAATCAAAATGAAAGAGTTAAGGGGAAAAAAACATGATTAGTGGCTTTACAGCTCTGCCTCAAAAGTATCAGATACTTTTACCAAAGAGAGGCCTCACACAAGGGGTATGGAACAACAACTTGCTAATTTAGTCCAACTGCAGACTTCTGTGCATACCTTACAAGGTATGGTTCATCATTGTTATTGGCAGACTCCATATTTGCAAATGGGACTATGTGCTAAAATTTATTTGTAACTCCTAAATCAATACCCTTGGTACTTGTGAGATCATTCACAGATACGTGCAGAGTAGTGAAAACTTTGGCCCATCATACACAATCCCATCCAAGATGGAACAAGGCAACATTTTGCCTTCTTATTTCAGCCATCATAGTATATACAAGTGTCCTTTTTGCAGGTTTTGAGTAGCAAATTTCTTCATTTTTGTGGCTTTTGTTGGTGATTTTGCTGTTTGAAATAGCCCCCAAGCATACTGCTGAAGTGTTATCTATCGTTGTTAAGCTCAAAAAAATTGTATTGTGCCTTACCAAGAAAATATGTGTCTTAGATAAGCTTGGTTTAACCATGAGTTAATGAAACAACAATGTATATTAAGTATGGTATCTTTAAACAGAAACACACATAAACAGGGTTATGTATTAATTGGTTGATGAAAATGTGACCAGAGGCTTGCAGGAGTCTTGCCTCTCAGCAGTGGTCCAGCATTTGCTAATTCTGTGTTTACAGGGACTTTGTAGAATGTACAGCTTACATAAAAAAAATGATGTCCAGCTATAGTTTTCATTTTGAGCATCCAGAATTATTAATTAGATAAAGGGTAAGAGGAAATAATTTATATTACCATTTAGAATGACAGGAGTTGAAGCTACAAACAAAATTGGGAATGTAGTTGTAGGTTTCAAAACAAACACATTTTAAATGTATAGAACCTTGGGGGATATGTGCATGTACATTTTTCAGACATACTTTTTTTTAATAGATACATAACAATTTGGAAAGTAATTCAAGTGAATAAAACATTTTACAATGTTGTGAAAGGGCAATGTTATCAAATGAAATGAGACTTCTATAAACATGTCTAAGCTGTGTCTTTAAAAGGAATCAGTATTATAACAGAGTTAGTGTTATTGAAATATAAACCCCCATGTGTATTTTTAATGCACATTAATTTTTATTTCCGAATAACAATAATAATGCTTTCCATTTGTATGGCTTGCTGTGGTTTTAAAGTCTGTTCATGTGCATTAGATCACGTTCGTCCTCAGGTAGTACTACCAAAATTTTGCAGATGAGAACTGTGAGCTTCTATGGGTTAAGTGAGTTGCCCATAGTAAGAAGTTACTAACATGCCATTGTTGGGATTAAAATTCAAAAGACTTCAGATAGTCTCCTATATTTTGTCTTGTGTTGCCGTGCCAAAGTCCATTTTTAGCCTTGAGAAATTTTGACCATCCTTTGTCTATTGATATCCAGATCCAAAGACCATTCGAAAATGTTTTAAGTGGATGGTTGTTAAATGTTTTCCATTTAAATGGAAACACCTATATTTGAAACACTACCTTTTAAATAACACATTTCATTTTACATTTTCTTCTGACTTAGAAATGCATTATATAATGACTATACTATAAGAAGTATTTACTGAGATATATATTGCATTTGTAACCTGCGTCTTATGACTCCATGCTAAAATTTTATCCCTTAGTTAATGTAGGAAATCCTGGATTGGGCAGTGTAGACTTAAGTTGGGGAAACGTGAGTTTGGTTCATATCTCACACCAAAGAACACTCGGTTTTATGCTGAGCAGAATAAAAACTCCAAGATAAGTCAAATGTGGTTACCAGTACAAATAATCTTTTCACCCTTGAACTATCTTGTCACCCTTGAACTTAAAAAAAAAAAAAAAAAGTAGATGTTGTTTTTTGGTAGCCATAATGTTGAGAAAATTTGGGGAAAAGCATTTCTTTTTGTGTGTGGGGGGGTGAATAGTGGCACATATTTACTTGCACTTGGCAGATTATCTTATTTTAAATGGATTCAACAGTCTGTGAGGGGGCAGATGTTCATGGCAACGAAAGGAGGACAAATTAGACTAAGTTAAAAAGGGAGCATACGGGAATAAATACAACATGATTATTAGCCTACAGAAGTGCTATAAGAAATAAAAACTTGACATGAATGAGAAAAGCAGGGTGATGCTGTGTATCAGGGAAGTTTAGAAAAGGAAGCCCAAATGGTAAGATGTTGTTATTAAGTGAAAAAAAAAATCTGTCCACATTTTTCAACATCTCAGGAAATACATTTTAGGATTCCATTCTCACCTGCCTTCCTCCCCTGACCCAGTAAAAAACGAAGGATGTGTGACGTTAAAGCTCAGTGTTCAAACTTAAGGATATAAAGAATTCCTCAATGGGTTGACTAGGTCAGAGAGTCATTTGGAGTGCTAAGTCATAATGTTTGTTCCTATACCATTTTCAAGGAGCAAAACATGCAGCTCGATGGACTGAGCTTGTTTTTGCTATACCCCTGCTGACTTACCTGTTAGAGAAGTTTCTATCAGAAGATTGGAAAGGTGGAAGGATATAGAATTTGTTGTGAGTTTGCTGGGGCATGAAGAAACTTGGCTTCATGAGTATTTTAAATGGTCAGGGCTAACGATGGTCCTGCTCAAAAACTCAGCATGATACAAAAGGGTAGCCAAATGAAGTGTGCAATTAGGATGCTTTTGAAGACACTGTGATATTATTGTGCTGTAATAGCCATTGTGTTATAATTACTGCTGATTTGTTCACTATTGTTTTGAGCCTCTTAATCCCTTGAAGTATCCTGCCAAAATTAGAGTATTAAAAGTGTGACTCAAACACACTGAAGATTACAAATAGCTTAGATTAGGTCTACATGAGGTCGACATTATTAAGTCAGCAATTGGATCCAAAGAGAGAATATGAAAGAAAAGAGTATCTCCAGTCTTTGGAAAAAATAGAAGTGAAACATTTTCAATAAAATGGTAAATTTAATTTTTCTGAATTCAAATAAAAGAGGCCTTATGGGTGAGACAGGTGAGACTTTGCTCCAAACACTCCACTGACAGCGATCAGCCTCCTGATGCCTCATCTGTGAATGTACATTATTAACAACATGGATTAAAAACAGGATGTGGCTCATTTGGGAAATACAGTTGTTCCCCACCCCCCACCCACCCACCCCAAGTACACTAGAGGATATTCTTCACTTTAGAAATATGTAGTTTACCCAGCAGACAAATTCCTGAAGAGTCATTTGGAAAGAAGTTTTGGTTAGTAAAAACATTTTTGTAACCATTAAAAAGGCCGTGCCAAATGTGAGGCTACATACAGTAAATTCTAATTGTATTTTTGACAGAGGTAGATTTTCAGGTCCTACATTTATATAAAGCGGAGTGGGGCTCTATGCAGAACTCTTAGTGCAAGAGTTAATCCTGTTTTCTCAAGTGCCTAATTTATCACAGAGTTACCTTAGGCACTGGGAGCATCTGGCTCAACACATACGTATTTTTCAAGTACAAATTAAGGACTGAGAATGAGGCCAGGAACGCGCCGTTGTGCGCCGCAATAGGGATGGACTCACCAAGAGGGAGAGGCATGATTATTGCCCAGGATTTTAATAAGGATAACACTCCATATATCATTAACAATTCTTCCTTCAATGTCTGGGAAACCCTCGGTCATTATATTAGATCCCTGCTTAATATTCTGCACGTGGGAACCAATGTGGGTTGAGTTGCGTTAAGCAAGTGGGACATTAAACATATACGCCTCTTTTATTGTTGAGATGTTTTTAAAGAAAGCCTGCTTTATGTGACTTATCCTGGAATAAGCCAAGACGTGTATCTGCGTACCCATTTATGTTTACCTCGTATGTTTTAAGATGGGAGGCTAAGTGAGCATTTTGCTATTTACAATTTGCTAACAGTACACAGTCATTTACAATTATTTAATCATATTGATTGTCCATGTCTCTTTATTTCTGTTTTTTTTTTTAAATCAAGCTTAATCACGATCAGCTGGTTGGGGGATGGGGCGACTGAACACATCTTTTATAAACAACTTATTTCTTCACTAATCCTCAGAAGTAACTACAATGAGGTAACGAGTGTTGGGGGAGGGGCAGGAAGAAATGTATTTCACGGGAAGATCTGATGAGAGAAAAACAAGGATGCTGCTTCTAAGATCCAGTTTTCTGATGTGCCATCATGTATTTGGATGATGCTTGTGTCCTTAAATCAGAAATAATTTGCTCAATGGACTGAAAGACTGTGTGTTCTCAGCGGAGTTTACAGGCACATGCTCAGTTGTCTTGGGAGCATGGGGAGAGGCCTGTCCATCAAGTACTGGATATAGAATATGTTAAAACACATAAAACTTGGATGAAAAGGTTTCACGTAAAAAATGACAAGCTTATGACCGTGCGTTAGCTAATGTTGGTACGTAGGGTGACCCACCAGCCACATCTCTGTTGAAACGGTCTCTGCATCTACCCTGATACGGAGAGAATTTCACTTTGGAAAATGAAACTCCAGTATCTCATGAAACATAGTTGTACTTGTCCCAAAGTCATAAAACAAGGAGGTTATGGAGATCCCAGGACAGACTCTTTTTTAGGGCACAGAAAGGTGAAAGACAACGTGGCCCTTGTGCACCTCCAAGGTGACCACTGACTTTTCTCTTGAGCACTGCCTAATTTTTTTTAAAGCCCTTAAAAAATGCCAACATGCAAATTGTACATAAAATATTTAAAATGTGAGTCCTCACTTTGAAAAGGTGAATTAATGAATTCATCAATCAAAACCGTGAAGTTCTGAAAACCTCTAATTTACTCTTGTTATAATTTAGTAGGGAAAAAGTAGCCTTCCGCAGGATAGCTCCACAGAAATGTAATTAACCTTTGCTTTAGATGGAACAGGTGGGACAATTCATAGAGTAAGATGATAAATAAGATACACATATACATATGAACCCACACACACACTCTGACACATAATCTTACAGGGTTCTTCCTCCCTGAATTATTGTGAGGATCCAAATTTGAAAGTGCCTGTGAACTGTACATTACCCTCTACAGATAAGGTATTGCAATAGTTATTTTTAGATAGAAAAACAGATGGATAGAGGCAGATGCTTATAAAATATTAGATAATTATTTCTGTTATGGAAAATGAGACATTTTCGTCTTTCCTGAATTTCCTAATGATTTTCAATTAACATGTATTTCTGTGAAATAAAACAAAAGGAAAGATCAATGTTCCATATTTTATCAGTAGGTACCACATGTATCATGGCAATGGTATCATATCTTCGAGTGTAAAAAAAAAAATCTTCGAGTGTAAAGAAAAAAAAATATAGTCAGACAAGTAGAGTGCTTTCATGGGGACAATGGGTCAGAGTATTTGGAACTGAGACTGTCCATAATGTAGGTCTGATTCGGTTCAAGAAAGCAGGGAAGGTGATCCTCTTGAAGTAGGTTAATTAAAACAGGACATTGTTAGCTCTTCTCTACCTCCCAACTTCTGAGTTAGACTGTTTCCCCCACAATTTCTCACTAAACTTTCAATTTTCTCTCCTTTGTTTGAGTGAACTTGGAGTTCATTTAAAGCTGATGCAGGCCTATGTTAAAGCTTGACAAGAGCTTAGTAGGAAGGCAAAGACATATCGTTTCACATGGACCGCCGATGCCATACAGAGAAGAAAGATTTAGTCTTCCAATTTTTACAAGTTATTGCTCCTTTAATTAATTTTACTTCCACAGGTGAAAATGGATGTACCATTTCTGGGAAAAGAAAAGAGTCCAATTAATAGTGGGATATGTCATTACACTGAGAAGAAATGAATATGCCTTCCTTAACATAAAGAACTCATATATTCTTGTGGGTCTGATTTATTCCTAGGTTTCTTGTCTCTCTCATTAAGGAATTTTCTAGACCACTAGGGTTCGTGTGTGCATATGTGTGCATTCATGTGTGTCCCATAACAGAAATATAAAGAATTTAATATTCTTTTTTTCAATACAAGTATAGTTTATATTTCAGTATAAAACCTAATTTGACTAAGCAGCTAGGATTTATGCATTTTCTAAATTCATTTGCCTTAGTAGAAGTAAGTAAATTCAGATCAGAGTTTTAACAAGTTCCTCTTCCTTTGAATAAAACCTTTCTCCAAATGATTATGTGCTTAGTAAAAATATATATGTAATGTGGGAGATGGAAAGATTTTAATAAATCATAGTATTAAATGTTCCCTTTAGAAAAGGACAGAACAAGCCCAAAAAATGTCTCTTGTTTGAGGAATCTAATTGTAATTAGAAAGACTATACAAATGACTATATATATATATATACACACACATATATACAGGCATGTATACAGATACAAATATAACAACAGACTTTAAAAGGTTATATACGTGTGTATGTTTGACTTTTATTAGGGCTAGTTGTGTGTGTGTGTGTGTGTGTGTGTGTGTGTGTGTGTAATGTATGATAAATTACACATCAGAAAGTTCCTGGAATCATTCTCATTTCTCTCCCATCTCACATATACTTTGTTCTCTGAATTTTTTATTTAGGGAACAGGTATTTCGTGGGAGATGTTGTTTCTGCCTTGTGTTGATTACAACTTTTGTCTTATTGTTTTTAATTGGTCCCTGCACACTGACTCTGAGGCTCAGAATGTGATACAACTGTTTTTCTAGAAGCAGTGAGCAAATATGAGACTGTGTAGGTTAGTCTTCTTGGTTTTCTTCTCACAAAATTTACAAAAAAAAAAAAAGCAAAACTTTAGTTTTTATTACACCTTATAATTGCTCAGACAAAAATGGCCAGAGTGCCATGAGTGGTGCATTTGGCTAGCAAGACAGTTTCATGCCGTAATGAGATTCCCCCCCGTAGGAGGGCTATGAACTGCTAATTAGCATCTATGACCTAATATTCTCTAGCAACCAAGAGTAATAGCAGTAATTTCCAGTTTTATGCAAAGTACAAGTCTCCAATATTACCAGCACTTCTGTTTCATTTGTAATTAACTGCAAGCAATTATTACAGTCAAGAAAGTATATCCTAATGCTCCTAGGTAGTAAAATAAAAAGAAATTATGTTTATAAAACTTATATATGTGTCATGCTGACTGACTGGAGTTCTTTGAAAGCCCGGAGGTTATGTATCTATCAATTAAAGTTTTCCTTTTGTCCACATTGGTATCACTCTTAATTTTAATTTGTAACTTTCAGTTCACTACTTAATTCTTTATTCTTTGCTTGAAACCAAATGTTCATTAGATTTGGTTTTGAGTTCATAGAAAAAAAGGAAACACTTAAAAGCCAGTAACTAGGGGAAGATGTTGTGATATTAGCTGCCAATGTGTTTCAAGAGGCTGGTAATGCATACTTCTTAGGTGGGGATATACTCTGCATGGGCAGAGTGGTTTATGAGGTGGAAATAAAGGACTTTTATTTGAGGTTTTCCCATGAAAGTTATACGTCTGTGAATGTCAACAGAGTTGTTCTATTAAAAAATTGACATTTAAGATGATTTCTTACTTAAGAAAAGGAGTAAAACCTTATCTACAACGGTGAAGGACTGCAATTTTCTATATGAGTGACTTTTTTCCCAGAAAATTTACCTCTTAATGCACGAAAACTGTATTTTAAATATTTTTGATGTGCATTTTCTGAAAAAAAAAATTTTTTTATCCCATGCTTTGCATCATTTTCTAAGAGCGCACCTGCAGTTCTGGAAGACACTCTTTCATGCATCAAGGATGTTAGGGTGGGTGGGTGTCCTTGGGCTTTTAATGTCCACTTGCCACATCAAGAATGGCTCTACCAGTCCGCCTTCTGCTCCATATTGGCTTCTACTGTAGACCCAACTCAAAGACCAGATTTTGTTGCTCACCTTAGCCTTAAAAAATTCTCTACCTTAGAAAACAGAATTTATATAAAATACATAATTGAATTGATTAAGCAGAGTCATCGTTATATATATATCATTTCTTGTGTTGTGCAGAGATATGATAGTATGATTGACATGTGGAGATTTTCACTCTTCCCCTCCACTGGATGGCTTTGGGTGTCTGTGTTTTTGGATTACTCTTGTTTCCTCCTTTATGGATAAATGAGATCTGACCCTGCTGTCCCAGCTTTAGGCCATCCTTGTCTCTGATTCTCACCTATTATAAAGCCAGGGAAGCAAGCAGTGAAGGAAACCATAGGATGAAGGGAACCTGTAGGACGAAGTTCAGTAAATTGTATTGCGATGACGTGAGGACACAGTGAGGAGCTGTTGGATACTTGAACACCCCCCCAAAAAAAATCCAGACTAACAGGTAGCAATATGGCAGTGCAGATATAACCTCACACCATAGAGGGACTTGCTTAAGTTGTAGTGGTGGTGGGGGGTGGCAGGGGTGGTGATGATGATATTGATTTGATACTGATTTCACTAATGTGTTTACCATGCCCTCTGGGCTGGGCACTGAGCTGGTCCATTTTCTACAGCACGGAACTGAAAGACATCTAAAATGCTCATGGTCAGCCACGATTGTTAATATTATCAATATCTTGCTTTTATATTAGAAAGTTCAGACTTTGTTTATATAATCTTAAAAAGAATACATAGATAATAGGGAAAAGAATTTGGGATCACACACAAGCCTGTTTGATTTCAAAGCTTGTGTAACTATCAAGTCCTTCTGCCTCCCAAGTATGGCAGAGTATCAGGAAAGGAAGCATTTTTCACAAGCATCAAGTCCAACTTCCTTATTTTAAAGTTGAAGACATTGAAGATCATTGTGTTGAAAAAATGTCACTTTTTGCATCCAACCTCCTTCTCTCAGGGCAGGGAACTTTTTCTTAATTGCCTTGAATATGAAACCCTTACTCTGTCTTCATTTCTCCTGCTGTCCATCTCTCCTCCTGCCCTTGACCTCATTTCTTGAAACTGCTTTTTCATAGATCAGTGGAGTCCTGCTCTTGCCAAATGCAATAGACTCTTCTCAAGGCTCAGTTCTTCCCCTGATATATTTGGAAGTAGTTCATACTGTTGACCATCCTCTCTTTTTGCACTTCTTGTTCTTCATACCTCTTGACCCTGACTTATGCTGGCTTGCTTCCTCTGTATCTGTTATGTCTTACTACATGACAGGCTCCCCCATAAGTTAGTAGTTTAAAACAACCATTTATTTTACAATTCTACATGTAGGTTGTGTGGGCAGTATTTAGCTAGGCGGTGCCTCCAGTGTCACCTGGGCTCACTCATGTATCTGTGGTTAGCTTCCAGCTTGGCTGGGGGATGGTCAGTCCAGGATGGCCTCAACCAGAATGGTCTGTCTCTGCTATAGAAGACTTCCCATCCTGCAACAAGCCAGCCTGAGCTTGGACACATGGCAGCTGCTCAAAGTTCTATGAGTGAACATACACTCCAGAATGTGTTTTGGTGGCAAACCTTCACTTCTGCTGCACTCTGTGGGCAAAAGTAAGTCCAAAGGCTGATCAAGATTTAAATGAGGGAAGGGGCACCTGAGTGGCTCAGTGGGTTAAGCCTCTGCCTTCAGCTCAGGTCACGACCCCAGGGTCCTGGGATCGAGCCCCACATCAGGCTCTCTGCTCAGCAGGGAGCCTGTTTCTCCCTTTCTATCTGCCTGCCTCTCTACCTACTTGTGATTTCTATCTCTGTCAAATAAATAAATAAATCTTTTTAAAAATAAGGCTTAAATGAGGGGAAAGAAACTCTAACACTTGATGGGAAGAGCTGCAAAATCACATTGCTTAGGGCACAGCTGAAGGGAGGAGTAAAGGAGAACTGGGGCATTTCCTGCAATATACAACAATCTCCTTGGCAAGTTCCACTTCTCTTACTAATTTGCCTTTTAAACGTAAGTTCAACTCATGCGTTACTCTTGGCCTCTTTCCCTCTTCTTTCACCCATCACATCTATTACCATGGCTTCAGTCAGCACCTGTTCATGGATGATTGCCGAAGTTCTATATTCAGTGTTTACCTTATTCAAGAGCTCTAGACTGGGGTTTTCAACTGCCTGCTAGAAATATACCTGGTTTCCCACATGTGCCTTAAATGCAACAAGTTCAAAACTGAACTCTATATTCTACCATAACTTGTTCCTTCTGTAAACTTCCACTCTTTGTCTTATGTTATTTCCCCTCTAGCCTCCTAACCTAGAGACCTCAGAACCATTTCTGATGCTTTTCTCTCCTGCTGGACCCATGTTAATCAGTCAGTGAATCCTGGTCATTCCACCTAATTGTTGCTCAGGCTTCTCTATGTTCATTTCTAATAACATATTGGTGCTTATTAGATTATTTATTGATTTATTAATTGTCTTTTACTGCTTCCCATACAAAATCTAATATAGCAAACTATTATCAGAATAGTATTTCTAAAACACATGTCTCTTCATACAGATTTTCATGTAAAAATCCTTGTATAGCTTTCCATTTTCTGGGACAAAAGGAAAGTTTACAGGTCCTTGTTCTTAGAGATCGGGTGTTCTTAGAAATCTATAAGGTCAAAAATCATATTATTTTATGTATTATTATTATATCCCCAGTCTCCAGCACCCTGCCTGACTCATAATAGTTGCTCAGTAAATATTTGGAGAAAAGACAAGTAAATGGATGATGACCAGGCAGCAGAACAGCAGTTAGAGTTACTATGTATTTTGTGTTAGAGTAAGGAAGCTTAGAGATCAATAGGCCTGGATTCAAATTTAGCTCTGCCACCTCCTAGCAGCAGACCCTGGACAGTTTATTTAAGCGTTTTGAGGCTAGGTTTCTTTGCTTTGTCCTAAAATGGAGATAATTATAGTTAACATACAGAGTTGTTGTATGATTAGCGATAGTATATGAAACTCAAATGTCAAGCTCCTTTTAATACATAGGCATAATACTAATTATCTCCGTCATTATCCTCAGTCCAGACAAGAGAATCACCAATTTCAGGTGTGAGAATATGTGACAAGAACCCATCCATGTGGTATGGGATTTAAACTCAGTGGGACTCAAAGGGCGATACTAGCCAAGTCCCAAAAAACTAGCAAAACAAAACAAACATAGAGCTCAGGGCAAAGAATCCCAGCAGGAATTCAACCACAAGGAAAGAAAAATTGAAACTAGATTGGAAGATAAAGCCACAGGGGAAGAAGTCTAGGCATCACTATAGGAAGCCTCTGTAGAATCTGAAAGGACAGGGTTGCTTGGTTCTGAAGTGACAAGCTCCTCACCCTCCTATCCTATCATTCCCAAGTCTGGATAAGAATGTTGGGGGAAATTGGAAAGGGAGGTGAACCATGAGAGACTATGGACTCTGAAAAACAATTTGAGGGGTTTGAAGGGGCGGGGGTGGGAGGTTGGGGGAACCAGGTGGTGGGTATTAGAGAGGGCATAGATTGCATGGCGCACTGGGTGTGGTGCAAAAACAATGAATACTGTTATGCTGAAAATTAAAAAAAAGAGAGAGAGAAAATCGGGGCGCTTGGGTGGCTCAGTGGGTTAAAGCCTCTGCCTTCGGCTCAGGTCATGATCACAGGGTCCTGGGATAGAGCCCTGCATCAGGCTCTCTGCTCAGCAGGGAGCCTGCTTCCTCCTCTCTGCCTGCCTCTTTGCCTACTTGTGATCTCTTTCTGTCAAATAAATAAATTAATTAAAAAAGAAAAAGAATGAATCTACAGAAGTATCAGAACAATATGGCTCTATCTGCAAATCAAAGAGGTTCTGGGGGCACAGCACACAGCTATTCCTTTTATCTATAGGGTCTTTATTAAGCCATCACTGTGTATGTTTAAGAAATAAAAAATCATAAGTTCCCTACCATCTGTGGATACACAAAAGACTCAGTCACCTCATAGGGCATATTTTAATTTTGACCTCTTTTTCTCAAATGCTACCTTTATTTTCATATTTTTGAAAAGTTTACTTTTCTTCTTTTTCCAGTTACTAAAAATATCATTCTCCTTATCAATAGGCATACAACTGTGGTTTTGATTTCTTTTTCTGCCCATTTATATGCTAAACTATGTGACCATCTTAAAGATATACAGAATAATGACATCTCAAATAACCCTCAAATTAATGTAGTTAGATAATGTATAATAACTAATAATATCACCCATAATAATATGACTTGCCTTATACTTTTATGTGTAGTGTGTTCCTAGTTATAATCTTTGAAGTAGGGAAGGCAGGCATTTCATTGGAGAGTTGATTTGATTATATAGTATTTACTTCATCCATTTTTTAATCACTGTAAATATCTCTCACATCTGGATGGCAGTTCCATCTTGTAATCTTAATTTTGATTGATTGGTAATGGCTACCTAGAACAGAGTGTTCAGGAGAATTGGAAGGCATTGTCCAGACACAGGAGCAAAGAGTGCTGTGATTGATTAGCAATGTCTGCTATGGGAAGTGAATGGGGAAGGGCAAAACCATCGCAGTGTATCTGACAAACCTGTTCTATATAATGATATAACCATTTTTTATCTACTACTTATGTACTTAAAGTAGTTACTACTTTAGCTTATTCCTAGCCTTATAGGTTTTCTCATCTAAACATAGGGAGTGAATTGACTATTTTTTCAATTCTCTCAAGAATGGTACATAATTGGTACTGTACTATATGCATAGAAGTTAAATTTATACATACAATGGATAATTTGGGACATTATGGCTTATATATCCCCAGACTGAGAAAAACTGAGATGGTCCAATAAGAAACTCAAAGGCTATCACACATATAAGTAGGAGTCAAGAGGGCATAATTTTGGTCTTCTATTTGTATGTCAACCAAATCAACCTCACTTTCATGGGTGTGTGTGTGTGTGTGTGTGTGAGTATGCATGCATATGTACATCTATACACACACTGGCATATTGTCTATAAACACACAACACACATACACAATTCAGAATTCATTTAAAGAAAGTATTCCACAGTTTTAAAAAGTTTCAAACTAAACAATTTTGAAAACAACTGAGTAAGATTTTTCTTCTGACTTTGGAAGTTTATTCTCTTCTCATTCATTCAGTATAAATTTCTCTTTATTATCTGAGATAAATTAAAGTGTTTCTGTACGTCTTGCTATTAATTCCTCTTTTCCACCATAAGAATACGGAAATTTCCTCTGATTGTCTAAGAAAATGTGGAAGATAGAAAAAAAACATCAACTGAGAAAACAAACACTAGATTGTGTAGTCAGTAGAAAAATCAGGCCCATTATATCATGATTAACAGAACTCTTGAATTAAAGGGTTGGATGTAAATTTCCATTTTCACCTTAGCACCTGGACCCTGAAACAGCTGTCCCTTTAACTGTTTACAAATCTCCTCAAATAGTGTTTCTTTTTCCTGTGTTGTGTGATAGCTGGTGTGATTAATATAATTTCAGCAAACCTGTAATAATCCAAGTGTAGATTTTGTGAATTGTGTCTAGCAGTGCCTTCAGATAGATTAAAGCTATTTGAAGCAGGATCAGCTTTTTGGTACTGATCATTTCAATGCCTTATAAATAATTAATCACAAAAAACCTTGCATTAATGCAGCCCTTAAATCATAAATTGGGACCTAGAAGCTAAATGAATGCAAAGTTCACATTCTCCAAGAAATACTTATTTTCTCACATGGCTTATTTTACACAATTTATTTGCTCTATATTTAGAAGCTCAATTAGCAGCCCAATATCATATGCATGGTGTGGAAAAAATCCTGTTATTATAAGCACCCTGCATTGCATTTATTTATTCAACGATTATTTACTAAGGTCTGGACGAAGAGAATGTGAGAGTATGAAATGGTTGTGGTCAGGGCTTTACAGCCCAGTACAAGAGACCAAGTATTAAAAGTAAATTAAAAAAAATAAATAGTCATTAGAAATTGTGATCAATGCTATGAAAGATATAAACAGTAGGGCAGGCTCCTTTGGACACAGTTGGAAAGTGCTAACTGAGGAAGTGACATTTGCCCTGGACCTTACATCTCACTATCTCCAAGGCCCGCAAGGGGAGGGTAAAGCATGAGCTAACTCTGCAGATGTGTGCTTGGACCTGAACATAGAGCTAGAGGAAGTCATTGATGGGTAACTGAAATGAGCTGCCTTTTGGTTTTCAAAGATGCCTGCAACATGAGGATTATAAATGAGCAAGAGCAGAAAAGGGAAGATGTCCTAAGTGGCAGTTGCAATAATTGTGGCCAGTGATGACTGCAGCCCCAGACAGAGGGAGATGTAGAATGGATGACTATGAAGTTTATCCAAAAGTCAGAGTTGATAGGACTTGTGGATGGATTATGTGGAAGTCGAAGACTCAATAAGGGAAAAGAAGGGATTAGAAATAATTCATAGGTGCCTGGCTTGACAGAGCAAATGGGTGATGGTGCCATTTACTAAGGCAGAGAAAACTGAGCAAAAAAAGTGCTTATTGAGAAAATAGCGAGTTCTAATTTGATGAGTTATGCTTGGGAAACCTGTGAGACATCTACATGAGATTTGGAAGAGATAGATAGATGGGGAGCATTCTAGGTGTGAAATACACATTTGTGAGTCACAGAGAGATGCCAGTTAAAGCAGTAGTACTGAATAAGGTCACTGAGAGAGGGAATAGAAAGAAAAGGATAAAAGAGATGGGATTAGAATCTAGCCCAGAATATCCCAAATTGCCAAGGGAATGTTGAAAAAGAAAAAGCTGGGGGCATTATGTTGCCTCATTTCAAACTATATTACAAAGCTGTGATCACCAAGACAGCAAGGTACTGGCACAAAACAGACACACAGACCAACAGAACAGAGTAGAGAGCCCAGATGTCGACCCTCAATTCTATGGTCAAATAATCTTCAACAATGCAGGAAAAAAAATATCCAAAGGGAAAAAGACAGTCTCTTAAATAAATGGTGCTGGGAAAATTGGACAGCTATATACAGAAAAATGAAACTCGACCATTCTCTTACACCATACACAACTCATACATAAACTCAAAATGGATGAAAGACCTCAATGAGAGAAAGGAATTCATTAAAATCCTAGAGGAGAACATAGGCAGTAACCTCTTTGACATCAGCCACAGAGACATCTTTCAAGACACATCTCCAAAGGCAAAGGAAACAAAAGAAAAAGTGAAGCTTCAGAACTTTATCAAGATAAAAAGCTTCTGCACAGCAAAAGAAACAGTCGATGAAACAAAGAGGCAACCATGGAATGGAGAAGATATTTGCAAATGACACTACTGACAAACGGCTGATATCCAAGATACATAAAGAACATCTCAAACTCAACACCCCAAAAAACAAATAATTAAGTAAAAAAAATTGGCAGAAGACATGAACAGACACTTCTCCAAAGAAGACATACAAATAGCTAACAGACACATGAAAAAATGTTCATCATCATTAACCATCAGGGAAATTCAAATCAAAACCACATTGAGATACCACCTTACACCAGTTAGAATAGCAAAAATTGACAAGGCAAAAAACAACATATGTTGGAGAGGATGTGGAGAAAGGGGAACGCTCCTACACTGTTGGTGGGGATGCAAGTTGGTGCAGCCACTTTGGAAAACATTGTGGAGGTTCGTCAAAAAATTAAAAACAGAGCTACCCTATGACCCAGCAGTTACACTACTGGGTATTTACCCCAAAGATACAGACATAGTGAAAAGAAGGGTCATATGCACCCCAATGTTCATAGCAGCAGTGTGCACAATAGCCGAACTGTGGAAAGAGCAGAGATGCCCTTCACCAGATGAATGGATAAAGAAGATGTGGTCCATATACACAATCAAGTATTACTCAGCCATCAGAAAGGATGAATACCCAGCTTTTCCATCAACATGGATGGGACTGGAAGAGATTATGTTGAGTGAAATAAGTCAAGCAGAGAAACTCAATTATCATATGGTTTCACTTACTTGTGGAGCATAGGGAATAGCATGGAGGACATTAGGAGAAGGAAGGCAAAAATGAAAGGTGGTGGGAATTGGAGGGGGAGATGAACCATGAGAGACTGTGGACTCTGAGAAACAAACTGAGGGTTTTAGAGCGAAGGGTGGTGGGGTGAGGGGTTGGCCCAGTGATGGGTATTAAGGAGGGTATGTATGGAGCAGTGAGTGTTATAGGCAAACAATGAATCTTGGAACACTACATCAAAAACTAATGACATATCTTGCTCAAAGAGCACCAATTTTTAGAGATTAGTTTGAAGGAAGCACTTGCAAGAGAAAAGGGGACTAAGAAACTAGTAACTTGGGAAATGAACCAGAAAGGTGTGTTACCATGGAATCCAAGCAAAGAAGATGTTTAAAAATGGGGGAAGCCCAGCCACGGACAATGGTATTAAGAGGCAGTTGGAGCTGATGCCGGTAGCATATGCATTAGGTCTGGTAGTGTCGGAGTTGTTCGTGGTATTGAAAAAGGCAGTGTCAAGTAGAGTAGCATTGTGTGATGGAGATGACTGAGTAGAGATGAAGGATCAATGGACCAGTGTGAGATGGGTGGTAACAGCATGATGAAATTATTTTGGAAAGGCAGGGGATGAGATGGGATTCAAAAGACAGGTTGAGGATTGGCCTATGATGAAGAGTTTAGAGAGTTCCCCACCCCCTTCGCATTGATTCTATTTTTTCAGTCAAGGGGGCATTCAGCTGAGGAGCGAGAATAATATGGATATTTGTGTTGAGAATAGAGGTTTCTCTGATAAGTTATATTTTCATTTGGCTATCCACGGGGGCAGGGAAATTGTCTAAGAAAGCCTGCACTGCTAGTGATCCACAAGATGACAGGGCAGAACAGGTGTGCTAAATCTCATTCTTTTAATTATCTGGCAGGTAGTATTGTACATTTTAAAATCAAAATGATAAAGATTGAGAAAATAGTCCAATTAGTGAATCTCTAAAATGAAATATCTCTTACTTTCAAATTTCAGGTTTAGAAACTAAAGTCTAGAAAAGGTTTACTTCTTGATTGGGCTGTAAAGAAAAAGCTAGTCACTTCTATTTAAACATTGAGTATTATTTGGCTTAAGTTCAATTTCTAAGCCCTCTGGAAAAGTTACACGGGTCTTTTAAGAAGAAACAGCTATTTTTTTTTTCCAAAGGAACTGCAATTCTGCTAGAATGGTTGAAAGTGATCTCCAACATTTCAGTGCAAATTAATTTTTATACCAGCTCTAGGCCTTAAAGCAAAATGGGGGCTGAGGGAAAAGAAGAGTGAAGGGAAAGAAAATTACTACCTCCTGACTGGAAAGAGATCATTATTAGGCCATTGTGTGTGCATTTACACACTCCTGGGGCAGGGCTCCAACTTCTGCCTCCATGAATGTGTGAGGAGCTGACGAGCACTTTATCTTATAACTTAAAACAATCTATGTAGAGCAGAAAGATACAAGGAGCCAAAACGGATTTGTCTTGTGCAAACGGAGAACTTCAGTGAGCAAAGCAAGAAACTGTGCAATCAAATGATCCAGAATTAGAGTCAAGAACAAGTAGGACTGAAGAAAAGTAAGACTTTCAGTGCTTGTGACACTTTGCTCAAAAGCCTAACTGGGAAGGCACAGGTAGATAATTCAGTAATAAATCATTGAAAGTTGAAAGTACCATGTTTTACCTTTGCTTTGAAATCTAATATTATGTAAATATGTAGAATAGTATTATGACTGAGGGTCAATCTGGTTCATTTAAATAGTGTTTTCATTATTTCATTTAAATAATTTAATGTTTTTATAGAAAACGCATTAAGTTAAAAAAACACAATTAGCTGAACTATTTGCTCTAATCTTTTTGTACCCTACGAGAAATTTAGCTGTTTATATTTTACCACAAACATTTATCAGTACTATCTACCATGTCCCTGATGTTAGTTACTGATATTTGAGGTTTAGTAAATGTAACAAAGTGCTCTTGCAAGTCTAAAACATATGACACTTTTCATATGGAATGTTCTGAAGAAGTGATTCCATTAGGACCTCTGACATAGTAGTCATAGATTTGACTTTAAACTTTCTAGCTGTTACTCTCTATTTCTATAAAGTTACAGTAATCAAATTCTTCTGAGTAATATTTTAAGAGAGCAGTAAAAGCAGGGTTTCCAAAGGTTTTCTGAATCAAGCCCCATACCCAAACAAAATTCTACAGTATAATTGCAATAATTTTGAAAAATTAGCATCTATGTTCAGGATCTGATGCTACTATCAATGAATACAAACAACACTAATAATATTCTAAATGTATGTCTGGCATCCTGCTGTATGACTGAAACCACTAACCCATTTTTCCCAAGTATTTAATTCAGTCACTTCACGCTTATCTATCTATCTATCCTTCATATAAAACAAAAATACACATTTCTGATTCAACCTCCCTTTTTGTATTGTTTAATAAGGACAAAACTATTGCTATAGGAAGCCCCTTCCTTCAAGAAATTGACAATCTTCTGATATGCAGAATGGGCCCAGTAGTGTCTTCTTTCTGTTAAGATTTTAAGGACCAAGGACAGTTACAGCACATCTGTAGGGCTCCAGATTATAAATCAGTTTTATAGTTTTTGCTAAAATATATGAATCATCATTGCCCAGTGATAATAGCAGAAATGTAATTGAAGAATAATAGCTGCTGGTTAGAAAGAATAAATTCATGTTTACCATATTCTTTTGAAATCAAACCAAAAACCTAAAAAGGAAGTCTTTTAATGTTTTTTCCAGAATTGCTCCAATGGTCCACAGAGAATTAGAACATGACACTACATGCACTATATTCAGTCCCTCAGTACACTGGGGAATGAAGTCACATGAGGAAGACAATGGAAGAGATTTGGAACATGAGCTCTTATTTCCTTTGTGAAGGCTGGAGACTAAGGCTTACCTTAGGAGAGCATCCCAACCTGGGTCTTCTTCTGGACATGCAACAGTAACTTGGGGAGGAGAAGGGAGGTCTGGGTCCAATCCCATGGGGCAAATTACATAACATATGACCCCAAAGGTCCATGCCACCACAATGCTCAAGGTCATAAGAGGGATGTTTTTGTATGGGGATGGAGGTGGCCGGGAGGCAAATTAAGTTGTTCCCTGTGAATTTTATTTCATTAGAGCTAAGGAATATCATAATCAAGCATAAGTAGCTGGAAACTTACTTTCAAGCTACCTATGAATATGCTAAGATCTCAGCCAAGCTACTGGGCTACCTTGGTTTTGGAAACCTAGGGATAGAGAGGTGAGGGATACACAAAGTATATACTAGAGGGAGGACACACAGACAGACTGGCCTCCTCATTAAAAGAGAAAAGTAGAACTGAATATCCATTCTAACTAATCTAAATGAGCTTCTAACTAATCTAAATGAGTTTACTTGTTTTGTACAATGAGAATAATATTATCTATCTTACAGATTGTTATAAGATTAGACAGTGTATATAAAATCCTTTGTGCATAGTAGATGTTCTGTCAAAACTGCTGTTAGTATTAGAGAAGTTATTCTCTAATTGGGTTTAAGAGTTTAGGAAGTGGTTACCTCCACAAACCCCACCATTCTGGAAGAGAGCTACTTAACTTACCCTCTGAGCCCCAAATTCAAGAACAGTCTCATTGAATTTAGGAAGGGAAGGGCAACAGGCAGATGACTGGGGACTCATTGCAAAGAAAGGTTGGATGGAGAACCAAAACTTCTGTCCTTTTTGGGAAACAGTAATTCTCCATCAAGAGTTGAACAATCTTGATCACATTAGAGTCAAAGTGAAGTGAATACCCTTGGGAACCTGAACAAGTTTTAGCACAACCGCATTAAGCACTCAGTAAGTAAACCTAATTTTCTCAATCAAATGAATCTCACATGGTCTAATAGGCTCATTTGCAACTGGTATTGTTGATTCACATGAATGGAAAAATAATGGCTCGAGTCCAAGAATCCAAAGGACAATGATTAGTTCTCTAAAGTTAAAGTGATAATCAAAGATCTTTTCAAAATGCTCCCTGGTCGTCTTGGTCAATTAATTGTAGAATTAAAAGGAATAGCAGTTAAATTTGAAATTTGATTATTGCTAAGTTGTTTTCATATGTGGTGACTTGCCTTTGTACCCAGGCATTTTTCTATGTATAAAATAAGAAGTCATATCAGGTCTTATGTCTTTTGCTACCTTGTTCACTTTGAGTTTTTTAATTTATTAAAGAGTCAGTGCAAGAAAAACCAATACACTGAATTTTGCTAGTAATATTTGTATGAGTATTTAACTTAATAGAAGTTATTCTGTGCCATAAAAAATAAAAGTATTGGGGCCCCTGGGTGGCTCAGTGGGTTAAGCCTCTGCCTTCGGCTCAGGTCATGATCCCAGGGTTCTGGGATCGAGCCCCGCATCGGGCTCTCTGCTCAGCGGGGAGCCTGCTTCCCTCTCTCTCTGCCTGCCTCTCTGGCTACTTGTGATCTCTGTCTGTCAAATAAATAAATAAATCTTTAAAAAATAATAATAATAAATAAAAGTATTGGGGTACCTGGGTGGCTCAGTCACTAAGTGTCTTGTCTTCAGCTCAGGTCATGATCCCAGGGTCCTGGGATTGAGCCCTGCATCGGGCTCCCTGCTTGGCAAGAAGCCTGCTTCTCCCTCTCCCACTTCCCCTGCTTGTGTTCCCTCTCCAACTGTCTCTCTCTGTCAAATAAATAAATAAAATCTTTAAAGAAATAAAATAAAAGTATCAAAGAACATAATTCCTAGGTATTGAGAAATCTGGCCATGTTCTAGGTTTAGAAAATGATTAAATACTAGTTTTTAAATGTTTTGGTTTTGGAAAGTTGCCAAATGGGTTTTGCCAAACACATTTTTCTGTCATTTCACAACCCATGTGTGTGTTTTAATGAATGTGTAATCCTTATGTTCTGATTCACTTAAACTTAACTTGACAAAATCTGTTTTAAGAATAATATGATTTCCAAGAAAACTTTAGAGCTGTCCTAAGAAGATACATCTTTAATTTTAAAAAAGGAGTCATAGTTGATGAATAAATGGAACCAATCTATAAATTTGGAATACAAATCTAAATATGAGATCCACATTTTAAATGACTTGTAACAGCTTTACTAACTCATGCTTAGTGAAATAAATAAGAAGATTCAACTCTGAGTTATCATTATGCTGTGTAAAATGGAAGGTAAATAGAAACATAGTGCATCTTTCCACTTCTATTAAACATACCAAGGAGAAAGATAGCAATGGTAAAAAGACAGGAAAAAAAATTAAGCTTATGCTCCTTTTCCATGGCATCTCAACATCTATATTACCTCCCACAATAATTTACAACTAACATATTTTAAAAGTAAGATGAACTGAAGGGGTGCCTAGGTAGCTGGGTAAGCATCAGCCTTCAGCTCAAGTCATGACCCAGGGTCCTGGTATTGGGCCCAGGGTCCTGGGATCAAGCCCAGCTTCAGGCTCCCTGGCTCAGCAGGGAGCCTGCTTCTATCTCTCTTTCCACTGCTCCCCTTGCTCGTGCTCTTTCACAGGTGTGTACACACACACACACACACACACACTCTCTCTCTCTCTCTCAAATAAATAAAATCTTTAAAAATAAATAAATATATTAATTAATTAATTAAAGTAAGATGGACTGAAAAAGAGATTGGAGGAAGGCAGTGCACAGAAATGCAAAAGGAATGTGCTCCTAGGGGAAAATTCAAGTACTAGCTGGAATCTGAAATGATTCTGGGCTGAACCTGCGATAAGGAAGGACAACCCAAAATAGTTCCAGGTTGGTACCAGCCCTTGGATCACAAGTGAAAAGAACAGACTTGCACTGGATGAAACCTTCCCTAGCTAGTTTTTACAGAAATTTTTACAGAAGTATGTGATATAAAAGTTAATGTACCTAGAAGGTAAAACCTACAGGTATATACAGTATGTGTTTACAACTAAAACAAACAATGACAACAACAACAAAACAACGACATAAAAAAGCAAGCTATCGTAAATGAAAGTCAATGGAAATGATAAATAGCAGATTGGATTCCAAAGCACTTTGGATATTGAAAATATCAGATATGGAGTAACTACATGTAAAGTGTTTAAGGAAACAAAAATATAACTTAAAAATAGGTAACCAGGGATGCCTAGGTGGCTCAGTCAGTTAAGCGGCTGCCTTCAGCTCAGCTCAGGTCATGATCCCAACGTCCTGGGATCGAGTCCTACATTGGGCTCCTTGCTCTGCAGGGAGCCTGCTTCTGCCTGCCACTCTGCCTGCCTGTGTTCTCTCTATCTCTCTGACAAATAAATAAATAAAATCTTTAAAAAAAATAGTCAACCAACATATTCTGAAAAATAACCTAGATTATTTGAAAAAGAGTCAAATGGCACCATTAGAAGTGAAAAATAAAACCAATGAAATAAAAAAAAAGCACACACCTGATGTATAAAACTGTAAGATATACAGTTAAGACACGTGTTGGTAGAATGTTACATAAGAATACAAAGAAATGAAAAAATTTAAAGAATATGGAGAAAAAAAGAGAAACAAATACTCTGTGTCAAAATGAGATTTTCTTTTTAATTTTAAACTTATTTTTTAAGTATAGTGATAATAGTCAAAGCAATAATAATAATTTTCTAGGGTGTCTGGGTGGCTCAGTCATTAAGTGTCTGCCTTTGACTCAGGTCATGATCCCAGGGTCCTGGGATCAAGCCCTACATCCTGCTCAGTAGGAGGCCTTCTTCTCCCTCTCCCACTCCCTCCATTTGTGTTCCCTCTCTCTCTGTGTGTTCTCTCTGTCAAGAAAATAAATTTTTAAAAAATCTTTTAAAAAATAACAAAAATTTTCTAGAATAGGAGATATGAATCCAGAAAAAACAAAAGGTACAACAAACAGGATAAATAAAAAAAAAAATAACTCATATTGTAGTAAAGCTTCAGAATATCAAACACGAAGGGAAGATCTTTAAAGCTTCTAAATAGAAACTTTTCAAAAGCAACAGTGGAAGGCCAGATAAAATGAATGATATTTTTAAGTTATGGAGAGAAAATAACTGTAAATCCACAATATTGTGCCTAGTAGAGACTGAAGTTATATAGCTATAAACAAAGGAATGTCAACAGTTGCCAACAATCATCAAGAACTAGAAGAGAGAGGTATGGAAAGAATTCGGCCTTAGAGCCTTCAGAAAATCCAGTACTGCCAACATCTTGGTTTTGGTGTTCTTCAGGCATCCAGACCTGTGAAAGTATAAATTTCCATTCTTTTAAGCCACCAAGTTTATGATAATTTGTTAGGAGAGCCTTAGGAAACTAATACAAAGTCTTCACCAGTAAGAACAGAAAATGAAATTAGAAATATAAGAATTGGAATGGAAGCAATAGAACTATCACAGATGATATGATTGCCAATGTAGGCAAAACCTAAAATAATGTACATAAATCATTAGAATTAGTACAGAATCTAGCAAGGTGACTAGACAGTAAATTAGTATAGGGAAATCAAATGCATATCTATATATTGGAGAGTAAAAATAAATTTTTCCTGTTTATTTTTATACCAAGAATTAACAAAAGATAAATCAGAATTTCTCAGATCTTTTTATTTTTACTTTATTGAAAACATTAGAGAAAACTATAGATTCAATATCCATCCAATCTAAATTCTAGTGGGATGTTTCGAGGAGCTTTTCAAGTTTTTCTAAAATGTGAAGAGCAAAGTTCTGAGAGTAAAAAGTAAAATAAGGATAGAGGACTTGCACTACCAGATATCTACATCTCTTGTAAGGTCATACACAGCGATTCTCAACTGGTCATGTAATCAATGGAATGTCTGAAAATGGTGGAGAGTAGTTATGATTTTCTTTTTTTAGTTAATTAATTAGTTAATTATTTCATTTATTTTTAAATTTAAATTCAAGTTAGTAAGCATATTCTGTATTATTAGTTTCAGGGGTAGAATTTAGTGATTCATCAGTTGGATATAATACCCAGTGCTCATTACATCAAGTGCCCTCCTTAATGCCCATCACCCAGTTACCCCATCTTCCCATTCACTCCCCTCCAGCAACTCACAGTGTGTTCCCTATAGCTAAGTGTCTCTTAAGGTTTGCCTTTCTTTCTCTTCTTTTATCTTATTTTATTTTTCCTTTTCTTCTCCTATGTTCATCTGTTTTGTTTCTTAAATTCCACGTATGAGTGAAATCATATGGTATTTGTCTTTCTCTGACTGACTTCTTTCATCTAGTGTAATGCCCTCTAGTTCATCCATGTCATTGCAAATAGCAAGATTTCATTCTTTTTGATGGATGAGTAACAGTCCATTCTATATAGATATACCACATCACAGTGTTGTATATATGTTTTATGTATAATATTTTCACCACATCTTCTTTATCTATTCAACCACTGATGGACATCAGGGCTCTTTGCATTGTTTGGCTATTGTGGACATTGCTGCTATAAACATTGGTGTATGTGTGCCCTTACAAATCACTATTTTTGTGTCATTTGGATAAATACCTAGTAGTGCGATTGATGGGTTGTAAGGCAGTTCTATTTTTAACTTTCTGAGCCCCCCCCCATACTGTTTTCCTGAGTCTGCTTCAGTCTGCATTCTGACCAACAGTATAAGACGGTTCCCCTTTCTCCTTATTCTAACTAACATCTGTTGTTTCCTGTGTTGTTAATTTTAGCTATTCTGACCAGTGTGAGGTATCTAGCTGTGGTTTGGGTTTGTATTTCCCTTATGACAAGTGATTTTTAGCATTTTTTCATGTGTATGTTAGCCATTTGCTTGTCTTTGAAGAAATATCTGTTCATGTATCCTGCCTGTTTCTGACTGGATTTTTTATTTTGGGGTGTTGAGTTTAATACGTTCTTTATAGACTTGGGTACTAGACCTTTATCTGATATGGCATTTGCAAATATCTTGTCCCATTCCATGGGTTGTCTTTTAGTTTTGTTGACTGTTCCTTTGCTGTGCAAAAGCTTTTTATCTTGACGAAGTCCCAATAGTTCATTTTTACTTTTGTTTCCATTGTCTCTTGAGATGTGTCTTGCCAGAAGTTGCTGCAGCCAAGGTCAAAGTGTTTGTTGCCTGTGTTTTCTAGAATTTTGATGGATCCCTGTCTCACATTGAGGTCTTTCATCCATTTTGAGTTTATTTTTGTGTTTGGTGTAAGAAAGTGATCCAATTTCATTCTTCTGCGTGTGGCTGTCCAATTTTCCCAGCATCATTTGTTGAAGACACTTGTCTTTTTTCCATTGGATATTCTTTCCTGCTTTGTAGAAGATTAATTGACCATAGAGTTGAGGGTCCATTTCTGGTTTTCTATTCTGTTCCACTGCTCTATGTGTCTGTTTTTGTGCTAGTGCCATACTGTCTTGATGATCACAGCTTTGTAATAGAGCTTGAAATCGGGAATTGTGATGTCACCAACTTTAGTTTTCTTTTTCAACATTACTTTGGCTATTTGGGATTTTTTTTTTGGTTCCATATAAATTTAGAATTATTTGTTCTAGTTATGTGAAAAATGTTGGTGTTATTTTGATAGGGTATAATTAAGGCAGTGTGAGATATCTATGGAAACTAGATATATCAAATAAGTGACATTGCTTATCAGGTCAATGCAACAAATGGTACTAGGATAATTCAGTACTGTTATGGAATAAAATGACATTTGATTCCTAATGCACATTACATTTTAAGTAAAATCTTTTATTTTTAAATTTTTTTAAAAAATATTTTATTAAAAATATATATATATTGTATTTATTTATTTGAGAGAGAGGAGGCATGAGCAGGAGAGGGGCAGAGGGAGAACCAGAATTGCTGTTGAGAGGGGAGCCTGATGTGAGGCTAGATCCCAGGACCCTGGAATCATAATCTGCACCAAAGGCAGACACTTAACTGACTGAACCATGCACGTTCTCCAAGTAAAATCTTTTAAATTACTAGGAAAAAAAAAGGTTTCTTGAAGACCCCAAAACACTAATCATAACACAGAAAAACAGATGACCATAAAAAAATTTAAAAAGAATCACAAAATGTGAGAAGGCATTTCCTAAACAAATAACCACAAACCATTAATAGCTATAGCATATAAAGTATTTGAGTCAGGGCAATAAGAAAAAAGATAAGCAACCTAATAAAAAAATGGGCAAAACATAAAAGAAGTATTTTATAGAAGATGTATAAATGACAAATAAGCATATATAAAAATGCTCAATCTTATCAGCAATGAGGGAAATGAAAATTAACAACCCAACAAAATTTCATATTAAAATGGTAAAAATTAAATCTGGCAATATCCAGCATTAGAAGAATGTGGAACAAAGGAAAAATATCTACCACCATTGGGGATGTAAACTACTTGGAAAGCAATTTGGCAGTATGTTGAGCTTTGCTACCCATTACATATATAGAGCTAAACATTCTATGAGCACTTCTAATGTGATGTTTTTTATCCAATTATTTCATTTAAAGAAATTTCTGGTTAATCTTGTTAAATTTATTTCATGATCCAATAACAACTTCTAACCCATGGTTTGTAGAATCTCATTTGTTATCCTGGAAAAAGATAATTCAAAATTTTCATAATGACATTGTTTATAACACAAAAAAGGAAATTGAAAACAACTAGATTTTCCACCAATAGAACAAGAAATATTGAAATTGTAATATATTCAGACAAAGGAATATCACATAACAATGAAAATGAACTACTGCAAAAGTCAATGAATCTTAGAAATATTACTTTGAAGAATGAAAACAAGACATGGATTAATACTTACAATATAATTTTTTACAATATAATATAATATAACATAATTATTATATTAATTATTATAAATAACAAATATAATAAATAATTATATTAATTACAATATAATATAATACTTAAAATATAATTTTTGAAACCTAATACAGAAAAAAGTAAATAATCTAAATTTTAGATTATATACACACATCATTAAACTTTTAAACAGAAAAAAACAAAGGGATGCTAAATCAAAAATTCAGAGTAATAGTTACCACTCAGAAATGAACTCAGAAAAGTATGCATATGGCTGCAATGAAGTAGTTCTCAAGTCAGTGAGTTGGGTTATTTCTGTTTATTACTTTACTTACAATTTACCCAACTACTATATATCCAATGTTATATAATTAAATCTTTTTTAAAAAGCTAAAAAAAAAACCCTCTAAGAGTCCAAGGTTTTGAAATCTGAGATGTCATTGAGGTAGATGCTAACACACACTTCTAAATTTCCATGAAATAATAGAGGGCAGAGGAGAGCTATGCAAGAACTTTCTGGCAGGTTTATTGGATTCTGAATGAGTTACAGAGGGAGGTGTATCTCTCGGGACACTTTAGCGTGAGTTTGACAGTCATACGTCTTTTGTGGTTTGGGAGTCGTCTTGTCTAAGGCAAGGATTGATGTTCAAGGGATGGATTAGATGACTTCTTTGATCCTCTTCAGCACATGATCTTTGGTCTTTCAGTCCTGCCTTGACAACAGCACAGCCTCAGTCTCTGCCTCTCTCTACCTTCAACAGTGTGCCCTGGGATGAAGGCATTCTATTTTCCCATAAATGGTATCTCTTGGACAAAACATTCATCAGAGGGGCAGATAAATCTAACAGCCTCAACTATCAACACTGGACTTTGAACTTTTCACCTTCCTCAACAAATGTTATTGTCTGTAGGGACTAAAGGGAGTAAACACAAACACATTCGTACTATGCATTACTATGTTAAATGTCTACATGATGTACTTACCAACAAAATATTAAGATAGGTATGTATTTCAGCAAATATATGTATATAACTAAATGTATATACATGCATATTATACATATATACAGGTATACATGAGAAAGCAATTTGTAAAGATGACCCTACAACTAATAACCATGGTTTTAGAGACTAAGAGTGGTAACATTCATATTGCCAATCCTTGGTGTCAATCTTTGATCTTGATCTTGATCTTGATCTTGATCAAGGAAGCCAACAGCTCAGCATCCTTAGCTCCCAAGGATGCTTCTGCATGTACCCTAGGCTCATTTCACTCCAGCTACAAGAAGGAACTTCAGAACCCAAAACCATTCAAGGGCGTCTCGCTTAGATCACAACTACAGGAATACATACACTACTTCATTTAATAATAAGCTTCTACTTCAAAATAATTTGGGGTTCAGGTATACAAGTATCTTCATACTGAACTTTTTAGGCTCCTCAGACAATTTCAGTAATCTTCCCTACACCCCATTCTGGAACTTTACACATTAATATACAGCTTTGTTTCTCACAAGGTATTTTTATTTTGTGATTTAGGGTGACTTCATGAAGTTATTTTTCTTTAGTTTCTTCCATTTGGAAAATCTTGGAGGTCTTTAAATATCTGCTCACAAGCAGAACATAAAACAAGTTTGTTTTTTAAAGAAAGGAAATTCCAACTCCCTTGAAAATGTCTCATTTATTATTTGGGCCAGAGAGAGGGGGTGAACTCAAGAACTTTTTTTTCCTACTACAGTAGAAGATTTTTTTTTAAAGATTTTATTTATTTATTTGACAGAGAGAGATCACAAGCAGGCAGAGAGGCAGGTAGAGAGAGAGGAGGAAGCAGGCTCCCTGCTGAGCAGAGAGCCTGATGCGGTACAGTAGAAGATTTTTACAATAATGTTATATCTGTATATTAATTGTGTCCTTAAAATGAATAAATAAAAATGGAGTAAAAAAAAAAGAAATCATTGGAATGAAATGAGACATGAGCGATGCGTATGCTGTAACTCACATGACCACAATTTTTCGTTTTCAAGGCAAATGTCTGTGTTCAATTTGCCACTGGAATCTTAGAGCAAGCATCATACTTCCCTCAGCTACCCCCACCCTTGGAGCCACAGCCAGCTGCAAGACAGATTCCCACCCAGACGGAATGCAGGTGAAACATCAATACAGCAAGAGTCCGGGCAAAAAAGGGCATGTGGAGTTTGGAGAGTTTTAGAAAATTTTATTGCAGGAACACATGTGTTAGTGCAGCAGATGGAAGCAATTATGGCAGGAAAACTTTGCCCTATCCTTTAAACCAAATTCCAATAGTGTGAGCTCAGGCTAATGACTATCCTTGAGGACAAGTAAAATCAGACCACAGTGAGTTTTGAAGATTGACTTCACATCGCATCAGGTCATGATCTGCACTGCTAAAAACTCATCAAAACTTGATACTATCTCTACCTTATTTCTAATTGGAAAGGGATGTGACCTCAAACTCACTCATCTAAAATTAACATGCTTTCCTGTAGTCTTGGCTAAAAAATCTCATCTGACACTGGTATTTTATAGTCTGACTTGTAGGAAGTACAATTATGATTGCTAATGAATTGCATGATTATTCCAGATAGGAGACATTTACTTTGTTTGGATATTTCTGTGCCTGTAGTCCTTTATGAAATGTGCTTCTTCTCTTTGAAGGATATAGGCAGATACCTGACATCTCCCTTCATAAATAGTATCAAGGGAGCTAAGATGAAGAAAATAAAGCAGAATGAGGTTGAGTGCTAAATCTGTGACCTATAAAACAGTCAAAAGGATTAGAAATAAGTCCAGCCTCATGAACTCTCTTGTCTAAGGGTTTATTCTGCAGACCTAGGCACTAAAGTAATTTTTCTCCCTCTTTGGTGTTATCATATGATTGTCTCTCCTTACTGGCGACTCTCAAAAAACCTGGCTGGTAGTGATTACGGATGAATAGATGGGTGTTTGTTTTACAGTGATATAGTATCACTTGTAGGAGTATTTTAACTCCTTTACTCTCAAGGGATCACTAGCTGAAGGATGTATTGAAAAAGGAGCAGAAGAACTTGGAGAGTATGAAAACTCAGGGTCAAAAAGGAATGAAGTAGGTTGTTCAGCTTCTTAATCAGTCTTCTGGCAATATGCACAGGCTAACTTCCTATTGAAAGATGAAATAATTTAGATAGTTCAGATTTGACTTTTAAAATATCTTGTTATTCTAAGCAGAGGAGTGAATGATTATATAAGCAAATATCGTATTGGTGTTAAGCTAGTTAAAGACCCAAGGCCAAATTCCAAAGGTAGGTCAGGCAATGATGCCAACTTATTACACATACATAGCTGGGAGGAGCCTGTGCCCAGATTCGTGGACAGAGCATAGACCATAAGTTGGAAATTGCAGCTTCCATTGCTGGTTCTTCCATCCACCAGACTTGCTACTTTGAGCAAGTGACCTTACTTCTCCAGCTCTCAGTGGCATTATGTAAAATGGGAATAACACCTGCCCTGCCTATTTCAATAATTACAAAAATGAGAAAATACATTTGAAAGTATAAATGGAAGTGTGTTTGCAACTTTAAGATATTTCAACTTCAACTTATGCAAAGTGATACACACTCAGTAGAAACCATACTCGTGTAGTATGATCCTCTCTTCAGTCCACAATCATGAGGGTCAACAGTCAATACACATGCAACTATTTTGCACCCATCAACCCTTCTGTTTTCACTTTCGGTACAGTATTCAATAAGTTACATGAGATATTTGACTCTTTATTATAAAATAAGCTTTGTGGGAGATGATTTTCCCTAGCTGTAGGCTAATATATGTGCTCTGAGCACATTTAAGGTCAGTTGAGCTAAGCTCTGAGGTCCAGTAGGTTATGTATATTAAAAGCATTTTTGATTTAATGATATTTTTAAACTTACAATGAGTTTATCAGGAGGTAACCCCATTGTAAATTGAAGATATATACATGGTTTATAGTGAAAAGCAACAGAATCTCCTGCCTCTTACTTTCTAGTCCCTTATTTCTTCCTACCCAGAAAATCAATTTCAACTCATTTGGCTATTTGTAATTTTATTTCTAACAATATGATTATTCTACTTTTTATTAATTCATCAATTTTAGACTTTTTCTATTGACTTCCTGTTACAAATAATAAAGATTTAGCCCCTTCGCAACATATGGCCTCCACATGTAGAAAAACCATTGCCCATCCTCCTAATATATTTAAATTTTGATTTGGGGTATTGTTATAAATGTTCTAAATGTCATTAAATATAAATATATAGATATTTTTCACAGCTGAACACCACAGTGTTATAATTATATTTCCTTTCCTGTCCAATTTTTGTTTTCCTGGAGTTATAGGGATTTTTTTTTCAGTTGCTTTTCACCATAAAGGATTTAACTTTATACTTTTTATCAAAGTAAAAACCTCCACCATATATTCTTTCAAATTCATTTTTCTGAATTGGAAGCAGTCCTGTTGGAGTTGTTCATTTCTTTCTTCTAATCTGGAAAAGCTGTCCTAGGTCATCATGGACTTTTTCATGATCAGCCTGAGTTTCTTTTTTCTCTTCTTGAGGTAATTTTCTCTTGAGCCATCTTTTATTTCCTTAAACCTATGTTTTCCTCTTATTTGTGCCTGCTCTGGGAAAGAGCATACTGGAGTTGCTTTTATTTTTTGAGATCTTACTTATGTAAAAATATCTTTATTCTACTTGCTCTCACTGATACCTAGTTTGGCTGGGTATACAATTTTAAGTTGAAAATTCTCATTGCTCAGAATAGGAATGTTATTACATTTTAGCTTTCAGTCTTGCTGTGGTACACTGGTGCCATCCAGTTTTCTAATTCTTTCAATTTATCCTGCTGATTTTTTTCTGACTTTTTTTTCTTACCTACAATAATTTACATGCAGATTTTTATACAACATGCTATGCATTTCATGAGGCATTTCAATCTGAAAATCCATGTCCTTCTATTCTCAGAAATTTTCTTTTATTACTTTTTCATAACCTCCTTGATTTTCTCCCTATTTTTTTCTAATTCATCATTGCTTTGTCTTCTTGGTTTATTTTTAGGATGATTTCCTTTTCTTTTACTCAAATTTCTGCTTCAACTTAAAACTTTTTCTCAGTTTCAGATTTGTCCCTTGTGTGTTTTTGTTGTTGTTTGCTGACTTGTTTTTAGTATCCTACCCTTGTTCATCCTACCTTGTCCTGAAGCTAATAGTGTTTCCTTTGTTGCTCACTCTTTAATGTTTCCTGAATTGTTATACAAAAATAAATTCTCTAAGGATATAATTACTGATATTTTGGATGCTTTCTCCTGCTCCTTGCACTGCGTCTGTTTCATACAAATTTCCCCTATCTGTTTATCTGAGATTGGATCTTTCTTGTCAAAAGCATCACATGAATGCCTACTGATGTTAAGCAATCCACTAATTAATAATACCAAATTGTTGAAAAGCCAGTTTGAAAGATCTGTGTGTGAAAACAGCATTCGTCACCTGGTGAGCTTCACTGTAGGATGGTTAGGAGGAATTCTGGCCATTTTGATGGGAACTTGAGATATTGGAATCTCAAATTCTTTTTTTCTTCTAACAATTTCTCCAGAGATGAATTCTCTTCTATCTTTAGGCTTGGCTGCCCACTTGCTAGGAACAAAACAGAGGGAAGAACCTTGAAGTTTCACTGTGCAATGTATTTACTTTCTCTTATTTTTTTTCATTTTCACATTGGCACCTGACCTCCACTTTCTACTGTGCCTAAGATCCAGACTCTGATGACTCTGTGGTTTAGTTTCTTCAGAGTATATTTTATTTATTTACTTACTTACTTACTTATTTATTTACTTACTTACTTATTTAAGTACTTTTAATACCCAATGGGGGCTCAAACTCACCACCCCAAGATCAAGAGTCACTTGCTCTACCGGCTAAGCCAGCCAGGTACACTTTATTTATTTATTTTTAATTGAAGTGTAGTTGACATAGAATGTTTATTGGTTTCAGATGTACAAGATAGTGATTTAACAGTTATATACATTACAAAGTGCTCATCACATTAGAGGTATTCACCGTCTGTCACCATTCAAAATTATTACAATATTTTTGACTATATTCCCTATGCTGTACTTTTTGATGACTTATTTTATAACTGGAAGTTTATACCTATCATTTGCCTTCACCTATTTGCCGATCCTTCGCCACTTTCTAGCAATCACCAGTTTGTTCTCTGTATATATGAGTCTGTTTCTGTTTTTTGTTTGGTCGTTTGATTTTTGGTTTTGGTTTTTAGATCCTACATATAAGTGAAATCTTATGGTATTTGTCAGAGAATAAACCTGTGCTTTCTTAGCAGGATGAAGGAAGAGTATTACCATACCAGGGATGCAGCAGAGGGTGGGGGGATTGGCAGGATCAGAGGGTCTAACTGCTTCTTACGTAGGTATTCAGACTTCCAAGTAACCTTCCTAAGTTCACCCCACCTCTCACCCTCATCTTCTAGAAGAAAAAGCCATTGCCTTCGTCCTGGGTCTTTCTGGTTTTCTTTCACATGAATAAACTTGGTTTTCCTTGGTACCCCTTTCTAATAGCCCTTGGGGTTCAGCTTTCTTTGGCCTCCTGCATCAGTTACTTCTCATCTGTTTATTTTCCTTCTTCCATGTGTGCAAGCACAACTCCTATCCACTTTCACCTTCCCCCCTGTTCCCTTTGTATCTATGAGATTATACTTTGAAAATTCCTTTACAGTATTTTTAAAGGGGTTTCAGAAATATGGATGCATATGATTATGCCACCACATTTAACTAGAAGTCCCAACAAATTATACTTCTACTGCTTTTGCTGCTCACATTTTGTTGCTCATGGTTACTGAACAAGCTCATAGAATAAAGCAACTCTAGGTTGGGCAGTGGAAAGGAGAGGACATTCATCATATCATGTCTATATGCTATATGCTAGGTGCTGTGCACATAAAATCTTATTGGATTTTACAATCTGTATTGTTCTGTAATGACCATTTTACAGGTAGGGAATCAAAGTTCATAAAAATTAAGTAATATGGCCGAGATCACAAAGCTAGTGACAGGATGTCTCAATTCAAAGCCTATGTTTTTCTCAGTGTATCTGTGATTGGTCACCAAGTAATTTCTCTCAAATGCAAGGGAATGTCTAGAATGCCAACTTATACCACCACTGTTGCACAGAATTATAAGCACCTTATATTTCACTAATTGTTTAAGTATTGATTTATTTATTTGGGAAAGAGAAAAAGAGACAGTATGCATGTGATCAGGGGGAGGGGCAGAGGGAGAAAGAGAGAATCTCAAGCAGACTCCATGATGAGCACAGAGCCCAATGTGGGGCCCTATCCCACAATCCATGAGATCATGACCTGAGCCGAAACTAAGAGTCATATACTAAACCAAATGAGCCACCCAGGTACTCCTCAGTATTTTTTTTTTTTTTAATGTTTAGTGCTATCTCAAAGATATTCTTTTAAAAGTATTCTTTAGTACACTTCTAAAGTATACTTTAGAAGTAACATTTGCTTGACTGATTACCAGAATGGGGGGAAATCTACTTTGGTGCCTTGTCTTCAGGCTTGAGGTTTGGGTTTGTTGTTTTAACTCCTTCATATCAGTTGAGTTGCTGTATAATCATGCAGCGTTCTCAGGAAGCCAGATGTCACCAACCCTAGAGGCCTGTCTAAGAAACCCAAGACGAAGTTTCAGAAAAACAAAGCTCAATCGGTATGGGATATTGACTTCCTTATCTTAGAATCAGAAAACCACAGTCTCAAGCTAGAGGCGAAGGGAGGGTTGAGAATGTTAGGGTCCGTGATCAAAGGAACGAGACTGATGCAAAGCAAAAGTCGAGCAAAGCTTTATTTCGCGCCAAGCATTGAAAATCAAACCGACCAGTCGGGGCCGTCTCTTACAAAGAGGTGGTGACGACGACCAGGACACCAACCCCGACGATGCTGCTACCGACAACGACCCTTCCCGGCGACGCTACTCCTGGCGACTGCAATGCTGCTCCCGACGCTCCTGATGCTCCCAACGACTACTCCTCCCAGCCTAACAGACTAACTTTTATAGGGGTGGTGTTGAGCCCGGCCCACACACAGGTGGCCAATGAGATTGCAATACACAGGGAAAACTGCACAGTCATGCTAGGTCGGCAATACGGATGACCAATTGAATTTCAATTTACCACAGTAAATATATGTGCACCCCACTGATTGGATGTCTCCATCCGGCCTGGCCCTCCTCTGTATCCGGGGTTTGCAAGTAAGTTCTCCGGGAGGGGCAGGGTCAATCCAAGCTTACAAGGAAATGGCTCCCTCTGGCTAACCAGGACCTTACAGAGAACATGTCCTCCAGAGCTGGAAGAGCTGGGGGGATTGAGCTGAGAATGGAAAATGAGGCACACTCGCTGATCATATTCTTCACTAGCTGCTTTTTGCCTGAGGCCAGGAATGGTGTAATGTGCTGGGTTTTGTGTTTGTTCACTTGTTCAGCTCTGTCTATCTCACTGGTTCCATTATTTGCCACACACTGAAGAGGAGAGCTTTTCTCTCTTAGGCCCCTCCCAATATCTTTAGTGCCAGGTGCCTGAGGAATACAGAGTTAAGGGCAGCATCCATTTTAGCCATTCATGTAGAACTTTCTCCTTCGATTTGATCATTCATTGATCCTATGAGAAAAAGCCCACATAAACTTCATCCTTATGAAAGTATGGCTCCTCTCTTGTCCATTTCTCTTTTTCTGTGTTTTGCAGTACCACCTCTTACCTTATCCCTAGCCTGTGTGTGCACACACAGACTCATATACATAACAGAATATGGATATAAATCTAATGCTTCCTCCCAAGATGCCCTAACTTAAATATAGAAAACAAATTTCTTCCATTTCTTTCAAGTAAAATCTCTTCTGAGTGAAGCTATATATGTCCTTATTTCCTTCCATTTAAGGGAGACTTCATTCAGAATGGAGTTTTTTTTGTTTTGTTTTGTTTTGGTTTTTTTAATCTTTAGTGAATATGCTTCTGGATTCTAAAATGCATTAGGGCTTTCATTATTATTTATAAAGACACATATGCACAAATAGTTAATATATTAAATAAAGACTATAATATACTTCTATAGACATTGTTATGGCATGGAGTCGAGAGAACTAATTTTATTTGACACTGTCTTTTTTTTTTTTTTAAAGATTTTATTTATTTATTTGTCAGGGACAGAGGGAGTGAGAGCGAGCGAGCACAGGCAGACAGAGAGGCAGGCAGAGGCAGAGGGAGAAGCAGGTTCCCTGCCCAGCAAGGAGCCCGATGTGGGACTCGATCCCAGGATGCTGGGATCATGACCTGAGCCGAAGGCAGCCGCTTAACCAACTGAGCCACCCAGGCGTCCCAATTTGACACTGTCTTTTAGCAGAGCAGAAATGTTACAATCAGTATGCCATGTATAAGGAATGCAGGGTGGAGAAGATAAAAATACACGAGTAAGTGTGTGACAGCGAGTCTCCTGACATGCTGCTTTATTATTACTCTTAATAAGAATGTTGATAGGGTAAGAAGTATTTCTGCCCTGGAATAGCCATATAATTATTTCTCAGCTGTGTTATGTAAAGAAAAACAAGTATTCAATATGTTTCATATTGAAGTATTTTAATCTGACCATATTCCCTCCCCCAGAAATAAGACTGGGGAAAAGAAACCTCAAAGCAACAAAATAAAATAAAAATAAATGCCCTGGCTGAAGAGAAGACCTTGTTTCACCAAGTGTTTTGTTTTTTTTTTTTTAAAGATTTTATTTATTTATTTATTTGACAGAGAGAGATCACAAGCAGGCAGAGAGGCAGGCAGAGAGAGAGAGAGAGGGAAGCAGGCTCCCCACTGAGCAGAGAGCCCGATGTGGGGCTCGATCCCAGGACCCTGAGATCATGACCTGAGCCGAAGGCAGCGGCTTAACCCACTGAGCCACTCAGGCGCACCTCACCAAGTGTTTTTAAGCTGATGAGAAAAACTGATGCAAAATTCACAGTATTAAAGGAATGGGGATGCTCTGGGGACAGAAAGTCGATTATGGTCTTTTCACCTTTGTATTGTTGATGCTAAATGCAGAGCAGGTTGATAAGTCAGAAACTGCTGATGCTGTGTGAGGCCAGGTGAGGAATCTCTGAGATGATTTATGGTGGGCTTAAATACATGGTTAGTGGGAAAGAGCCCCATCTCACGTGTGACTGGTGTTGGTAGTTCTCCATCACAGCACCTCTATGGGTTTTCCCCAGTTTTACATCTTTATTCAACATTTTCTAGGAGCAATTCTTTCACCTCCTGAGTAATAAAAAAAAGCCATTTTTTAGTTATAGATTGCCTATGATGTGCCATGATCTGTTTTTGACACTTGACTCCTGTTGTTCCTTTTTTTTTTTTTAGATTTTTTTTTTTTTTTTATCTTGACAGAGAGAGAGAGATCACAAGTAGGCAGAGAGGGAGGCAGAGAGAGAGAGGAGGAAGCAGGCTTCATGCTGAGCAGAGAGCCCGATGCGGGGCTCGATCCCAGGACCCTGAGATCATGACCTGAGCCGAAGGCAGAGGCTTAACCCACTGAGCCACCCAGGTGCCCCAGTTTCCTTTTTTTTTTTTTTTTAAATAAACTTTTTTTTTTTTTTTAAGATTTTATTTATTTGACCGAGAGAGATCACAAGCAGGCAGAGAGGCAAGCAGAGAGAGAGGAGGAAGCAGGCTCCCTGCAGACGGGAAAGCCCGATGCGGGACTCGATCCCAGGACCTTGAAATCATGACCTGAGCCGAAGGCAGAGGCTCAACCACTGAGCCACCTAGGTGCCCCGACTCCTGTTGTTTCTAATCCTTAAGATAATCCTGCAAAATGGACATTCTTCCCATTTTAACCAAGAGAAGACTGAGGTTCCAAAGGATTAAACAACATAACCAATAAGTGATAGAAGCACATCTCAAATCAGGTTCATTAGACTCGGAAGCCTATGCCTTTTGCTACTACATTAACATATACTCTTTTTAAATTCAACTTGGGAACTCACTTACTATAATGATTTCCATAAAATACCACAATTTTGATACTGGGGATCATGCAGCCATGTATACACAGGTGCCTCCTGCCACAGTTTGAGTTAATATATTTATACAAATCTAGCTGACCTCAAAGAAAATTAACTTCTGAGGAAAAAGAAAAGAAGAAAGAAAGAAAGAGTGGGAGGGAGGGAGAGAGAAAGGAAGGAAGGAAAGGAGGGAGGCAGGGAGGAAGGAAAGGAGGGAGGAAGGAAGGAAGGAAAGAAAGAGGGGAGGAAGGAAGGATGAAGGAAGGAAGGAAAGAAAAAAGGGAAAAGAAAAAAAAAAACGAGTAAAAGTAAGAAACACATGCAAAAATGTAGACAAACTGAAACGAACAGAGAAATAACCAAAACAGTGTGAGTGGCCCTAAAATCAGAGCAGTTGTTCAGAGAACAAATCAGGAGCGTTCTTTTGGGAAAGAGTCTCTTTTGATGGAGAGTTGATCATTCCCATCAATACCCGAAAAGTGGACATAAGAAGAATGAGATGACCAGTGCGTGTGTGACCCAAGGAGAGGACAATGGAGACCCTGGGAAAGTCTAGGTCGGCTATGAGGGACTCCCAGAGAATCCAAGTTCTTAGGTGAAGTTGCAGGCAGAAGAGTAGCAAGCTGTCTTGGTTTAGAGGTGGGGAGGGGAAAGGCCTACCACTGAAGGCAATGAAATATAAGAAATTCAAGAATCAGAATGGTGATTGAAACAGATTTCCTTTAAGGTTTACTTGCAATCCTGACTCGCAGCCCCAATGCTGCTTGCCAGATATGTACCACAAACACTTCCAGATCCAAGTCAATGGGTGTGGGCAAGTTTCTTAATAATAAAATGGATGTCCTTATTAACATGCTGGGCAGCCCTTTCCCTTTTCTTTTGCATGTGTCCCCAGAGGTACGTGTCCTGCCACAGGTTTTAGGCCAAAATGGGAAATTCATCCTCCATCAGCACGGCCACTGTGTTGCTTAGTTAATACTATATTTGTGTCAGCGATGAAGAAAGTGACAGACCACATAGAAAAATGAAGACAGGGTATTAAAGATCAGGCAGGATGTGAGCCCTACACCTGGTCCAGGGCTGGTCGGGACACACCCTTGGGCCTTCTGTTCAGGACTCCATTTTACCTTCTTTGTGCACATTTGTGTTTTGCCACACACGGCCCTCAGCCAGAGTGTGGTGTGCTAAATGTTTGTTGGCCACAGGCGTTGCCTTATTTCCTTCATGTGTGACTGCCAGCTCTTGTAAAAAAGAAGCCGACTCTGAGTACATCATAGAGTTCAAAACGCACGTCAGAGTGTTAGGTTCCTTTTTTGTATCCTTGAGGGAAGAAGGGCAAAACATCAGAGAATGCACAGAATTCCTAAGAATAGGGAAATTGTACACACAGGAACTGGTCTCATTCTTGAGGGTCAAGTTGATGATCATCATGAGCTGGGTAGACCTGACGTTTCAGAAGAGTGAAGAAATTCTGCAGGTGCTTGGAATTTTTTTTCCCCCAACGGTGGGGGGAGAGTTCTGGGTTTTACCTAAACTAGATACTTCTAACTTAGCATCATAGTGAAACTGCTGCAGCGTGTGTGTGTGTGTGTGTGTGTGTGTGTATGTATAATTCATTGGTAAATATCAACATCAGTACTTAAATTCTTCTTACGCAAGAATATATTTCTTTTCTGTGACTGAAAACTTTTTTAAACCAGTTCCTGCCAAGGCAGTTCTTATTTTTGTTTGTGATCATTGTGAATAATCCAGTAACAGAAAGGGTGTGCAGAAACACGCTTTAAAGTCTATTTTTATGGAGAAGTTATTGAAAACACTTTACACTCTACCTGGATCAGTTCTAACACACGCTCCATATACTTCTGAACATGTAAATACTGTCATGGGACCCGTAAACTGTTGTTCTTCTAGGTGAAGCAACATCAATTATTTTTTCTTATTATGTTTTTCTTGGAGGGAGGAGGAAATAGAGCTCTCCCAATTTTCTTCCTTGATAGTAAATGAGTTTAATGGAAAAATCTCAAAATATTTTGACCCAATTTCTGTTTTGCTTAATTGCTTTAAGATACATGCAGATTAAGTGCTGAATAAAACGTTTAGCCAAAGAACAAAAAAAATTCTAGATTTTATAGGAATTGTCAAGAACCAATGTATCCTTCCTTTGTGTATCAGAGCTAGGTTATGAGACCTTAGATTTGCTCAGACCTTAGATTTTCTTAGATTCGTCAGAGAGAGAGAGGGACAGATTTATATATGGAAAAATAATACTGAGAAGGTAAAATTGCAGAGACTACATTTTTCCCCAGGAGGAGTCATTTCTAGAGAAATATCTTCTCAATGTTCTCCCCTCCCCCTTTCCCAAGATTTGCAATGTACTTTCAAATATACTGTCTTTTTGCTTCTGAGAAGCTTTTTGCTTTTTCTCTCTCTCTCTCTCTCTGTGTGTGTGTGTCTGTCTGTGTGTGTGTGTGGTGTGTAAACCTGTGCCTTAAAAAACCCTCTCCACAACCAAAACAAATACAGAATTTTGATCACAAATTAGACCTGGAATTCCCACTTCATGAATGTGACCCTCCCTTGTCTGACACCTGGGTCTGGTGAGATCCAATGAGACAAAGTAAACCTTCGTACGTGGACAGTGCTGGGTTTGGATCCACTTTATTGAAACATAATTGGTTATTTTAAGCTATTCTTGTCAGGATACCTGGGCCCCAAATAGACAGCAAATGTTCAGGAGATTGTGAAGAGCTCCCCCAAGATGTCCACCCCATCAGGATAAGAAACAAAGTATTTCTGGGAAAATAAATGGAATTGTGCTGTTTTGGCAAAGTTTTGACAGGGAGACTTCTCTAGGATCTTACTCCCCACAGCCCGCTTTTACCCAGCATAAACATAACCAAACTGCTGTTCAATTACATAACGGCCATTTTAATTATTGTTTTAAGTCAAATGCGTATTCATTCCCACAAAGCTCAATTGTATAGGGAAGGTAAAACAGAGGCGCTCCAGAAGGCAAAGCTTTCTTGGCTAGCCTGCCAGGGGTCTGGGTTTTCAGGTGGCCCTCTGTTTCTCCCTGCTCGTTTGGCAGGTCTTTTGCATTTTATTTCAATTATTACCAAAAACTATCCATGTAGGAGTAGTTTCATAAAACTGAAAATTGCAGTTAAGTTCACATCTTAACAGCATTTCAAGTGCACATTGTAACAGAGACTCCCAGTAATCAAGTTGCAGGAAGGCTGTTATAATAGTCTTTCTCTCTCCCTGAATTGCAGTGGGAAAGGCAGATGTGGAAATTATGAGTAATGTAATTGATGATCTTAAAGCTTTTAAATACCTAGCTCTCAACAATCAAGATCTATTTGAGTTCAGAATCTAATAAGAAGTAAATACAATAGGTTTCAATAAGACATTTTATCAAGAGCTCAGCAGTACTTTCTCTCCTCCTGCTTTTATGAGCAACATTATCATCTCATCAGCAGACAAGTTGGAGAATTTTATTGTGACACATAATCATTTTTAGTTCATCATATTTCTCCTCCTCCTTGTGCAGCTTTTTCAAAAATAAAGTTTGGTCATTAAATACACTATTTCAGAGGATTTTTTCGTCCCTGATAGACTTAATAGGGGAGGAAGCAGCGTGTTGTTAAAGCAAAGCTGTTTATTGACAACGAATTTATTGTGTCCCACGGTAGGTGGCTCTATAAAACACATCAGTGTGTTAAAAATAATACCACTAAGATATTTTCTAGATACCTAGGTTCACAAAGCCTAGCTAGTGACAATTATTTCTAAATTCATCCTACAGCGCATTTGCTAGCCTGGCCCCAAAGAACTTGCATGCTATTAAGAGTTAATTCAAATGCCACATTAAATACACCTCAATATTATTTTCGTTAATATGCAAATCATTCATAATATCAGGGTGATCTTATATTCAGTGGGAGCAGCAATAATGCCTGCTTAATGACGTGTTCATCAGTGCTGTAAGTGTCTTCATACTCTTACTGTTACATATTGTTTTCACAGACAGGCTTGACTACAAAGAAAATTGTATTGTCTCTGCAGTAATGTTTTCACATTTCTTTTTTCTCTTTTGGTGGAAAAATATCTTTGTCAAGCATGCATAGGTATTGGTAATCTTTTCAATGCTATCATTTTCACACCCAGATATACACTGTTACCAGCTAACCAGGCTTCTGAGGTCAGGAATTATTAGCATTATATTTTAATAAAGGAAACTCACAAAAAATGGTTTGTTTTGTTTGTTTGTTTATGAGGAAAAAATCATCTTCACATTCCCATCAGTTTTTTCTCCTACATTTTCTATGAAGACAATAGAGAAATTGTTCATAGATGATATGTTTTTTTCCTAACGTGAAACAAAACAAACAAACATGTGTGCGTGAATGAATACATAATTTTTTTTTTTGCAAGAGAATGCAAACTTTTTAAGGCATAGGTAACATAAAATATAAACTAATGATAATTTTTCTGAACATGTTTTGTCACTTCTCGGTGGAGCAAAAAAGAATAAAAATAGCTCATGGAGAGGGAAACGTGAAATTACATCAGGACTGCTCTATGTTTTAAAAAACTCTGACGTGGTGTCCAGGTGTCCTTGCAAAGACCTTCAAGAAGCTTTTACGTAGCTCTGTCTCTTGCATTTATGGCTTTATTTTCTACGAAATTTAGTAATCGGACACCCCCAAATTCCAAATTATTCAAATATGGAAGAGCAACATCAAAAAATCCCTTCTTGTTATTGTAAGCCCCGGGTTAAACCATGAACCGTGTCAAACCTTAACGCCTCTCATCAGAAAGTTGACTTTCAATCAAAAACCTTCCTGCTCTGGTTGTGCATTCAGCTACAGATGACAGGAAGAGTCCATTGATTGATTATAAATAACATTCAAATTAAATGTACAGTTATGAAAGAGAAGGATAAAAGAAGTGGAAGAATCCCCATCCCCCCCCACACACCCCCCCCACCGAAGCTCTCCATCTCAGGAGTGCCCAGAGATACGAATTAAAGCAAAACTAAAGGATCTTCGGAAGCAGGATTGTTTTGCCATGGATGAGGGATTACTGATTGGCTTTTTAACTTCAGCTTTTCCAAATAGTTTTTCAGTTATTTAATTTACTCTACATGGAGTCTATTGATTATTCAAGTTGGCAGTCAATTTTATAGGGTACCCCGCTGTTTCTTTGCTTAATGTAGTCAATGATTGTAATTGCTTGATCAGTGCGGCCCATGAAATAGGTTTTGTGTCTTTTTTACAATGCATTGATGGCTTTATCTGATGCAGCCTTGGCAGGGCCGGGTTTTACAGCGCTACCCGGAACTCCCAGAGGTCTCTAGATTAATGGCTATGGCGAGCCGTTGGAGCTGCTGATGCTGCTCTCCAGAATGTACTCACACATCTGGCATGCCACACTTGGCGTTGGCGCCAGCTTTGTGTTGTGCAGTTACAGAATCTCTCACCAGTGCCTAGTTAACTGTTTTCACTAAGGGAATGAGATAAAAAGCCATCCAGAGAGCTGTTGGCACCCACTCTCTGTCACTGTAGTCACACATTAAAAAATTCTTTTTCAGTCTTTTTTTTTTTTTTTAAGAGGCAAATGATGTATGGAAACAACAAATTACGTGGAATGTTTATGTGTTGGACTCTGTTTGGATTCTGAAAAGCATCCCATGGGTGTTCGGATTTCCTGTAAACCAACAAGCAGCCCCCCCTCCTTCCTTTCACCACCGCCTCCCCTTGGATGAGAGCATGATGGTATGAAACGCATCCAAGTTTTCCGTGTGAGCTGACAGGGGCTTTAGATTTCGAGAGATAGGTGGGTAGCAGAATCACGAATGTGAAAAAGCAGCCTGAACCACCCTCCATAGCTCATTACAATAAAGGTAATTCTCCTGTCCTTCAGCGAATCAGGTTAAATTGCTCAGGCATCATTTCCCTATGCCTCATGTCAGTGTTTCATATTTGGTACAATTTGAATTGCATTATTAGACATGTAAAATGTAGTTTTAAAAAGTAAAGCAAGAAAAAGTAATGAAATATGCAACAGAGTTGCATAAATCCATGGACAATATAATTATATAGTACACATACACGATTTACAATACCCAGGATGATATCCACCAAATAAAAAAAAAAAAAAAGGAAAGAAAGAAAGAAAAAAAAATGTGATAGATTTTTTTAGACCAGCTGGGCTCTGAGTAGATTTTCTCAGTAGAGTTTGATATCGAAGCAGGATAGGTACAGTTTCCCTATTAATACTTTTCTCTCTGAGTAATAAACTATAAATGAATAATGCATCTCTGAAAAGGAAAATCTTCTGAGAAGACAGAAAATAATACTTTAAATTCCTAGGTCTACATGGAACTGAAATTTCCATTAGAGTGGCAATTGTATAAGAATATCATATAGAGGGGCGCCTGGGTGGCTCAGTGGGTTAAAGCCTCTGCCTTCGGCTCAGGTCATGGTCCCAGGGTCCTGGGATCGAGCCCCACATCGGGCTCTCTGCTCAGCAGGGAGCCTGCTTCCTCCTCTCTCTCTCTCTCTCTGCCTGCTTGTGATCTTTGCCTACTTGTGATCTTTGCCTGTCAAATAAATAAATAAAATCTTTAAAAAAAAAAAAAAAGAATACCATATAGACATATACCATACGAGTCTGCAAGCTTGTGCGTAAGAAAAGCATTCAAATTTTCTGAAAATAACCATTCTCATTCTTTAGTTTTACAGTCATTGTGTGATGTCATTGCTAGGATAATACCACCATTAATTCAGATTTTAATGCATTTACAATAGAAGTCTCTCCATCAAATTCCCTCCCTCTCCCTTTACTTTCTTGACCTTCAGACATAGTATAAACATATTTTATCCACTCCATGCATAGCCTTACATATTACACAACTTTCTTTCCTTATATAGAATGTTATTATTTAATAAACTGAACAGAAAGAAGCCAAGTCAACAATTTATACTAGTTTACAGACCGCCCAGGCTTTAAAATATGAAGTCTTTTTCTTCAGGATGGCGGAAGAGCATCTGAACACTCCTCCGCTCTCGATTTCATTTTACTGTGAAACTGTAAAAATGACCGTTATTTTGAAATAAATGTCTGAGTCACTTTTCCCTTGCTGCATGCGCTGAGATGGGCTGTACAGCTGGAAGCCTTCCTCCCGACCCCCTCAAAGGCACACACATGCAGTGAGTGGCGTTAAGAGCTGAACAAAATACTCAGAGGAGCCAAGGGCCTCACTACTATGACAGCTGAGGAAAGGCCTTGCTTCAAACTGATCGAAGTAACTCGTGGTAGTGGATGAGTCAGGAGACAGGTCAGCCTGAAGGCTGGGAAGATCCTCTGTTGGAATGTGGTTCCTGTTGGAATGAGCCCACCCCATCCCCCACTCTCACTCCCTCCCACTGACACAAGCTCAGCCAGTTGGTTCCTGAGGGAGACCCTGGGTATTCAGCTGAGGCCCATCCCACAGCGGGATCACCTTGGTGCTGGGCCTCCACGCATGCCCTGCTGGCTGAGCACTGACTTTGAGGGCTGGGTCCCCCTTTTCAGACCTGTCACCCATCTGTTCTTGATTGTACAGTTCCGGAGGGCAGCACCTTTGTCATTTTCACTTGCCTTTTATTGTTCCTTTTGGTAGCAAGGTGTTATGCAGATGTGGACACTTAATAAATACTCCAGGGCAGATTTTGTTGCCCCTTCATGAAAGGAAACGTATTCCAGGTGAAAATAAAGCAAGTGGGCTTAATCATCCATCTGAAAGGATGGGAAAGTTACTTGAACAGCAACGGACCTTGAAGTGGACGATCAAGGATTCTCTCTCTGATTCTCTTCTTCCCAGGGTACAAGCCTGGGAAAGGGGTAGCCCAGGGGCAGGAGTAGCTATGTTCTAACTGGTAGATTTGAAACCCTGCTCTGGCATTCCCTTGCTATGTGATGAATGACTTAATCTATCTGAGCCTCAGTTTCCTTTGGGATAAAGTCAGCCTGCTCAGGGTTGCCAGAGGATTAACTGAGGCACCATAGAGAAGCACCCACCACACAGAAGCTGCTCCAGAAATGTTAGTCCCATCCAGCCATGCCCGCGAGAGAGCGAAGTCCAATTCCTTGCTCCTCCTCTAATCCTGAGCACCTGTTGTACTTATATCTCAACTAACTTCCTTTTGCCTTCGGTGTTTTGTTTTTTTTTTCAGTTCTTACTTTAATTTCACTTTCCTTTCCATACTTGGCTATACCAATTGCTCCCTGAAGATATAACCTAAATGTAATTCAGAACAACACAAACTAATACAATGTGCAATAGACAAAAATCACCAAGTTTGGGAGAACATTACTGTTTCTCCTATATTACAACATATTTCAAAAAAGATCAGAATTTAACAGATACCATTTTATCCCCTAAATTCCTGGGGTTGAGACACACACCCTCCCTTACCCCGGGGGTCAGGCAGCAGACAGAGCTGGGAGGTGAGACCCAAGGTCCCGCTGAAGCAGATGAACTGGCCAAGGTACTCTAACCTGCTATAAAAAGAGCCACAGAGAGGAGTCTTAACAAAAGTTTATAAATAAGGTCAAACAGTTAAGGCAATGGAAACCAAAAACATAGTCTAGGATATGAGAGATGGATGTGAATATATTGGTATACATGGTGACGGGATGGAAATGGGCAACCATCCAAGACAAGCAAGGAGACTCATGAATGGTTCTGATGAGCAAGCTGGCGTGTGGCTTGACCTCGGGTTACTCTGTTAGCTCTTGGCTACTATGGGAAGGTATGAGGCTGTCTTAAGACAAAGCGTTGAGGCAAAAAATCCTGATCGTGAACTCTGAGCCAGAATGCATGTGACTACCTAGTCAGAAGACAGCTCCATGGTTCTCCCAGATGGTAGACTGAGGCCCTGTTTACTATGCTGGTTAAAGAGGTCCTTCAGGGGCATGTGGGTGGTTCAGTGGGTTAGAGCCTCTGCCTTCGGCTCAGGTCATGATCCCGGGGTACTTAGATCGAGCCCTGCATCGGGCTCTCTGCTTAGCAGGGAGCCTGCTTCCTCCTCTCTCTCTCTCTCTGCCTGCCTCTCTGCCTACTTGTGATCTCTGTCTATAAAATAAAAATTTTTAAAAAATCTTTTTAAAAAAAGGTCCTTCAGTGAAGAGAATTATGCTTGATGTCTCTCACACCTCTTGACAATCCAGGGACCTACACAAATGTCATGATAGAGAAGCAGTCTAAGAAAAGAAGACTTCTACCTTGGCATATGATACATACTTCCAAATCTACTGTCCACAATGGCAGTTTTTTGAGAAAACCTATAGCTCTCAGGATTTTTCAAGAGAAGATAGATCTGTGCACAGAGAACTCAGGGAGAAACTCTTCAGATACTCTGACATCTGTGGTTGTAATGCTCTTGTATACAGAGGAACAGCTGCCCCATTCTCCTGGATTTGTCTTTCACTGCTGGTGAATATCAGAATGAGAGCGCTAAACTGGGAATATAATCATTCAATAGTAAACTGAAGTTTTACCCATTTTCTGTGAATCACATTGTGTGTGGTGTCTCCCACCACCAGGTCAAGGGTGCTCTGGGTTTATCAGGAAAGAATAGACACCAAAAAGTATGCAGGAGACAGGCGTGGAACAGGGACCATGTCCCTAGTCTTGGTAAGTTACAAAACCTGATCATAACCAGGCGTCATTCTTAAATTGGGAAAGAGAGACCATTTAAGAGGAAAACAGCCCGAACAGGGAATACACTATAAATAATTTGACTAAAAATTTACCAAAACTTACCCAAAATGGCTGTACTCTTAACTGCCCATTTCGTCATTGTCCCACATCAAACAAGAACAAGCATCCCCTACACTTACCACCCATTTCCACCACAGCCAACAAGAATGAGGACCTAAGAACACTGAGGAGGCCCTTACAAGTGAGAAAGCTGCTTTTCTCACGATTGAGTCCCAGTGAATACACTTCATTCCTACTGTAAAGTCCTTTCTGTTTTACATTAATGCTGGCTGGGATAGGACAGTGTGGCTCATATCCCAGCAGAAGGGAAGAGAGAGGCATCTTAACCAGCATTTATTGATGAATTAGCACATCCAGGAGAGAATTAAGTATGCCTGTATGCTTTTACACACACGGATGTATGTGTGTGGGGGGATATAATCTCTGACTTAATTTCTTGCAAATCTAGGGCATAGACCTATTACATCTACTTCACTGATGAAGATCTTAAGCTCAGAGAGATGCTAAGTAACTTCTCTGGGGGTTACACAGCTAATGAGGGAAGAAACATGATATACACCCATGGTGGCTCACTCCAAAACCATGCCTTTCTCTCTTCTTCTTGATGCCTTGTGTTACCAGTAAGTGGTAAAGGAATGATTCGAAATTTGCTTCTTGAGCTCTTGGAGGACTTATTTGTGGGTCTGACACCCGAGTGTGAGAAACATATTAGCTACATAATACAAAGAGCATCCTTCCTGCTCGGTCTCAGACAAGCTGGTCGTGATCTTGTCCTAAAAGGTTGTGCAGTAGCTGCTCTGTTCTTTACCTTCTCTCTACACTGTCATGTGGAACTCTTATCTTGACATGCATAAAGTCCAGTGTGGACATTCTGGGTTTTAAATATTCAGAGGGGAAAAACACCTATTTATTAATGAACTTTAAAAAAATATTCTAAGCATGGGACACCTGAGTGGCTCAGTGGGTTAAGCCTCTGCCTTCGGCTCAGGTCATGATCCCAGGGTCCTGGGATGGAGCTCCACATCGGGCTCTCTGCTCAGTGGGGAGCCTGCTTCCTCTTCTCTCTCTGCCTGCCTCTCCGCCTACTTGTGATCTCTCAGTCTCTCTCTCTCTCTCTCTCTGTAAAATAAATAAATAAATAAAATATTTTTAAAATATTCTAAGCACAATTATAGAAGACCTAGCATTCAGATAATAGTTTCATTCCAAACACTTGCAACCCAATTATTTTTAATGTAGAGAGTTTATTGTCCATGTAAAAATTGCATCTGATAAGAAGTATACATATTTATGTGAATTAAAGGTTTGAAATTCTTTTCACAATAATTCGAGTCCCTTTAAGTCCCTTTTCCCATCAAAACCAAGACTTTGAAATTATTATTATTATTTTATGACAGGATGATGCAGTTTTTATTTGGATTGAATGCCTGGAAGGTGGCTTCAACCTTTGGCAGCCCACACCGTGTTCATGTTGGCATTGGGAATATTCGCTCACACTTTGGTTTGCTGAAGCACCATGCCCTTGAGCCAAATACTCCAGCGGCATATTCACCTCAACGAAGGAAACTTAACCTGACTTAAAACCAAACACAGTCTTTATAAAAAGGACTATTAAAAAAATATGTTTCCTGTGATACTCTTAACCAATGCTTTCATAAACTGATTGGTTTATAAGCCAATGGCTGTTAATACAATAGAATTTTTAAACAAAAATTTCTGTAATGAGGGAAATGTGTGAAGTACCTCAAAAAATAAAAAGGAAAAGTTTTATTAATCTGCCCTTGCATCCTTCAGGTAACTATTAGTATGGTAGGTGTACATTTCACTTACTTTATTTTCTCAATGTCTAAGATTATATTTGCATGCTTAAATCAGCTTACTAGTGAGCAGCTCCAAAAAATGCTGTCTCTATAGAAAAATTTTATTTTTTTTCTAATCCCAGTATCATTTCTTAAAAAAAAAAATAGGCCCTTCCCCCCCACACACATTTACTATTCTTTCTGTCTGCCAATCAATCTGTTCCCTGTAAATAAGCAAAATATTTAATTGTGGAGAGTATCTTAAATTCCTCCCCCCTATCATCCCACTAGAGATTGGACTGAATGAGAAGTCACTAGTTGTGAGTCTATGTGGACATCTCATATACGCTGACTTTAAGACCCATGTTGAGAATGAATCATGGGAGTTTGGATGGCTTTCAACTATGTCATTAGGGAAACTACACTCATATATTCAGTGTTCTTGTGGACTCAGCCCTCTTAGATGTGCTTCCCCTAACGTTTTTTGTGGTCCTGATTTGAGACTTTTCAATCGGTTTCAATTTCCACATCCCTCTGCACGTCCAGATTCTGGCTGTGCCTTGAAGAAGAGGTGCCAAAATTCCATGAGAACAACGGTCCCCATGGAATTTTTGGCTTGACCAGAAGCAGGAAGAACAGGAAACGTTATTTTAAAAAGTCCCGTTTTTCACACTGCCGATGTCTGGAGAGTTGAGATAAGCTTTGAGTCTACTTCCAAATCTTTGGGTGCCCCTCCAAGCGTGCTCTAAATGGGGTGTGAAACAGAGCTTCCTGGGGTGGGATTGGACAGTGATCAAGATGAGACAGAATTGGCAGTAGAGCTTTTCTCCATTTAGTTTCCAGGATAATGGAGGTGAAGCTGGAGGTTTCCCATCCTAATGCCTTATCTAGGAGACAGCTCTGTGAATACTGGCCCAAAATGTTACTTTTTTTTTTTTGTAAATATTATACTTTGAGTTGTTGAGTTTTAGTGAGCCAAAGAGCACAAAAATAATCTTTATTCTTGAAATATTTATACATAGAAGCATTACTGAAATAAGAATGCATGATTCCTTGGATTGGATTACATTGCTGTGACATAATTACTTTATTTTTAGTTCTCAGTGCTTAATGGAAACATGACATGGAAGTGGGCGTTGGGGCACAAACCAAGTTCTGGAAGTGACTGTAAATGGTTAAAAAGTTGTTCTAGACTTCCCCACGTCTCTACATCCTTTTGCTCTTTTGAAATACCCACTTCTTTCTTAATTTTACATTAATTTTACCTCTTTTGAAATATCAACTATTTTCTTAATTTTACATAGAAAAGATGTAAATCATTGCATGTCTGGAAGATAAAATGCCATAGTGAGTTCTCCAAAGATCATTATTTAATATATGAGTATTTCCAAATGTGAAACTATATTATAGATTTCTTAGAGCTGTTGAAGATTTAGCAAATATATATCAGGAGAGAAAATTGTTGTATAAGTTTAGGAAAGAAAAGCATCAGGTACAATAATTCAGTTTTAAATTTGAAAATTATCATGAGACAGACCCTGTGTATTTACCAATATCCTTCAAGCAGAACAGAGAAAAGTTAATACTCCAGAAATGTACAATTCTGCAAATAATACTGGGAGTGGTCATTTACTTTCCCAAAGAATGGACAGGTAATGCGAACATTTAATTTCTAGTTGTCTAGGAATTCATGAGAATAAGAAGACTTGAGGCAGGTTTTAGGCATTGAACACTATTGCCTGGCAATAATTGAAAACAAAAATTCATCTGCCTTTGCTAACATCCAGAATCCTTCATAACTGAATTAGCAAGTGGATTGATTAAGTAATTCAATGACAACATTTACTAAGTGGATCCCTCATATATGCCCAATCTTTAGGGCAATCAAATGTTTGAAATGAAGGAAACTTTCCTATTAACCATGGACATTAACTCCTCATGAAATAAATACTGTTTCTAATTTTCTCCTCATCTTTCTACTTTTCAATAAAAAAACCCATAGATTTCTTTAATATTTCCTTAGCATGTGCAGTCTCTGGGCTTTAACTTGATCATTTGTAATGCTCTTAGATTTTCTCTGAATTCTCAAGGTATATTACTGATATCTATCTATCTAAAGAAGCAGCTAATGATAACACATCTTAATAAATCAGAAAACTATAAACACTCATGAGTATTCTCACAGATTTATTACCATGGTTGGAGAAGATAGTCTCTGCAAGCAGAAGCTTAAACTTCATCTACTTACGCCTTCACAATGAAATCATTCAGGAATAAGCCACGTTAAGGTCACCTTGCTCATCATTTTAGAAGGATAAATTCTAGAATCTAAAAAAACTACAAAGTTTGCAAAAATATTTGATGGCAAAATCATGATTTTCAGAAGGCAGGAAAGGCAAAAGTGACAGGTTGTTGAGGAGGTTTCCTTCCCTACAAATGCAAGCATGTCAGCACTGTCAGCCCCGTTTACTCAATGACTCAAATCGCACTTTTCCTCTCTTGATGAATATTAAATACCAGTGCTATTTAATAAACAACTTGTGATCATCCAAGACAGAGAATGATAAGACATGGTCTTTTTCCTGCAAACATTGATTTCTTCTAGGACAAAATGAGCACACAAGTCCCACTTCTACATCTGGACATTGGGATAGTCAATTTGGGAAAAGATCTCTCCAATCGACTGTAATTGAAGAGAGACTTGAACTATCACTGGATTTGAAGCAAGTCATTAAGTATATAAATGAGTAAACAATAGGACATTGTTTGGGGGATGTTTTATGATCTTTAGAGTGCTTTCACATGCATACCCTACAAACATGAAACGAGAAGGATAAAGTTTATGGAAAACAGAGAACCAGGGAAGTAATGAACAGAACTGGGTCTACAGGCAAATTTTTTAGCTCATCATTTTCCTGTTTCCATTTCACTGTATACTTTCTCATTGGAGAATGGATAGGATAAAAATTGAATCCAAATCTTTAGGGGCAATGGAAGTTAACACAGGAATTTTTTACCTTAAAAAAAAAAAAAGTATGGATCCTCCGTGGTTTCTAGCAGTACCATTTTTGGATAAACACACAGCAGAAGACACCCTTGAAGAATTAAAAATGAGTTCTTCCATTAATTCACTTACCTTGGCATAGCTTCCAGCATGACTTCAAGGCAGTGACATGTGGCAGAGAGAAATCAATAACTAGAAATAGTTAGCTATACCATGGCTTTCTTTGGAAAGGGCAATCATTTCATTTTTCTTTGGTATTTCATGGACTTTGTCACCTTAAATTAAAAAAAAAAGGAATTAAAGTGGCTCTTAACATTGAATACATATTTGGGTGAGAACCCTTTATATTAAAGTTGCTAACAGCCATCAGTGTCTCCTGGTTTTAGAAGATTGTGTCCATTTGTGACTATCGTATACATTCCACAAGAACTAATTTGTGTTATTGAGGAAAAGCTGTTGGATTTATTTGCTTGGCCTTGATTAGATTAGATCTGGCCATATCGACTGGGTCATTGTGTTTAACTCCTTATACTTGTGTTTTATAACATTATAATAAAAGGCTGAGAGCTTTGCCTCAGTGTCTGTTCACAATCATTTATCCATAATGTGTCTGAAAGAAACAGAGAGAAATGAAAGGAGACACTTTCTCATTCATGATTCTTTTAAAAACTGTTCCCTTGTCTTCACCCTCCCATCCTGATATCGCATGCATGGTTTCTTCTCAGCCTGCTCCAAGACAAGCTAGGGCAGGCCCTATAATATGATTCAAATTGCAATCTCATGTCTTGCATTCCCCCAAACACCTCATCTCCCATTCAACCTGGAAACTTCATCCCAGTCCCCAATTAGACTAATATATCTGCCCGGCTCCGATTGGGGGTGATGGATCGGCTGAGAGGGTGGGGGGAGACGAGAAGATTTTCTCAGCTCCTCTGCATTCCCATAGGCACGCAGCATTTGACAGATTGGGCAGAACTGCCACGGAAGAGTCTGACACAGATGGTGTAATTAGAAAATGCGAAGTGCGAGTGTGAAATTTATCTTTGATCAGCACCTCCTTGCCAGATTGTCATCTATGTTAATATGATGATGGCTTCTTGGAGATGGATAGAAGGAAACAGCAGCCTTGAAGAGGAAAAGGAGACTGTTCACTCCATACAGAAGATATTCTATTTACTTCTGAAATCCAATCAATTTCCACAGGCCAAAATGAAATTGTACTTATTTAATTCATATGGGAAAACGAGCTTAACCTTATTCATACACTTTATTAAACTATGATCAATATGGTAAAATCTGAGCTTTAGCTGGAAGGGGAGACATGTTAATTTTTTATAGAGTAATAAATTTAAAAAAAAAATACAACCGTAACTGCAGTAGCTGTTGAAGACAATGTTCATCTCTTTTTATCAAGACTATGAAAAACATATAGAAGAAAATCCCTACGCTTCATAGAATGAAAACTTCAGACACTGCCAGTGAAGTTTTATTTTCCCCTTTCTCTCCACTCTTTCTGGTCCAAAATAATAACTACGATTTTTTTTTTTTTTCAGGGCAAAGTACACTAGCCTATCTTCTTTGTTATTTTAGGTTTTATTCTTATTTTTTCTGTATTTAGAGACTTACAATTTTAAAAAATTAATAAAATGCGTTTCTAGTCAGGACTTCCAGAAATGGCTTTGTTTTAATGTTCTATCCCTGAAAAATCAGGAAATCAAGTCGGAGGTCTACCCAGTGTAGCCATAAACCATTTCTTCTAAGTTAGCTATCTCCAAGACCAGTCATCTTTTCTTTGGATGGCTCAGAAGGTTCAGGTTTACAAGCAAGTATGATAGACTACATTTTGCTATAATCCGCTCAAATGTTCACATTGATGGTGCTAATTTTCAGGAAGGTAAATTAGCATAATTAATGACCAGCCAAATTTGGGGGTAATACAGTATGTAATTAACATTAGAGAGTTCTGTTGTACCACCTGCCCCCACATTTCATTGTTGCAGGGATTGAACTGTACAGGAGGAAATTTTCCCCTTTGCTGCACTGAGCAGAAAGCAGCTTTCTTCATCAGAATAAGCCATTAGCTGTAATGGCATGTAGGTGTAATGGAATGTGCTTGAAACATCTGTGCTGAGAGCAGGGGAGAAATTGCTGCATGCAGTCGTAGGCCTTTGGGGAGCTTGATTAAGGGTTGCTTCAGAGAACTTGAGATCTGGCTTGGGATGCAAAAACAAAAAAAAAAAAGGAGAAAGAGAGAGAGAAGAAAGGAAAATAATGCTAATAGATTTACGGATGTACTGCAGGGAGAACAAAGGATTTTTAATTTTTTTCTTCCTTTATTGCTCTTATATTGCATCTGTTCTCTGTTGGGCTTTCACTTATTGAAGTGATCTGGAAAAAATGTTGCTCTAAATGCAGTTTAGCAGGAAAGAGCATAGCTGTAGAAATAAAATCACTTGATCTTTTTTTCCCTCTTGGTTCGCTAATGGAAAGTTCCTCACAACCTGTGAAGAAAAATTCTAAATATTATTTATGCTAAGTGTTATCTTAAAATTCATCTCAGAAAATGAAGCAAATATCCAGATTTGGAGCTGGAAATAATCTCTCTTTTTTTTTTCCTATCAGTCTACACACAGCAGGTTTTGCAATGTGTCAACTAACCAGCTAATTCATTTTTAACTGCTTAACTCAGTATTTCCAAGAATGCTTTGAACTGATTTTTAAACCCAGTTTTTTCATAAACTGTTCATAAATATGTGTATTGTAGGTAATAACATTTTAACTTCTGAGGACAATGGGTTATTTGTTTGTTTGTTTAGCAAATACTTACTGAGCAATTGCTATGTGCAAAAGTACTGTTTCCCTGATGGATGTTTGGTCACGTTGCTGGGAATATGATAAATTACACTTGGCAACGAACATGGTCAATTGTATCCCTTCAGCCACCTCCTTGTTCCATGCTGACTGCTGAAAGCTAAATCGATCACGCAGTGATACACATTGATTGTTAAAACAACTCAATTGAATGCATTGATTCTGATGAGGTGTGGCCATTTTAGAAGTGTTTAAGAAAAAAAAAAAAGGCTTTTCAGCACAGCCTTCCCAGGAAAGAGAAGCCAAACAAGAATTATAGTTAAATAACTGGTAAAGAAAGGGTTAAACATTTGAGAAACTAAATGCAACGGAAAGGGAATTAGCATTCTGCATGGGACAGATGTGAATGTATTGCCTAGAAAATTAGAAACAAACCTGAAAATATTGGGTGATTTTATGATTAGGTAAATCTTACACTTTCTAATTATAAATGACAATGAAGCACTCTATTCGCTGGAATCTATCTTCCTTATGAAATAAGAAGCTTTCTGAGTTGGTGCCAAAAATTCCTTGCACTGAAGTTTAAAATATGTGGGGAGGCAAGAACGTAATAAAAATTCAAAAGCTAATAATATTATGGCGACTGGCATTGTTTACAATGTAGAGCACCTGCTGTTTGAAAAAAAAAAAGAAGAAGAAGAAGAAGAAAAAGTGAAATCATCAAACTGTTCCTAAATGGAAAATCTGGGCTCTCTGCCAATTACACAATGTGTTTCAGGTGCACTGTAAATAGGAACAATAAAAGGTGCAGAGGAAAGAATATGAAATGTTAAATCTCAAATACATGAGAATATTAATATGATGTTTCTTGAAAGAAAATCTTGGGACTTTTCCAGTGTTCTCCTGTGGAAGGAGGGGGTTTAAAATTTTACACAGCATATGTAAAGTTCTAAAACTTTTAATTGCCTGTATCTTAAAAAGAATATATATGCATGCAAGACCATTTGCTTCGGGAACGTTGTCTTCCGTTAGGCGGGTCCATCTAGACCTGCAAACGCACACTGCGTTTCTTCCAACCGCTCTTTATTACTGTGTGTGTGTGTGTGTGTGTGTGTGTGTGTGCGCGCGCGCGCGCGCGCACGCGCACGCACGTGCACTTGTATGTTTTTGTGGATGGCAGTGTGGAGAATTAAATCCTGAGAGTAAGACAAGAAGAAAAAGTAGCTTCTGTTGCTTATTGTTGAATACTAACTTTCTACACCGAAATTGGCATTATGAGCCCCTGAAAGTATCAGACACAAAGGGGGGTGAGATGTTGTATTTCTATCTTCTCACTATGAAACACTTAATAATGGATTCCTCCAGAATTAGACACCTATTTTTACCAGCTAACAACTCACACGTGCCAAATTTCCCTTGGTAGTTCAAATGTGTTTCCTTTTCAATGAGGTATTTTAAAATCAAGTCATTCTTTGGAATATCTATTACATTTTCAAATGCCAATCGTTCACAAATCAAACTGAAATATCATCAAAGTGCATATCTTTTAAGAATAACTTCTAAGGTGACACAACTGTTTCACAATGATAACTGGAAAGTAACCTTCAAGAACTGGACATCTTTCAAATACCCAATTCAGAGACTAGAAGCACAATGATTTAGTTGTGCTTTTCAGACTGAAAATTGCTAAGAACTGAACGGTGTGGAATCTTTGATTCGAGTTTTGTTTCTTGTGAGTCAGGAAACAAGTGAAACTAAATAAAACCTCCTAAATGTCCACATGGCAAAGGCAACTCTATTATTACAGAGAGAGACGGGTCCTCCAATGAGACAAAACACATGGGAACAATCGTTGGCCTTTATGTCCCAACATCACCAGACATCACCTTACTCTGCAACCATTTAGGGGGTCAGTCTAAGGAATTAAATTAAATTCTCTTTCCTCATCATTAAAAGTGGGTCAAAGTAGCAACGAACTTGTGTGATTTTTTTTGAGTATTAAATGAGATAACTAAGGTAAAGCACATAGCCCAGTGACTGACACATGGTAAGGACTCTAAAGATTTCACTAGTTTGGTTAGTATTACCACTATCACTATTTCTGAAATATGCTTCATTTTTCGTATCAGAGTTACCAAGATGTAAGATAAGACATTGCAATGGGCACTGTCTCAAAGGACTACTGCAATGGGGGATTATGAAGAAATAGGGCTCGGCTCTGTGGGGTGTTCCTTGAAGAACACGAGAAGGAACCAGCAGAATTGGAAATGGTCATATTAGCAACAAGGACCTGGAAGTGCACATTGTAACACAACAGAAGATAGGAAAATAGAAAGACTAGGATATTAGAAATATTAGGAAAAAGAATTAGAAAGTGAGCTTTGCTTTAGAGAGACTATTGGTTGATTCCTGATTCTTTTACTATTAAAGGCCATTGGGTAAACAATTTATCATCTGCAGCAACAGAGTGTTAGGATGGGGGTGTTTATACCTACCTAACCGTAAGACCTAAAAGTTAAAATGGCTAGTAATGTGCCTGACAACCAGCAATATGCACACACACGTTCACTCCTATCCCTTCAATCGTCTTTGATTTCACCTCCTTTTTAAGATCTGTTTTCAAAACTCTACATGCATCTGTACTTTACATAAAATATTAAAATATTTTATTTATTTATTTATTTATTTTTGAGAGCGTGAGTGTGAGCGGGAGTGGGGAGGAGCAGAGGGAGAGAGCGAATCTTAACCCCCATGCGGAGCTTGATCTCATAACCCCGAGATCATGCCCTGAGCCAAAATCACCTTTGATGGTTAACCGACTGAGCCACCCAGACACCCCTGCTAAAATACTTTTAATGAAATAACTTTAATATTTTAATGAAAAAACAATCAGGAAATACATTTTTTAAATAGTTTCATGACGAAGGCTTCAAATATCAGGCTTTCCTCCTGTTCAATCAATATTCTCCGATTCTACAATCTGCAAAAATTATACTACATCTACATATTTCATCCTGTAAGTATGTTAATACGATGTTGCCAGCTTAGTTCTTCCAAATTTGAAATTAGAGAAACAACAACAAGAGAAAATGATTTTTTAAGAAAGCAATATTTTGTAAGATACACAGAAATGACCACGGTATTAAATTATTCACTAGAGACTTCTAAGTGGGCACACATTTTGTCAAATAATTTAAACAAACTGTGGCTTTGGGCACTACCTAAATATTTGGTGGATATACTGAATTGACCCCCAGCCATCTTATGCCTAGATTACTAAAATTATATTCTTATTAGCTTCCATCCCTTTTTTCAAATCCTTTTCAAAATCATCTCTCCTTAGAGGACAGTGATATTGTAATTGTCCTCCCTCTGAAATTGTCTTCTCTCTTATATTCTGAAAATCACCTATAAATCATAATCACAAAGGTGGAACACAGTTAAATATTTCTTTATTAATATGATGTATGTTTTAACTACACCCTTCTACAGAAATTAGCCCGTCTACATTACTGGAGCTTACTGAAATTATCCTCAATATATATTATAGCTTTTTAAGCACAGAGTATAAGTTCTAAAAAGGCAATGATGGCATTCAACACCTTGACTGAGCATCATCTCATATTGATTGTAATGATGGTGATTACTTTGATGAAAGTATTAAACATTCACCATGTGTAAAGCAGAAACAAATCTCCAGCATGAGTGAGTGATACATTCTTTCTGTGGTCAGAAAAAGCCAGCACCCCAACTCTGCAAACTGGACAGATCCCTAATTGTTAGTCTTGTTTGTGGGACCACTTTCTTGTGACATTGGAGTAAAGATTATCAGGAAATATACAATCATTACCTACTTATACCGAAGGTTATTACGGTCACAGTAAAAAGCAAGGGATGTTTCTTTGACTGGATCATAAGGGGATGTCTGAGCCTTTCTCCATTGGAAGACATTTGACACATCTTCTGCATACAGGAGACAATACATATTTACACATATTTTTAAATGCTTTTCAAATAAATTAAGATGAAAATAGAGAGGCAAACCATCAGGGACACTAAACTCTAGGAAAAAACTGAGAGTTGCTGAAGAGGAGGCAGGTGGGGGGATGGGGTAACTGGGTGACGGGCATTAAGGAGAGGACTTGATGAGGGCACCTGGGTGGCTCAGTGGGTTAAAGCCTCTACCTTCGGCTCGGGTCATGGTCCCGGGGTTCTGGGATCGAGCCCCGCATCGGGCTCCCTGCTCAGCAGGGAGCCTGCTTCCTCCTCTCTCTCTCTCTGCCTGCCTCTCTGCCTACTTGTAATCTGTCAAACAAATAAAAAAAAAAAAAAAAAAAAAAAAGGAGAGGACTTGATGTTATGAGCACTGGGTACCACATGCAACTGATGAATCACTAGATTCTACCCTCGAAACTAATAATACAGTATGTGTTAACTAAGTTGAATTTAAATAAAGGATTTTTTAAAAATGCTTTTTAGTTAAGAATTAAAACTCTTTCAAGATTTCTTTAATTATTTGTGGCAACTTCCCCAGGTTTTTGTGTATTTCTGAAAATTATACCTAATTTTAATTCCTTGCCAGATGCTTAAAGTAATGGCACAATCTACTACTTATAACAATCTAATGTATTGGAATTCTGGGATTCAAATCATACATTCACAAAAATATCAAACTTGCTTAAGCAATAAGAACATTATTGAATGCCTAATGGAAAACCCCGACACATTATTAGCTTCAGGTGTGATGCTGCTCCAGGGGCTCACACCCATCCCAGAGGGCAGGCTGTCTCTTTCTGGCCACTCTTCTTTCCTTCATGTTGGCTTCGTGCTCAGATTTCACCTAGTGGCCCACTGGCAGCTTCAGACTTCAATACCCCCAATTTCAAATCCAGTGAAAAGACAAAAAGAGCTTTCCTGTCTGTCCATTACAATCCCAGGTTTAGCACTGATTTTCTTGGTTTGAATCCATGCCCATCTTTGACTGTCACTACATTTAGAACAAGACAAAGCCCCAGTCAGCCAAGAGTACTTCAATGCCTACTCCCTTCCAGATTCAACTATGGAGAAAGATTTGTCTAAACATGTAGTCTGAAAGTAGGTTTATGTCCTCCAAAGGAAAAACCAGGATATGTTCGCCAAAAGAAAGAAAATGAGCATATTGGATTGCAATACTACAAAAGAGCAGACATCTTATTCCCTACTGTTTATCCAGACTCTCCAGCATAGTGTGGCCCAGGTTCATGATCCTAATGTGTTGCCGCCATTCTAGGTTGTCATGTATCACAATGGCATGTGAATCAAACAGAGCTTAACATTGGTTCACAATTATCAAATGCCTTGATTTTGATGAGGCAGCTATGTAATCTCCTAATGATAATTTACTACATGGGCTAAAATAGTGGAATGAACAAGAAAGAGTGATATGGATGGCAATTCCTTCTATAGCTTATGGCATAAGAGAAAGTGCCTTGTGTAGGGGGGATGTGACATTTAGTCAGGCACTATCACAGATCGCATGGAGTTTTACCAAATTATACCAATGGTAAGATACCAGGAATATAAAAAGAGCATGCACTGTATAGTTAACAGAATACCTACAAACAATGATATCATTTTCCTGTCCTTGTTCATGATTTCTCTGAAATCATTCCTATACCATCATTTATACCTTAATCATCTAAAGTGGGGATGGCCTTGAATGCCTTATTGAGGACCTTGGTTCTTCTCAGCAGGCCAAAAGGGAAGAATTGAAAAAGGGTCAAAACAAAACCTGGCTCTGAATTCGTGTGAAAAAATAAACATGAGAAGGAAAGAGAGAGAGAGAGGGGAGGAGGAAAAAAAGTTTTCAAAATAGGTGGTAAGAGGGGGAAAAGTGAAACAGAAATGATTACCGAATGACCAGGGTTTTCATATAATTATCTTATTTTTCCCTTACCATTTTTTATGCCTTTATTACCAAGATAGTAAATGTTCCTTAAAGAACAAAAATGAAACCTGGAGCACCTGATTGCCTTAGTTAGTTAAGTGTCTGCCTTCAGCTCAGATCCTGATCTCAGGGTCCTGGGATCAAGCCACACATGGGGTTACTTGTTCAGAGGGGATCCTGCTTCTCCCTTTCCCTCCGCCCTTCCACCCACTCATGCTCTCTCTCTCCCAAATAAATAAATAACATCTTAAAAAAAAAAAACACATACACAATCACTTCTAGGATTATGTATAATGAATGTAGAAAGCTGTCTTCCAACACCAGCTCACCAGGTGCTATTGGTAATATTGTGGCTTGTTAGCCACAGGCCACATACACAGATGCTTCCTTCCTTCTTCCCGTCCTTCCTCTCTCTTTCTCTCTCTCCACAGAAATGGTGTCATCCTCTAGGCTTTATTTTGTAACCAGCCTTTTTCTTTTAATAATACATCCTGAACAACCTACCAAGTCAGTACATCAGTGTCTAGATATGCACAGGGTTTTCCCTCAGGTCTGTAGAGAATGCTATATCTTGGTTTTATTCTAGTATATTTAACCATTTTCTTCATGATGGGTGTTTAAATGGTCTCAGATTTTTTTACTTTAAAAAAATGCTGCAATAAACATGCTGTACATCTTTCCTTACCTAATCAGGTCGGATTTCTGTGGCATAGATTCCAAGAAGTGAACTGTTGGAAGGAAGGAAGTGTGGCTTGGAAATGCCCTGCCAAAACACCTTTTGACATTTTATACCAACTTCTAGTCCCAGCAATGCTGTTTGAGAGTCCCTGTTGCCAGGCTTGTGTTTGCCTCCTCTTTTACAACTCTGTCAGGATTCCTGAAGAAAATGAAATTACATTTTTGGTGTGATTTACATTTCCCAATCATTTCTTTCACTTAGTCCTCATTAGAGCAGTGTGAGGTATGTATGATCATCATCTTCAACTTACAGACACAGAGAAAAGACTCAAAGAAGTTTTTACTTTGGTTTTAGGTCAAAATGTCTTGATTTGATGGCTCCCAGTGTTCAAAGGATCAGGTAACCACTGCCCCCAAATAAATCCACAACTGATGGGCTGGTTCCAAAGAAGAGGCAAGTTGTGGTCAAGAAATATTTTTGTCAACTTTTTACTTGGCTCTACACAATCTGCTGTGAATGATACAACTCAAGTAAAAAAGCATTATACTAATTTTGTATTTGAGTCTTCCGTATAACTATGAATAACTTGCGAGGCATACTTAGACATTTCTCTTGTGAGCCTAGGTGGGAAGAAACCAGCTGTTGAGTTTTACTTCCCTCACAGGAGGCCCTTGAATATTAATGAGGCAATCACTAGTATTTTCATATTTTTTTTAGCAATTTGCAAAGTAATACCAATTAAAATAAATGTGTCAAGTGAACAGGTTAGATTAAAACACAACTAAAGGACTCGGGTTCTCCTAAGGAAATTGACACACACCTTGTGTAAGTCCTCAGCCTGGATTGGAAGAACAATGGTTTTCTCAGGCATTCCACCTGCCCATGTTCCCAGACGTCATCCTCCTGCCCCACAGTGCATTAGGTATGCCTTAATTACCAATTTAAACACATGCCATCTTTAGATAAGTGTGATAATAAGCCTTGAAAAAAATCAATTGCAGAGATTCTTTTTTGACTCCAGTTGGTAGTTACTGAAAATCATTTCTGGATTTCAGGAGAAAATGCCCAAAGAGTTCATTCCTTTTGTTTGGGTAACAGGTTATGCACATTTCCTAAATGTGACCATAATCCAAACACTGAATGATTATTTAGGCATGTCCAATGCCTATCACCTATTATATAATCAATATATATCAACTCACCTTCCATTTACCTTGCTTTTGTTCTAGAAAGCAAGCACAAAAATTAAATGGATCTTTCAAACTTAACTATGCTTTCATTTTTACATCCTATCTAACTTCATGTGGTTAGGGCAATCTGATAGAACAATGATAGAACATGTTCTAAACTTTTAGCTACTACTACCAACATTATAACAAGAACAAAAAGATCCAGATTCCAGGAGTCACCAACCCTCCCCTTTTTTATTATTTTTTCCTAACAAATAGATTTATTGTATTTTCTTTTTTATTTTTAGATTTTGTTTATTTGAAAGAAAGAGATTGAGTACAAGCAGAGGAAGAAGCTGGCTCCTTGCTGAGCAGGAGCCTGATGTGGGGCTCGATCCCAAGACTCTGAGATCATGACCTCAGCCAAAGGCAGATTCCTAAACCACTGAGCCACTGAGGTGTTTCAGATTTCTTGTATCTCCTAATAATAAGGTAATATATGTTCATTGGACTAAACACAAAAAAACTTAGGCAAGTAATGCAATTCAGTAAAACCCTCACATAACACCACTATGCAAAGGAAATCAGTGGGAACATTATGGACTGCATCATAGTTATTTTCTGAACAGGAATTAAGCCACCACTATTTGCTTCTTTCTTCTATGATAAATATTTTTCCATGCCTATGAAATTGTTATTACTGCTTACATATTGTTTAGTATTTCACCAATCCTCTATCAAAGTACATTTATTCCTATTTTTGATATTAAAATGAAGTTTGATAAATATTCTTGTGCCTATATTCTTGTTCACTTAGCCAGTTACTTCTAGTTGAATTTGTATAAATAGAATTGCATAATCAAATATTAGTATGTTTAAAATTTTGATGTATAACACCAACTTATCTTTGAGAGAGATTGTGCAAGTTTGCATATACATCAGATTACAGTGAACATTTGCTCATATACAGGATATTGTCCTGTTTTTTTTCTCTGTGCTAATTTGATTAGTAAACACTTTGTTTTTAACATTTAATTTATTTGATTAGTTTTATGTATCTGCATATTCAGCTCCTTATATTTTTCTATATGATATTATATTTTATATTTATATTTTATTTATATTTTTCTATATGATATATATGTTTTTCTTATATGAGCTTTTTTTACCTTTATGGGCATAGTAATATATCTTGAGTGTTTACCAGTTTGTCATTTATTGTTGAGTGATTTTTGTCAAGCAAAAGCTTTGTATTTTAATTCTTATGTGGTCAAATCTACCAGTTCTTTACCTTAATATTCCTAGGTTTAGTATCATCTTAAATATTTTTCCAGCCCAGAACAACTGTATTTAACTTTTGGAATTTTTGTCTACTTTATATATTTAATTTTTCTGAAATATATTACAGTATAGAGTATAACAGGGAAATCTGATTTTTTTTTCCAAACGCTTAGCCATTCACTCCAACATCAGTTATTGAATAATCCATCACTTTCAAATTAATTTTAGTGGCTCATTTATCACATATACATTTTATATGTACTTGCCCTAGCAATCTAGCATTTTCAAAAGCAATGAATTGACTTATTTTAGAAAGAGAGCATAGACACACTCTAATTCCTCAATTGAAAAAAAAGGATATAGCAATGTGAACAAAGCATAAAACAGATGGGATTATAGGTGAATTTTTCCATTTCCTCCTTTGAGGTCATTGTAATATATAAACGTCATTACCTTGTGAACAACATTCAAGTCTAAGCTTTTAACTTATTGGGTGGATTATGGTGTCCTTCACCAACACTGGAAATTTAGGAAAAGGAGATTAGACAGAGGGACAATGACACATAAAGTGAAAGCATTCTTTGGGCATCCAAGTAGAGGCTGCTGTGTGTGTGAATATGGAATTCAGGGGAAAGAGCATGGAGAAAAACCAAGGCTATAAACACAAGGGTGTCTGCTAGTATTGGAGGAAAACAAACATGGATGAGACCACACAAAAAAACTGTGTAGAACATAATAGAGCTTATTAATTCTGGTTACTTATCCAGACTCATCTGGGAAATCTTTTGTGTCTAAAAGGTGAATATCTAGGCATTCTAAATCAGAATTTCTAAGCAGAACCCTGACACTTGTATTTTTATGAAACTCCATAGGTGAGCTTGATTATAGACAAGATTGTGAATCACTGATATAAAGAAAAGTTTAGAGAAAAGAACCCTGATTATTGTAAAATTTGAGAGTGAAGATGAAGCAATAAAACATTTTCCAGGAAAAGATAAAATATATATGAAGAATCTGGGCATATAAGATCTTGTTATGGTCTATAAATTGAATAAAAGCAGTTGTTTAAATACGAATAACAGCCAACAACTATAATTTCTTGAACAGTTATATTAAGCAAATACAATATATCTGTATTTATCTATCTAAAGAGATATGTGGATAGCTATACAAATAGATAAATATAGTCATATAATTTTTAAAGTAATCGAGGGAGTTAGAGTAATTATAACTACTTACAGAAGATAAATTGAAGCATAAAGAAATTAAACAACCTGACCAAAGCCATTGAATTAATTAGTGGTGAAGACAAACTATAAAGCCAATGCCATTTTCTTAAGTACTAGAGTATTGTTTTAAAAACTGTACACCAGCAGTGTTATAGATGCAAGGAGAAACCAACCTGAAAGCAGAGAAACCCAGTAATTGAGATGAGACATGAGGGCCCATTATCTTTCCTGTCTTTCAGGGGCTTTAACTGCAATATGTTACATCTACTCAATGAATTCTCTGTGACTCTTACCTTTGTTACTATAGTTTCCATTCATTTTTTCCTCCATTTCCTTCTGCCATGTCTTCTAGTCCACTAATTCTCCCTCTTGTGGAATCTGCTGTTAAATCCATCTCTTGAATTCTTTACTGTTGAGTTCTAGAATGTCCATATGTTTCTTTTTATTAAAAAAAGAAAACAAGTTTCCCATTCTCTGTTGAAAATTTTAAACTTTTCTTATTTTTTTGAACATAGTAAAAGTTATTTTAAAGTTTGTGTCTGATACTTGGGTATCTAGAGCTCTTTTGAATCTTTTCCTGTTGTCTGTTTTTCTTTATTGGTTTTCATTCCCGTTATCATGTCACTTAATGCCCCTGGTTACTTTTTACTGATGATAGAAATTACATTCAAAAAACTATCTGTAGAAATAATTTGAGGCCTAGGATGATATCATCTTTCATGAGTAGAATTACATTTTGTCTACAGAGCACTTGCAGGCACATGCAATTTCCTCAATTCAATCTTAGTAACAGAGGTGACTTAAAGCTGAACTGCTGTCTCTTCCACTTCACACTTATTCCCACTGTGCAGTTTTTAGGGTCTGACACAAGACAAGAAGCTTCACTCTGTTCCTATGTCTCACAGACTGGCAGAGCTTTTGTTCACCTTCTCAAACTCTCAGCTGACATCTCAGGATGAGAAAATGTCCTCAGGAGAAAAGTAGCCCCAAATACTAAGCTCATTCTCTACATCTCTATATCTCTGTCTTAGGTAATTCTTCACTATCTCATTACAAAAAAAAAACAAACCTAGAAGGAATCAAAAAATAAATAAGACAGTTCAATTATTAAGAGATATAGTGTAGGTAAAACAATATAGAAAATTACTGAGGTAGGGGAGGAAAAGTACTTTGTCTGGTTTAATCAAGAAAGGCATCTTGGTGGAGTTGGTCTTCAAATTGAGATCTGGATGGTGATAAGGAGGCAATCTAAGGGAAGAATGTTCTCAAAAGAGATGAGAATGAGCTTTGCATGTGTGAGACACAGAAGACCAAGAGGCTGCAAAGTCAAGGACCATGGGAAACAGTATTGTAGAGGTAGAAAAGGACAAGACCAAGCCAATTAAGAGTTGAGGTTCATTTACTCTAATTTCTATTGGGGAAATAAAGATACTAATCTAGAGATTTATGCCCTAGAAAGATTATTTGGGCAGTAGTGTGAGGATTGGGCCATGAGAGGTCAAGAGCAGGGCCAGGAAATCAGAAAAGGGGAGGCTTCAGAAGTCCATTGCGTGATTATGTGGTTTGGACAAAGAGGCAGCTATGGAGATAGGGATAAGTGGTAGGACTTAGGATATGTTTTATCTCCCTTCTGAGATTTCTACTTGTTCTCTAGTTCTGTGTGCTTGGGTATGATTTCACTGTGTCTTTCTGGCTCAGACCTACTCAGTAAAACAGCTTGACTTCTGTCTTTATAAAGCTCAGCAGGGATAATATTCCCACTACAAGGAAATAAATAAATAATAAGGCTAGGACAGATGTGACAAGGCACTGTTTTATGTGCATCACATGGACCAACTCAATCTTCTCAATCATTCTATGAAGAAAGTACTCATATCATTATCCCCACTTTGAAAATAAGGAAACGGGAACAAGGACTGAACAATTTGCCCAAGGTGACATGGTTCGTGAAGGGACATTTGCTTGCTGCTGTTGCTATTTTGTTTCACCAGGTACATTTCCTTTTTTTTTTTTTTTTTGGTAACATTGCCCTGATTTCCTTTTGAGAATTCACTCTCTCCCACTCAGACTATTTGGTTTCTATGGTGCTGACTTCACTCACAGTTCCAGGGGAGGCCATGTGACTCAAGCCTAGCCAATCAATTCTGCCTTCCTCTAGACAGAAGTAATGGTTTGAGAATGAACTAATCAGAAGCAATGATATTGCTGACTGTGAAGCTGGAGGTGTGGTGTTCTTGTTGCCACTGTGAAGTGAGAGGTCTCTAAGTCTGATGTCAGCAGAGACTGAAACTAACAGAAAGAAATTGGATTCCAGACAAGACATTTAAGCGCCTGGGGTCTTGTTCTACTTCAGCTTTACAATTACGTCACTTGTTCAATTTCCTATTTGGATGGGCGAATTTGAGTTGGCTTATTTTGTCATTTGCAACTGAAAAGGCTTAAAGCAGAAACACCCATCATCTGAGGATCCCCTGTGCAATACAGGGAATCTGCAAACAGGGAAACTTGTAATTTTAGGAAAGGTCCATAATTCTCCAGAGCACTCAAACTCTTACTTCTCCACGAAAAGTTGCTTTTTCTTTCATTAGTGAGACAGGTAGAATAACAAATAGAATTCTCAATAGCCTTACGCTATCACTTTTGCACTTTACACTTCCAAAAGAAAATATTTCAACTTCACATCTAGTTCCCAGTTATAAATCTTACCTTTGCTTCCATGCCTTTGCAAAAGGCTTGCAAATTGTGGAGGGCAAATGTCAGGGCATACTATCTACTTATTGAGTTTGCCCCTCCCCGCCTCTAAAGGAAGTTATCTATGCATGCTATTAGAAATGCTTCCATAGAAGCAAAGGAAGAAGTCCTGGCCAAGATTTACCTTTTAGTTAGAAAAAAATGAGAAGAGGGGTCTTTTCTCCTGCCTATTACAATCTCAGCTCATCACAGACCGGCAATGCATTCTAGAGACCCTAAATAGCAACACAGGGCAAATAAGCTAGAGTTTTGAGGCCTTTTGGAGTTGAGCATTGAGATTTATTTAAGTTCTATGTAGGAAGGAGCAAAGCAGTAAGAAGTTTAGAGCATAAAAGCAGCAACTCTGAGTGCTTGGTGCAACCTTGTTCAGAGGAAAAGGAGGCCTGTAGGGGCCAAGAGTGGGGCAATGGAGAGTACAGAAAGGAAAATGCCTGGCTGATTTCCAGCCAAAGACCTGAAATCTGTGTGAGCTTGGGCCTGGGATTGAAATGCTACCTAGGTGCCACTGCCCTTATTTTAGTCCAGAAACTGCTTTCACATTTCCTTGACACTACACTAATACCTTGGTCCTGCTCCTAACTCAGACTTTCTATGTACTCCTGCTTCTACACAGATGAGATCATCTCCAGATACCCATCTTTCACTGCTGAGATCTTCCAGCTTTGCTCTTTTCTAGTCCACTCCCCATCCAGAAAAGTACAAATCTTTTATCACTCCTCTGCGTAGTACCTCCCACTGGCTTTTCTTTGCAAATAAAGTATCATGAATCGAATGGTGCCCCTCTACCAAATACATCCACTGGGAAACTGTGCTTGTGAACTTATTTGGAGGGAGTTCCTTTGCAAATGTAACTATGTTAAAGATCTTGAGATGAGATCACCCTAGATTATCTGAATGGGCCACAAATCCACTGATGAGTGTCCTATAAGAAGAGAAGACATAGGGAGAAGAGAAGAAACACAGAGAATGTTTTGTGAAGACAGAGGCAAAGATGAGAATGATGTATGTATGTACAATCCGAGAAACATGGAGGATTGCCAACAGCCACCAGAAACCAGAAGAGAAGCATGAGATGGATTTTTCCTTCAGAGCTTCCAGTAGGAACCAACTCTGCCAACACCTTGATCTCAGACTTTTAGCCTCTAGAACTATGACAGAATAGATTTCTGATTTTTGTTTGTTTGTTTGTTTGTTATCCAGTTTGGTATAATTTGTTCACAGCCCTAGGAAAATAAAACATTGAATATAACCAATATTCTCCTAACATGACTGGGAAACTGTACACCTGGGCTCCTTCATACCACTCAGATTTAAGTTTTTATTCCTCCCACCTCACAAACAGCCTCTCCTCACAGTCTCCCTTCTGTTTCTTCAACACCCAGGAATTTCTCTCCCTGGGGCCTTTGCCGGTTGCTGCTTGTCTGCTTGGAAGTTTCGTCCCCACCCCCACAGTCTTCTCACAGATGTCTCCTTGTCCTGTGAGACACCCTTCTAAATCTCTCCAACCAAAGTACTCATCATCTCCCTGGCCCATTTTCTTTCCTTCTTTCCATATCACAACATTTCTTTCCTGTATAAACTCATCACAAATGATAAACATCTTGTTTGTGTACTTACTAGGTTGTAAACTCAATGAAAGCAGAGTTTTTGTCCTTTCATTTGCTCAAAAATCATTACATGAACATCTGTTATGTACTAGGCAGCATTCCAGGCATTGGAGGGATGTTTTGAACCGAACAAAAGCAATCTCCACTCTTTTACTTCTTTATTTCTTTTTTTCTTTCCTTCTTTCTTGCTTTCTTTCTTTCTTTTTTAAATCTCACAGCCCTGAGATCAAGACCTGAGCTGAGATCAAGATCAAGTAAGACACTTAACTGACTGAGCCACCCAGGGGTCCATGCCCTGCCTTCCTTTTTAGTAGGCTCTACACTCAACATGGGGCTTGAACTCATGACCCTGAGGTCAAGAGTCACATGTTCTACCAACTGAGCCAGCCAGTTGTCCCAGTCTCTGATCTTATGAGCCTATGTTTTAGCCCATTTTCCAAGGCTGTCTCCCCTTGTCTGAGGCAATCCCTGCTATGTATTGGTCATCCATTTAATGCTAATTGAGAAACAGATAAAAACATTATATTTTAATCATTAATTGTTTCCCTTTCCCCAGCAAAGCTTGGCTCTACCTGTTAAAGGGTTTAATAAATCCAGACAATTTTAGAGACCTTCAAACTTGCCATTCACAAGATCTTTTTCTTACAAAGACATGGGAATTCCTTCTGCAGTCTTGTCTTATCCCCAGGTTTTTGCCATTTCTACTAGTGCGACTAGAAGAAAGATATTCCCTTAGAACATGTGTGGGGCAACCAAACAAAAGATCAAGCCACACTGGACTTGCAAGGCTTTGCCAAAGATGGCAGACCCCAGGGCACTCGGCTCAATTAACCACTGCCATGTCTAAAGGTCAGCCTCTGGGACGGTTTAATTGTGGCCATTAAAGTGTTTGAGCAGCTGCTTCAGAGCAGTAATTTGGAGCCCAGGAGAAACCAGAGGCAGCAACAACACACCAGGTCATTTGAAAAAAGGCTGCCTGGGCTCCACATACAGCGCGATAACAGATGGGGATTTCCAGAAGTACTTAACCTGGCTTAGAGGTCGTGGCCTAACTAAAAGTAGGTCTCCCCTCATTCCAAAGTGAAATCATAAAGTGGTTCTTTGCCAGCCCCCTCCCCGACCATCAATTCATATCCTCCACATTTTTCATCCTTGACCTAGAATTCCAGAAATCTTATTACTCAATTCATCAATTAATGAATGAACAGGTATTAACTTACCAACTGTTATATGCAAAGCAATGGCAAGGGTGCTATCACATTTCTACCCCCTTCAGCTCATTGCACCCCAGCCCCACTCAACTCTGCACCTTGAAAATATGGCTACCTCATTGTGGGCATACTTCCCTGCTCAGCCTACATATGGGCTCAAAATTATTCTTAATGCTACACCAAGAATTCACTACCCAATTCTCAGGCCTGGCTCTGAGGCAGTCTTTTTGCTATCCTTGAGTTCATGTCCAATATCCTCCTTTGACTAATTAGTTTCAATGACTTACTAAAGCTACACAGCTGGTTTATGGTATACGTGGTATACGTGGAGCCCAGATACCCTGTCTTCTTGTCCAGGGCTATTTATGTTGCTCAGTATAAACAAGGTAATTATCAATTCAAATTTAACTAGATTCGTCAGCCAAAAGAAAAATACAATCTGCGTTAATAAGAAGTACAAAATAACATAGTATATAGCATTATATTGTAAAATTAATATACTATTATACATTACCTGTACAATATACTTATATCATCATAATTATCATTTACTATCTTATTACACTCTAATAGTATCTCTATGTGATAGAGATATGTCAAATCTATTTCACGGATGAGGAAACAGAACTCCAGAGAGTTTAAGCAACTTCCTGAAAGCTACTAAATAATAATGGTGGACCTCAATTGGATCCAGGTAGATTCACCTGCTCTCAATACGCCTTGCTTCCTGTACACACTCCTACCATTGTTGGGAAAGAATTCTCCATGGAACTCACAATTCCACACATCTGGAGAGCAGAGACACTGACCACCTTTTGTTCTAAACAGTCTTTTTCAAGAATGTCTAGAGAGTGAACACTCTTAAAGATGATCTAGTAACTCTCAGCAGATAAGAGGACATGTTTGTTTACTGTCCTGTATAATAAAGATAGTATCTCCCTCTGGGGCCAAGTTTGGACAAGTTTGCTTACAAACCATGAGAGAAGATTAGAATTTCCTAAGGTCAGGGTTCCTCAGATAGAACTCAAACCCATGGCATGCACATTTCCCCATGGGACCTAGGGGACAAGGGGATCCCATGCAAGCGTGACGCTTAGGCTGCCTGCTGTGCATCAGTCATAAAGTCCTTTGTCCCTCACTCAGGAGTCATGAGTCTTGTGATAGCTTGCAAATATGGCAGAATCTCAGACCCTTCACAATTCTTAAACCCCACAAGTTCAGTTGAATGAAAAATCACAGGCAGTTGTGTTGTTTCTGATTGTCTGCTCCATGGGACCCCATGTTTTTGGATCATCCTGTTTTCAACTAAGGTTAATCACCTTGGGTCCCAATCCCTCAATGGCTGAATAAATATGCTTGAAGGTTAGTCTGAAATAGTATCAATGATTACTATATTTGCATCTCAGAGATAAGAATAACATTTCACAGTATCTTAACCCTATATATTAGAAATGTAGCTGTTTTCAGGTAATGGAAAACCAGAAGTAAGAGTCATTAGTAAGAAGAGGGGCCTCTCCCTGGGTGAATAAATCAGAGCATATCTGGACTGTACTCTGCCTATCCATCTGGCCAGCCCTGCCCACCCCTTCTGAGAGGCCAAGGATTAGCATACTTCATCTGGGGCTCTCAGGCCAGCTTCATTCATGCTTCCTTCCCCTGGAATGAATTCTTGGCTTTACTTGGACTGCAGAGACCTGTTCATGTGAGCTTATTGTCAGAATAAATGTATGAAAAACTCCCATTCTGATTTTTCCCTTCTCACACCATATGAGTCATTAGATCAAATCATAAAATAAGATGGAGAATTTTATTTGCTGAAAATGTTCCATAAGACAGATTAACAAGATAAGCTGTTGGAGGAAATCAAATCCACACCTCCCAGGTGTACCTTCCTACGTGAAGTAAGACACAGGACCTAAGGCTCATGGAAAGGAGTCTGGCCACTGGGTAGGGCCAGACATGTCTTCCTTTCCTCCAGCCAGGAGGCAACAATGAAGGGGAGGAAAGAGCAAAGGCATTAATGACTCAGGTGACAAGGAAAACAAGCAGATGAGAGCAGGGGAGATGTTTTTAGTGGTTATCATGACTGTGATATTGGAGAGTCTGATGTCAAAAAAGTATTTCTCAGAAACTATGCAACATTTTTGTGTAAGATTCCTGTGTTATGCCCTTTGAGCAAATTTGTCATAATCTTTATGAACCTTCAAAGCTTTTAGAGTCCTCTTTGTGTTTTTGTTTAATGTGACTCTGCTCAGAGACCAGCCCTACGGATCCCCAGACTATTTCTTACACCTACTGAAGAACAGATAGCAGTTTGTCACTCCTTCTTAGGAATGGCTCATTTAGTGAACTGTTTTAGTTTTCTTACAATTTTTGCCCAACTAGCAAGCAGAGTGTACATCAGAGAATGAGAACTAGAAGTTTTTTTGGCTGTGAGAAGGAAAAATATAACATGAAAGAAGAGGAAAATAAATGGAAGAAGAAAAAATGTACCACCTGAGAGGCCTCATGACAACCTCATAAGGTAAGTATGTTAACCCCACTTTACTGATGAAATAAAGTAGAGCTTAGGAATCTTATTAAAATGTGTAAGAGTAGACAGGCTGCTATAACAACCTCAAAGGCTCTGCTGCCTCATCCATGAAAACTTCCTTTTCATCTCATGTAACATTCCAGTTTAGTTTGGCAATGGATTAGGTGGAGGTGATCATTGGCCAAAATCTAATCATGTGACTGCACATCATGCAAAGGAGGCTGGGAAATGCAGTCTGACAATGTGGCCAAGAAGAGGAGAAGATGGATATTGAAAAGCACTTGCAGGCTCTGCCAGCAAGGTAAAACAATGAGTAAGAAGCACGGGCAGCCTTCCTATCCAGACCTAGTGAACTCTAAAACTAATATACTTAGCTAAAGAGCTATACCATTTCTGCTTCTGAAACTTTATTTATTTTATTTTTTTTTTATTTAGGGCAGATTTGGATAACCCCTAATCTGTTTCTCACCTTCCACTTCTTCTCATAGACCTCTCCTCCTCTCCATTTAAGAACTCAACTTCAGAACTTTTTATTCATGGCATGTATCTTATCAGAATTTTGGTTTCTATTCACCTTTCCTGTAGTAAGATTTGGTATTGATTAAAGGGAAAACAGAGTGAAAACAAATTTTGCACTTTATCATCTCCATGCAATAGAAAAATGGGGCCAGGGGTGGGGGTAGGTTGAAGGTCTCAGCTAGAACAAACCCCCTTCCTGAAAAGAACAGGGGCCTGAGAAAAAAAGGGGAAACCAAAAAGATGGTTTTCTGAAGCTTTTCCAGAGACTTATGCCCAAAGATTTGTCCAGAAATACTGTATAATTGCTCAAATGGCTTATATCAAGCATTATACTAAAAATGTTCCCATTTTTATATGCAAATACTTTTCCTTTTCTACATCTGAGAGCCACATGTGATTTTTCAATCAGCCAGCACAAACAGACTGACAGACAACATCCCTCAGGAAATGCTTGATATGCCATCAGGTTTCAACACTCTTCTCTTTCCCCCCTCTGGAGCAAGCCTATAATTCTGCATTTGTGTAAATACATATGTGTGGCATATTTATTCACATGCTGCTGGGTAGAGCAAATGACTCTGCATTCTTTCCCAGTTATGCTCTCAAGGAGGGACTGCATGTTTTCTGCATGGTGTTCTCACCCACGATGGGGAGTCCACAGGTGCTCACAAAATATCAAATAGCACAAGGCTAGAGCCTGCCTTGCAAGGACCACAGGCATCTTCTGGCCACCCATCCCTTCCCCAAGAAGACCTGGGGTAGGTTTTTTCTCTATGTTGCCCCCTCAGGGCTCCCGGGATTCTGAATACATAGGTTTTGATGTTCCTCATACTGCTAATGCTTGTTTACATATGTTCTCAAGGTTATGGGCAAAGCATTCAGTTTAGAACTTAACACAGGACATTACACATAATAATTCTGTGAAATTTCATTGGTGAATAAGTGAATTAATAATGAAAAAAATTAGACCCCCCAAACAACAACTTGCCTTAACAATTCAAGGACCTGAAATTTGGCATCAAATGATTACGGAGAGTTCTGGTTCCCCCTAAAACCTTAAACATTTCTTAAACCTGTGTAGTTTCTATAATGCTTTTCAGCTTTAATCATGGTGAGAAATGTAAATGTAGTTCTTTAAATGGGGAACTGACTTTTCTGAGTGCACATGATGTTCCACAAAAGCACTGTTCCTCTCTAGTGCACATATTCATTTATCTAATCTTAACGTTATAAAGTAGGTGCCACTGAGTATCCTCATTGTATAGATAGGGAAACTGAGGAAACTGTCACAAGGAGGATAAGTAATTTGCCTACAGACTTATGGATGTCAAATGTCAGGGCCAAGACTTGCTTAGGAAAACTGGCCTCTGGTTGAGTTCTTAATCCCTGTGCTAAATTCATTCATGTAACAATTTAATTATATCTAATGATCTGCTCAGTTAAAACAACATCAAATAATGTGAAATTCTCTGAAGACAGTGATTTGATATGGGGAGAGAGAAGAGCTTTAGCTGGTGGGGGCCAGGGAAGTTCTCTCTAAGGGCAAACTTTGGAGTTGAGACCTGTTTTATGAGAAGGGATCAGCCAGGCAAAGCTGACAGGGTGACATGTTCCCAGCAGAAGATACTGCAAATGCAAAGGCCATGAAACAGGGAGAACTTGGGATGTTGAGGAACAAGCCAGTATGGCTAGAGTAGAGTGGGCAGGGAGGATAGAACACGATGAAGTCCGAGTGACTGACAGAAGCTAGATTATTAGAGATGCTATTAGATTCATGATCAGTGCCATGGGATCAGTGTCATTGGTGGATTTTAAATCATTGTGATTCCTTTGTGTAGAATTAATGGAGGTGGGGGAGAGGATTTGAATGGCAATAGAGAAATAGTGGGGGAGCTTGCTGCCATAGTTCACATGAGTTCAGATAGGAGCTGATGGAGGCTCAGATTAAGAGAGTTAGTGATGGGGGAGGCACAGGTGGTATCCAGACGAGGCAGTAGTGATGAGTTGTATTTAGGTGTTTTGGTGATGGTGTGTGCATAGGACTTCCCAAATGGAAGCAACCTTCAGGGAAGGGCTAGGCTATGGAATCAGCTGATCTAGTCCACATGGAGCAGACATTGGAAGCCAGAATGTAGGGATGACCCTTTCTTGGTCAGCAGGCATCTTCCATGCTCTGGCTCCCAACTTGAAGTTGTGCTGCATGAAGTCTCTTCAGTGAGAGATCATCATTCAAAATCCATTAAAATGACAGCCAGAAGCTGTCAGGGCTGTTTACCTCCCCTGCCATCAGGGGATTTGTGTATTCACATAACACTGAAGGGCATTCACTCATGCAGAGTGGATGGGAATTTGATAGGTAGATATGTCCCCAAGCAGAAGGAACAGGTGGGGCAGAATGTAAGGTCAGGAGAATTCAGGGAGAATTTGGGGCAAGTGCAGAGAGAGAAAGCTGAAAAGAGAGCGATCTGAGTCGCATTTAGGGAGGATCTGAAAATTTTGTGTTGTTTATCCTTAAGGTAGCAGAGAATCAGCAATGAGTTTTAGGAAAGGGAGAGAGAGCCATGATGTGTAGAGCCGAAAGGAACCCAGCAATTGCCAACTCCACTTGCCTAGTATTGCATACTCTCTTGTCTCCCTTCAAAGAAATAGCCACAGCATCACTGTGCATTACCCATGGAAAAGCCTACAAACTTCAGTATATCAGCACTTGTGCTGCACAGGAGTCTTTTGCTGAGAGTAAATCAGCAGATAGTTTTGAGTGCTTACTAGGTGTCAGGTTCTCAGGAGAAACCAAAAATTACTGAGCCTAGTCACCTGGTCGCCAGTGATCTCAAACTTACCCAGCCTAAAAATGTAAGACCATATGTAAACCCCAACATACAAACTAGATTCTCTAGGACATCTCCTCCACAGGCTCTCATGTTGGAGTGTTCCTCGGACCAAATCTTCAGGCTTTCCAATGGAACACTTTATTGTGCAGAAGAGCAGAGAGACCGTATGTTAAACTATGTGAAGTGAATGTGTTAAGAAAAGAAACAGCCTTGGGGTGCCTGGGTGGCTCAGTGGGTTAAGCCTCTGCCTTCGGCTCAGGTCATGATCTCAGGGTCCTGGGATCGAGCCCCGCATCGGGCTCTCTGCTCAGCAGGGAGCCTACTTCTCCCCCTCTCTCTCTGCCTGCCTCTCTGCCTGCTTGTGATCTCTCTCTCTCTCTCTCCATCAAATAAATAAATAAATCTTTAAAAAAAAAAAAAGAAAAGAAAAGAAACAGCCTGAGGAATTGAGAAATTATAAAGCAATTAGCCTGACTTTCCTGAATAATCAATGTCTTTTAGCAGATGTATTAAGATATTACTTTAGTTATTTAGCAAAGAACAAAAATAACAATAATCCAAACAAAATAATAGTTGATATCTCTAACAAGAATCTGAGCTGGTAAGCAGTTGGTGAGATTATTTGATACCTGAACTCCTTCTCATTTGCTGCTTTCCCATTCACTAGTGTTGCCCTTTGCCACGTGGTCACAGATGGCTCACCACTACCCTGTCCATAGACTGGTTAGTGAGAAGGAGGAAGAGAGAAATGGCAAAAAAATCCCTTTCTTTTAAGGACTTGACCCAGAAATAGCATCCATCACTTTTGTTCCCATCTCATTGACCAGAAATGAGTTACACACCCACACCTTCTTGTAAGGAAGGCTAGGCAACCATTTACACTTAAAATTCTGGGACAAGAGTACTAGAAGAAAGAAGGGAAAATGGTTATTGGCAACCTCCACACAATGAAAATTTGTGACATGATTCTAGAATGGTCTAATATTATTTTGGCGATGCTCTGGGTAACATATCTAAGAACAGTTTTCACTCAAGTTTGGTTCTGAAATATTAGGATATAAATTAACCATCTTCAAGAGATTTTTTTAAAAGATTATTTATTTATTTGAGAGAGATAGCAAGAAAGAGAGAGTGTGAATGAGTGAGGAAGGGGCAGAGGGAGAGAATCTTCAAGCAGACTCCCTGCTGTGTGGAGCCCATGCAGCACTTGATCTACTCATGACTACTCATGAGATGACCTGAGCGGAAACCAAGAATCAAACAGTTAACTGACTGAGCTATCCAGGTACCCCTCAGGAGGTTTTTGTTTGTTTGTTTTTAATGAAAAATTTTAAGCTCCAATTCTAGTAAATCCAGGAATCTCCATGTTTAAAGGATAACACAGGTGATTATTATGCAGTTTCCACAATTTGGGAGTGGTGGCCGCTTTAATAGGCTAAACAGAATTTAGGAATGGTTTATAAGTTTTGCATAACTAAGGCCTACCATTAGAGGTATAAATATTTAAACTTGAGTTTAGATGAGTTTATAATTAGGAAACAGTGACCTGAATTGAAAAATCTTAGATTTCCTTATCACTGTTGAGATTATATGAATCAAACTTTCTCATCCCAGATCCAGAATTCTTGGGGTATAGAGAGGTTATAGCATCTTGAAAACTTGAGTCATTACTACGTGATGCTCTAATAAACACAATAATAACAACACATTTCCATTTTATATGGTTTTATAAGCACTCTTATGGACTTTATCTCCTTTGATCTTACAAATAAGCACGATTTTACAGGTGGAGTCATTGAGAGAACAGATTGCCTTGGTCATGGGCCCCCAATCCAGATCTTCCTCTCAGTGCTAGTGCTCTTTCCCGCATTCCCCTAAATTCCCCTATGCTGCAGTGCTTCTCTTTGCTTCTCTTCTGGAGTGAGATCAAAATAGAAACAGCTCAAAATAGAGCAGGATCAGTGAGCAGAGTAAAGAGTAGACAAATGCATTATAAAAAGCATGAGGTAACAACATAGATGAACCTCAAAATATTATGCTAAGTGAAAGAAGCCAGACACAAAAGACCTCATATTGTATGATTCCATTTATATGAAATGTCCAGAAAAGACAAACCTATAGAGACAGAAATAAATTAATGGTAGCCTAAGGCTGAGGGAAGGAACAGAGATTAACTGTAAATAGGATCTTACTGGGGAGATGAATATATTCTAAAACCAGATTATGCTGATGGTTGAGAAACTCAATAAATTTACTAATAATCACTGAATTGTACACTTAAAAATGAATGGGTTTTGGGACGCCTGGGTGGCTCAGTTGGTTAAGCAGCTGCCTTCGGCTCAGGTCATGATCCCAGCGTCCTGGGATCGAGTCCCACATCGGGCTCCTTGCTTGGCGGGGAGCCTGCTTCTCCCTCTGCCTCTGCCTGCCATTCTGTCTGCCTGTGCTCTCTCGCTCTCCTCTCTCTCTCTGACAAATAAATAAAATCTTAAAAAAAAAATGAATGGGTTTTGTGGCATGTAAATTATAACTCAATAATGTTGCTTTTAAAAAGCACAAAGTGTTAATATTAGGAGTATAGATTTCATTTTTGGCTCTGCCACATAAAACTTTGATTAAGTTGAGAAAATAATTCAACATCCTTCAGAACCTGGATTCTCATCTCTAGAATGGGAATAAAAATCGTATCTATCTCATACAGCATCTAATTTCTTAGCCCACTGGAAGAGCAAAACAAGAGTAAGTTTGGAGAGAATCTGTCCACTTTGGCCACCCTCAGATTTATGAGTACCACCTAATATGCCCTTTCACTTCTTACCTGATATCTAGAAACCACTCTCCTGGCAATATACACATTTGAAGAATTAACTTCTGTTTTGTCTCATCACGCAGCAATGGTATATGCTGGACAGCGGGCCTGAGTCACAGCCTTTGCCATTCATGTCAGAGCATTTTAGCCAAAACAATAACCAAAATGGCAGCTCTGATTAGTAAACATTATTTCCGTGAGACCAATACAAATATGCCAGACCTCTTCTTTCCTGGAATTACTTTCTGACAAGAGATTATTTAAATTATTTTAAGTCATTTATTTTATCATCTCCTTCCTCCCTCATGTGATTCTTGAACATTTAGCTTTAACACATTATGTTCCTCTGATATAAGCCTTTTAATGTCAACTTGTCAAAAGCTAATTGCATTTTCTTTGAGGTCGAAAACACTTGATAGCTGATTTTTTTTTAATTATTATTTAAGTCAGCATCACTTTTCTACCTAGCATCCCAGGGAATCTGCTCTGTATATGCTTAGCCTTCTTCAGGTCCAGGGTACACTTGTAAGGAACTCAGGGCTCTGTTGAGGCAGAGCTAAAATCCCCTCCTGTGTTGCAGAGGTTTGCTGTGCTGTTTAATGCATCCTTAGCAGATTGGCACACCAGTCTCCTGGTATAATGTAACGTTAAATAACACTCCTAAAACTGTTTCAGGAAATAAGTACACATAAAATGTCACCTTTGGAAAAAAAAGAAGAAGAAGAAGAAGAAAGAAAACAATTATAGTTATGCCATGCAATTTGCATCCACCTCTTTTGAGATAATTAAAGAAAGAACAAAATACACCAGCCAATAAATGGGCTAACAAGGAGGAAAAAAGAAGAGCCTTTGTATTTCCATGGTTCCATATTCCTAGGCACATCCAAGCCAGTCTTTTTCTGAGTCTACTGAACAAGCATTTGTCATAGGCTTTACTGTACCATGAAGTTATGATTAATATTACAGCTCAAGTACAGCGGGTTGAAAGACCACATTCATTTTCAAAGTCACGTCGCATTGATTAGAATTCACTGCAGGTTATTCAAATAACGATCCTCTCTTTCCCCAGGAGAATCTCTGTCTGATTTTTCTTTATCCTCATTAAAGATCCCAGGTGCAGACAAAGCTTTACGTACTTCTAATTTGCATTATCCTTGGGACGGAGGTAATTCACATACCTTCAGTATATAGCACTTGTTTTTGTACTTTGCTCTTTCCTATCATCTATTTAAATAAATGAAGAAATCTAGCCTTTAAAAACCTTCAGACAATAGAAAATGCCAAATTTTTATTGTCTTCAGTCATGTGTCCATGGATCCCAAACCCTCCATGATAATTCAGATAAATTGAGGCACTTTTGTTCAGGTCTTGGCTGTACTTGTCTTAAAAAGATGATTTTTTTTTTCCTTCAGGGATAAAAAATTCATTTTAGTAGTAAAGAGCAGCTAAGAGCATTTTTCAGCCTTCAGAGCTGAAAAGCAGAGGTTCATCGAACAATACATGTGGTACTCAGATATTCCCCAACAGAACTTGATATGTTATTTGGCTAATTAGATAAATTTCTATGCAAGGAGTGATCAATTATTGCCTCTGTTGAGATAATTTATTAGCTACTCTTCCCAGTTTAGCATTTTTATAGAATCACATATGGATTTCATTGGCATAAGGTGTGGGCCTCAAAATTATGACAAAGAATTCTGCCTTGGACTATTTTTACCTTTAGTTTTTGTGTAATGAGTTTAGCCTGAAGCAGACTGACAGCATTGTTGACATTTCATTGAGTTTCCATTTCTCAAGAGAGGAGAAATTTTAGCTAATTAAATAATGTTAGAGTGTCTTAGAAACTACAAAGGCAACACAAAACCACACGGCAGTCACACCATATTTGTTAAGACCACTTGTATACTTCTGAGATCTTCAGAAAATTGAAGTCTGCATAACAAAACTTATCAAGTGACTCAGAGGCTCGAAATGATGTGACTGACATAATTGGAAAGATAGGAGAAGAACAACTGGAAGAGAATTTTCATAAAAATAATCACTTTTCAGTGTGTGGACCGGGAGTGAGTATGATTGTTTCCCTGGATGTTACAGCAGCTTAGTGGCTCTGGAACTTTTGTGGGCATGTATGTGTGTGTGTGTGTGTGTGTGTGTGTTTCACACTGAAAATCACACATACTCTTTATAAGGTGGAATTGTAACTACCAAGCCAGTGAATCAGCATTAACCATACATTCAGGTACTAATGAAAACGGGTCTCTAACCTTCTCATTCCTCTTTCAGGACAAGTTGGTTTTCTGTGATCTGTGAATGGGCTCATGAGAAGTCTTTGCATACATAACCAATATAAGAGAAAATTAAACATTTTGTTCGCCTTTGTATTTCTTTCTTTCTTCTAGAAGGATTTGCAATGAGGCTCAGAACGTCATTAGCTCTGAGTAAGAGGAAATGAAGTGTGCACGTTTGGAGAAAACCAAACTTTTTCAATTCAGTGAGGGGCTATTTAACATGGAGTAAAATTTTAATGAAAAATAACTAGAGATTCAACTCGGATATGTCTTTTCAGATAAGGTTGACAGGGCAGCCGTGTGGATTCAATATAAACATGAGTCAATAATAGAATCCAAAGCAAGACAGAAATGTTGCCGAGTCCATTTAGAGAAATATGCTAAATCATTCTGATCATAAGGTAACAATACAGCTGTTGACATTCTGGAGCCATGTTGAAAATGACGATAAAATGATATGTGAATCTACTCTGGAATAAATACAATTTTGAAAAGAGCATTTCCTAATGAATCAGATGCTTACTGCGTGTGTTTGTGCATGTGATGTGTATGCATATGCACACATGTGCACGTGTGTGTGTGTGTGTGTGTGTGTGTTCAATCTGAGTATCTTGGAGAGGAAGGCATGGAGAACCCATTGAGATTTATTTCCCCTTTAAGCCTCAGGGAACCTTTGAGATTTCATTGACATTAATTAAGCCCACCCCGGGATCATGGGCTTGGTGGGCTTGGTGAACTTTTGTTTTAAAAAGCAAGCTAGCTTGCCAGAGGAGTTTTTTTCCCAAGCTCTCATTTTATTGTGGTTTCCAGCAGGGAATCTTGTTTCAAGGGATATGATCAAAGTAAAGGACATTTCTTCTGGGACATATTTTACATAGATTAAATCTCATTATGCAACTTACTCTTTAGTCTATATTCTTTCTTATAAGCTCCTATTGTATGAACGAATTTAACATAGAAAAGTATGAATTTATTACATCAGATGGATATACTAAGCTCCAAGGAAGTTAAGGTCCAGGAGAGTCAAACACTTTTTGTTTTTCTCATCAACAGTGAATTTCAGCTCACAGAATCTTCGTGTAATCTTAAATGAGGTATATATATATATATATATATATATATATATATATGACTGTGGACTTAAGATTTCCATAGCCTTTGCACAATTTTATTTTTAAATATCAAGTAATTCCTTTAAGAACACTCTGCTATTCTTCAGTTTTCCTTCCCTGTTTTTAAGCTATTTCCCTGCCTTTTTCATTTGAAAGATAGACAAATTATTTTGGATATATTAAGAGGATGCCATATTATGGATTATAGGAAGTTAAATTTTTCTCACTGAACATTAGGAACTTGAAAACTTAACATAGCGTCCAGAAAATCTTACAGTGGAGAGCAGACATTTGTTAAATCTGTACAGTTCATTCAAGCTCACACCAAAATTTACAGTTCTGAAGAATGATTGTTCGATAGCTAGCTCTTTCATACCTAAATATCCTGGCTCTTAGTTTAATATCTTGAGAATCTAAGAAAGACAAACATATTGAGTACCAAATCTGTTTTCCCATAGCTTCAGAATAGCGGGAAAGTGTCACAAAACACAATGTGAGATTCAGTAGCTCCTTCCCAGAGCCCTATTTGGACTAAATGGAAGTTTAGCCTTTCAGTTATTTTCCATAAAAATGATAAAATGTGTGTCCATAGTGAACAGGTATTTCAGAACGCTAAAACACATGCTTGGTCTATACATAAAAAAGATGCTATATTTTCAATAGTTAGATTATTTGATTGCCAAAGGAAGTTACATACTTTCAGATCTAATCTCATGTTTGTTTTTCTGCGATTTCATTGGCTTTGCAATTAAAAATGCAAGGGTAAGCTGAGGAATTGATATTTTTTAGAGGGATGAATATGAATACACAGTCAAGTTTCAGGTTAAACTCTCCTGCTCATTCTAGAAATGTTCTTTACCATTTGGTCTGTAAAGGTACAGTTTCCTTCAGTGGAGGGCAAGTCCTCTCCTGTTTCAGATCTCAGGCTCTGTACTGTGCATTTAATGAAAAACTAATTTACAACACTCTTTGCAATTGCAGTTGTTTTACAGAATCTGAGAGGTCCTCTGGCTTCCTGACTATAAGGTGGGTGTTTACTCCCCTGTCCCAAAGAGAACCATTGTAGGAAGCTAAAGTGATGGTCATTTAAATGGTTAATCAAGACATAGACTTTTTGTTTCTCCCCTGATCAATGAGAGTCAAATTCCCTGTGTAAGTGGTTAACTCATCTTTAGAACTGGAAACATAATTAAACCAGAAGGAGTCTGTTATGATTAGAGGTGAGAGGCTGGGGTGAGTTAAGCCATAACAAAGAAAATGAATTCATGTTAAGCTTTGCACAAAATGCAGTTTTCCTGTTCTGATTATGTTATGTAAAATGTGTTTCCTGTTGCTTTTGAAAAATAAATCTATTTCTATAACTATTCAAAAAATATTTTGTGATGCAGTGTATTCTGTTCTTTGAGGATTTCTGACACTAAGCGTTCCATAGAGTCTGCTCCCAGAATCCTTCTCCTCTCCTCTGGTGGTTTAATGTCTTTATGGTGACCTTAATAATCTTTGGCATCCTCATTTAGTTCACTTCTGAATAAATATTTCTCCAGACGACTTCTGCATAGCTTAATAATGGATGCACTATCTACCTTAGACAATAAATTTCTAAAATCTATACTATTTATTGTGTCCTAATTCGTTATGGCTATAATAATTTCTATTGAATTCCCACTATCTAATTAGATTTTATAGCTTGTATAGTATGGTACAGAGGATATATTCTTTCTCTTGGTATAAGTTAATCTTAGCTAACTTTAAATAAAATGAATATAATTATCAAATTTGTGAAAACATTTAGAAGGAAATGCATGTTTAAAATGTGCTCTTGTCTATTTCATCACAAAATGCTCTTTTTTCTTCCCACTCTATTTTGTTTAGCTAGTTTCCCCTAGATAGTTATGCTGCAGTTATTTCAATGTTTATATGTTATTATCTGCTTGTGCATTAATCAAGGTAATGGTGCAAGTAAAGATAGTCTTGGCAAAAACAAAACAAAATTAATTCATGTGAATTTTGGCCAGATGCAAAAAGCACCACATTCCCTGCTGAGTTAACTTGTTGAAGGTGGCAATCGGTAACACAGTCCTGAACTGTCAGGATAGAGTAACATGCTACCTACTGACAGCAACGCTCCTTTCTCTAGCTTCAGAAACTACATACCTTAGCCCCAGGTCCATTTAACTCTATATGTTTTTTAGCTTCAAGAGGAAGGGGAGTGACATGCTGTAATCAAGTGTTCCCTTTATATTACAGCAGACAATGAGATCGTACACCAGCACTTCCTAGAAGGGGATAACACAACCACCATGCAGGCAGCCATGCCCGGAATATCAGCCCAGCAGGCTCCATTATTATTCCAGCCATTCCTCTGCAGCACATGACTGAAAAAGCAGTTACGCGTGGGAATCTTGAATTTTCTATAAAAATATATCTGGAAGCCCCAGATCTGGCAGCATATTGGCTAATAATTAGGAGGGGGAGAGTGTGCATGTGTGTGTGTGTGTGTGTGTGTGTGTGTGTGTGTGTAGTATAATAATAAGGTAATTTGTAAAATACAGTATTGTAAGAAATGTGTCTCTTCCAATGCCTCAAGACTTAAGAGTGTAACAATTTTTTTGTTGGTTTTGTGTGTGTGTGTGTGTGTGATGGTTTTAACTTAAAGATAGTTGATTTTAGGCCATTAAGAAAAAAATAAATATGGTGGTGAGTCCGGGCCACGCAGCATGAGAAAGAGAGACAACCTGCCATGTGGCTGAGCAACACTTGGCCATGCATTCTACCTCTCTGAGGGAAGAGTCAACTAAGGTAACCAAACCAGTGACCCTGTAAGGTATCTTTCCCCTATAAAACAATGCCTTCTTAATATTTATAGCTATGTGTGTGCCCATTGAGGGAGGAAGGAAGGAAGGAACTTACAAAGGAGTTTCAGTCAAATATCTTCCTGGTTTTTGTCGTCTGAGCCATGTTCCTACTTCACCATGGAGTTTGCAGAGACTCCCACTTGCTTTGTCTTACTTCAGACAAGATCTCTTGATACATTACTCCAATCTCTAGAGGAGTAGGAGAGTAGCAGGAATAGTCTAGGAACTAGTACTTTAAAACTTACTCCGCCTTCACTGTTTCAAGCATTCCCCATATACTAACTCATGTCACCTTCATAACAACCTTATGATTAATATATTGTGAATAGTCCCATTTTGAAGACAAGCAAACTGAGGGGAGACTCTAGATTTTCTGCTCCTACAAATATGTCGAGCTGAGAGATAGCATAAATTCAAACCAGCTTTTAAGAATATATGTATCCTTAGAGCCCACAATCACTGACGGTGATTACATAGTAGCCTGGATCCTGAAAAGTTCTATTATAAAGAAATCTTTTTTTTCCCTCCTTAATCCCCTTGCTCAGTTACCAAAGAAAAAATGTCTTGTGCATAGACTAAAGGCCTGTGCTTGGCCCTCTTTGCCAATCAGCAAAACATCCACAGATTACCTAAGCAACACTATCCAGGAACCAGTCATGCAGTTCTGCTTTGGGCGGCAAGGAGGAAGTTAGGGCCTTGGACAAAGGACGGAGCTAGTTCCCTGTTTACCAAATGTGATAACCCCAGCTTCTAAGAGTAGGGACTGATCCTTTCTAATATCACATGATTTTTATTTAGCAGCTATGTAATTATCAAAGGGTTATATAATCCTTTTCTAATTACTTTATTTCAATTTGGCTGCCATGGAGGTAAGTCTTCAGTAAAAATGCAGTACTCAGATTTTGAAACTCTCCTCTGGGTGCGTTGTGGGTATTCATTTGACAAGAGGCTACTACATCCAGACCCAGGGTGTGTGAGAATAAGGAAAACCCAGCACAGGCTGTATGCTGTTGGAGCTCCCACAAAGGCCCCAACAGTAAGGATGACTTTTACTTATTACTGAGGGCAGAGTGTTACAGATATTAATTTAACACTTACTGTTCTGTTCTCTTCTGAAAAGATGTATTTCATTTTAACAACAGAAGATCCTTTGGAGCAAATGTCACAACGTAAAATTTGGATTGGCCTTGAGTGTGCACGAGACTGCAGAGTGAATGGAGCAGTGAACTAGAACGGGAGTCAGGGATCCGTGGTATTTTAGCTCATTGGCAACCCTCTCAGAAATCACTACATCTCAATATTCAGAGGCAATGAGGCAAGCATTTTCTTTTCTTGTTTGACCATTGCTGCTTTGGGGCATATGAGTATATTTAGAGGAAACCGAAGCTTGGAGAAGTTCAGTGAGTTGCCAGGGTCCCAGGGTTATTAATTCAGAGACTAGGATTCTAATCTGGATCTTATTTTTCCTCTGTCATAGCTGTTTCCAATGACTTTCTCTTTCTTTCCATAAAAGTTACAAGGGCTTCTTTCCACTTGGTTTCGGTGCAGAATAACTGAAAGAGAATCCTCAATCATATTTTTAACTAATAAAAACAATATCCACATTATTTGTAGAAATATTTTTTAAATGCAAGAAAAAAATAACTCACAATATAGCTAAAAAAGAATCTCAGTTGACATTTTGTTGTCTGTCTTAACCTGTGTACTTTTTCCTCTATGTAGCTAATGTGGATATATAGATGAATAGTGTGTTATTTTTGTTTTGTTTAAGTTACTCTACAATGAACATGAGTTACTTTTTTATAAGAAAAAATTATTTTAACCAATAATTTGAATCCTTTGGAATATCTTTGAACTTATTAAAGAAAGTATATAACATAACTTTTTAAATACCATATCCGTTATACACAGTTTGGTCACTTACGTGTGTATGTGTGTTTGTGTGTTGTGTTTTATTCAGTCAACAGTATATTGTAAATATCTTTCCATATCATTAAATATTGTTGTATATCATTTTAAATTATTGAATAATATTCAATTGAACTAATGCACCATAATTTATTAGCTAATTCCTCATTTTAGACATTTAGGATGCATTCAATTTTTTTCTCTCATAAATGACACCATAAGGTCTAGATGAATAGTATATAGTTAAATCTTCGCACACATTCGTAATTATTTCCTAAGATTAAATTCCAAAAGAGAGAGTTCCAGAGTGAAAGGGTATGCAATACTCTCAAAATGTAAAAACACATATGCTTAAAACACCTTTAGAAATAATGTATCATTATACATGTCACAATATGTATGCAGAGCTTCATTTTCCCTCGCCAATAATATACAATATTATTCTTTCTTCTTTGACAATGATAGGCAAAAAGAGCTAGTTATTTTAAATCCACACTCATTGATTATTAGGGAAGTTGAAATTTTGATGTATTTACTGGTCATTTGTGTTCTCCCTTTGTTAACTTTTTTATGTCTATAGAGTGATCTTTTTTTAAAACTCTTTGCGGAATGATTTCCAATATAAGATTTTCTGTTGTACATTTTATATTAAATCAATACTCAAACTCAAATTAGCAACTCAGCTCAAAATGAAAAGTAATGGCTTGAGGATAGGTTTTGTAAGCAGCGTAGACAGTGGAAGATGACTGCTTCAGGGTTGGGCATACCACTTGTGTGGAGATTTGATTTTCCACTGAGTCTAATGTAGTGTGCAGATAAATTCACACATACAATGGGACGAGGTGTACTGATCATTCTCATAGAGACATTTTAGGCACAATAAACTTCAGTGAGATTATCCTGGGTAGATACTATTAACGATTACATCTGACTGGTCAACCTACGTTTCCCATGCAAGGTTAAATTTACAGTACATAGAGAACACCTCTAGGTTAGGAGTCTAAACTGGTGAAAAGAGATCAAAGATTTCACCTCTAAGATTTTTTAGACACCAAGAACAATGAAACTGAAGTTTGCAACATCTTGGAGTACAGAAGAGTGTTAAAGCAAAGTTCAGCTTACAACTTTAGACTTTAACAGAACTGAGTCCAGGCGATTCACAAAAAGACGTGTAGATTCTATCACAAAACAGGCAATAAAGGTTTTTTTGGGGAAAAAAAAGCACACTTCATAAATACATCACATTGTATTCATCCCACATAAATTGGGTGACGGGGTTCGAACTACTTGTTAGTTTTTAGCTTGCGTGGTTTAACAAACAGAAGTGTCATTTACTCCTTGAGACGAAAATGCACGCACAGCAACTCCCCACACTGTCTTTGATGAAGAATCTGGCCTTCTAGTTCATTTAACATGAAATAACAGATTTGTGTTGATGGTGCTTTTGTTCTCGATAGTGAGAGAACTTGTTACTGAGAAATTAGCTACTCACCCTCAAGCAATCACTAATATTCCAGTTCCTGAATAGAAAAGGGGGGAAGAGAGCAGATGGAAGCAAACAAAAATTGTATTAATAATACATAACAGAGTGCTGCTACAAATGATATTTCAGTGGAGGAAAACAATAGGAAAACTGCCGTTTTCATTGGATCTTAATGTATTTATCAGTCTCTAATGCTCCTATCTTCAAGCAGTTCCCTTTTATTGACACGGCAACACAAATTGCAGAAGTAAATTGAATCACAGACTCAGAATGTAAAAATCAATGAGAAATAATTTTGTAGCACTAAAGTGAATAGTGTAATGCTAGGTATTCATTTAATTAACCATGAGCCTTTCCACATAATGCACGATCATTGCCAGCTTTTCAGCTCATAGTTGTTCCAGGAATAATGGGTTTGGGATTCATCTTTAGAAAACCTGCATTAATATTTGAAAGCGTTTAAATCCATTAGTGGGTCATCCGAACACTGCAGGTCACTTTTACATTGCTAATTGAAACAATAGTAATGGGTTATAATCTACTGTCTAATAATGCCTGGAGTGTTTTACCGCTTTTATATCTGCAGATTCCAGGAAATATGTAAATTTGTTGCTGAACTGTTATAAAATTATGGAAATTTAAGCTGCAGACATCAAAGTATTTTTTTCTTAAAAAAAAAAAAACACACACACACAACACATAGCGTTTAATAAACTGAAGAGTTACACTACATTCTGGTGTCAGGATAAATTCCTTACTCTAGACCTTCCCCTGTTCTCTCTTCTCCGCTCTGGGTGCAGCATCTGGCACTCACATTTTCCACGTTGCCATTAGGAGAAAGTGAATATCATTAAAGCAGTGAGTAAACAATCATGTCATTGTTTCCATATGCAAGCTATACGTTGACTCAGCCTGCTGGGTCCTGGCTGCTTTTTTATTTGCCCTACATGAATTTAGGCAAGCATTTTCCTTTTCATGGGGATTTTTAATATAAATCAACATTTTCTTGGATGGGGGCAGTACATGTGGCAGCAACTCCCGCATATGAAATGAGAATATGATTTCAGTGTGAAAACATACATGTGTGTAAACACATACATACATATCAAAGGAAATATGTGAGAAAGTAGCTTTCGGAATGCTCCTTATAAACCGAATGTCATACAAATTGATACTTAACCAGCATTCTCTCTTTTAATTAAACATGCATCTCATGCACTTTACCTGTATCTTTCTGGGCTTAATTATAGTCTGATTGTGCAGAAAATCCAGAAAGATGCATCTCATTATAATAAAGAAAACCCTTTGGCATAGGTAGAGATCGTGGATGCATGCATACTCATTTTATATAAATGGAACATGTTTTGGGAGAAGCATTTTACACTAAGGCACAAGGGAAAAGAAGGGCTTAAATCCATTCACTCCACCATCATCGACAAGATCGTATTAGTAAATCAGGGGGGAGAGGAGAGGACTCAAAGACACATGTGAGTGGCACTGAATTGATGCTCTATCAAGAAAAGCAACATTGGGGCGCCTGGGTGGCTCAGTGGGTTAAAGCCTCTGCTTTCGGCTCAGGTCATGATCCCAGGGTTCTGGGATCGAGCCCCGCATCGGGCTCTCTGCTCAGCAGGAAGCCTGCTTCCTCCTCTCTCTCTCTACCTGCCTCTCTGCCTACTTGTGATCTCTGTCTGTCAAATAAATAAATATTTAAAAAAAAAAAAAAGAAAAGCAACATTTTAGTTTCTGGCTTTCATTATCTCAGTAAATGTATTCACATCTGAGGAAGATGCTATAAGTCCGTATCAAAATTCTGATTTCATCCACAGAGCACTAGTGAAAAAGCTTTCAAGTAAGGAAATAGAACTGCATTCACAGGCTAGCAGAGCCCATGTATTAATTGTGTTGTATGTAGAATTCAAACGAGACATTTTAATGACTTTAATGAGGGATGTGGATAAGAAAGGGACCAAACATCCGTTGGTTCCCAAAATAGAAAGACAGACCGGTTAGCGATATGCATAAGGAAATTGCAGAAAGGAAACTTGACCTTGTGAAGTCCTCTCTTAAATATTCCCACCATGTTTCCTGCCTTTCTCCATGCACTATTAAGCTCCCTTTGAAGTCAGTATCACTATACTTGCATCAGTCGTACAGGACATGGAGAAAGATGAAACAATGACCCCAGAAAGCAAGTAGTTTCTTTATCAAAGAAGGACAAGTACCATTAGCCTATAGTGCAATAAATAGCTTCCTCAAAGATATTTTTCACTTTCTGTCGGTGAAGGGAATTGACAAAGGGATCATGATTTGATTCTCCACAATGAGAACCCTGTTGTGATTAAATAGGATGACAAATTGGACTTTGTGTCCCAGTTACAGCTCTCATGAGTTTCATTGTGCCTACTGTAGGGACAGGTACTTAAGGGTTGAGAGAAAATCCCACAATAGTATCACATATCTAGTCAACCGAGAAATCCTACGTGAAGGTCAGAAATCCCTTTCTAACTCCTGGGAGTTTCTACAGCTTTACCCTTCTTGTCTAGCTGCATTAGGACAATACTAAGTATGTAGAAGCCCAAGAAACCAAATTCTTTCCTTTTTCCTGTAGACAAATCTTGGTAAATTTTTAGCCACAGATACAAGAGCTTATATAACTGACCTTACACAAGTAGATGCTATCATTTCTCACTTGCCATTTCCTATCTTACTGTAGTACACTTGGCTTCAACTTTTTGGACTTTGGACTTTTCTTGTTTCCAGAGTTGGGAATAGGCTGCCAGTCACCAAGAAGATGCTACTTTCTTTTCCTTTAGTTTAGTCATCCTTTATTTTCTTTTTAACTAAACCCTTGATGTCCATTGCAAGATGTAAAGGAAGCTATTTAATGGAAAAGCTCTTCCAGTTCTGGGTTGCCTATCATTTCCTTTTAGCGCATTGAAAGAACATTCATTTGGGAAACCTGATTCCTTCCTATAACTTAAGACATCCATTAATGGCGTGCCGTCCATTGGTTCACTGGCTATTAGCAAAGGAAATGCCTGACGTTGCTGCCATGAGTCAGGGAAACAAACCTCTCCATTTTAGTAGACGCTCTTCACTTTACCTTTCTGTGACTTAGCTGAGCCCTTTTTTCCTGACTTACTCTGGTAGACATGATGCTTTCCTGTCCAAAAAGTCTTATGGCCTTAGCTCTGGGTGAGATGACAAAGCCAGCACTTGGGCTGAAATGTGACATCTCTCTTTCGGCCATTCCACTGGAGCTTACTGCCTCATTCATTTATTTTTCATTCATTCATTCACTAGACAACATTGATTGCATCCTACTTATGAAAAGGACTTAGGAACTTATTGTATCAGGTGCTTATTTATTTTTTGTTAGTCATCCAAGTTTTAGTCTGAGACTATATGGCTGAGGAAATAGATAGATAGATATAGGTATAGATGTAGATATAGATATAGACTCATAACTGCTTGGCTATTTTTACCGTTTATTTCTAAACTATTATTCTTGTGGAGATGTTAATGATCTTTGTATTATCTATCTTGGATTTTTTAGATAAAAGCCCTGAGAATATTTTGGAGTTCCTAGCAAGAAGTGTAGGGCTTCATCTTAACTTTGACTGAGAGTTCCTTTGTCCACCAGGGAAGTCTCTATCCTCAGTTTTCATGGCTTTAGGAGGTGTGACCCTATTCAACCAGCATTCCTTTGAGTTCTCCATAAATCACAGTGTCAGCGAATGTTGCAAGATGAAACATTTACCTTTCCAGTGACCTGGTTTATGGAAGAACACAACTGCTCCTTCTCCAGAAGCTGAAAAAGGGAAGCAATATAGATGCATCTTGATGATGATTCTCAGTATGCTTATTACTTGAGCGTTACAAGTAATAACAGCTACCATCTAATAAACAATATGCAATATGGCAGACACTGCTCCAGAAGTTCATATGGGCCATAATTTTTTTTATCATTTCTCATTGTCTATTACATTTAATATCTCTAAACCTGGGATGTGTCTAACAATCTCTAGGAAGTCACAGCTTATTGGGTATAGTTTATCTGGTTAACAGAATGAGTTATGTTCTATGAGATAAAGTATTTACTCATTCAAACGTCACTAGAATTCCATGTCATCTACTCTTACCCATTTTATAAATGCAACTGAGATGTAAATGATATTAAAGAACTCGCTCAAGATCAGCAGTTACTAGGTTATAGAGGTAAGATTAGAAGCCAGGCAAAGTGGTTCTAGGGCTTGCACCCTTAACCTCAGTGCTCTACTACCTCTCCCAGGATGAAGTTTTCCTGGCTGGGTCTTTTTTCCTGCTTGCATGGTGTGTGTGCTGTTACAGAGACTTTTACAAATACGCCCCTCTGCTCTTTCTTGTCCTACTCCAGAGTTGGCTGAAAGAAGAAATCACGTGATTTCTGACCTCTGTGTCTGCGATGGAAACCCTATATGCTGTCTTCTCAGTGTGTTCATTTCTTTTCTTCAAAACTTGGTTTCAGATCCTGAAGAAGTCTAGCATTGCTGCTGATTTAGTGCCATGACACAATCTATTGTCATTATATATTGATTTCACAAATTGGACCCATGATGTGAGTTTGAATCACAAAATTGAGGACAATTGCGATGAAGAGAGATACATTCATGGGAGTAACTGAAGTCATAAGGCTTATTGCTCCAGTACATTTAATAACTTAGGTGACTTCAGAATATTTTTGTCTTATGTCAGTTTGTGTGTTTGTTTTTCTGTCTTTAAATCAGAGAAGATACTGAGTGTAAGAGCTTCATCGGTGGGTAAAGAGAAATACAAATAAAATTTACTTCCAAGCAGAATAACAAATAATAAAACAACATGTTTGTATTAATATTGTCACTCTTACCTTCACTGTCAAAAATCAAAATACTCATGTAAATAGAATTAATAGATGTAATTCCACTAACTCAGCTTCATGTACAGTGATATCATTACCCGTTATAACAAACAGCATGACAAGTTTATCATCATTATTTAGAACGCTAACATGACAGTCTCCAGTTCATAGTATGGCTTTGTCCAGTAATGCAGCTAAAGTTAATGAGTTGGGGTGAGGGCTCTCACTAATTTGACTGTTTATATAGAGACCACTCGAGATGTATACACTAAGCAGTAATCTCTGAGCAGAGAGAGACATAAGGTTCTGTAATGAAGGGAGAACATAGGCAGTACATCATATTTGTTAAACATGAGAGGCAAGTTGTACCATGTTTGTATGTATCTGTATGTAGACATCAAATAATATGGATATGTATATAAAATTTCATTTCAAGATAAAAATTTACCATCTTATTTGAGCACAATTGGGAGGTGCTGAGTGAAGAACTCACACTCTCCCTTAGACTATTGTCTTTTCTACAGAATCACTCTTACTAAACTTAGAACACGTTCCTTTATTAATGACAATTGCAAATGGAAGAAGTCATACATACATTGGAAAACATCACCAATGGCAAATAATTCATTTCTCCAAATTACTCTTACTATTTTTATTCATGGCACAGAAATGCAACTCTGTCTGCAAGAAGCCACTGGGCATAAATATAGACATGCACTTACCTCTTTGTCCAACGTAATCATTCATCAGTGTTTGTGGAAGATGGAGGGAGGAGGGAGCAAGAAAGAAGTGAATCATTCTATATCCTTCAGGTGAATAATTTACTTGTTTGGTTTAAATAAACCGCATTGAGGAATATCAATTATTTAAGATTTCTTGTATACAACTCAGTATGTTATAACCCTGTGTAGCAAATTCTTGGCCCTGGTGCCAGTGGTTTCAAAGAGGTTAATGCCCTCTTTAAAGTGCAAATAGTATTTTTCACTTTAGGATCTAGACTCATATGTCATTTGGTCTCAACCACAACTTGGCCATTAGTTCAAACCTAAATCAAGTATTTTGTTATCAACTGGCAAGGTTTCAATCATATCTGTTTATTTTATCTATTTTTCCCTATTATGTAGTACATTTTAATGATAGATTCAAAATTGAATAATTTTATGCATATAAAAATATTTCTTGTGTCCTATATGCCTAATATGGTGCTTGGGGCTGTGATTGCTAGCAATAAACAAATGATTCTTGCCTTTAAGAACCTTGTTATTTCACTGAGAGGTAAACTGGAAATTCATACAGAGTATGATCAATTCAACATTCTGTATCTGAAGTCTTTTCCCCATCCAAAGCAATGTTAAAACCCATAGCAAGGCATTATTTGATGAAGTGATAGTGAATTATAATAAAATGGAGAGTTTGTGGAGGATATAGTCACAAGAGTCTCAGAGAAAGCTCCATGGTAAAGAAAAACCTGAGGATTTCCTGGCTTACTGGTTAGAACACACATAAGTGTGTTGCCAGACAGGATGAGAGAAGAGATAAGGACTCCACATTTAGGACTAAAACAAGCAAAGTCATAGAGACAAGAAGAAGCAAGGCATACTTGGGGAATAGAAAAAGACTAATATAACCATAGCTCATGGTAAGAAATATGGATGAAGACAAATTCTGAAGGGATTGGAATTTATCCATTCAATAAATATTTACTTGACTGCCACTAGTCACTGAGCTCGGAACTATGAACACAACTCCTAAAACAAAACAAATCAAATGAAAGAAAGAAAGAAAGAAAGAGAAAGACACAAAGACACCATCCCCAACTTCACAAAACTTCCCATCTTTTCAGGATGAGGGAGACAAGAAAAGTACGGTGTTTGGCTAACATGATATTGAGGTCATAGTAATATGAAAGTACTAGAGGGTACCTAACTCATGTTTGGTGGGTTAGGAAAGCTTCTTGTTGGAAGTTAAGACCAGAAGGATATGAGGGAGTTTGCCAGCCAAATAGGTGGTAAAAGAGAGGAGGACAAGACTCCAGCTTAATACAAAGGCCCAGAAACAGTGAGAAGAAGGTTGGCTGAGTGGCAGTCTCTGCAGTTGTTTCCAATAGGGTGAAGTAGTTGGAGATGAAGCTGGAGCAATGAACAGTCCTAAGATCATAACAAACCTTGAGGGTCATGCTATGGTGTTTGATTTTACATCCTGTGAACAATAGATTAAGTGTTCATGTGATCAGAAACACAACTCTACTAACAGAGAGTAGATCGAGGGAGTCAAAAGTGGATAGAAGGACAAAAGAAATGATGGGGACCTGAATGACAGTTAAATCAGCAAAACCTTGTGAACAATTGGATGCGGGGACCCTGGGAGACAGGACCCTGAATGCTTGTGTAAAAAAAAAAAAAAAAAATGGAACTTTTTCAGTAGGCAATGGGGAAGGCACGGAGTCAATTAATGGCCTTTGATGAAGTAATCAACATAATGAACCAGTATTTTAAGGATGTTAACCTTTGGGTGATTGAGGAATGGTTTGGGGCTTAGAGGTAAGATACCAGGTAGAAAGGACAAATAAGAGGTCAACTCTGGAGGAAGGAGAGAGCTAAAAGCGAAGATTTTGGAAATGCCCACATTTCGAAGACAGAAGGCAGGACATAATCTACTAAATTAAAGTGAAACATGTTTGATGGATGACAGGTCTATCAGGAGAATGCAGAGACTGCTCAGAGGTGGTGTATGTCCTAGAGAGAATTTCTATAGTCACACAACGCGTATTTAACGTTCATCGTGTGGTGGACAGCAGGGCTCCTATTGTAGGGGAGACAGGTGAGGCAAACAATCCCCAATCCTCCCCACCCGCTAACAAAACAAAAACAAAATAAAACAAACAAAATGTACAATCAACCCTATCAATAAAACTACACACAAGGTAAAAGCAACAAATGTTCTGGGTGTTTATTTTATTTCAGGCACGGTGTTAAAAAGTTTACCTATCCTACCTCAATTAGTCCTCACTGTTCCTCCCAACTTCTAGATAAAGAAATGAAAGTTTAGAGGGCTGCAAACTCACATTTGCAACAATTTTGCTAGGTGGCTCAAATGTCACTGTGGCACGAATGAGCACGATCCATCTGATTTGTTACAGGACTACTTGATTGGCCAAAAGGCAGTGAGATGAAATAATACTTGAGGAGGTGTGAGAGTGAAGAGTGATTATAGGTGGAGACTCTAAGGAATTTTTAGGGGGGATCATATACTAGGATGGGACATGGTTGAAACTGAGATTGGAAATGATTTATTTGCTTTACTAGCTAGGAATTTGAGCTTGACGCTGTAGATGATAAGCACAATGGTTTTCGATGTGTGCTTTCCAAAAATTAATTTGGCCATCTTGTGGATGATATATCGAAGAAAAGAAAGCATGGAGGTAAGGAGACCGGTCAAGAGACAAGTGTGATACTCCAGATGAGAAAGGATAAAAGCCTGAAATAAGGTCAAGGCAATGTTAAAAAGAAAAAAAAAAAAAGAAGGAGCAGATCCGTGTGATACTCTGGAGGGCAATATTCTGAACCTGGGTGCCAGCATGACATCAGAGCTGAGAGACAGGATGAGTTTCAGGTGTCTGATTTGTGCCAGGGAGTGCCTGGTGGCACCAGTCTCGGAGAGAGGTCTTTATATAATCTTTCCCATCATACCCCCACCTACGCCTAAAACTGCCTCCAGAGCAGAACTATTAAGCATCATAATAAATAAAGAGAAAATGTTGTAATATTCCAGGTGAGGGGATTCTGTAGAACTATGTAAAAGAAATTCAGATTTCAGGATTTTTCACAGTGAGTGGAAAGGAAAACAGAGGCAGAGATTTGACCATCCAAAACCATAGAAGAAGGTTGATAGAAAAAGTACAGAAATAAAACCACTGAGGACTATAAAGAACATTTAGAATGTTTTTTAAAAAATCCTCAGGTCACCTAGATCTTGAGAATTTTCCAAACAGGAATATGCTTAAATTTTGCTAATCAGGGTTTCACTTTAGGGGGCTTATTTGTGTGGGAGGTAAAAGGCATGATACTGACCATAGGACGTTATGGCGCCCTCTCCCTAATGGCCTGGTTGTGACAGGGAGCATCAGATGCTCTTCTAAGCCTTCACACCATGATGGCACGGGGTGGAGAAGACCACAGCTCTAGGGAAGTCCTGCCTGCATCTACTCGAGGATATTTCAAAACTATTTTCTGAGGTGTCTAGCAATGTATCTTCTATCTTTTATCTAGGAAGCAGGGACCTGTCCATTCTCAAGCCCTCATACATCATTGTCCCACCTCAGGAGAGACAGAAAGTGACCCAGTGCATGGCGGGTGCATATATGTAAAATGTTAGACTTTCCCTTACTGGGAGAATAACCCTGACAGACTGTATCTGTCTCAGAGGCTTGATCTGAACCACTGCCCTTTGAGACACAAAGAAGCAAATGGAGGAAGTAAGCAGGACCACACTAACTGCCCAACCCTGTGATCGCTTGGGAAACTAATCCCCATAGAATACTTGCCCCCTCCCTTGCCATCCTCTTTGGTAACAGTTCTGAACAAGGATCAAACTTCAGCTGTGCAACATGTTGACCAAAATTTCAGAAACCCTGGAACCAATTTATTCCATCTGGAAATTAGTTTCAGCTTTTATTAGTGCAGAATTTAGTCCAAACCAGACCCAATTTCCAAATGGAGGACCCTACTCCTTTCCTGTCAGAATTTTCTCTTTTTTAAAATGCACTCACTTAAAGGATTTAAAATGATAATCAAGATCAAAGATCTGTGCCTTTCGTATACCAACTACATTTTCCCACAGAGGGCTTCACCCAGGTTCCTTCTTTTTGAAGACATGAAGAAATTCTATCATCAGTTACTATAAAAGGAAGAATTTGGAGAATTTCAACTGCTTTTCTATAAACGTATATTTTAGCCAGCTTTTCCCTCATGCCAGGTAGTGACTCAGATGCTTTCCTAAAACAACAGCTGGATAGACTGATTAATCTTTTTTGGGAAAAAAAATAAAGGAACAAAGTTTTAACAATAGAGTTGAAATAAAAATGTGGTTCCCCAAATCCATCTTTACAAACATATTAAAAGTCTGCAACATTGAAAATTTCAAATAGTCTTGTACATAAGATCTCTTTGTTTCAGTCCATCTGCTACTGATTAAACATTTTATACTTCCATTGTGATTAATTATGCTATTTATATACTTGAAAATGATTTGTTTGAAAAGGTACGGTCTAGGGTAAGTCTTTCATTTCTGAGAATGACAGCCCTTCAAAAAAGTAGTACAACACTATGCACTCAGGAAATCCACCATCTGCTTTCTTACACTCTTATTACAAATTACAAACCTATAGCACAACAGAATCGAAAGAAAACAAAGTATAAATAATGCTAATGGTGTTCATTTGAGATGTTCAAAAACATCAGAAAATGGGCACTACTTTTGCTATATTCACTTGTGTTTTGACTTAAGTTGCCAAATGGCCAGAAATATTCATCCGGGTTTAGGAAGCACCCTTAATTCATTCTAATCTAGGCTGAGTTTTTCAGATGTCAGAACAGACCAAGAGGGTATACACAAGGCCGAAGCATAGCCTTAATGCCATAAAGAGAACTGGATTAGGGTTATAGGCAATGTAATGGAGAAAAAAAGAAAATGCCCTGGGATGTGTGCAATAGGTCATTTTTCAACGTGAATATTTGTTGGTGCCAACTGACGAGGACCTACAGCCAGCAATTTCCCACCATTTGAAACTTAGCTATTGTTTTGTTTTTGCATGACCAAACAGACATCTGAAACCACAGAGTAAAACCATTTTTATTCTTCCAAGCCAAACCGATCTTAGTGAAATTTTGTAAACCAAAACAAAATTGCTCTCAGACAAAAATAAACTTAGGTCAAATCTGCGATGTTGTTTTATTTGTTTGTTTGTTTGTTTTAATGACCATTATTCATCCCCAGAAACAAGGACTATGCAGCAAACAATCCTCCTAAGGACTGTTAGTAAAGGTAACCCGGAGCCACAACTCACTTACCTTCCGATTGCTCCCTCTTTCTAGAGGATGCCCTCTCGTTAGCACCCCAGGGCCTCTGGGGCTCTGTGCACTGCACACCATTTGCCTTCTCTATGTGTCTCTGATTGTCTTTCCTCTCCTGTTTTCTCCATCCCAACCCAACGCTATTCTATGACTTCTGGCATCTCTATTAAGTAGTGAGCCACATGGAAATGATTAACTTTTGAACTGCAAAACTGAAAACACTCTTGTGCGCACTGTGGAAATGAAACATGTCATGTAGCAAACGGGTTCCCTTGATGGAGTCTGCAGCAAGAAAGCAAAATGATTGGCTGAGATTTCGGTTTTGTTGTTGTCATTGTAGATCAAAAGGATGGGTTCATCCTTTCTGATAGCTCTTTTTCCCCACCCTGGTAAACAGCCTCTGAGTGAGTTCATTAAATATTTAAACAGCCCTGGTATCTATTAATGTTATCAGACACATGAAATATGTCTGATGGATTTATTCTGCCGTTAAGGAGCCATACCCCAGTGTCCCTCCTGGGACAGTGCTCCAGCTGTTTAAACTATAATTCCATCACTGGGAGGAATGGTGAAAGCACTGACCTCTTTGAAACGGACTCATTGCTACTCAGCCTGTAAATTGCAAATGAAACCTTTCTGTAATAATGTTAAAATATGCATGCATAGGAATTAAAGCACTTGGGGTCACCAGCAAAGCCTGGTGTGTTTTCTGTAACCTCTAAACAGCTGGTAGAAAGAATCCAATAAATCAATGCCTGGAGAAGATTAGTGATGAGGGGGTGTGTGAGTCTTTTTGGGTTCAATAGTTCTACACCAGGTATGGGGGAAACTTAATCAATCCTCTGAAGCTTTTAAGTTTTTTAAATTCCATTACTGCTTATTTGATCCTGTTTCTCAAAGGAGATAAATTATGTTGATACTGTGGTCCATACTTATCCTCCATAAAATCAATCTAATATGAAATTATGCATGAGGTCCTTCAAACTGTGAGCTAATTTGTTGTCCTGTTTTTACCTACTTCAAGCTTATGAGAAATAACAATTCATGGCAATTAAGATAAAGGATGTCTGGCCAAGTCTTCCAAGTAGAGGAAAGAGGTGTATTAGTTTACCGGTAGGTGTACCATGTCATCATCACAAGGGCATTTGTTTGTTTGTTTGCTTTACACCAGTTTGACTTGTGTGAATGCCTTTAAATTATTTATAAGAAATATCGACAAAGCCAGGAGTTGATGTCTTTTGGAGACTGTAGCTTCAAAGAATTGGACTAATTATCTTAAGAAAATTGTTCTTTCTGAAGACATCAAATAGATGACAGACCCAGAAGGTGGAATGTGAGCCAATAATTTAGTATTGTGAAATGCCGGGTATGTACAACCTAAGTTGCTAACTGAGAATAAGCAGATCAAATTGGTAAAAGAAAAAAAAAAAAAACCCTAGAAAGTATAATGCATAAATGCAATGACAAAATAAAGATTCCCAAAGTTCTGGTAAGTAGAACAATGATCTAAATCTAGCAAGATGACAATGGTCATTATACATAAGTGTACAATCTTCCATTTGATTCTCTGGAGACTATCCTAAAGAAATACAGGGCTGGGAAAAGACAGAAGGGGTAAATGCAGAGGAAGATGCCGCCCAGTGAGGCTTGGGGATCACTGAATTTCCCCCAGCCTTTGTACATTCTTGTGTCTATGAGGGAGGTTCATGCTAGAAGAGAGGGGTGTGGTGGAGGTTGGCAACACCGGGTCTGTTCTTTGCTTCTCCGTGTTGTGCTGGAATGGCTTCAAGCTCAGTGTGAGTCAGCTCTATCAAGACTTCTCATAAGGTTAATATAAACTTATTTTTTACTGGTCCATATAGATGCTAGCCCAATGTTGATAATAATCAGACTTAAATAATGAATTTGCCACACTACTCCTGGCATATCATTGTGTATGTAAAGCACTACCCTTTAGGTAGGATGGGGATTAACTAGGACATCCCAAAATGAAATCAGAAAGTAAGAGAACTTATATAATCTCAAATGAGCAATGACTGCCAGCATACAGGCTCGGTACCTGAATTAAACTGACTTAGGGACAGGTACTGGAGATGTGAAAGAGGATTCGACGGAGCTGTGCGGTAGCAATTAATAGAATGAGGCTAGTAGATGAGTGTTAGAAAGGAATCAACTTCACCTGAACATGGAAAAAGCTTTCTAACAAGTATAGGTATGTGATGATTAAATAGGCTACGTCGAGATAGAGTGACGTCTCTAATATGGGAAGTAGAGATTATAAAGTGATTTGGTTTGTTGGAAAATTCAAGCATAGCTCAAAAATTTGGATGAGAGGACCTGCAAACACTCAGATTCAGTGAGTCTACAACCTTTTAGAGCCCCCAAAGAGGGACTAAGAAAATTCTAGAACATATAAGTGCAACTCTCTAAGAGAAATTTATTTAAAGATGCTTCCAGGACAGCACTTCTAAAGTAGGAAGGCCCACTTCTTCCGTGGTAAAAAGAAAGAAAAAAAAAGTATATGGCAAAGGAATATTCTTACAAATTCAGTGAACCCAATTCAGTGTTCCCATTAAACAGCAACACTTTAAGCAACTAAAATGCTATTTGAATTTCACTGGAGCTTTGGAAAAAGATATATTTAGTGGTTATTAACCCAGTACTTATCCTTCCATTGCACAAAATGCCTCTTTTCCTGAAGAATCCCCTGCAGAGAATTCCCAGGCTGGGACAGGGCAGCCGCCTTGCAATTGGCATCCAAACCACAGGGCATAGCCAATAATGATTTGCAGTTAAAGTAGCTGCAAGGGAAAGATGGTAGTCATTTAAAATAATTTCTGCCACTGGAATTTTTTCCTTTTCACTTTTAATCACTTAAGGGTCAGTTCACCTAGAATTCTGGGTTTAACCCCTTTAAATAATTTCGTTTTCAAAAGGATCAAGGGTATAGAATGTATAGGCACAAAGCAATATGAGCACTCCTTCATGGGACATAAGCTTTAGGGAACTAAAGATAGGTTAATTCCATGCCTGATTCATTCCATGGGCCATTTAACGAGAGCCTCTGGAATTGTTCAGCCAATAATGAACTCACAGGATCTAAAGGTAATCACTGCTGCAATTATTAAAATTTACACCAGAATTCATTACCCTTTCTACAGATAAGTGTCTTGTATTAAGTGGTTTAGAAGGGATGCGTGAACTGGTTCAATAACATCAGAAATCTCTTATTTGTTCCTTCTTATATTCATTCTCTTCTGCTCCCCCAACACGCAACCAAACTTCCAGTTAATTCACGGAAAATATTTGTTATTATTTTGTGTTATAATTTAGAAATTAAACCTACTTTTCTCATGTATATTAGCTCACTTAATTCCTCCAATCCAGGTTCTTTTCTTTATTAATAATATTAAAAGCTATGATTCCATAGCTACCTAAAAAGCACCAGTCCAAGCTTTTTTCATGCATTATCTTATTTGGTACTCACAACCATCACCATGAGATCAATGTTATTCTCATCCCCATTTTATAGATGAAAAATACCAGAGCTTGAAAAGCTTAGCAATCTCACTCGAGAGCACACAGCTTTTAAGTGATGAAATTGGGATTTGAAAAAAGGGAGCTGGCCCCAACCCTCATGCTCTGAAAAACTGCTCGGCAGACCACATCACCGTGTGGCCTCCATTGTGTATTGGTGGTTTGTGTCAGCACAAAGTTTGTACCAAAGTAACAGAAACTTTTGAAAAGAAGTTCAGCCACACTTGTCTTCATTTTGGGTAAAGACAACCCTGTGGTTCTTCTATAATAAGACACATAATCTGAATACAAAATTCCCCTTGACTCTCATAAAGCCATCGATAGCATTTATCATTATTATAAAGGCCAACAGTGTGAAGCATTCAGTGGGTCAACGAATTCTGTAGTGTTGTTATAAGAAGACAAAAAAAATTAATCTCTGCCTTAGTTCAATACAGACCTCAAATGTGAGCAAGTACCAAATAAAATTTTGATAATTTTGTGTGGTTATTTTAGTACTAATTCATAAACCAAAGAATTCTCAAAATGACATAAAAATGTGATTATAACTCAAGAGTTTCATGTTTAATGTGATATATAGTATATCCAAGCATGTTAAAGTATGTATATCACCTTGAGTGCTTACAGAAACACTCCGAGTCCAGGATCTTTGAAAAAGTTGGTTATCAGCCCACAGCACTGTAAACTGCATATACTACCATCAACAAAATTTAATTCCTCCTTTTCTGCAAATCCATATTGAAAATAAAATGTGTTCAAAAGAAAAACTAGATTATATTCTATAGACATTTCAAAATAACTCTTAGTAATTATAAAAGAAGACTGGCTAGACAATTTTCAACCCCATTGTTCATATGTTGTGGGAAAATCCAGAAGAATCTGAATTGCCTTTAGTAATTGTTATTCATTTTAAAAATGAAATGTTATCACTGTAGACTCAGTAAGTGGGTATATTCAAGATTGGGAGAAGTCAAGCACATTTGATTCCACCGATTGCTTCAAATTATTTTTCAAACATTTTGGTTTTGAGTAAACTCAAAACACATTTTCCAAGTTCTCTTTCCCTTTTAAACCCATGTGTTTGGTAAGAGAAATTTAATCCATATGTTTCTGATTCATTTTGAGTTAACTCATCAAATTGTTGATTTTTAAAATCTATTTGATGTCTAAAAGCTTTTTGATGGTTGTGATTTTTCCCTCTGAAATAGTATTTTGTTTTTTCATGTGTAAACATACGTGGGTCTCAAAGATTCATGCTCCACGTACCAAGGATTTGAGCGGGTGCTAACTCATTCATACGCATTTCAGTCATCCAGGGAGGATTCTGACATGCATAATAGCTCAGACTTCCCAGACCAGTTTTTATTTATATGACTTTCTTCTCAAATCCCACCTTAATTATGCTATAGATACATTTTATGAAATCTAAAACAATTTTTTAAAAATTATATCTGATTTCATTGAAGGAGGAGATAAAAATCCACACAACTTTTGTTGAAACATGTCATGGAGGGAGGGTATGTCATATTGAAGATGAAAGGAGAGAAAAAATTACATTGCCATGATACTAATAAAAATTCTACTGCTCATCCGATAGACCCCAAATGAGACAGACTCATAGCTTGTTTGGGTGGTTTTAAACAAGTCTTTATAGTTCTTGTTATACCATTTAGAACAAAGGAAACCAGCAGTTTTGGAGACTGAGATATACATAGGGGAAATCGCCTACCTTGCTTTGCCTTTTTTCCCTGGAATTGAAATGGAAGGAAATGACTGATAAATGTTGGTCTGCCCACATGATTAAAATACTCTGGCCCAGGGCAATGTGTCCCATCATCAAATACCATTGGTTTTAACACCTCTGCTGAAAGAAAGGCTATCAGATGAGGCCTCAATGAATTATTTCCCATGAATAAAGAGAGGGTGAGGAAAAAAGGATTTCACAGATCTTGTGAAATCCTAGACTGCCCTGAAGCCTAAAGCATATGCACATAAAAGCTAGCATCCATCTTCTCATGGTCAGGGAAAATACGTTCCTTTACTTGCCAGGAAACATCACAGAGAACTGATTTTCATGCACAGATGTCTGCCCAGTGTACAAATCTGCAAAGCAAACATCCACAACTATCCCAACGAATTACTCTTAGGTTAATCGGTGGATGTTTGCTTTACAGATGTTTTTACTATGAATAATACACCCTCAAACTGGAGCCCTTAAAGGATTCCTAAAACATGTGGCACTCAGCCTCCAATGTGAAAAGTAGGGACATGCTAGGATTTCAGTTCACACTGAAACATAAAGATGAAGGAAATATTTCTTCTCCCTGCATCAACTGGCTGATATGCCCAGAGAAACCGTGCTTGCCAGCCCAGGTGTAAACGATGCCCATTCTTCTGTGGGAGAAAACTCTTGGAAAGAGAATGATGATTAACACTCTTCCTGTTCAGGTAAGAAAAACAAACAAACAAACAACCCCCCCCCCCAAAAAAAAAAAAACCCAACAGCAATAGTTGTTTCCAAACTCATTCTTTCAAATGGACACAAGCCAACCTCCATTGGATATTCATTTTTTCTTACTGCATCTTTGTCATGGCATTATCTCAAGAGTGAAAAAGTCTCAAAAACAGAATATTTCACTCTATGAAACAATAGCTTAATATTAACTGCTTGTTATTAAATTCACTTATCAAAATTACTTTGTAGGAACAATGCAGAAAAAAACTTGTATCAAAATAATCTCTATAAGAATATGCAAAACATACACGCACACTCTAGGATTTTAATATTGAACAAGAACCCTTACTTAAAGATTTTTAATACATTAGTACTAATAATTTTTAAAGTGAGAACAAAAGCTCATCTAGGTAGCCTGCTTTTCTTATTTTGTGTTTCGAAATTGAAAGAGTTTTTTAAGCTAAACATGAGAAAACGATTACATAACTCTGCAGTGAGTATGTCTGCCGCATTATCAGAAAGTATCAAATTCACCCAACAGCCTCATTCATGTCTCAGTCTAACTGATGGCACTATGGGATGAATCCTTCTCTTTGAGGAACAGCTGCAAACTACTTCTAGCACAATGGTTCTTTTTTTTTTTTAAAGATTTTATTTGTTTATTTGACAGAAAGAGATCACAAGTAGACAGAGAGGCAGGCAGAGAGAGAGGGGAGGGAAGCAGGCTCCCTGCTGAGCAGAGAGCCCGATGCGGGACTCGATCCCAGGACCCTGAGATCATGACCTGAGCTGAAGGCAGCGGCTTAACCCACTGAGCCACCCAGGCGCCCTAGCACAATGGTTCTTAATCCCATTACATATCAGAATCTCTATATCTAGAGAGCGTTTAAAAATTTCAATGCCCAAGTCCTATCCTAGACAAAATGTTTTGGAATTTCTAGGATTGGGGCCCCTACCTCAGTATTTTAAAAACTCCCCAGGTATTTATAATGTACAGCCAGGCTTAAGAGTTTACTTTCTGAGAATTTCGTATTTCCTTGGTCCATCAGCTCCAGGGAATGATGGTGGGGGGCTGCTGCTGATGGGCCCAGAATAGCTTCACCTACTCTGTGTAGACAGTGATGTCTGCACCCCACCAACAAGGCACACACATTCTATAATAAAAGATGTAAATCCCAATAAATAGGATTTTAAAACTGAGTTTACTCTTGGCAATATTTGAAGCACACTTCAAGGGGAAAACATTGTTGAGTTGCCGGGACCTTTCCATTAATGCTGTGAAACAAAATGGTATTTGCAATCCCTTTTCATTGTAAGTCTTGTATTTACCACCTTTTGTAAAATCTGAAATAAAGAGGCATTTAGGTTTCAGTGTCCTGAGTAAATCTCTCTAAACTTGGCAGTAATTCCTCAAACTTGAATATCATTCTTTATGACAATTTGGAGTCAGAGAGAAGCTTGGTTTTTTGGTGTCCAAAACATGAAATTTATGAAGCAAATGTCACTGTCCTTTACTCTCCAGTGAAGACATTTTAAATACTAATATTTGAAAATATCACTTAAAAAAGGGACATTTCAAAAATCATTTACCCCATAATTTAGGTTCTTGTACTTCCTAATTAAAGATTTTAGTTACATGATTTTGAAAAAAAAATATTTCTCATACCAATGTAATAAAAACACATGAGCAAACTTTTAAAAATCATCTGTCACTAAAGGTCATTAGTGTGTTTAAAAAATGCACCATTTTTTCCAAAGAGCTGGGTCTAAAATATCTAATTATTAAAATCAGACAGATATGATCATTACTAAAATAAAATAATGACTCTCCAGAAATAACAATTAAATTAAAGTGCTTCAAGAAATGTCAGAGATGTAAAATTTCTTAGAATAGTATCCTAGTGTAAAGGCACTTACTGTACATCAGATACTGATGTTGTCACATGTCATGTACCTGACACTGATTCTCAGTGCCCTGAAAGCTGTCCGAATATTTTTCTCCTCACTTATCACTTTTTTTTGAAAATGGGCAACACCCATTAGTCTCTGTCTTCTGTTACATCTCTGAAAGGCTTGTTCCATCAACCACACCCTCCTTCTTGAACCTTCTTTTCTGTCTACCATGGAAATTGCTGTTCTTTTTATATCTCTGGCCAGAAATGAAGCTATTCCCCAGGTTTCTGTCTTTGATCCTTTTCTCTCATCATAGCCTCTCCATTTGCATATTACTTAGCCTCTCTCATTGCTTCCATTTTCACCTGTTTGCTAATGTCCCTTAATTATCTATTTTTAGCCTCTATCTTGCTCTGAACCCTCGGGATATCTAAGTACGCATCTCCCCTTGGGGTTCTTAGAGACACTTTCACTTACGATCTCACCCCATCCCATTCCAACCTGCAGCTCCTCCTCCGTTTTCTAATCTCAATGAACAGTTGACCCATTCACCCTGTTTCCCCCAAGCCAATCTTGAAACTTGAGTACTTCTAAATGCTTATAGCAGTCTGAGTTTGCACCCAATCACTGCTCTAGACTGCTGGATTCAACCTTGTTAACATATCTTGAACCCACCCCCTTCTCTCCAACCTCACACCCACAGCCTTGGTTCCAACCTCCATCATCTTTCTCTTGGATAGTTTGTAATATCCTCTAAACTGGTTGCCTTACTCCTCATCTTGCTCTTTTCTGTCCACTTTTCACAAAGATGCTAGCCCCCACAGTTAAATGCAAATTTAAGTTGCTTCCTGCTTAAAACCCTCCTGGGTGTCTTCTCAAGCCTTCTAAGCAACATCTGGATTTCTTGGTATAGCAAACAGCCCATCAATTTCTCCAGCCTGGCCAACCCTTCTGCTTACCCACCCTTTTTGCCCAATATAATCTTGACCATGCTCTCTGCTTATTTGCCTTCATCTCCCTGGAATGTCCTTCTTCTCCTGTGCTTCATCCTAACCTTCCCCCAAAACTCCTCTGGCCAATTTCTGTTTCTCCACCAAACACCTCCATGAATTAACCTCTCTAGAAGCCCTCTTTGATTTGTCAGGACCTCATTTCCTCTTACCTTTTCCTCTGTCCCAGCACTTTTCCATTCTCTGAGACATTATCTTTCTTCACCACCAAGGTGTAAATTCCAGGAAAGTGGGGCCATGACCTATTGTCTTGGAAGAATTTAGCCTTCCTTGTACTAAGCTTTAATAAATGTTGGTCGAATGAATGAATGAATTGATGAATAAAAGCACTCCTTTTCAAGAAGCAGAGTGACATTTTTACATTTCTTTTGTTTGTTTTTTGAGTATAGTTAACACACAATGTTACATTAATTTCAGGTGTACCACATAGCGATTGGGTAAGTCTATACATTCTGGTATGCTCACCACAAGTGTAGTACTGTCTGCCACCATACAATGCTATTACAATATCATTGACTGTATTCCCTATGCCATGTCTTTTATTCCTGTGACTTATTCATTCCATAGTAGAGAGCCTGTGTCTTTTCTTTCCCTTTTGTCCATTAGCTTATCCCCATCCCCTCTGGCAAGCATCTATTTATTCTCTGTATATATAGGTCTGATTCCATCTTTTTGTTTCTCTGTGTATTCATTTGTTTTGTTTTTCAGATTCCACATATAAGCGAATTCATATGGTATTTGTCTTTCTCCATTCTGACTTATTTCACTTAGCATAATATCCTCTAGGTCCACGTATGTCGTTGCAAATGGAAAGATCCCATCCTTTTTTATGGCTGCAGAATATCTCCCCTCCTTCTGTATATATAACAAAACATACCACATTCTCCTTATCCAACCCTGTGTATATAGTTACATTTTAATCCAAGTGTTTTTCACCTGTGCTCCCTGAATGGACTTTAGGGGGAGTCTAGATGTAAGCCACCCAAAAAGTATGCATGCATTTCCTTTAAAAAGAAGGCTCTTGGGGCGCCTGGGTGGCTCAGTGGGTTAAGCCGCTGCCTTTGGCTCAGGTCATGATCTCAGGGTCCTGGGATCGAGCCCCGCATCGGGCTCTCTGCTCAGCAGGGAGCCTGCTTCCTCCTCTCTCTCTGCCTGCCTCTCTGCCTGCTTGTGATCTCTCTCTGTCAAATAAATAAATAAAATCTAAAAAAAAAAAAAAAAGGCTCTTAGCTTTTTACAAGTTTTCCCTCTTCCCCCTTAATAGTTAAGTACTTTGTAGAAGAAACCTCAAGGGGTTCACAAACCCCCCTCAATTTTAGATATGGGAAGCCTAAGCCATCTTCCAAAAACTTACACCAATTGGGAAAAGTACTAAAAATTATGAACACATACTTCTGCTCCTAATAAAATCAAGCTGGCACTTATAAAATGGTCAACCATAAAATATGTACAAAGCTTATTATCTATGTATTTGAGGAATTTGTGTATGTTCAGCCAAACAATTTACAAAAATCATTTCATTTCTTGTTCTCAGGGCATGTCAGGATTATCACTGCCTTTCATTTAAAATAGAGAAATTCAATCTCAGAACTGGCTGACTGGCTTGACCAAGAATATATTCATTTTGCAGGAAATTATCCCAACTTACACAGTTCTTTCCCAAATTAAAAAAAAAATAGATGAAGCCATGAAATATCCAGTTTCTAATTCAGATGTCACAGCATCACAGATTTGAGCACTAAACTTCAATTTAATCAATAACTGCTGATGATCACTTCATGCAAGATATTGTAATAGGGACTGGCATCTGAGAGCTCATAGTATTAACACCTAACATGATAGGTTTGTTATTAACAAATAGCAAAGACTCAGTAACTCCTTCTGAGTAGCTCTTTTCTAGATTTTTAATTTTTTTATTTGTTTTTATTTTTAGAGAGGTTTTATGTTCATTACAAAATTGAGCACGAGACAGAAAAATGTCCCATTTATCCCTGCCCCCACACATACACGGCCTCTCCCCTTATCAACTGCCTCTACCAGAGTGGGACTTTTCTTAGTATCAATGAACCTGACACATCATTGTCACCTAGAGTTCATAGTATACATTAGGGTTCACTCTTGGAATAGTACAATGTACAGGTTTGCATAAATGCATAGTGACATGTATCCACCATTATAATATCATATAGAGTAGCTTCATGGCCCAAAAGAGCCTCTGTGCTCCACCTAGTCATCCCTCCTCCCCAAAATCCCCTCCCCACAACTCCTGGCAACCACGGATCTTTTTACTGTCTCCATAGTTTTGCCTTTTCCAGAATGTTATGTAGTTGGAATTACACAATATGTAGCCTTTTGAAATTGACTTCTTTAACTTAGCAATGTGCATTTATGGTTTCTTCATGTTTTTCCATGGTTTCATTGCCTATTTCCTTTTAGCATAGTCTGGAGGCATCACAGTTTATTTATTCATTCACCTACCAAGAGACATCTTGGTGGCTTCCAAGTTTGGCAATTATGGATAAAGCTGTTCTAAATATCCACGCACAGGTTTCTCGGACATAAGTTTTCAACTTCTTTGGGTAAATGCCAAGGACTGCGATAGCTGGCTCATATGATAAGAGTATGATTAGTTCTGTAAGAAACCCCCAAACTGTCTTCCAAAGTGGTTGTACCATTTTGCAATCCCATCACCAACAAAGGAGAGTTCCTGGTTCTCTACATCCTCACCAGCATTTGGTGTTGTCAGTGCTCCAGATGGCTCAGTGATTTTCATCCAGACTGGTGATTACTCCATGAATCTCTCATGCAAGGTGAGTTTAAAATGTGAACTTAAAAAATTATATATTGCAATATTTTCTTTTTAAAATAAGAATTTTAAACTTCTGTCACATACAAAGTGACTCTTAAATTTAGAATTGAGCTTCTTTCATTTCTCTGGAGTAAATTACATGAACCCAATATTCTAACCTTAAGCAACATCTTCCAACAGTAGTGAGAATCAAAATCTCTAGCAATTCCTGGGCCAGGCTTCTTCCCCACTGCCCTCAGATGATGGTTCAGGCAGTGAGTCCTAGGCCTATAAATCTGCATTTTAACTGTGTGCATTTCAAGTTATTGCAATGCAAGTGCAGAAATCACACTTTAAGAATCATCCTTGGAACCTCAGACCCTAGCCATAAATTCCAGGTACAACAGCTGGCAGTAAAAACCACTTAAATGACTTCTCCTACAAGAATATATGTCCCGGCATCCCGTCATAGCCCTGATTGCCTTTGACTTTCAGTCTCTTGGAGATTTCTAGTAGAAGGGAGCCAGACTGTGATGTCACTTAGTTCCTAGATCACCTCCAACAGAGGAAGTCTCTGGCCTACTTTTCTTTATCTTACCACTGTTTACTGAGCAGTTAATTAAATTCTGCTTTAAAGAGCTGGTTTTGGCTTATGACCAAATATGAGTGGATGATTTCAGAATGTTCATATACTTTAAAACATTACATAATCCTGCCTACATACTTAAGGGTAAATTAATTACCTTAGGTGGATGACAGCAGCCTGTTTCAAAATATACCTTTTTTCTACTTATAAGGACACAGGAATTAACCTTACCTGCTGCCCCAGATCCCTGAGTCCAGGAGGGAGATGCATGAAATTGTTATGGTACCATGGCCTTCCCCTTGCACAGCAATTTGTTAGCCTCTGACTGTTTCCAAATTTAGTAATTGGAAGCCAATGCTCCTTCATTTCTGGTCCTTCGTGTAAAATATGAAAGTCCTCCTTAACTGAGATGGGTGAGGTGGCCCTTCCTACATCCACTTATGCCTATGTATGTCAAGGTTGCTCTGAAGATTCAGGCTCAGATGTGAGTGCTAGCTTTTGACTTGGGTTGGGGAAAGGGGATGTTCTGCCTTCCACATCCCAGAGTTCACTAGATCTGACTTGCAAAATTCCTTCTGTTCCTTCCCTTTGGGTTCTGATGTGATTTTCAGCTCTTGACTTCAGTAAAGGCTTATCACACAGACTTTTCTTTTTATGTAGCTGCCATTAAGGCAAATGGACTTAGGGCTTAATGAAGAAGAGAAAAGATAATTTGACTAACTGCTTTATCAGATCACATCCATTCTTCTCAGGGTGCCATTTTGGAGGATTCTGTTGTCTATCATCTTTAGACCAAAGATTCTAATAGTGTTTTTAGTAACTATAGAATTGTGACTGGTTTCTCAAAAGGATATTCCAAAGCATTCCTTATGCCTATTCTTTGGAGCATTTGGGCTTTTGACTATTGTAATCTACCCCCATGTTGGATCCCTTGACACATTGGCCTTCAATTTATTCTGGGAACACACCAAGCATGTCCTACCTCAGAGCCTTTGCCTATGTGGCTTCCCTTCCCATCCAGTTTAAAACAGCTTCCCCCATTACTTCTCATTGGAGATTATTTTGTTCTTCCTTGATAGTTGCTATAATAGGTAACATGTTGTGTGTCCTTCCTATATTCCAGAACAAGATTCTAAGTTTTTACAGATATCAGTTAATTTAATTCTAGTTTTAACCAGAAGAGTATACCTACTTTTATTATGTTAAAAATGAAGAAATTGAGGAATGAAAGGTTTAATAACTTGTTCACAACCAAACAGAAAATAAGTTTTAGAGTCACAATTTGAACCCACAGAGTCTGATTTTAAAACCATGTACTTCAAATAACACTAGGTCTCTTGCAATTGGTAATTACATATGTAGCACTTGTTTACTTGTTCACTGTCTGTCTCCTCTTGAGTAGGAGTACCATAAGGTGAGGGATTTTATTGATTCTGTCCATTGTATACCTCTTACCTAACACAATATTTGGCAATTAATAGGAATTTAATGAAGAAAGGAAGGAAGGAAGGGGAAAAGGGAGGAAAGGAAGAGGGAAGGAAGGAAGAAAGGAGGTAAAGAAGGAAGGAAGAAAATGAGGGAGGGGAAGGAAAAAAACAACTAAGTCAATACTGAATGATTTGGTAGATGAGCACTAGTCTCATTAATCTCAGACCTGGATGATATTGTTCTTGGAGGAAAAAACTCAAACCCCATTTTCTAAGTGTAAATTGGGAGATATGACTCAAACTGCCCTAGACTGCCTGGGTATAGTCTCCTTACTTCAAAATAGCACTGTTACACTTCTGAAAGTTCAGGGAAAATTAGTGTAACTGAAATGTACCCAGGCTATGGACACATGCCCCCACTGTAACAGCAAACCCCTCATTCTTGGCGCCATTATTGTGGACAACAGACTTTGTTCAAAGTCTGCGTCTGTGGAGAAAAATGCAAACAAGTACTAGACATGTCTCATAAATTGTTGCAGTGTGGGTGGGCAAGACAGAGCAGGGAATCTTTGGCCACGGCCTTGGCAAGCAACTCAATGTCAGAAAGTCGGTTTGAGTCCAGGGTGGCAGAACAGCAAACAGAAACCCCACTCCCATGAGATCAGGGCTTAGGTGGCACGCACAGTTTCCTGTATTTTAATTGAATAGAGTTTTGGGGAGTCAGGCTGGGGACGAGAGCAGTGACAGATGACTGAAAGGGGGCCTAGGCACAGAGGGGGAGCAGGGCTTTGAGTGACTACCAACCCACAGAGTGTCGTCTACATGCTGTCTGGGAACTGATGCTTTCAGCGAGCGCAGATCTCGCCCCTGTTCGTAGAGCCGACGTTTGCGGGGACATGCTTGCAGGAACACGAATTCGACTTCTCTGCGTCTGATTTGTAACTACACCTGTACACTCTTAGAAATGCTAGTAGACAAATATAAATTTAGGTACAAAGGGAAATCTAATAAGAAGAGCATTTGAATGAGTAAGAAATGTCTAATTTTTTTGCAGTCATTAGGACTGGAAGAACATGCTTATAGTAATTAGGTAAGATTGATTTCGAGGCCGAACACCACCCACAATTTGTGTAGTCTGGGGGTCAGGCGGGCAGCTGCAGAAACCGCTTGGCTAATTATGAGAATTCACTGTTCGTTAATAGAATCTCTCTCCACAAACAGCAGCTGTGTGTTTGCTCACGCAAATTATTAATTCTGGCCTCGCCTCAGCTGCAAGTTTCTGCCGCGCGGAAAGCAGTCCTCGGCTAGAAGTGTCAGTTATCACCCAAGCGATGCTGAGGAAGGAAGGAAAATATGCAATGAAAGAAAATATCCTCTAATCACAGGTGTATAAAGATTTGGCATCTACCTCCCTTTTCTGCCTTTCACTCCCAAACAATTGAATGCCAATTCTGGAACTCATTAATCTGTAGGCAACCTAGCGAGATCTAATTTATACCTGTCAGGAGCAATGGGCAGCAGCTAATAGGAAAGTAATTGCAATATAAGTCTGCTTTCCCACTTGATAGTATGCAAGATTTTAATGACAGCCCTTCTCCATTGGAATATCAGACTGGCCAACAGATACGTTCTATCTTTTGCAGAGTCACACTGTGAACAAAAGAGATGTCTCCTTGGGTTTTATTACATACTGCAAATAAAGTGATAACAGCAGAGGAGATGGAATGCAGGCGTGTACCTATTTATCCTCTGGAAGAACTGAAAGCAATATTCTTGCAACACAAACTGTGAACTAGTATTCTCAGGTTTTTATTTTGTTAAAAAAAAAGTATCTGGCTGAAATTGAATGCCCACATAAAATATTATTTCCTGTTTCAAATTGAATTGAATATCTGTGTTTGATAATAGTTTGAAATGTCTAGGCACTTCAGGGGACTGAGGATTTTCCATCTTGCACTGGAGTGTTTAGAGACAGAGGGTGATATTTACTACATAAAAAGGGGGAAAGTGTCTGTTTATTCCACACTTGCTTTTGTTCCTCCTGGGATTGTCTGAAAAGATGTTCGTCTGTGAACAAATTAGGAACATCAAAGATCACCTGAGGTTACAGAATATGTTTGGCAAAACTATTTTCCAAACTGACTTCTTGTTTCTCTTGTTTCTCTGTCCTTATTGAATGATCTTCTAGGTGGTCCATTGGATGAAGACAGGACCTGAAAAAAGCATGACTTCTAGAACGGGAAGCCCAATTTCCAAACCCCTGCTTTAAATATATTCCCTGTGTGGTTTTGAACAAATCCGTGGACCTCTCCAAAATGTGCTCCCTTTACATATAAACCTTCATGTTGTTGCAATAGAATCAGAAAGAACATGTGTGCCAGAGGACTTGGGCAGGAGACATACAAACATTCATTGCTACTATTTTGTGACAACTGCAAGTGCTTGAGGAGAGAACATAACATGAAAAGATAAATTTCTTGAGGGAAGAAAGAGAGAATAATGGCTTACTATTGTATACCATACATCTCATGCCATCATCCTTGTTTCCAAACCAGATTCCACCCATCTTCTTGGGTATTTGATTTGAACTTAAAATCCATCTTACCCATTGTAGGAAATAACAAAGTAAATAAAACCTAATCCTTGCCTTGAAGTGGCTTATGATAGAAACAAATTCAGTTCTGATACTGTGTTTTTATTCAGTAAACATCACAGACGCCCACACTGTGACAGGTGTATGGCACATACCAGTTAAGGACCAGCACTGGGCAGTTACCGTCTTGAGGTAAACAGTCAGAAAGTGTGGGTTCTAGACCCAACTTGACATAAACTAGCTGTGACCATTGAAATGTCACTTCACTTCACAGAGACTTAATTTCTTCATTTGTAACAAGGAAGATTTTCAAAAATTTTCTTGAAAGTCTTTTCCAAATCTAAAATTCTAAGGTTCTTGGATTTTTTTTTAATTGTAGAAATTAAGAGTTCCAAATTGCCATTATACTTCATCCTTCACTTCAGTGAATTAAGCAAAAAGTTTCAAAGGAAAAGGTCATTAAAACACAGAACAATGAATTGTTAACAAAGCATTCTAAAATGACCTATTTGTTATGCCTTGATGGTGGAAAATTAGAAATTACCCAGGAAATTTGCTCCATGTTCATAATCAGAATAGATGACACAGGTCAAACATTGACTTGGACAAATCACTTATACATTCTGAGTCGTCTTATTCTAGACTACCAAAAAAAAAAAAGTTACATGAAGCCCAATCTCTGCCCTATCCATCTCATAAAGTTTTTGTGAGGATCAAATAAAATACGTGTGAACTATTTAAAATGATAATACTTTATAAATATAAATAATTTGTTTTAGTTAATATAATCCTGAATTTTCTACTTTACCTGATCACCCCAAGAAAATCTACAGTTTCAGTAAGAATGGTCAAGTCTCTACCTCACTGTGTTCTGTATGATGGAATTTTACTTGGGATGTGAGGAGGGTGCCTAACTCACTCACTGATTGAATAGATGATGTTGTGAGAGTTACCTAACTTTACTGCACTTCTACTTCTTCATCTAAAAAAGAGAATAAACATCCCTGCATGAAAATATGTGAGATGTTTGTCTATAAAGAAGAATCTAGTAAGACATTAGGCCCTACATAGGGAAATGTGACAGTGTAGGACATTACAGCTGAGATGTGTGGTTATAGCAAATACATATATAGAGAGAGAGAGCAAACATCTTCTTGGCAGAGAAGGTGACATTCCTTGATTTGCCTTTTATTGTCCGTAATTCCAGTGCTTTGTAATATACATTCACACTTAAAATAAATTGAAACATAATATGTATAAACATATATTATATATAATCATAAGTTCTTTCTTTTATATAGGTGCCTCCAAGCGGAAAACCTATTTTACATCACCAAACTTTTTTAAAAATTTTATTTATTTATTTATTTGACAGAGAGAGATCACAAGTAGGCAGAGAGGCAGGCAGAGAGAGAGGAGGAAGGAGGCTCTTTGCTGAGCAGAGAGCCCGATGCAGGACTCAATCCCAAGACCCCTGGATCATGACCCGAGCTGAAGGCAGAGGCTAAACCCACTGAGCCACCCAGGCGCCCTACATCACCAAACTTAAACAGAGAAAATACTGTATTAGCTCTGTGATGTGATGTGCAATCCTCAGGAGAGCCTCATGTCTTCAAATTCAAAATTCCCTCCTATCCTGGTCTTCACATCGTACCCCAACCATCTCACACCTGGGTCTGTTTTAGGGAGATGCAAACTATGACAACACGTGGGCCTAGCTTTGACATCTTTTTTCTGATTCTATAAATATTTTGGCTTAGAGACTGTTCTAGGTATCTATTGCTGCATAACAGATCATGGCAAAACCAGTGGCTTAAAACAACAGCAGGGTCTTCTGATGTCTTTATCTGAAGAAGAGGAACCAATTGTTCACATTTAGTTAGTTTCACCTTATTTAAATGTAACACGCATTACGAAATCCTGGAATTAGGCAAATCAAAGAATATCAGACTTCTTTAGGAAAGATAAGTTTGTTATAAACTGAACGATTTTTTTTTCCCTTTCTAGTTCATGAGTCTGCTATTTGGGCAGAGCTCAGCAGGAAAGACTCATCTCTGGTATTTGTGCCCCAAACTGGGGCAGCTTGCCTGGGGGTAAAGAAGCCACATCCAAAATGGCTCCCTTATATGGTCTGTTAGTTGGTTGCTGGCTATTTTCTGGCTTCCTCACAGACTAGTGTCTGGGCCCTAAGAGCAAGTGTCCCTGGAGACAGGGAATAGAGGTTGCCAATTTCTTAACCTGATCACTTGTACTGTATGCTATTGGTCAAGCAGTCATAGAGCCCAAATTTAAGGGAAGGGCACAGATATCCCCCCTGTCAGTGAGAGGAGGTTCAAAGAATTTGGGGTCATGTCTCAACACTGCCTCTGAGAATGTCTCAGTCATGGTTTAGTGTAAGAAATAGATCCTGCTCTATATATTTGAAGCAGAAAGTGTTGAATATAGGCAGATGCTCATGAAATTATAGGAAGGACAGAAGGAGCAAGTCTTTCTCAAACAACTTCCAGAATAATCCAGGCAATCTACTAAGGCAACTCCTATTTGGGAGTCTGCCTCTAGAACTGTGCTGAACATAAGACATCAATGCAAGGGGCATAACCATCTCACATCCAGCAAAACCAGAGGAAAGACACCCATCTTTTCATCTGGGAAGTCAAGAAGGTCAGACTCAAGATGTCATTGCCCCCACAACAGCATCTCAACAGCCAGGAAACTGGAGAATGAAGTGCTGTTCAAGGAAGCCTCTTGTGTCCATGATCTTGTTAATCGGCAGCCAGGAGCCTGTTAGTGATTTTCAAACTGGAGTGTGCTTCAGAATCAAATGAAAGGTGTATGAAAACACAGATGCTGAACCCACCTCAACAATCTGTGATTCAGTAGGTTAAAAGTGGGCTCAAGAATTTGTATTTCTACTAAGTTCCCCAGTTCTAGTACTGCTGCTGGTCCAGGAACCACACTCAGAGAAACACTGGCTTGGAGGCATCAGAAGGTGGTCATCCCCTCAAGACTACCTTCCACATCTCTTACTGAATGTAAGGGGCAGAAGATGATTTGCAACTGGACCCATAATTGTGAGGCAGCATAAGAAATGTAGTTTTCAACATTCTAACCACCCCACCAACTAGAAGGCTATAATGTGTAATGGAGGATGAGGGAGCTAATCCAGATACTCAATCCCCAGAGCTATCACATAAGTATTATTATTATTATTACAAGTCAATTTTCAGAAATTCAGAATGGGTTCACATTCAAATAGACTCTACTGCATGCATTTATTCCAGTTACTGTAAAAGGACTAAAGCCCTCACTGTGAACATAAGACATCACTATTCTCTACATGTATACATGTGGAAATTAAGTTTACAATTGCGTTTTTCATGTTCTGGAGTTCAAAAACAGCACAATACACACACACACATTTGTGCGCAGAAAGTTTTCATGGGAACTGAAGAGAAACTTCCATATCACTCTGTCTTAAACTGAATTGGAGACGAGGATATTTGAATTTAGTGTTGGTTTGAGGACAGTGCAGTTGAATGTTACACCGTTTGCCTCGTTAGTCTCCATTTGTTTAAATAGCATGTTCACACTGAAGAGAAGTGGGCCATGGTCTGAGGAGGAAGACAGCCCACCAGTAGATGACGACCTAGAACATCTGCCGTGCCGAGCCTCCCATGGGTGGTGGTGGGTTGTATGATGATTATTTCACAGGTGCAACAACCTCATTATTCAGGTACCTGAGGAAATGCTAAGACAATTCCTAGCAGAGGTAAAAGGGGAGCTCAAACAACAGTGACTCAGCTGGGGGCATCAGATGACATGGGGTTTCTGTGCTTGAAGCTGACTGACAGCCACCGTCTTGTTATCATAAGTTGCCTTTCCTCCACATAAACAGACATTTTTGCTTTGTACTCTTGTTTTGATAGGCATTTTAAAGAGTGTCTCACTTAAGAGGATATGACTTCTATTTAATTAAGCAGATATGCATCCACAGCATAAATTTTCAGCTAACTAATCCATAACTCAGTCCTGATTTCAGGAGGCGTATCTCCAGTGCCACTAGGCAATGATCAATACTTTTAAATGGCCACATAAATTAGAGCACCATAAGAGCTTTGCTGGGGGAAAAAAAAAAATAATTCCATGACTATCTCCTGAATAATGATTGCAAAATCACTTTCAGCAAAAATGGTCCATGGTTGCTCTGCCTTTGCAGAAATAAATTTCCCAGACAGCTCTGTAAGTCACAGCAGCATCTTGCATCTCAGTTTCCGTGATAAGGAGCATTTGGTTTAACACTACTAGAAAATTTTTCAATGAGTCAAAAGCTATGGGAAAGTGAGGAGTAAGAAAGGGAGCCAAATAGGGAATCCTTTTGAAATGTGATTTAAAGGTAGGTAAATTAAGATTTGTGAGGGCAGAGGTGTCTTTTCCTGGATAGCACAGGTCAGATTCCCTTTCCTCTAAACTTCTCAGCATCAAGTCATGGTGGATTTATTTGGAAATCAGTCATTAGGGTACTGCCAAACCAGTCCTTGTCAGCATCACGAATCTGCACTTCAGATGTACCGTCTAAAGTGGTCCCTTGTTTGTAGTCTTCAGATTTGCTAAAAATAAACATGTATTTTTTTTCAGTCAGGGAAAAAAGTTAATAAAAATAAAACAGTTTACTCCCTGACTTGCAATAATTCTCTGTTACTGTACTACAATGAACACAAGTGTTTTGAATAGTTTATGTTTGAATAAGATCCATTTTCATCCTGGAAAGGTATCAAAGGCTCAGATGGGTGGCATAGAATACAGGAACAGAGAGGAAGGAGAGAGAAACAGAAAATGAAAACATAGGCTAATGGAGGCAGAAACTTCTTCCCGCAGCCTTGATTAACACAGCAAATGAGAAACAGCAGGGTTTACATACTTTTGTTTTAATCTACATTCTTTAATTTACTTTCATCTAGGTGCAGAAGAAATGAGGTTTTGGTAGGTTGTCCTAATAAAGCTAAAGTTTCTTTTTAATGTTGAAGCCACACAATTTTCAAAGTTACACAGTTTTGTTTTAGCAGCTATGTTGAAGTGGTATAGGTAGGTACGGATAGAAAAAAAAAAATCATGGTGACACAACATAACTTTTAGTTATGCGGAGAACTACTTTTGCTATTGACATTTGAGCACGGTTCTCGGTTGTTCTTAAAAGCAATGACTGGCAAGACACTGGAAGCACGACCCTGTGAGAATCCAGAGCTGGGCTTTCCTTTCATTCGACACATATTTACTGTGCATCTGTTCTTTCTTTCTTTTTTTTTTTATTAACATATAATATATTATTTGCCCCAGGGGTATGGGTCTGTGAATCATCAGGCTTACACGTGCCACAGAACTCACCATCGCATATACCCTCCCCAGTGTCCATAACCCAACCACCCTCTCCATACTGTACATCTATTCTGAGCCTGGTTGTTGCTGTCATGTCACTAATAGTCATGGTGGAATGGGGTGGGGGAGGACAAGAAGACATGACCATGTAAGAAAATACATGAACGAGTTCATTTCAGAAAGTAATAATCCACAAAAAACAGCACATGGGAATGTGACAGGTCTTAAAGAGTACATGGAATACAGTCATTGGTAGTAGGAAAAAAAGGTTAGGAATTGGGGGTATACATAATAGGAGCAAAAGCAGAGAGCCTAGAAAGGAAGCCATGTAGGAGGTACTAAGTTTTGAATTAGTCTGAGCCTGGGAAAGGAATGAGGGAAAATGGGATCAGGACGTGTCCACAGGACTGTCTGGGAATTAGATATGGGCCCTGAATGATAGGAAATTCTCAATGATGACTTCACAGTTTTGAGGCCTGGCAACAAAGGCAAATAATAGCATCATTCTGAAATACGAGGTAGAGAAAATTGTTTGGCACAGAAAATGGTGAATTTGGTCTTGGATGTTATTTTGTTTGAGATACCTGCATGGAGCCAGAGATACCCAGCAGATGGCTGAAGTGAAGGACCAAGACATTAACCCCAAGGAAAGGTTAAAGCCAGAGACTTGCTAGTGGGTGGAACCTCAAAGTACAAGATAACTGAACAAAGCTCAATATTAATAATCCTTGACACTTATGCAATGGTATTAATTACATGTTTATTTGTCTTGCTAGACTTTAAGTCTTTCAAAGGCATGAAATTATGTTTCCCATTTCTATATTTCCAGGGCCTAATATGGCAGGCATCTAGATCCTGGTACATGTGTAATAAATAGAGGAATAAATAAATAAACAAATAAAATTATGCTATTCTGTGAGCAAGGCAGGGATGACCCTCTGTGACCTGTGTGGTCATCTTGGCTGTTTATAGCCAGTGTCCATTCTGAATGGTCAGTACACCCATTCTGTTTCATCAGGAGTCATTGTACACTAGTTGTGAAATATTTTTAAAACCACACAAATAGGAAACTGATGTTTGCCAAGTTTGGGAATTTTTGCACTATATAAGCCAGTAAGAGCTAGAGATGGGCTTCATATCCTCTTCTCAGAGTGTCTGACTCCTAAACTATTCGTCTTTCATCAGCCTCTTCTCATAGTTTTCAACAAGATTGCTAAGAGACAAAAAGGTTTATCTGAGGCTGTTGTGATATTGTGATTTACGAGAAATATACCTTTGGTCCCCCGGCCCCACCCCGATTTGGAAAGCACCAAAGAGTGAAGCCTAGTTGTCAGGAGAGTCTGGCTTGTGATTCGAGGGTTAGAACTTCCAGTCCCACCTCCCAACCTCTTGGAAAGGGGAAGGGGCTGGAGATTGAGTTCAAGCACCACGGGCCAATGATTTAAACAATTGAATCTATTTAATGAATCCTCCATAAAACCCCCCAAAAGAACAGGGTTCAGAGGTGTTCTGGGTGAGTGAACACGTGGAGGTACTGGGAAAATGGTACACCTGGACGGGGCGTGGAAGCTCTGTGAAGGGCCCTATGCATCTCTTCCACCCAGCTGTTCCTGGGTTATATTCTTTTTTAATAAACCAGCGATCCAGGAAGTAAAATGTTTCTCTGAATTCTGTGAGCTGCTCTAGCAAATGAATCGAACCCAAGGAGGAGGCTGTGATTGTGCTGCTGACATATAGCAAGTGGGTCAGACCTGCAGGTAACAACTTGGACACTTAGACTTGAGACTGGCCTGCTGAGTCGGAGGGTTGTCGGATCCTCCAGTTTACAGCCAGTTGGTCAGAAGCACAAGCAACAGCTTGGTCTTGTGATTGGCATCTGAAACGGGGCTGGTGGGTGCCAGTCTTGTTAGACCGGTGGAGTCCGATGCTATCTTCGAGCAGTGTAGTGATGCTATCTTCCTGCTGGTGATGAAGAATTGCTTGTTAGTGTGGGGAAGCCCCCTTCCCACATGTTGAAATTGGGTCCAGGAACCCAAAAGAGCTATATACACTGTTGAGAATCTATTTTCGACAAAGCTGACTGTCTTGTTTAAAACACACACACACACACACATACACATGCACACACACACACACACATCATAATTTCATTGAGCCTTGTTAATTTTAATTTCCTAGTAAGTTTGGAAATCCCAGGACTGCCTTAAATTTCACAAAACACCAGAATGTTCTGTAATGCTTCATTTTATTAAAATGACTGAATAGGGTAAAATATACTCCTCCTACTAAGTTGATTACAATACATAGTATAAGAAGATTTCAGAACAAGGAAGATAAATTCCCACAGAAAGAATGCTCTGTGCTGAGTTTAAACTCCTATTTAAAGTCCTATTTTAACAATGAATCTTGGAACATTACATCAAAAACTAATGATGTACTGCATGGTGACTAACATAACATGACAAAAAAATTAAAAATTTTTTTAAATTAAAGATAAACAAGTAATAAAGGCCTGTTTTGATTTTCCACGCTTACCTTTGATAGTCCAGTGAACTTCTTTCTTTCACTTATTTGCCAAGCTTTTCACACTTTAAACACTGATTCTATTCCTACATTAGAGCACTTCCTAGGGTTTCTCTCCCCTCCTTCTGTGCATTTCTCTGATTGGCTTGCTAATAGTACCTCCTGTTACAGGGCATCTCCTGGCAAGTATCAAGTATTGGTATTTTCAGGACAGTGTCCTTTTCTAGACATCCCGAGATCCACATCATCTTTTCTTTATTTCTGGATGAATTTCAGAGTTTTCTCAACTACCCTGTCCTTCTAGGACCTTCCTCCAACCTTAATCTAAACTTTCTCTTTTTACTATTTTATTTTAATTACTTAATCAAATGATTAATCACTTAATAATCATTTCATTAAATAATTAATCTTTTAATAATTATTTAATTATTTTAATTGTTGCCATCCCTTGAGGACTGCTTTTACTTTACTTTCTGGTTCTGTTTGCTTTTGGTATTCTCTTCTTTTTCTTTCCATTGTTGTCGAATGACATCTCAATCCTTTCAAGCTCAAAATTCAAGTATATATAAAGTTGTTTACTTCTGTTTTATTTTTTTAAATTATAGGTTAATAGACCAGAATTTCTTAACAACGGTACCATTACATTTTGAGCCATATAATTCCAACCTGTGAAAGACTGTTCTGCGCATTGTAAGGTGTTTACCATGACCCCAATCCACTAGCTGCCAATAGTACACTCCCACACACACACATAAGTTGTGACAACTGAAAACATTTTCAGACATTGTTAATGTTTCCTGGAGGGCAATATTGACCCCAATTGACAACCACTACTACAGAGGTTGATAAGTCTAGCTAATTTGAGCTGATTGGTAGGCACTTAGAAAGAGCCACAGGATCTTGGATTGAGTCCTGGCTTCTTGATTTATTAGTCTATAACTTCGAGTACATAGTTTCATTTCTATGGGCCTTCAGTTTCCTTTTCTGTAAGACAAGGTATGAAAAATTACCCTACCCGGCTCAAAAAATCATCTGAGGGTTCAGTGAAGTAATGTGTGTAAAAATCTCACTGTATACTATATAACCTCAAAATAGAAGTTCTTTCTCCGATTTTTGTTCCCTTTTGGATTATGAGAGAGGACAGGAAAAGAAGTCTTTAAAATTAGATTGAAACAGACAATGAAGTCTTCTATTTAAGGGGAAAAATTGCCCCATTTGGCAGGTTAACTAGATTGTCCACCCACTCCTTCCTTTTCTAATTTCCTAGACTATGAAGAAAACACTCAAAGAGCTTTGTTTCCATTGGAAAATTTCAAACCCACAAAGTTCTCTTGGGTGTTCTAATCCCTCCTGTCCAATGCACTTACTATGTCAAGAACCAGAAAGAGTTATGTTTATGATGGCTCAAAGTTAAAATGTCAACCTTTAGGCACTGGTATTATTTTTATATGGAGTAAGTAGGTTGACAGATATTATTATGTGCTACCCTCAGAGCTTTGGGTCTGCAACATTTTTGTACATAAACATTTTAACACCAGAGTTTCATCAATTAACATAAAATGCAAAGAAAAGGGGGGAAAAGCACATGGCATGGAGAAGATATTCTTAACTTCCGTCAGAATAATGAAGTTCAAAAGCAGCATCCTCTGGAAATTTGGTTCTCTCCTAGAGTACGGATTACAAAGAGAAAGACAGGTACCATTTAGTAAGAAAAGAAATCTAATTCCTTGCATTTCATTTATTCTCTGCTCATGTTATATTGTAACTCATTGCCACTTTAGCTAAGTGACCCCCTTAAATAATGTCGCTTACACCTACACCCTTTTTTTAACTTGGTCTCGTTTTCTTATACCAACATGTGTTGTTTATACATGGAAGTTGCTGAGCTTTTCATATAATAGGGATCATTTCAAGACCATAATGATACCCCCTGAAATAAATTATTTAATATATTTTTTGAAAAAAGAAGTAAAGCAACTCTTCTGGGTAATTGATGTGAGGTAAGCTACAGCATTGGCTGTATATTCGTTTTTCTCCAATGTATGTAATTATCCACTCAGCCTATACCCATTAATATTATTTTTCTTCCTAAGCTGGAAGTATTTAAAGCCATTAGAAAATAATCCAAAGAATTCTATTTGCTGAATAAATTTTAATTTGCATGGCACCAGGAATTTTTTATTAATGGGAAATAAATTATTGCAATCTTTGGGAAGGAGACAAGTTAATAGCTTTGTGAAAAGCAATGGAGAGAAAATGATCTTGAAAAGGTCAGGTCTCCTGTCACAGTGTCTTTATGCACAATTAAAACAAGTCAAGAAAGTGGCTATATAATCAGGACCATGAATATGCATTATATCTTAATGAGAGTGTGAAGATGCAGCAGGCTTAGTGCTAAAGTCATGGTGGGGTAGTGACATAAAAATGGTAATTTGTGATGTAGTATTTAACTGTGTTTCTCTTTCTTATGGAAAACTTAACTCTTCCTTAACTAGTCCATCTTATCTTGTCTTTAGGCTCTTTCTACTTTTCATGGAAATTGTTAATTGCGTGAAGAGAAAAAGAAAGAGTCAAATGTTATCTACTGTCCTGTTTGCGTTTGTTGCGTTGGTGGGCTGAATTTTTCATTTTGCCATCAGTTGCTTTGATCTTTCAGAGTTGTGCATGTCTGTGTGTGAGCCTGTGTGTAAATGCATTTTAATTCACAATAACATCCTTTACCGATCATATCTATGTCACCTTTATTTTGGTGTCACATTTCTTCATTTGGTCCCTCTAGGATATTGCACAAGTCCCTAACAACTGACAAGGCAAAACACAGGATCATGCTTTGATGGAATTTTAAAAACCATGAGCAGTTTTGATCCTGAACACCCTATTACAGGGCATATTGTTTATACGAGTGCTCTTTCTGTAGGAAAAGCCTTTAGAAATGACATTAGCAGAAATCACTGGCTGCATCAAGAAGTTAACTTAAGTTCTTAAGTGGTCAATTACCTCTGGGTAATGGCTGCTTCCTTGGGTCGTGTTGCTGCTGCTCTGTATGCTACTGAGTCCATTCTGGCTATTCTACATTTTAATTGAAAAGCAGTATGAACATTCTGATTCAGTGGTCATTTAATAAAAGATAATGATCACTGAACAATGCTTCTGATTAGCTAATGGCAATTTAAAGTTTTGTAGAACCTTTCACAATTCTGCCTGCTTATTCTGGAATATTAATAGAAGACCTTGAAGTAAGATTTCTGCTCTTACTGGATAAGAAGAAAAATTTTTTGGAGAAGAGCAGAGTTTCTTCTCATGCATTTTTGACAGCGACTGTGAATAGATAACTTTGGGTGTCTTGACCAACAGAACCAACATGGGAGGGGTCTTTGTCTCCAGCTCTGCTGGAAGTGAAAAAATGAACACCAGTCATCCTATTAGCCTGGTTCCATTTCCAAAGAGTTGTTTCAGTGTTCTCTCCCTAGTATCTGTTTACTCGCTTAAATGTGGGATCTTACCTCTAGGATGGTGTGAGGCAAATGCTGAGGGATAACTCTTTGTTACAAATCCTACCTCCAGGCTGTCATTTCAGAACAAATTAATCATATCCCCTTCTGTTTGATGCATTTCACAAGTAGAGATCCATTCATTTGGCTGCTTCAATGTGCGGTCATTAAAAATATCTGATCTAGGACACAACGAAGAATTTGGAAAGTGGGAGCTGAGAATGTTGAAACCTAAGTTTCATCCCTTCATAATTTCCCCAAGGGTCAGCCCTAAATATGGTCTAACTAAATTATATAACCCTATACACTGCATATTCTTTGTGTAGAACTTAAATACATGGAAGATGAAATATTTTCTTCCTTTTCATAAATGCAATTCTTGCTTTGTATTAATCTTTAAGTACACATTGCTAACTAGAGGAATGCATGGAAATCAGGAGACTGGAAACCAAAGAAGTGTCTACACTGGAGCAGGTTTTGAAATTGAATTTATTCCTAGCAATACAATGAATGGCGAGTAATTCTTTTTGGAGAGAGCATGGGTTGGGGGGGATACTTAGGTAACATACTGTACAATATTCACTGGTTGTAGGGGAGGGAAAAGGCTTGATAATCCTTGACTATTTAAAAAAAGAAAACAAAACATAATTTGGACTTAGTATCATGACAGTCCCTGAAATGGCAAACATATTCAATAGCAGAACATCGATACCTGGTTCATTTCCTTCTTTTTCTCTCAATCTTGTACAGATTAGAACCAAGATACCTGCTCCAATGACTCTGGCACTTCCTTTTTGATCCAGAGGCCAGCAGTGATGGGGTTGTGGGTCGGGTCCCATGTCTAGTGATTCCCCAGGAAGAGGGAAGAATGGACATTGCCTGATAGCTTCCTCCCTTCCTCATCCAGACAGTTGAGGCCAGAACACAGCTCCCTTCAACCAGGAAGGGAACCAGGCAGAGTGGGAGGCATGTGGAAGTTGTAACCTTGTCCCCTTCCTCCCCATGACTCTTTACCCTCCCTTTCCTCTCCCACGGTGCACCTGGGGAATGTGTACAGGGTAGGAAAATATCCAGTCCAGATAGACCAACTCTGTCTGATTCCTCATTAGACAGAGTCCTTCTGTCTGATGTCTCGGACATCAGACCTTCGGACCTCCTTCAGCTTTGGCCTGGGGAAAATATGGCAGAAGTAAGGGAGAAAGAAGCACCCATAAAAAAACAAAATGCAACATAAACAGGGATATTTTAAGAACTGAAATTTTAATGATGGTGAGCATCTATATACACGTATTAAAAGAGTAACTATAAGTTTATCAATTTGATGTTAAATCCTAATGGGATAGATATTTTTTAATGTTGCTACTGTCATGATAAAAATAAATTAACAACATACTGATAAAGCAAAAGTGTATTTTCTAAAACTATATAGTAATTGAATAGCAATATGAAATAACTCTCAAAATATCACTTTAATAAGGCTCAGAATGCCATGAAAACAGCTGCATATTTTGCAGGAAATGGGTCTGACATCACATCATTCTCTCATTAAATAGATAGTTATTAAGGGTCTAAATATGGAGAAAAGATTTACAGATTTTAAACAAGCACCCACTTAACTAAATGCTTCTGAACGAAAAATAAACAAGTGATTGATACTTTGGTACAGATTTTATTATAAAATGTATTTTAAGAAAACCTATTTTTTAAGCTTTTTCTCCATATCCTACCTTATGTAATATTTTCATAACCCCCTAAAATAGGAATTCTTATAGGTAGGCTTCCCAAGGAAATGCTATGAAATTGGCTAACCCGCACATACAATTAATCTTCGGGCTAGAAATTGATGAAATTTCCATGTCTTTATACAACACTAATTGATTGTAGGAATTGCCTTTAGGACAAGAATATGAATCTAATGTATAAGTAGTAGGTGCCATACCTGATATTTCTGCTTTTCAAAGTTACTAGATCAAAATACAACTAAATTCAATGTCTGTTTCGGGGGCTTTTATAATGTTATTGAGTTTAAATGATGCCAAAGTTCGTGTTTTTCCTTGAAGAAACACAATCTCACAACGTTCACGAACAGGCAAGTTTACAAACACCTTTGTGACGCTCACTGTTTTCCAAATTCTGCTTAACCTGAAAGTACGTTAAATTAAAAATCTTCTGTTACACTTAAGAAACATATGATAATGCACACGTTCTCACTTGCTTTTATCTTCCAGAACCTGATTCTGTCATAGAGGCTGGCTGACTCCTCTCCAGTAAAGTTCATCTCAACCAAAGCTTGGTTCCCTCATCATTCTACATAGAGAGGCCCCGTGAGGGAGACCCAGGACTGAAAGATTGGGTCAGACTTCTTATCAAGTGCAATTGTAACTGAGATACCAGAGTAGAAAATTGTGGAGATGATATCGGATTTTCTTGCCCTGTTCTTTCAACATGGGGATAAATAGATACCAAATTTGGGCATGCTTATTTTGTTCGAATATTAAAATTGCTAAGTGATAGCTTGTCACTCCTTCTAAGATATGAGTTCAGTTTTATTGTTCAGGTTTATCACTTTCATTGGCTTTAAACTCATCTCGATTTATAGCCTCTGCCTTATTTCCTCACCGATCAGCTTCTTCCACCCCCAAATTACCACCAACCACTCTTCCACACTTGGCTCCTTAAGTGATCTGGACCATCACTCAGGCTCACGTGTAGGAGGAGACATTTTGATCACCACCAGAGCAGGACTGAGCCAGTCCTCCGGCCCTGTGAGGACACTCTGCAATCTTGGACTTTGCATCACTAGGGCCTAGACAGTATCCTTGCTTCTGCTTGACAGAAGCAAGGATACCAAGAGTGTCTCAGTATCTTCTACCACTAACAGAGTGGTGAAGAGAAACTCTACAACTAATAGCCCACCAAGTCCCAAAATAATACAATAGCTATCACATTTTGGGCACTAACCATGTGCAAGGCATTGTTCTAAGAGTTTTGTAAGTATCCACTCATCAAATGCCCACAGCATCATCATCATTTTGCCATCCCTTAAGTCCTACGGCAACGTGGTAAGTAGTGACGCTTTATAATATAAAGCTACTTACACCAATTTTTTTTTCTGCCTTGGGGTTTACCTAAAATCCCAAGTGCTTATTAAAGAAGCTTAACAAATTCTTTATCCCTCGCACAACACTTTTAGAGAATCACAACACACATTAACATGGTAAAAGTCTTTCAAAGTCTTATGATTGCTGTTAAAACATATTTAATCTTTTTTAACTCAGTATTTCCTAAACTCATTTCCATGGAAGCTTTCTCCTGTAGTCAGTTAGCAGTTCTGCAGAACACACTTTAGATCTAGCAGCATAAACATCAGTGATGGAACAGTGGGATTCTGATCTCAACCTCTAGCTCCTATTCACTGAGAACTGGTGATATCCTGGCATCTAGGAAGGCAAAAAGAAGGGTTGATGTTCTGGTTCCATCTGGATCTTTTTCTACTTTTTATTTTTCAACATCTCACACCTTTCTAGGCCTTTTCTGGCCTGTCATCGGAAGTCATTTTTACCTGTGAAGACCTTAATCTTAGTCATCATGTATAATTTATTAAAAACTCATTTTAAGGGCTTCCACCAGAAGCCTCTTAAAGGTTCACTCTTTTTTTACAGCCCAGAAACGTTTGGGCTCTGTCTGTAGAATGCTGCATCTTTTTTTCCCCCTAATTAGAGCGATCTGGTTATCTCTGTCTGGGTTGTGGGTGATCTGTTTTCTTTTGGTGATACAGGGAGGGTACAGTCCTTAAATCTCCTTCTGGCAGGAAACATAACTTCCTGATACAGATCTCAACTGGAAAATGAGCCTCTCTGTAGGCAGAGACATGGATACCAGAACACTTCCTTTGGAACACTTGCCTGCAGCAGCTAAGAGAGGTAGAGTGAACGATGAGGTATCTACCAATATTCCCAGTGAGTTTTGTCTCTATTTGAGGACAGACTATCCAGAAAACATGCCCTATGTATGAAGTTCTCCATTGTCCAACAGCAATCCCTTACAGAGACAGGCCAAACCAATTGCTAAAAGACATTGGTACATGTATCAGAGTGCTAGGAAAAGAACCAAGAAAGTCACTACAAAGTCGTGTAACAAGTATAGCTCCCGGCATTTTAATCTTACTTTGTGATTTTTGGTAACAGTCCATTTAATGTCATTTTGATCCACTTAGCACCAGGAATGGTCCTGCCTATATTGTTGTAGATCCAAGTTAGCAGACATTTCCTAAAGCAATATGAAATCATAAAGGAAAGAATTGTAGTAGTAACCTACTTGGGGTGCTCTTCTAAGAGAGCCGTATAGGGCAACACTGTCCAAAAGAAGTTTCTACAATAATGAAAGTCTCACATAATATGCATTCTTCAGTACATGGTAATTACTAGTCACATGTAGCAATCAAGTATTCGAAATGTGTCAGATGTAGTAGAAAGAATGAATTTTAAATGTCATTTAACTTTAATTAAATTTAAATTTATATAGCCACATGTGGATAGTGGCTACTGTATTAGTGAAGATCTAAGGAGTTTACAGTACAGTTAGCCAAGTCAAGTATCAAATCAAAAGGGTTCATTGCTTTTTTTCCCCAAATCAATAAAACTAAGGGAAAAACATACCAATCGGGGGCGCCTGGGTGGCTCAGTGGGTTAAAGCCTCTGCCTTCAGCTCAGGTCATGATCTCAGGGTCCTGGGATCGAGCCCCGCATCCGGCTCTCTGCTCAGCAGGGAGCCTGCTTCCTCCCCTCTCTCTGCCTGCTTCTCTGTGATCTCCATCTGTCAAATAAATAAATAAAATCTTTAAAAAAAACAAAAACAAAAAAACATACCAATCATAACCTACAGTGTGCAATTCATATTTCTGTTTATAGTCATGCTTACGTGTGGGTTGTCTGTGTCAGAGACATGGTAACCATAGGTCATCAAACATGTATCAAGTATCTAGTAAGCACTGTAGTATCACGAGCAGGAGAAAATAACAGAGATCAAGACAGACAAGGTTGTACAAACAATCAATAGCATCTGGTATCAATTGATCAAGGAATAAGAAACATAGTAAATAAAGCAAAATAATAATTAGCATATTCAAGGAAAATGCTAAAGACCAACAAACCTAAATGTTTAAATGACTTGGGGTTTCTTTCACTGACCACAACACAAGCAATAAAAACATAAAGCTAGTAAGGATATCTAAATCTTGGACTTATTTTGTGAGGATCTCTTTCCCTGTTCTTATACCCTACCACATAGGGTTCACCTTCCAGATCTTGACTGGATGGTTCTGGGTCCTCATGGGTCCAGAGATCAGTGAATTCAGCAAAAGCAACCACCTCCCAAAGAATCCTCAAACTTAACTTGAGCCTGGATTGGCTCAGGTTTAACTCTTAGTCATTTGTTTTCTTGTCATTTTAGCACACTACAAAACAAAATTGAAATGTCAATAAAAAAATATAGTGCCAAATACATCATAACATTAAAAGGGCCACAGGGGAGAATTTGACAAATAGTGATAAAGTTAAATTTAAAGTGACATAAGTACCTACAATTGGCTGAAGTAAGTATAATTTACTTGTCAATCTAACAGCTCTTAAAAAGATCACAAAATCAAGAGGTTATAAACCATTACATGGAGGTTGAGTTAGAATATTCTTTCTAAACATTAGCAGAGTAAATTGAACTGGATGAAGTAAAGAAATGTACAGATGGGGGGGCAGTGGGAAAGATGAAAGAAAAGTAAAATGTAATACAGGAGGAATAAAGTAGTTGAAAATATTAGAGTGAAATAGCCAGACTCTAGTGGGAAATGGATTCTTTAATGTGATATATCTATAATCTGATTTTGGTTTTAAATGCAAAGTAAAAATATGAAAAAAAGCTTTGATATCATAATGTGTTCTCTTTGCAGATATGTGAATTGATTCTTACATGATATGTGAGATATGGGTAAGTCAAAAAAACCCATGTGTCTTCTAGTTCTATCTCCCCAGCCAGTTATTAACCAATCTTTTTTAAAGTCTAGCATTAGGGGCGCCTGGGTGGCTCAGTGGGTTAAGCCGCTGCCTTCGGCTCAGGTCATGATCTCAGGGTCCTGGGATCGAGTCCCACATCGGGCTCTCTGCTCAGCAAGAAGCCTGCTTCCCTCTCTCTCTCTCTCTCTCTCTCTGCCTTCCTCTCCGTCTACTTGTGATCTCTCTCTGTCAAATAAATAAATAAAATCTTTAAAAAAAAATAAATAAAGTCCAGCATTAAATGGATACCAAAAAATCCTGTTTCATTCATTTTGCTCTGAATGACATTTCATAACTTTGAAGTTCTCTAATATGAAGTATTTTTCTTATACTTTACTCTAAATGTTACTCAATTTTACTTTATCTTCTTAAATACCTTTAGTACACCCCTTAACATGTATATATGAAAATGTTTAGGAGAACCACTTGATTTCTTCATTAAGCTCTCTCTTTTTCTTGAACTAGTTCTGTTACATTATATTTAGTTTCTCACTCAAACTTTATCCCCAAATTCTCCCTTTCCTATCCTTTACTTTCTGATACATAAGACACAGGATACAATGTTATGGTTTCTTTTGAGTTTGTACAATATATGCAAAATGATGGAGGAATTTTACATCTTGACTATTTACCCAAGAAATACCCCAGATTTTTTTTCTGTTCATCTATCTTCAGCTGTATCTTTAATTGACCCCTACCAGTTGCTGGTTACCTGAAATCCTCCTACTAGCAGCAATCTGGACAGCTTTGTCAATGCCCCAAATAAATTTAAGTGGATTAATCACTCCATCCCCACCTAATGAGAAGATGACACCTCTTCATTCTCCTCTAACAAAAGAAGGAGTTACCCCAGTCCAAATACCATGAATTGATTCTGGATGTAACACCTGAAGTGATTTCCAGAGATAACTCTGGCCTTGAAACTCTGCAATTTTTTTTTTGTTTGTTTTTAAAGATTTATTTATTTATGGGGTGCCTGGGTGGTTCAGTACTTAAGCGTCGACCTTTGGCTCAGGTCATGATCCCAGGGTCCTGGGATCGAGCCCCCACATCAGGCTTCTCGCTTCTCCCTATCCCATCCCTCCTGCTTGTGTTCCTGCTCTTGCTATCTCTCTCTCTCCCTCTGTCAAATAAATACATAAAATCTTTAAAAAATAAAAATAAATACGATTTAATTTTTTATTGGGGGAGGGGCAGGGGCAGAGGGAGAGGGAGAATCTCCAGCAGACTGCACTGAGCGTGGAGCCCACCAGGAGCTCCACCCCACGACCCTGAGATCATGACCTGAGCTGAAACCATGATTTGGATGTTTAATCAACCGAGCCCCCCAGGCGCCTGAGACTCTGCAACTTTTGAGTAACTTGCTCAGCAACAGAGGTCATGAAAGGGCTGCTAATGGCCCATATGATTTTGTTGCATACACAAATTATAGATGTTTATAGAGTGTTATAAAAATATCATTTTGTTATTTATGTTTAAAAACCTATAAATCTATTGTTGGTACTAATAATTTGTGTTATGACTTTATTTGGTTTCTGTGGTTACCCTTTATATCTTACAATCCCTGAAGCATAAATTATTATATAAACTCAGCTCTATGGATGAACTATCATTACCCAACCAATTGAAAAATATATAAAATTACAATGGATTTTATTTGGGGATTTTCTCAAAGCAGATTCAAATGTGATTTTCTGCCTATGTCAACCTTTGGACATTTTAGCATTATTGCTTTATAAGAATCTCCTTCCTCTTAAATGGCTATAAATTATTATCCTATTAATTGGACATGACAATGTAAAGGACTCCCATCAGTTAAAAATATAAATCTTATTGAAACAGGAATACAGGAATGATTCATTTGAATACTGCCAACTATTGCTCCTTACATGCACATCAGAGAGCTGTGTTCTCTCTAATTTAAATGCAATTGATAATTAAAATGTAATATTAAACTTTGACCAGAACTTATATTTCTGTAAATTATTTAAGTCCCAGACATCAGAAGAATAAAAATCTATTTTTCTAGGTACCAACAGAAAAAAGCAAATGTGTACTTCATACAAATGTAAATTAAAATCTAGCAATCCTTTCACCAAAGGAAATGTCTGCAGGATATTTCAAATCATGAAGTGTGTGGGTACACTCATTAACCCATGGGAATTAACCATCTGGCACATGATATCCTTACTGGTTTAAAAAAAAATAGGTCTTTCTCAACAAAACACTCTCTATTCAATATGCAGAACAGTCATTAATAGAATACTCAGTGTTGGGTTGAAACACAAGGAAATAAGATCTAGGGCATAGAAGCAAGTCATCCTTAAAAAGTTATTGGACTCCCAGTGACATTGATAAAAGACCACATAACAACCTTTTGCCTAACAAAGATTTGACAACAAATAAGACAGCTGCATATGAAAAAAAAAAAAAAGTTCCACTCACAGACATCTACGTCTACAATAGACATCTACATCTACAAGAATTTATATTCCATGTCCATCTGTCTATCTATATATCTATCTATACCCCTATAATAGAACTCCATTGATTAACACTGCTTCTTCTATCCACAGACTTAGCTTTGGAAAATGATGCTCCACTGAATTAATCTAAAGTGCATTCATGCTGATATGTAGTCCAATTTCATTAAAATCTGGGGTATCCTCCTGCTGCCAAAACAACTACCTATTTGTCACTCCCCCAAAAATGGGTAGTCAGATATTTAGGGCAGAAATGTTGGCAAAGTTGAAATAATTTAAAATTCCCATACTAAGAAAAAGTACACTAGAACTTCAAGTACTACAAATTTATAGAATTATATATTCCCTATTCAGAACCATAAAAATTGAGCATTTGCTCTATTACAAACCAATTTTTAGCACTCTATATTAGGAAGTAACAGTAGTGTAGGGAGATGTCTTCATTTCTGCTATAAGCATTACTTGAGTGCCTCCTATGTATTCAAACTTCTATTTGAGGCTCAAAATGAATATAAAAGGAATGAAGGATGTTTCTCAGGAATTTTGACTGTATCAGGACAAAAATGTATATATACATATATCCACTTGGAAATAAATCATATTCTACATGAAAGTTTAAGAGACTAGTACTACTAGTACTGTGGAAAAATAAAACATCCAAATTTAAGTAAAGTAAACATAATCAGTGAAAGTTCCTTGGACCTTATGAAACTTGATATGAGTATTGAAAGAAATGGAGGTTTGGGGTTGAAGGAGAGCACATGGGAAAGGATTGTGAGACTGGGTAGGAACTGGAGGAAAGAAAATGACCTTCCTTGTTAGGATGGAAGAGCTTATGAATTAGGAGTGAAAATTGAGGCAGGAAAGAGTCATTGGAGTTCACAGAAATCCCGAATATGTGAATATTGGCTTTGAAGCAATAGGAGCCATTATAAGTTCATGAGCTGAGCAGCCCTGTGGTGGAAGAGCTCCTGGCAGCAATATACAAAATAGAGTCCAGTAGAAAGAGATTAAATATAAAAGGCATAAGGACAAGGCAGTCCGTACTTGCTCATATATAAATGGACAAGATCCCAAGGTTCCCATACATTCAGACTAGTCCATAAAAGGAATCACATACCAGTGATCACAGCAGAATATAAGGAAACTGCAAGGAGAGTAAACAGATCCATTCCCAACCTTGAGTATCCTCACAATACTTACAACATATGAAAAGCTTACTTTTTAGCCCACTTTGGATCTTTCAATGAGCCCAACATTCCAGTGAAGTCCTGAACTTCCAAAATTCATCTGGTCTGCTATCTTATCCAGTTACAGTAAGTTCTTGATTTCCCAAAACCTTCCCTCCATTTTGTGGGACTCTCCCATACCTCACCCTCATTTTGAGTTTTTATGTTGGCTCTCACTCCCTTACTGGGTCTCTGGGTTCGTGCTCTAATTTTTATCTTATATCCCCAACTCTTTACTTAGAGCCTTTCCCCTAGGTGGAATCTAGCCTCAACTTCTGAACACCATACATCCCTGAAATTTGAGTCTTTGTCTGTTCTGTGCCCAATTATATCTTTTATCCAATTGGCTTCATACAAATAATTAAAATCAGAATATGACAGCAAAAGGGGCATCTAGACTGTGCTAACAAATCACTCCTTTAAAAAACATTTTATTGATTATACTAGCATCTTATAAGAGACTCTAACTAGAAAAGACTTATGCTATTTCTGGAAGCAAATTTATTAAACCACAGAGTCTTGGACAATGCCATCCAGTTTTGGAATTCAGAGCAGGGCCTGAAATAATCTCTTTGCAAACTACAGCCTGGAAAGCTTGGTAACCACACAGGAGATTGAGGTTATCTCCACATGCACCTTCTTGACACCCATTTGATGTCAATCTAAGAGGTAGTTTCTCTAAAAAAAAAAAAAAAATCATGTAGCTCACAGTCCAAATTTCTAAGGAAAGATTCTTTAAGCAAGACTTCACCTCTTGTGTTTCATGCTTCTCTTTAGAGAATTTCCCCCCTAAATACTTATAAAATGAGACTGTTTTTAGTTACTAAAATCTGTCAAGTCTTCACCCCAGGTGATTCAGCAGCTATTGACATTTTCCAAATTTTGTAAAGAATTACATACAGTTAACAGTTTTGCTCGTGGCAGGGGGCTTTTCTTGTCATTAGCTTATTCTTTCCCCGTTCCACTCATATTTCTATGCCAGTGTTTTAACTTTAACTTCAAAACAAAACACAGAAACTTTTAAAACACAGTTGAGAACATTTGATCACTTGGTACACAGAACTGGCTAGCAGTAGGCCTTCCCTACCAACTTGTCTAACCATCCTAGTTTGGGTAAGAACTTTAAAACCTCAGATACAGAGATAGAATTCTACTAGCTGTCAGCTGTTCCAGAGTGGATGTAAAAAGTGGGGCTCTGAATATCACATGAGAAGCAGGAATTTTGAAGACTGAGAAGCTACCCTCACATATTAATTCATTCATATAACCACCACCTCCCTGCACTGGTTCTTCCTATTCCGTTCCCCCATAGAGGACATAAAGATAAACAAGATTTTATGATTGCAAGGTGTTACTCTTCTTGGCTTAAGGGGAATTAGATTGCAGTCATATAGACATCTTACCTATTTAACTGTTTTCCAACTAGTTTTCCTGCAACTGCAGATCCTCGTGGTTCCTACCCTAAAGCTTTACCTACATTAACTCTAGTACCTTTGCCTAAAGGTGGTACCCAATAAGTATCTGTCAAAAGAATGAAAGGCAAAGAATCAAATGTGTACACTATAAGTCAGTCACTCTAGGTAAACTAGAAAAATATGGTCCTGGCCACATTTAACAGTTGGGAGAGATGATAATCAAAACATACAAGCATTTGTATCTTCCTACAAAGAGAAAAGTGCACTGAGCCCAAACTTGGGTTCATTGGAATCGAAAGATAATAAGAACATGATAAGATAAGCCAGGTGAAGAGAAAGACACTCATGGTTTAGGCTAGGAGAAAAATATAGTTTTTAGGTGTGGAAAGCAAGAAGATCTTCAAGGAGGACACAGTGAAGTGAATGAATGAATGAACAAATGAATCAATGGTGAAACAGTTTCTAAAGTGAGTTCTTGTCCAAAGCTCTCCATCATATTAAGCACTGAAAAACTAGTCATATTTCCTCTGCAAAACTATTTTGTCTGATTCAGTCCTCATTGAAACCCCCACACTTCAAAATTCCCTCTACCTCTTACTGGAGTCCTCTCTTACATTATTTTCTGTTTACATCTAGATCCATTTAATTTTTGCAAACAGATCACTAACTTCTTGAAGAGAGTTATTATATCTCAGTAATTGAGACTGGGAGAAATAAATAGAAAATATCTATAAATCTTTTGATCCATCCAGGTTTTCCACAATTCTAAGAAAAGCATGAATCTGAACACTGTCTAGATGTACTATGAGTAACACGCAAGAGTGGAAATGATTTACTGAATGCCAAAGGGGTGCTAAGGACTATGTTAAATGCTCTTGATGCAAAACTAAGTGAGACGAGATCCATGCACGGAGGCAGCATGTAAACAGATCATTATTTAGTAATAGAGCATAGTAAGTGCTATGATAGATGGGAACTCAGCCCCATAGAAGCCCAGAAGACAAAGGGATCCTCTGGAGGGAGCTGAGGGGACCGATGTAAAGGTTTCACATGGGAAATGGCAGCTGAGCTGATTTTTAAGAAACAATATGACATTTGCTGATAAGTTTCAAGGGCTGGGTGGAGATGGAGAGAGGAGTGGCCATTCAGCAGTATGAATAGCACGTGTGAAGAGTCATGAAGGAGTATCAAGTGTTCCTTGTGCTGGGAGCACAGTGGTGGGAAACTGCTGGGTTGTCAGCTGAAGCTTCTTGTGAAGGCCTACATGCCTCTTAGGTTGTTTTTCCTGTGGCAAGAGTGTGCTCATGTTGAACTGGAAGCAGGTAAGTGACAATCCCATTAGTATTTTAGAACCCGTAGGGTAGGACACAGAGTGTAGTGAGAAAAGATGCTTATGGGAGAAAAGTATGGAGATCTTTTAATAGTTGAAGCAAAGATGATGTATCTAGACTTGGGGTCCAGAAACTTTTCTGTAAAGAGCCAGATAGTAAATATTTTAGGCTTTGTTGACCTCATGGCCTCTGTCTCAACTACTCAGCTCTGCTGTTGTAGTATGAAGAGTAGTATGAAGATCGCCAGAAACAATACTTAAATGGACATGGCTATGTTCTAATAAAACTTTATTTACAAAAACAGGCATTGGGTCAGATTTGGCCTGGTTATAGTTTATCAACCTCTGGTCTAGATTAAAATAATAGCAAGGAGGGGCACCTGGGTGGCTCAGTGGGTTAAGCCGCTGCCTTCGGCTCAGGTCATGATCTCAGGGTCCTGGGATCGAGTCCCACATCGGGCTCTCTGCTCAGCAGGAAGCCTGCTTCCCTCTCTCTCTCTCTGCCTTCCTCTCCGTCTACTTGTGATCTCTCTCTGTCAAATAAAAAAAAAAAAATCTTAAAAAAAATAAAATAAATAAAATAAAATAAAATAATAGCAAGGATAGAGAAAAGAGGCTGATTGTGAGGTCCACTGCTGAGTGGGAATCTATCTGGTTAGTGAGAGTGAGAGGACAGGGTCTAGGATGAGTATGGTAATGCCATGTTTGAAATACAAGGAGATGGCAATGCTAGTGAAACATTTAATGAAACAGGAGCTGAAATGTTTTTTATGGGAAAGGTGATTATCTCATTTAAGATAATCTCATGTAGACTTTGAAGAGCCACAAAAGTAGATGTCCAATAGAAAGACTCTTCTCGTGTTTCTATATCAGTTATCTTTGGAAGATAGAGGTATTCCCACCATGTCATCCTAAATGCCAATTTGTACTTTTTTATATTTATTGATGATTTTATCGACAAATATAATGGTTTTGGTTTGTCTGTACTCAAGGAAAAAAGATCTTATTCTAAGGATCTCACTGACATAAGAGAGACAAGAATCTCAACCCCAGGAACTCTTTACCTCACAGTTATGCTAGTGCATTCCACCAAAAGCCTCATAGCATACAGTTCTTCTTCCTAGCACCATCCTAAATCTACTAATTAATATTGTTTCTTATTAAGCTTACTAGACTATAATCTCCATGAGGAAGGAATCATGCCTGCTTTGTTCTTTATTGTTCCTCTGGCTGCTAGCAAAGTGCCTGGGATGTGGTACCTGCTCAATAATTATTTGTTGAATATATGACTTAATGAATAACCATTCTACATAGGAGCTCAGGACAGACACCCAGAAAGACCTTAAAAAGAATAGGAATTGTTTTTGTTGTTTTTCTCTGTTTTGTTTTATTTTATGAAAACCTAGACATATTTTTGGAGATCATCGAGAATCTACTCAACTAGCAACTTAGTTATTTTGTCATCCCATTAGCAGCTGAAATTCAGTGATCTCAATGTCAGCTGTTAAGTTGACTCAACTATTCTTCTGTGTCTCCTTCTCTACATGTCTTCTGTTTCCATTATAACCATCTCACTTTCTCTTTAATTTCTTACATTCAGATTTCCCTATTTTCCTTGTTTGGTAAAGCCTTCATGCCAGGATTCTTTAAAGACCACTGGCCATTGAATGTCCTTGGGTCAGTTACCATTCCTTGTTCAAATGACATGTAGTCAGCATGGGGTGGGGGTCACTTGGCATGGAAGATGACAACCATATGTAAGGAATTGCTTGGCATAGCTTCCCTCATGAGAAGATGGGGCAACTCGTCTGAGGAGAGGACTGTAGGTATGGCAGGCATCTAGAGACACCTCTTTAGTAAAGGAAGTATTTTTAGAATACTTGGCCAGGGCATCTTGTTGAAAAAAAAATGCAATTACATGGATATTTCATGTAAAAAAGTTCTAGCCTCAATCATCTGGATAGTCTTGGCAAACGCATACTTTGATATTCATTACCCATAAAGTTTCCTGGGCGTTCTATTTTACTTTTAAGAACGACAGCGACATTTTGTGAGGCATTTCTAATAGACTTTATTTTTCAGAGAAGTTTTAGTTTCATAGCAGTTTAGAGCAGAAGGTACAAAGATTTTCCATACACCCCCTCCCCCAAGAATGCATAGCCTACTCCAACATCAATATTCCCCATCAGAATGACACATTTGTTACAATTGATGAACTTACACTGACACATCATAATTACTCGAATTCCATAATTTTAAGAACCAAGAGTTCACTTTTGGTGTAAGACATTCTGTAGGTTTGTACAAATTTATAATGACATGAATCCACAATTATAGTATCATACAGAATAGTTTCACTTCCCTAAAATTGCTCTGTGTTCTACCCATTAATTCCTCTCTCTCCCTACCACCTGGCAACCTCTGACCTTTTTACTATATCCATAATTTTGCCTTTCCCAGCATGTCATATAAATGGAATCATACTACAAGATGTATTTTTATTTATTTCTCCCCACCCTTGTGTGTGTGTGTGTGTGTGTGTATCAACAAGGTGATGATGGCATAATGTAATGTCAGCTTCCACACTTCAGCCCTAAGGACATTGAGAAATAGAGAAATTTAGAATTTCCTGCTCATTTGGAACACTAAAAAGAAAAGCTACTATTAAATAATGGCCTTAGATTTGTGAGCCCATAGTACATACCTGACACTCACTGCTCTGCCAAAAAATAAAAATTGTCCTTTAGTAGAAAAACAATAGGTAGAATGTCCAGTGCCATGTGATTTTAACAGAACAGAGACCCAGGTAAAAAAAAAAAAAATCATCATATTCAAAGAATGACCTAAAATCATCATATTCAAAGAATGACCTATCTCTAAACAATTGCATGATCACTGTGCCCCAGATTCCAAATAATGATGAGAACTGTCAGGATCCTTTCCAAGAGTTGATATCCACTTTAATCAGGGGTCTGAACTTAAATGTGGTACAGTTTTCTGTATCTTTATCCCTTTTAGCAATTAAGATAATCTGGATGTAAGGGTTGGCAAGGATGAATCCACCTGAGTCCCTCAAGTGATTGAGCTCGTCAAGCAAACGTACAGAGAGGGCTAAGCCAAAGGTTTTATAGAAATCTCCTGTAGCTCCGCCAGGGCCAAGAACTTTCTCTTGGGGAAGATTTTTAATTACTTCATCTCTTTCTGAAAGTAAAGGGGAATCAAGTAATTCCCCAGTCTTCTGCAAATCACCTAGACAACTTGGAAGGAATGAGAACTGTTTATCTGTTCATGATATCGAGTTCTAATTTCTGTATCAGTCTTCATCCTATTTCTGAAATAACTTACTAAGGTGTCCTGGGCCTGTGTTTGTCTTTTCCTCCTTTGGGCACCTAACTCCCATTATAGTTATGAGATTATTGCCGGAGCTCATCAGCCAGCAGTTGCAATCACAGGCTCTCATCCTCCCGCTGGTGCAGGTACTGCCTAGCTGAGTGATGGATATCTTCACTTTATGGGTTATGAGTGAGCTCAGAGCCACTGGGGCAGAAGAAAAGTTTGCTTGTAACTTTTGGTAGAGGTTTTCCTCCAAGTCTGGATTCTGCCTTTCTCTCCTACATAAGTTGTTTTCTCAATCAACTTTGTCCATGTATATTTTTACTGAATAGGAGAACTAGAGTCACAAAAATAAAACAAGGGAGCAGACAACAATATTCAGGACATACCTATAAAGGAAGCAAACAGTCATCACAAATCCTTTGGGGAAATAGATGAATATGAGTAAATCCAATAAATGAAACACAGATTAATAGATTTCACACCAGCAGAAACATTTTAACTTCGGTCAATCTGTGTCATCCAATGTGTTTTACAACAATTTTGAAACTAAACCAGGAAATTCATTTCACCAGATCTACTTTCATGCATCTAAAGATGCTGAAAGCCTCACGTAGCAAACATATTATTTCACTGAGAAGACATTCACTGTGACAAATTAGGAGTTTCTCAAGTGACTTTGTTTTAAGAAAAGACTTTTAAAAAATCTGTAACTAGATCGCAACTAATAATCAAAACACTTAAGATGCATTTTTGTAGGTTTTCCCCTCTAAATAATCTAATGATAAACTACATGGCCCCTTAATGTAAGAGAATTTATTTTCCAAAATTGCAGTATGGTCTACTTCAAAGTGTAGGTCACCATTCAAGTATTTCATAACACATCATACGGCATTATTTATTGTCAAACACTGTCATTTTCATTTTAAAAAAAATCTTCACCTTTTCACACTAGATTCTAAGTTCTTTTTTTTTTTTAAGATTTTATTTATTTATTTGTTAGAAAGAGAGAGAGGGAGCGAGCATGAGCACAGGCAGACAGAGTGGTAGGTAGAGGCAGAGGGAGAAGCAGGCTCCCCGCTGAGCAAGGAGCCCGATGTGGGACTCGATCCCAGGACTCTGGGATCATGACCTGAGCCGAAGGCAGCTGCTTAACCAACTGAACCACCCAGGCGTCCCCTAGATTCTAAGTTCTTAAAGTCATGTTGCATTTTATGTTTTAACTTTTGCATAATTATGTAGACTTTTAAGCTTAAACTTCCCCCAACTATTTATCTGTTATGTATTTTTGTGATCATTATTAATAAAATTGAGTTTTGTAGTATTTTTAAGTAAATTTTAATGAGCTTCTTCAGATACTTGGCATTGGGCCTCCAAAATTTGTACTGTCTTTTCCAAGTTGTTTAGACAGCAACTTGATCAATATGGTAATTTTCTGGAAACTCTCTTCTTATTATAGTTGATTATTTTTAATTAACTCAAATTTAGTTGCTAATCTGTTATAATCCTTAGTGATGCATGGCACAAGCATGTCTCTTCCTAGTAAGCAAGCATTGATAGCAGAATTTCTGGGCTCTGGGCTCCTCTTTAGACCTATGAAAGCAGTAATTATTTGTCCCCCTGGGTGCAGAAGGGGAAATTGAAAGCCTTGTAGTGCACTCCTTTGTAAACTTGGAATTTTGCCCTCCAGCAGAAACCTTGAAAATGAAGGGCTTGTAGAGTCCTTGCTGGCAATGCCAGCTTATAGTTCTGGTGACCAATGATCCTAGATTCTTCCAGATATACACCCTATTCCAAATATTCTGTCCTGTTGTCTGACCATATGTCTTTAATTTGGGTTCAGAAAATATGATCATTGCCATCTGACTTATCATCAGAATATACTCCCAGAGGGCAATTCCCTCCACTTGCTTCCTCTCCAAGCCTCATATAAGAGAGACACATAGAACACCTGGTAATTTATAGAAAGCCACTAATTTTCGAGACAGAGGAAAATCCAACTGTACCATTAAGTAAGATGGTCCTTGCCCACCATAGAACTGTTTGAAAGCTAACAAATTTAGGTGCCACATAGTCATCGGAACTGATATTCGTGGAGCCATTCCTATGTATAAAACACTGTCACCTCACCTGAGCCTCCCATCTCTTTGAGACAGATATCATGACCCCCATTTACAAAGGACTGTATTACTTAGCTCTGGCAATTAAGTCCAGGATTTGAACTCGGCCTTTCTCTTCACTGCTCTTCCACCACCTTGCGGGCCTTCCAGGGTTTTATCTCTTCAGGTAACGCAGACTGCGCAGACTGCGGTCCTGACCATGTGCGGGACCCCTCCCCTTTATGAAGCAGGAAGTTTGCGTAAATAGCGTCTCTATAAATAGTGTCTGTACAAAAGCTCACTCAACAACACCACCACCACCCAGCAATTCCAATCCATATCCTCTGACAAGAAGGCAGATTTTTGTTTTGAGTTTCCTTAACTGGAGTTGTAAGGGTTTTACACAGTTTTGCACACAGAAAATTTCTGAGATCTTCTCCTCAGACACTACTCTGCTCCCCTCAGAGTTTTAAACTCAGTTTCTGCTAAAACCTTCTTTTATCCCTGACTCTCTCCCTCCACCCTCATACTTTTCATGTTGTCTCTCTCTTTGCCCCTTCACTTCTCCCACCTCTTCTCTCATGCCTTACCATCTCTACAGGGTTGGTTGTTTTTCACCCACCAGCGGGCCCTGGGAGGCCACTCTCAGATATTTAAAGTATCTGGTCACTTCTCTGACCACCATCCTCTCATTGTTTATTCTGGAACGAAGCCCACAGAGACTCCCAGCAAGTTCTTTCCTCACCCTCTCAGGTTTTCTCCTCAGAGAATCCTGTTGAGAAAATCACCTCAGTAACAGTGTACTTTGTTAGAGAGAGCAAAGAGAGATTTAACATTTGAAAAGTATTTATTTTATGCCATGTCCGGATGGGCAGAGCAATGTAGTAGAGTGCTATAGGATTTAGATTAAGGTTGATCCAATTTAGCCACCTGTCAGCTCTGTGATCTCAGGCAAGTTTATTTTCTATTCTGCCTCAGCTTCAGTACTCCTCGGACTATTGTGAGAATCAGAGGAAATAATGTGTATCAAAAGCCTGGTACATAAGCACTCTGTATGTTTGTAATGCCGTAAGTAGATTTCTGCAGAAGAGAAAATGAAGTTTTTCAGAGATTAAATACTTGACCTACGTCACAAAGCTAGTAAATTACAGGGCCAAAAAGAAACATGAGCCTATAACTAGCAGCAAGGGACCATGTGCTCCTGCTACATTCATTCCGGGCAGGTCTTCCACGGTGAACCTCTCAAGTGGGCATTTCATTGTTGCCGAAGGTCTGCTTCCTGGCAACCTCACTGAGAAGTTTTCATCTGGGATTAGATTAGGAGTTCATGTGTTTCATCATCAATATTACTTCTGTTCTCCCTTCTATCACATGAAAACAAAGTACACACGCTTATTACCTACAATAGAACACCTGAATTAAGTATTATTTTTCTTGTCAAAGTTCTGCTTTCTCTGATAGCTTGAAAGTTATGATTGTCTGGACAATTTTCAAAATAATTAAAACAAGCTTTCATTTCAACTGAAAAGAAATCAATCATTTCGTCTGAGCTGATGGGGAATAGCAGGGCTCCTGGTTTCCTTTATACCTACAACAAGGTCAAAATAAAAAGTGTACTTGTTTGACTGAACTGCCTTCAAATATATTTAATAGTGCAGCGTTTACCTCATACCATTTCTGTTTGCATTGATCAAGCTTCAAAATGCATTGTACTCTCTCATCGGAATCTAATTGTCACTTCTGAAGATTATTCATTTGTTGATAAACCCATTGACATTGACATCATCTTGTAACTCTAAGGCAAGAGAGCCTTGAACAAGAACATATTTCTCAAAAACTGTGTAAAATTCATTGACCTTCTCTACTGAATGTACTCCTAACCAACACCCCAAGGTTTGATCCAGAAAGTGAAAGTCTGCCTCCAGCAAACTTTAGAGCAGGAAAAATTTGGCTTCACTGTCTTCTCAGCTTTTGAATTCAGCGTGTTATGGCACATTTTTCCTTCTCTGATAGCAAGGACTTTATTATTATGTATATGTATTACATATTATGTAACATTCGTCATAAGATCTTACTCCTCTCATGGTTGTTTGACTTTAAAAAGAAGACAACAAAAAGATGAATGTTCAATTCTAGGTGGTACCAAAAGAGACTAAGGATATTGAAAGCATTAACTTAAAAGAGTTTTTACATATGGGATCACGTTTGTTCCTTTGGGTAGTCATATGTAGATGGTTTTTTTTATTATTCCTTTATCCCCCTTTTTCCAAATAAAAATACTGAGATCCCAGAGATAAAAATAATTGTCTACGTGATCAAATAGTTTAAACACAGACCTTCTTGCCCCACAGACCATACTTTTCTGTACCAGTCTCCCCTCCAATGAATACCGCCCACTTCTGGATACTAGTGGATGAGGCACAGGGCCCGGGAGGGGGAGGTCTCTAGAAAAAAATAATGGACAAATTGATGTGCACACAGTGAAAAATTGTATACTGATAGTACCCATGGTGCATCTATTCAAGAGTCATTTTATTACACTGAAATATGAAAGCAGCAAACCCTGTGGTTCTGCCAGAAGGAGACAGCAAAATAGAAGATGGCTTGCAGGTTGGAGGGCTTCTTCTGCTACACAGGGAAGGTATTGGTTGAGCAGATTTTTGTAGGGCCGCCTGCAAAACATAAGAAGCTAACATAATAAAGCAATACCTAAACTTGGGTAGCTCTATTTGACAGATAAGGAAATTTGGGTGTGATCTGGATAAAGCTGACCTCTGAGACCAACGTGAGAAATGAACTCAATTGCTCTCTTTTTTTTTTCCTTTTTATTCCTGAATTTGCACTTGTTATGATAAAACAATTTTTTTTAGAATTTCAAAGTAGCATTTTATTACAAAATTAATACAAAGTTGATGTGGAAAATTTGTCAGAAAAATAAATGTAAAGTACTCAAACCGCCCTACATCCCACCACCAAAAGATAATCACAGTAAACATATTGATATGTATCTTTCCAGTAGTTTTTTTAAAGTTCCTTTTAAACTACCACTTTACACATATTGCTTTATTAATGTACCTTTTCATTTAAAGCTATGTGTGGTAAATTGAATATATGGCCCAAATGGCCCAAATTTTTTGTGGCATCCAGGATTTGTGCTCTTCTGTTTCACCTTCATGCACTGACTCTGGGCTGGGCTGGGTCACTAGCTTAGGCCCCTAGACTATAGCGAACTTGAAACAAACAGACCCAACTCAATAGAATCTCCCAGCAGACCTCTTCACAAACCTTGAGAGATGGTGGTTGTTTTAAGCAAACAGATTTCAGGGTAGCTGACTATGCAGCGGTAGTAAACAAATATAACATTCTGTGATAGAGAGATACAAACACATGCACAGGCATGCGCATGTGAAATAAATTCTTGACCCTTCGTATCTTCTACCTATCAAAAACAATCTCCTTAAAACGGAAATCAAATCATGTTATTTTCCCGTGAAAAACATTTTAATGGCTTCCTTGTTGTTTTGGAATAAAATTCAATTAACTCAGCACGGCCTATAAACCCTGGATATGTGACTGTTGCCATGTATCCAGACTTACTTCTTGGCTCTTCCCCCTCATGTCACACACTCCAGTCACACTGAATGTTTTTAAGCCTCTCTTTTCCACTTTCGAACTTATGAACAGGGTATTCTTTCAATCTGGAATGTTCTTTGTATGTTACTGCTCATCCTACAGCTCTGATTTTAAATATCTTTTACTCAAAAAAGCTTTCTTGACCATACTATCTATAGAAGGGTCCCTCAACCCCCCAGTTATTCTCATCTTCACATAGTTTGTTATTTCTCTCTTAGCACTCATTACGATTACAATCACTTTTTTTTTTTTAAGATTTTATTTATTTGACAGAGAGAGAGTGCAAGCAGGGGGAGCAGCAGAGAGAGGGAGAAGCAGGTTCCCGCTAAGCAGAGAGCCTGACATGGGGCTTGATCCCAGGACCTGGGATCATGACCTGAACCGAAGAAAGACACTTAACCAAGTGAGCCACCCGGGTGCCCTACCATCACTTCTTTTAATTGCTTTTTTGTTTCTTATCTATCTACCTTTCTTGGTCATCAAATCAATGAGAACAGGGGCTGTGTCTGTTTTATTTACCATTATATCCCCAATATCTAGCTCAAATGAATGCACTGTGAACTAAACATATTTTGTTTAAATGTATGAATATTTATACCATATTATTTTTAATATTTCCTATTATTAGACAAATAGGTGATATTCATATATAGAGAATATATATGTATATTTGCCACATATATTACATATTTATCAAAGTTTTTAAAAATCAATAAGAAAAACGACGGAAACTCAAGAGACAATCAGAGAAGAAAATGTACAAGCAATTGTACTCATAAAAAAAGAAATACAGGCAAACAAAAGCATATATATATAAAAGTTCTACCTCACTAGAAATGCCAAGTAAAATATTATACAAAACATTGTATATCACTATTTATACTTTTAAGACATGAAAATCAGTGTCACAACCATTCAAGAATAGACGCTTCCATATACCACTGACATCAGAATAGGATGAATATAATCTTCTTGGAAGCTTCCCAAATATAGATATCAAGTGTATTAAAAACACACAATTCTTTTACCTTTCAATGTCACTTCTGGGTAGTGATCCTAAGGAACTAATACTGGAAGTTCACTGCCATTGTAAAATTCTACCTATATACCCATGGAGTGACTCCCTGGCTACTCTTGAGCAGCCAAACAAATGATATATAAGGAACAAGATGGCAGAACCTATTATTTCTTGTGCCTATTTCTTTATTTACCTGGAGTTTGTTTTTTTGGTTTTTTTGTTTTAAGATTTTATTTATTTATTTCACAGAAAGAGGTCACAAGTAGGCAGAGAGGCAGGCAGAGAGAGAGATAGAGGAGGAAGCAGGTTCTCCGCTGAGTGGGGAGCCCGATGCGGGACTCGATCCCAGGACCCTGAGATCATGACCTGAGCCGAAGGTAGAGGCTTAACCCACTGAGCCACCCAGGTGCCCAGTTTGTTTGTTTTTGATACATTTAACAATGCATTCATACCCTGATAAACCTGCTCTTTATGTTTCTTAGGGGAAAAAATGCTTCATTGTCTATTAATGATACCTACTTTTCATAGTCTTGGGAAGAACAAGTCACTTGGATAATATCAAAACACACAAGTTCAGTTCCATAGAATAAAATTTAATTATTCAAGCTCTTAGAGTCTCAACTACTTAATGGGGATTTAAAAATACTGTTGTAGGGGCGCCTGGGTGGCTCAGTGGGTTGAAGCCTCTGCCTTCAGCTCAGGTCATGATCCCAGGGTCCTGGGATCAAGCCTCACCGACGTCAGGCTCTCTGCTCATCAGAGAGCCTGCCTCCCTGCTCTCTCTGCCTGCCTTTCTGCCTACTTGTGATCTCTATCTGTCAAATAAATAAATAAAATCTTTAAAAATACTGTTGTATATAAAAATTGCTTTGTTGATTCTAATTGATGGTTTTACTTGAGTTTTTGTGGTTGATTTTTCATCTAGCTCTCTGGTGTCTCCTTTTTAGTCGCCTTTACTAAGGTTTCTTCTTGTACTTAAATGTCCATGCTCCCCAAAATTCTGTTTTTGGCTTTATTTTCACACTATATATATTTCTGGAGATGATTTTACCTACTATAATATCTTCAAATGACATTTATCATTACTGGTTTTCCAATTTATGTCACTGTCCATCTGTGCTCTCTTCAGCTCTTTTCTTCTAGGTGTATATGTACATGATTGGGATTGTATTTTTTGCACTCTCTTGAAGCTCCATCTAGCTGTGTGGTGGAGTCTTTGGCCAGGAGAACATTAGCTAGAAGAGACATGTGTGACTTCTAGAGAGAAGTCTCTAAAAGACAGTGTGCAATTTTATAAAGCTCTCTCTGCCTCAAGGACCAGCAACTTTCCAATGGATGAGTACTCTTGGAGTGAGGACCAAAGGGATATGTAACATGAGCAGAAAATAAAACTGTTGTTTTCTAGTCATTAAGATTTCAGGGATGTCTGTTACATACATCCCATAACATACAGGTTATATCTGAAGCATAACCTAAACTGTCCGACCGATACTGTCTAAGTTCCAATTTTGTTTTCAGCCTGGATATCTGCACTTTGAAACTTCCCAAAGTATAATACAATCTTCCCCTCAAAATTGATCATCCTCTGGTCCTCCAAATTTGTTAATGGTGCAACTGCCCTAGGATTCATCTCAGTCCTTCTCTATTGCACTCACATCTAATCCATCATGGAACCCATTCACCCTAGCTCCTAAACATCTTCATATAACCTATATATTCCATTGTGGCTGGTGCTACGTTGGTTCATGCCAGAGTTTTTATAAACCCTTCCCAGTTAGTTTCTAGCTTTTCAGTTTGCCGCTCCTTCAATTTGTCCTTCACATGACAACAGCACGATTAAGCTTTCTAGAACATAAAGCTGATCATATCCCTTCTCAACCCGAAATAATTCAATGTTTTCCTTTTTCAGTCAAGATTAAGTCCAAACATTTAAATGGGATACAAGGTCCTTTAAGCTATTGTCTCTTGCTACCTTTCAGGCTTTATTTGTCTTTCACACATAGACTCTGTGCTCTAACTATACTATACTTCTTGGAGGAATTTAAGCTACTATTTCTTATTTTGTTCCTCTTTCTTTGTTTTTCTCATTACTTAGAGCGCTCTCCTAGCTCAGTCCCCATCAAAATCTATATATTTTCTAGCTTATACTCAGCCTTCAGAAATGGCTTCAATCAGACATGCCTGAGTGTCTCAGTCAGTTAAGCATCTGTCTTTGGCTCAGGTCATGATATCGAGGTCCTGGGATCGAGCCCCTTTTAACTCTAAGCTCCTAGCATAGCTGGAGTCTGCTTCTCCTTCTCCCATTGCCTCTCTCCCCAGCTTGAGCTCTCTCTCACTCAGTCTCTCTCTCAAATAAATAAATAAAATCTTAAAAAAAAAAAAAGAATGGCTTCAAATCAGCACCTCCTCTATGAAGAAGATTTGGCTGCACTTCCTTCCCCATGCTAAATTAGGCAACATCCTTAGCATGTTACTAAACAGTCCCTCAACAACTGTTTTTGAGTGTCTACTATGATATTAAAAATATAGGAAGGGGACTTCATCTGCTAACACACAAATTTAATATATTGCAATTATTCTTATGTGTATCTGTCTACTCTCCTAGTCTATAAGCCCATCAATGGCAAGTACCATTTCTTTTTCTCCTCCTCCTCCTTCTTCTTCTTCTTCTGATTTTGAAAGAGAGAGAGCAAGAGAGAGCATGTGCATGAGTGGGGTGGGAAGAGGGGCAGAGAGAAAGGAAGAAAGAGAATTTTAAGCAGGCTCCACATCCAGCATGGAGCTCTGTGGGGGCCTCGATTTCACGACCCTGAGATAGTGACCTGAACTGAAATCAAGAGTCAGATGCTTAGCCAACTGAGCCACCCAGGTCCCCTATGGCAAGATCTAGTTCTGATTATTCTTTATATTGCAGAAACTAACCACACAGTAGGAATAAATAGTTAAAAATACAATATTTTAAAATTCAGTTCAACTTTATGGAAATAAATTCGGCAATATGAAATCAGAAGAAATCAAGAGTTATAAAGAGAATAGTTCTTTAATATACTTGCTTACTATTTCATTTTCTCTTTCTTGTCTCAATTCTCAAACATCTCTATGTCAAATCTCTGGCTGTGGAATATTACAAAGATAATTATACAGTTTTAGCTAGGTCTTGGAAGGTAGCTTGACTTCTTTTGAAAATTCAACTAGGAGTGGAAGGGAAATCCACCAACTCATTTTTTAATAAGAAAAATGTCTTTATCTCTGTAAACTCCAAATATTTTATAATCATTTTTTATCTTAGGGTTCTCTATGTGAAGCTGAAAACTGAGACTGTAAGTCATTTATTTATTTATTTGTAATCTATATTTATTTTAAAGATTTTTATTTACTTATTTGATAGAGAGAGAGCATGCATGCACAGGCAGGGGGAGCAGCAGAGGGAGAAGAAGAAACAGGCTCTCCACTGATCAGGAAACCCAATGCAGGGCTCCATCCCAGGACCCTGGGATCATTACTTTAGCTGAAGGCAGACTCTTAACCGACTCAGCCACCCAGGTGCCCTGTAAGTACTTTTTAAACTTCAGTTAATAGCACAATTTTTAAGACTAGAATGGAATCCATTTGGAATGGTTAAACTCCCATATATCACACTCTACCAGTGTCGTGTCTTCTGGGTGAAAATAATGGGTAGTACTCAACACCCAAGCCAAAGTGTGTATCAAACCAAACAATTCTGATCCCATAACATTGGTGAGACCCTCTCCCTATCACCACTACCTTCAAGATGACGCTCCTCCAGTATAACATAGGTGAAGGAGTTTCAAATGCTGTCGGCTAGCTTCAGGTAGAATAGCTTCTGCTCTCTGCCAGCCAGATGGAGCAGGAGTGCTGGGGTTTGAAGGAGGTCAATGTACCTAACTGGAAAATACTCCCACAAATTCTCATTACCACAAAATACAAGATGCTATGTATAAATGACATTCTTCAAATTCAAGATTAAGAAAAACACCCCAAATGCATTCTATGATGTCCCAAACTTCTCACTTCCACCCCTCACCAGTCACTGTTGAAAGAACTGGTCAGAAACCATTCCTACCACTACATTTCTTAGAACTAATGATACAAAACTCCTTTCAGAACACTGTCACCAAGGTGATCCAAAATTCAATTCAGCATATCTTGAATGCTTTGTGATTTAAAGCATCTCAAAACTTGCCTTCCACCCAGTAAGAGTGATAAGAAAGAAAATACATTTGTATCACCAATTATTTCAGGCTTCAGACTTCAGGCAGTTTTAGTTCTTAACATTTTTTTTTAAACCTGCAGTAAAAATGAAATAAAACCACCATTTTGAAAGGACAGTTTTGATGACATAATATTCATAATGGGGGCTAAGTTGTCTTGAAAATTATTTTATTAACTTTTAATAATAATTAACCATAAAAGAAAATGTTTTTTAAAAAAGAAGACAAAGAAGAAAATATATACAGAAAGTTTGGGGTTCTACCCTGATGGCTTCTGTTCAAGAAAAACAAATCCTAAGGCAGTCAGTCTTTCAGAGTCTTAGGACAGCCCAATGGAAAGGCACATAAAATGTATTGACTGGTTCATCCAGAAAGGACTGCTCCTTAGGCAATAAAAAGATAACATGTTTAGCAAAGTCACTTTCTATTATATTTTAAGTTATTAAATTATTTTTCAACATATTTAGGAAATAATAATTACTTCCTTTAAGTGGACTTGAATCTCCAGAGTTATTTTATTTGTCAAACCCTTAATATCATTTACCTGTCTGGGTTTAAGATTGTTTTCCTTCTAAGACAGAAACTGGTGTTTGTGATGGGCTGAATTTGTACTTTTGAAAGACAATTCTCCTGTAATTTTCTGATTTTGATGCAGCCACCTTGCCAGCCTCACTCCTCTGTTCCTGGATTCCAGTCTGGAGCTGTAGTGTAGTGCCCTCGCACACTGTTTAACAATGAGCTAACAATGAATTTCTACTTTGGAGGTAAGGGTCTAAAATATTTCTATGAGGATTCTAATAGCCACAGGGAAATACAATAGTAGGAGTAATCTGCATTTTTGGGGACTGCTAAATTCTAACAATAAAATTCCATCTGAAAACAAAACCACAGGGAGGATAAACAATTTCACTATAATGTAAACTGTAAAGCTCAACATCTATTAGAAATAGTGAGGCATTTGATTATGAGCACTATTATCCTGAATGGGTATCCTCAAATTATACTGATAAAAACATCCATTTCCCATTTTGCTTTACCTACCATTTCGGTAGTAAACATGTATAGAAAAAATTATTGAGCCCTACATCTGAAACTAAGAATGTACTATATATTGGCTAATACTTAAATGGAAAAAAAAATTAGAAGTATTTGCATTGTTGGAATTTGTCAAGTACAATTCTAATTTTTTAGATATTTTCTTAAGCAATTTTGTAATGTTTATTTGGTCTCATCTCTAAAGGTAATAGAAAGAATCCGTGTCAGACAGGATGCAGCAGAACTCTTGTATTTCTCCATCTCTGGCAAGTAAAGCACTGACTTCCCTTTGTCTTTTGTTTTCAAGGAAGGCTGTGGCATGAACAGCCTAGGAAGACAGAAATACCATCCTACTCTGAAGTAAACTTCAGGCATGCTTACCACCAATGATGTAAAAGATTCTGGTTCTTAAGCTCAGAGTTCTTTCCCTGCAATGCTACCGACTCACTGTGCAGGCGGATCTCACGCGACCCTTGGGGGCTGGGAGAACCAGCTCAGAAATGCTGAGATGCTGGTTACTGCTAAAGTTGTGAGGAATAAACTGTCTTTTTCTCCTGACCCAGGAGTTTCATGGCTTCTATCTGCATTAATGAAATGTGTTGGGCAAACTGATGAGTTTACAAGTGGAGTGAAATAGCCAACACTTGACTGTTCTTGACAACCAAATGTGTCCCATTGAGCATGAATCCCAAACAACTAGTTTGATTTAGTACAAGTGAGGAATGAACCTATCACTTGATGGGGTTAAGACCAGGGGTTGGCCAATGTTTTCTTAGAGGGCCAGAGAGGAAAAATATTTCAGGCTTTGCAAGCCTGACAGTGTCTTTTGCTGCTGCTTACCTCTGCTGTTCTAGAGCAAAGCACCATAGACAATATATAAATGAGCAAGCATGGCTGTGTTCCTATAAAGCTTTATTTATGAATAATGGATCTTGAACTTTCTTTAATTTTACATGTAATCAAATATTATTTTTCTTTAATTTTTCCAATCATTTTTTAAATTAAAAAAAAAAAATTAGGAGCACCTGGGTGGCTCAGTGGGTTAAGCCTTTGCCTTCGGCTCAAGTCATGATCTCAGCATCCTGGGATAGAGCCTCACATCGGGCTCTCTGCTCAGTGGAGAGCCCGCTTCCTCCTCTCTGTCTCTCTGCCTGCCTCTCTGCCTACTTGTGATCTCTGTCTGTCAAATAAATAAAATCTTTAAAAAAAAAATTTAAACCACATCTAGTTATAGGCTATATAAAAGTTGGCCTCAGGCTGGATTTCCTTTGTGAACCATAGTTTGCCACTCTGGAATAGAAAAAAAAAATTGCAAAAAGGAAAATTAAAGATATTAGTTTACCTTTTGTTATCTTTGTTCTAATTCTTCTAGGGGAACCATAGGCACATGGAGGATTTGGGACAGGAAATCTTTTTTAAGCAGAATATAAAAATTTTCTGTGTCTTCACTCCTCACTTTTCAACCTCAGATCCTTATGGTGTTCAGTTTGCCTGTCTTGTCATCTAGAGTGCTAAGGGACAGTTGCTAGAAATTAATATTTAGATTTCCTTTGAGTATCAGTAATTTTACTTATTTTTGCATAGATTCTTTGCACTTCTTTTCTTCTTATTCTTCCATGAAACCCTCTCGCAGAGAAACATCATACCTAAGATTAGTTGGTAATGTCTCACAAAGGTTGGTACGCATAAGGAGTAGATTAAACAATGGACAATTTGTTTTTTTTAATTAACATATAATGTATTATTTGCCTCAGAGGTACAGGTCTGTGAATCGTCAGGCTTACACATTTCGCAGCACTCACCATAGCATATACCCTTCCCAATGTCCATCACCCAGCCACTCTATCCCTAACCCCCCACCCCCCAACAACCCTCAGTTTGTTTCCTGAGATTAAGAGACTTTTATGACTTACCTCCCTCCCCGGTCCCATCTTGCTTCATTTTTCCCTCCCTAGCTCCCACGGTCCCCCACCCCACCTCTCAAATTCCTTATATCAGAGAGACCATATGATAATTGTCTTTCTCTAATTAACTTATTTTGCTTAGCATAATACCCTCTAGTTCCATCCATGTCGTGGCAAATGGCAAGATTTTGTGGTTTTTTGACGGCTGCATAGTATTCCAACAATGGACGATTTCTTTGTTATCTTATATCATATTAAATTTTATGATTCACTCAAGACAAAAATTTTTTGAACCACCTTGTTAACTTAAAAAACACTTAGAACAATGTCAGATAGGTTTGTTATTAATAAATGTTGGCTATTAATAATGTTGGCCATTATTGATAGTATTTCTCAAAGTTTGACTCAAGCTTGCCTGAACCAAGTCATCTAGGCTTTTCCACATCTTTTATTTATTTACCCAAGCAAGAAAGTAAAGCATGCAGTAATTTGCATAATGCTTAAAGCTGAATTTGGATTCGCACCTATGTGAAGTTTGCTGTGATGGAAATGGATAACTATTTTTTCTCTAGGAAGGAATTCACAAATAATTAGAAAACATAGAATGAGTGAATGAGTGAAACTGTCACAATCAACTACCTTCAATTCACCAGCTAAACCAGAGCACAGGCTCCAGAGGGCAGATTTCATAGACAGTTAAGCTGGGTAGCTACGTTTTACTTCTCTCTTTAAATTATCAAGCTGCTTTCTTTTTCATCCTGAACACACATAGAGAATGACCCAGCAGAACAAGACCCCACAGTTTGACCCTAATCTGTTCTAGATAGTATCCCTGAGTGAATATATTACTTAATTTGCTACATAATAGCCATTGAGCAATACCCAAATCTCAAGTAAACACTGAGCTTTGCATTCCTCACACACACATTCCTTCTTTCTAGACAGTATTTTTAGTAAGGACTTAATATTTTCTGCAGGTCTGGAAGAAACCTTTCTTTTGTAAGTCAATGCTAGTCTAATAACATTAGCAATTTGCCAGGACAAGAGTGATAACCCTATTGTAGCTTGGTTGACAACAAACACTTTGGTAATTTCTTAGGAAAAGTATTTCCTGTTGATCATTAAAAGCCAAATTTTGAGTCACTTCCCCCTCTGGATTAAATAAATACTATTAGTTTCTCAACTGTGTACAGTAAATATAGATTTCAAGACTTGTTTGTCTGCATTTCTTAAAACATTTATGAACATTGAACAGATGAATTTGTTTTAAGCATATTTTTTCATTTGAACACTTTTCCCAATGGTTTTTAATATGGATACTGTTCATCACATATTGAATAAAGCAACTTTTACTTTATTTAATGTCTTGACCCAAATCACATTGTCTCCATAAATATTTTACAGTCTGTGTGCAACAAAAGCGTGATTACCAAAGTCATGTCTGCACTTGTAGGTAATATACCATAAAAAATGGATTATTTTCCCCTTCCCTTGTTTTTGAGAGAGGGAATTGGTGCTTGCATTTGCCCAAGTGGGTTTTTTTTCTTTTTCTTTTTCTCTTTTTTATACTAACTAGCTCCTTAGGGGTAAGATGTTGGAAACATGGGCCTGTGCCAAGTTACTATCTCTATAAAATTCACAAAAGAACAAGAAAACATTGCTCACTTTACTTCTTTCCAGCTGCTTTTCCCTGAAAGAAGGAATTTTGAGACTTCCATTATCCTGATAAATAGAATGAAACTACTTCATGACTGATTGGGAAGAAGTTACATTGCTATTCAAAGGAGCAATATAAAATAAAATAAAATTCAAATATTTGTTTTTCTTTTTTTTGAGAGCTAGCAATCATTTTGCCTTCTTTTAGCAGCTGATTTGTCACACACTTTGAAATTAGAGTATTGCATATAAGCATCAATACTTTGGAAATGTATTTAAAAAGATTTTAAAAAGAGAAAATGTTTTATAAATTTCATGGGTCACCTTTTGCTTTTATAGCATAAAAAATAAAGACACACTCTGATCTCTCAGTGAAATGAAACCATCTTGGACAATTAAACAGGGTGGGTTTTTGCATTAGTGTTCTCCCTCCACCCCACCCTTGCAGTGGTATAATCATTTTACTCCTCCTCAATTCTTATCTACTGAGATAAACTAAAGTGTGTGTATTTAATAAAGGACTTTTCTAAGTTTCTAGAGACCAAGCAATACTTTTGGAGGGGCCCTTTCAGCATTTGTCTCAATTAATGAACGGTCGGTCCAGCCAGGAACAACCCTAAGTGGTTTTAAAAGGAATAAAGTAGTCATCAAATGAATGCATATTTATGTGTTTATGCTTTTTCTATCAGCTCAAAGAAAAATAGCTTTGTCACATTTATGTGAGATAATGATAACGTATGCTCCTGCAAGTGGTCGTGTAAGTATGCAGAGGAAACTTGGGTATGAAATTTTATAAGTAATACAACATGGTTCTTGGAAAAGCTACATTAAAAAAACAAAACAAAAAAAAACAACTCAACAGCACCTTACAACCATAATTAGATTGGTGCAGTGACTATTGTCTGTGGCCTTCTCAGCCCTTCCTCCTTACTACCTTCTTCCACTAATAGACACTGCCACTCTGGAATGTAGGTTGGACACATAGATAAGGCAAAGTCTGGCCATAGTCAGAGCTCCAAGACATGGGCACCAGAATCCATTCAGCTTGATGGTTCCCCAGGGGAGTTTTCACACTTGTTTTGACAGAAAAAAATAGTTTTTTGTTGTTGTTCAAGACACCATAAAGATGCAAGTTTGGAGTACCAATCACTGAATCCCTTTAGTGGTTTTGGCGGGTCTGGGAAATTGAAACTGACACATAAAGGAACAAGGATGAGAGGTGAAGCAAATGAAAGCTCGATGGCATCAAGTCTCCGCTATCATTTGTTCATAAGGCCCACTTGACTTCTCAGTGTCCCATAATCTGGTCATTTGAGGCAACAATTCCCTCACATTCTGAACAATACGGTACAGTCAATGGATGAAGAAATATAATGGCAACTGTCCGCCAGATGTCAAGCTAAAAAGATTAAAAGAGTCCCTGCCCCAAATGTCTTCTTCCCTCTGTTTTCCATGATACTGGGAAAACTCTGAGATTCCAATTCAAGTATAAATGTCTCCTATAGTGAACAAATACTAGGAAAGGATTTCTGACTTCTGGTTTGATGACGTGGGAGTAAATACAATGCTATCTTCTCCTCTTGGAAATCCTCCTAAATAATTAGACGGCTTTTTTAAAATATGCATATACAAAGAGATTTTTATTTCCATAAGATTAAGGTTCTCTGGAGTGGGAACAGAAAGACCTCAAAATTAAGTGTTATGTGTTGTCCCCAAATACAGTAAGTGAGAAAGGTAAAGCTTAAGTAGAGGTACAGAAAGACCCTGGGAACCTCTGGTTTCAAATGAAGAAAAGGAGAACCCAGTTCTCCAAAAGAGTCAATGCACTCTGAAGATGAACCCAAGGAAATAAAAGTGTTTATTGGACCAGCCATATAGCCTGAATAGATTGCAACCAGTAACTTGTTAACATCCAGCTGGTATTGAAAAGTAGCTAGGTGTACAGAATGAGGAAATGCATGGTCAGCCTATTTTTTAGGAAGCACTCTATACATGAGTCTTCTAGAAGATTATGATTCCAAAGTACAAACAGCCCTGGAGTTATGTGTTCTTGTTGGCTGGGAATAAAGTATAAGACAGCCCCTACCCCCAACACACAGACACACACACACACATATACACCAGAATCTTCAGCACAAGCCAAGAACATTAGCTCAGAACACGCCAAAGCCCAGCCCCTTCATCATGCTCCTATAAATAAAAGGTTCAGGTAGAATTCTTGCAATTCAAAAGTGACTATCTAAAATGATCAGAACAGTATCTATATAAGAATACTACAGGGGTGCCTGGGTGGCTCAGTGGGTTAAGGCCTCTGCCTTTGGCTCCGGTCATGATCCGGGGGTCTTGGGATTGAGTCCTGCATCGAGCTCTCTGCTCTGCAGGGAGCCTGCTTCCTCCTCTCTCTGCTTGCCTCTCTGCCTACCTGTGACCTCTGTCTGTCAAATAAATAAATAAAGTCTTTAAAAAAAATACTACAAGTAAAAGGATAAACAAATGACAAAGAACAGTCAGAAAAAAAAATATGTATATACCATTGAACAGATCTAAACCATAACTAAATATACTCATACATTTAGTTCAACTACATGAACTCAGTAGAACTTAAGAAAGATAGGATAAAACAATAACTTAAGGATATATAAACAATGAAACAAAGGTTAAGATAAGAAATGGAACAAAGAACTAGAACCAATGCACACTGCACCAATGCACAATGATAAGCAACTCAAGAGAAAGCAAACACTGATGATGGTACAGTTAGATACACAGATCTCAGAAATGAGAAAATTGAAGTAAGTAGAAATGAACTTGGATTTTAAAATGATTAAAGAGATAATAATAATAGAAATGAAATTTGACAAAAGGGGTTCAATATATGAATAATTCCTAAAAATAAAATCTGAACAAATGAAATAGAAAAAAACATGTCAAAAGTTTAAAACAAGAAAATGTTCCAGAAAAAAAGGGTTTGAATTTTCAGATAGAAAAGGCAAACTATACTCCAGACAGGGCGGGGAAATGTGATACAAATGGTCATTGTCTGATAAAGCTACTGGATTTCAAATATAAAGAGAGAGCCCCTTAAGGATCTTCGCTAAAAGGTCAAGTCATCTATAGAGGTAGAAATTCAGGTTCGCTTTGGGTTTTTCCGTAACACGTTTCTGGTAGTGAGTGGGACCATGCCTTTAAGTTTTCAGAGCAAGTATAATTTCAGCAGCTGATGGCAGTTCTCCTAGTCTGATCTGAGGGTGGCCCCAGCAGTAGAGAGGGGAGACTAGGAGAGTTTGAAGGGTTAGCCAGGCACTGGGGAAGTCAGAGTCGCTGCTTGTTTCTAGATGACCTTCTTGTCATGCTTTATTTTTCTCTCTCCAGATTCTAGACCTGCCTCCCTTATATGCAAGGTTTGTGCTCCTACAAAGAGAATATTTTCCTGCATTACCACCTTTCCTTTTCTGTTCATTTATCTCACCATCGTTAGAACACAATCATTTTTCCCATCTGTATTTACTTTCTCACTCCTTTTCTCTCCTCAACCCACTTAAGTTAGGTTTTTCTCCCCCATACCCCAAGCCACTGAACTGTTAATGCCCTTAACCACCTTCATTTTGCCAAATACAATCATTGGTTGCTTACACTATGCCCTTATACCTAACAAACATGACTGTAGAGTCCATAGGATTTATACCTTATTTTAGATTTATTAGAATAAAGAGACTTGTCTGGGAATAACCTGGGGTAATAGCCTCTTTAAAGACCCACAGCCTCCAAAATGTTTCCTATGGGGTTTTAAAATAATCTTTCCAACACAAACTTAGCTTTGTCATTCATGTGCTTAAAACTCGTTAGCAAATTTTCAATGGCATACTGAGATAACAAAGCACACGGGATCTTTTGCAATCTAAGCCTTGCTACCTAATTGTGTCATTGTTCAACACTCTGCACCTCGTCACACACCTTGGCAGCACCAGGCTCCCTACAGTTCTGTGAGCACATCAGGCTGTGTCACGTCTCCACATCTTTGTGCATATCTTTAAGTTCCCTCTGCGTGGAATGCCCTTGGTCTGCCTGGAAAACTTCTGCTCATCCTTTAAAAGGAAACTTGAATGTTAGCTCTTTTTTGGAAATCCCTACATGGTAACCTCTCTCTTCTACTGCTTCTCCTCACCAGTGGTTGAGCAGAATTAATTAATTACGTTCTCCTTTGCATGACACTAGGTGGACACTAGCAGAGTGATCCCCTTTAAACATGTTGCTGAACTCCGCTGAATTGTGAGGTTCCTAAGCACCCACACTTTAAGCACCGTACTCCCAGCATACAGTTCAAGTAGGAACCCAAAGCGGGGAGCGGTGAAAGAGGGGACAGTAAAATAAAGGTGAATGAACGAACGAACGAATGAATGAATCAATGGAATTTCATCACTATTGTTTCGATAGAAAATATTTTCCCGATTTCCAAAACTCATATTGCACGTAGGCATTTGAAACACAACTGACTAGGAGTGGCACCAACTAGATGGCAGAGTAGGAAGTCCAAGCCCTCTTTTCATCACCCCACAGAACAGCGCTCTAATAGTGCTATGTGGACCCAATGCTTCATGAAATCCAGTTCGTGCCACAATTAAGAACTCATCTCCTATTCTTGAAATTTTTGTTGTTTGTTTCTGTGTTTAAGCCAGATGTTCTTAAGCTATAGAACCCTTAAAAATTCACAGATGGTCTTAAGACTGTGAACACCAGCACCACGCCCCATGAAGTCTTATGCAAACTTTTGTATAAATTTACATAAAAGTGTTATTTTTCTGGGAAGAAGACCTACAGGTTTCAAAAAAATGATTTTTATGAATTATTCTTTTAAGATTTTATTTATTTACTTGACAGGGAGTGGGAGACCACAAGCAAGGGGAGTGGCAGACAGAGGGAGAGGAAGAAGCAGGCTCCCCGCGGAGCAAGGAGCGGGAAGCAGCACCCGATCCCAGAACCCTAGATCATGACCTGAGCCAAAGGCAGATGCTTCACCAACAGAGACACTCAGGCGCCCAGACATATACGAATGAAAGCAAGATCAGAGAGATACCACAGTGAACACGAGAATTTGTTTTTAAAAAGTAAAAGAGGTTAAAAATATACGCTCTTTCTTATAAACTACTTTGACCCTTTATGTTCAAAAGGAAAACTTAGAGAGGGGTGACTTCTATAAATGAGACCTGTTGGTGGCCTGAGAAAGCGAGTTAGGCGCGGAGGCTCAGCAGCGGACTGCGGGGTGCTGTGAATGCAAAGGCGCCGGGTGCCCCCGGCGGGCAGGGCAGGAGCCACGCTGGGCTGTACTGTTCCATCTCCTTCCCTGAGCCTGGAATTTGGAGATCCAGCAACAGTCCTCTGCCCCCTCTCCTCCCTTTCCCTCTCCCTTTATCTCAAACCATTATTTGGGAAATAATAGTTATTTAGCATGGAGAATCAGCCCCACTTCCCCAATCAATCTCTTTCTCTCTCTCTCCCTCTGCCAAGAGTGGGGGAGGAATTGCTTGGTTTGGCAGCTGTCAGCCCGTCATTACGGGCTCACTGTCCCATCTGCACTGCTTAGATTGGTGCAGTCACAGGGGGGTTTACCCAAACAGGCTCTCAGGGGAACAGTAACATACCTCTTGATTTGGCTGTGAAGTTATACTTGTGATTATTAATAGACAAGATAAGAGGCTGGTGCTCTATTCATCCACGTTAGAGCTAATTACTCAGTTTGATCTAAGCTGATTAGAATACTGATAGATAACCACACCACGTTTATAGCTACAGCAAGCAGTGGCCAAGAGCCTTGACACAGTGCTGCCATTTGGTTTTATCAGATAGGAAAAAAGGGCGGGGGTGGGGCAGTGCGGGGGGGTGGGGGAGAGAAGAAGCTGCTTTGGTTGATTAGCAATGTGCTGCATGGGACCATTTATAATGAAGCATATCATTTAAATTTTCCTTTACAAATGAGTCCAACGCGCATTGCAGGCTGCAGGCTCTGTTAATTGTCACAAACATTGCTTTTTTTTTTTTCTTTTTTTTTTTTTTAAACATTATTAGCTCTTTGGCAGGATCTCCATTGTTGACTAAAAACTTGGCATGATCAGGGCTTGCTGAATAATTTAGGTGGTTGGCAGCTGGAGAAGGAGAACGCACACATCGAGGCAGACAGACGTGCTGCTTGAGCTCTTTATATAATAGGATTGTATACAAAGCAGAGTACAGTCGGCAGTGACTTCTGTGTCTGTTTATAGGTAAACACTGATGTTAGTTTTATAGGAAAACTGGAGGGCTACTTCTCACAAATCGTAGGCAGCATATGAGACAGATGCACTGGAGGACTGTTGGGATGACTCGGATCATCTCTCTGGCTCTCCCGGAGCGTGACTGCGGCAGCTTCCGCACACCGGTACTTCCGCTGCCTGTGTAGGGGGCGTCGATGAGGTCTCGGTGGCTGGCGGTGGCAGCTGTCCTAGGAAGGAGAGCCACCTGAGGCTCTAAAAGCCTCCAAGCAGCAGACCAGCAAGACCAGTGAGTCATACAGTCCATGAAACATCTTCATTTGGGAAGTTGGTGTATCTGATTATGGTTGGGGGGAGGGGATTATCACTGCCATAGGTGGAAGAACACGGAGAAGGTCCCAGTTGAGACAGCAAATTCTTAATGCATGCACACGACACTTTCAGGCAAGAACCAGACCCACGATTCTCCTTCAGTTGGGCAATCGGCACCTCTACAAGCAGACTCCTTGGGACAAAAAACTCAACCCGAACTTTAAGTCAACAGGATTTATCAACCCACATAAGAACAAGCACAGGGGTAGAACTGGCTACATGCAGATTTAAATGGGGTCACAGGGATACCATTTCCACCATGGGACTTTCTTCTGATGCGCTGGCTTTGTTCTCAAAAAAGCTCGAGTCCCCTTGACAAGTTGGCAGAGGCCGCTCCAGCCTCGCATACACCCTCCTCGCCCCCCCAGCAAGGAAGAGTGAGTAAGAGACCGCCACCAAAGCTCTGAGATTGGGCCTTGAAGTCCCAGCAGGAGCACAGGGCATGGATTTTTTTTCCTGAAGCAATCACCACAGAGCTGGGGGCAAGACTAGGAGTGAGGAGGATGACACCCCCCCATAAAAATTGGGACAACCCAGCTGAAATAAAAATATAACAGTACAGTGACCCTTGGCTAGTTTTACCTTAGGAACTGAGGTCGGTTTCTATTTATCTGTCCTATTCACTGGCTCAGGAATAATTTTGGAGCAGTAAAATATATTAAATATATGTGTATATATATTAAAATACGTTAATAAAATATATTAATGAAAGATCTGGACAGGTGTATAGCCATAGTGCAGTCTACCTCAGCACAAGCAGTAGAGTGAGAACTGACCCCAGAAGTCTATAGCAGCATGCGGTAACAATTATCTTCTAGAGTACTGACTTGAGCCCCTTGTGGACTGACACGGCTGTACCCCCAGTCTACAGGGAGTCAAGTCAGACATGCTTTGATCTGGTGCTTTGATCCCCAGCACCAGAGCAAATTCCTCTCTGCTAAATACACTGATCACTGAATTTTAGGTGCTCTTTCAAGAGGAGAGGAAAAGCTATGTCCATTCTCGTGTATCTTTTCTTCCCCCTTCAGTCTGCTTGTTTACTAGGTTAGCAATAAACTGAAGTGAAACAGTGTTTGTCTGAGTCTGAGTCTACTCTTGTCAACCTTGATATTAGGACCATCCTTTCTGGTCTGTCTAGCACATGCAAAGTATCACAATAAAACGGCCAGATGACCCTCATCAGCGTTGAAACCAGTCATGGTTCTACCCCAAAGCATGAATCCACCATTTGTGGAGCTTTCATAGTACATCACACAAGCATATTCAAGTCATGTGACTTCTAATAAACAGATCTGTTGCACGTTCTTATCAGCAAGATCTTTCTTGATCCTAGCTTTTCAACAGCCTGCTTTTTAGAGAACAATCTTTGGTGAACATGTGCATAGTACTGTCACTTACCTTTCAGTGATCTCTCTCTTTTTGGCCCCTCTGTCTACTTTTTCACAGCCAGCTGACTCCACGATAGAATTCTCCCAGGAAAGATTTAATAATTTGAAAAATAATTTTTTTTTAATTTATTTGATAGACAAGTAGGCAGAGAGGCACGCAGAGAGAGAGAGGAAGGGAAGCAGGCTCCCCGCTGAGCAGAGAGCCCGATGCGGGGCTCGATCCCAGAACCCTGGGATCATGACCTGAGCCAAAGGCAGAGGCTTTAACCCACTGAGCCACCCAGGCGCCCCTGAAAAATAATTTTATACTAAGATTCATGTAGACCAACAAAGTGATGTGTAGGTATTGTAGAATGCTGACAGAAGATAAAAGTAAGGAATACTGATTGCTACCTCTTTAATTACCTCAATGATAGTTTGAGCCCCATATCTGGATCAGCCCACCCACAGACATGACACAGTGGTATACTGGTTTATTACAAGGTCCTGTATTTTCTGTTTTGAAATAATCTGGAAACTTGACTATACACTTCATCCTGAGCTAAGACATAAGGGAAGTCCTAGAATATTAATATGAATCAGAACAATTATTTCGGAAGAAAACAATGAATCAATGTGACTGTTATCATACTCATAGAATAAGTCTCTGATAACAAATATATGTATATTATATAAAATATAGTATAGAAAGCAAAGAAGGGGGAAAAGGGCTAGTTTTGGTAATCTCAAACTGGTAAAGGACATGTAGACAATATATAGGGTTTACTATGTTTTTTACCAGCTTGAAACCGGGAGAAGGATATTGTAATTGGCATGGCAGAATAAAAATTATTAAGAAATTCCAACCTAAGAAATTTAGGGGAGGGGCGCCTGGGTAGCTCAGTCAGTTAAGCATCTCTGCCTTTGGCTCAAGTCATGATCTCAGGCTCCTTGTTCGAGGGGGAATCTGCTTCTCCCTCTAACTCTTCCTCTGTGCTTTCTCTCTCTTTCTCTCTTAAATAAATAAATAAAATATTAAAAATGAAAGAGAAGAACTTGAGGGGAAAATTAAATCTTAAAAATAAACCTATTCCTTCAAACATGTGTGCTCTCTCCTGCTCTCTTTCTCTCTCTCCCCCACTTCTCTCACACCTTCCAGAACCTTCCTATTCCTGTCTGGTTCTTCATCCACTCTTCAATCATTTATTTATTTATTTGTTTATTTATTTATTTATTTATTCATTCACCTGCTCATTCATTCTACACATGACTTCAAAGCAATTAATAGATGTCAAGCTCTATGTGAGATCCTGGTAATATAAGATGAAAAAAACACAATCCAAGTCTTCAAGAGATTAAATCTTGTAAGGTATGACACACCAGTGAATAGATGACTAAAACATCCATTAGCAAATATTACACTAAGGTTGTACAGAGCTCTTATTGGAGGAATGGGAACACTTCCTGGAAGAAGTGAGGTCAAAACCACGTCTTGACGTTCTAGTCATACTAAGGATAAGGAGTCTGCAAGACTGGGAAGAAGGAGGATTATCAGTGTTAGGAAAAAGTCCAAATAAGTACTCCTGAAGCCTGCAATGCCAGGAGCAAAAGAAGTTATAAAGGTAACCAGACCCAGATCATAAAGGAACCTCCGTGCACACCTAATGTATTGGGATTTTATCCTAGAGGATCACTCTGGAATTAGAGTGTGGGGCAAATAAGATTGATTTAATGCTGGAATCTGCAAGAACAATTATACAATCGATAAAAATATGGAAGAACTAAAGTAGTGGCAGCAGGAGATATGAGAGGAAACACACAGAATCAAGAGATTTAAGGAGATAGAATTGATAAGGCTTAATTCAGTCTTCTTCCTGTTGTCAGTTTCCAGCACAAAACATTCTTTTCCCTTGACTTTCTTTTCCATTTATTTTTCTAAAACCTACCAGCCTCTCTATTATCAAGTATGTCTCTTTTACACTTTCTCCAGTTAAACAGAGGAAATATGGTTCATAGATTTACCTGACAGCCAATTGAGTACAGTACAACATTTAAAAATACATTAAAACCCACTCAGCAGGAGGGTGAAAATCTCACAGATTGGAATATATCATAGAAATCAAATGTTTTAGCATAAGTAACACCATTGTGTGGCAGAAATGGGAGCATAATTCAAACACAGTTCATTGGAGCTATATGATGCAACAGCCCACAATTAAGTTCAGGTTGTTAGAACAGTAAGTAGGTATTATCATGACTTGCTTGAGCTTCTCTATTAAATGTAACTCTGGCTTTTCAGAACCCCAGGAAGAAGTTTAAGTAGAAAGACAGAAAAACAAGACATGCTCTTCCAAATATTCTGGACAGTGGTGTGGTTCTGCATCAGGAAAAACAACAGGCTGAGGTAAACATTTAAATATCATTTCCAACAATATCATTTCTGTCCCTGTATTTCCAGAATGAAATCTGATTAGTATTAAACTTTATTCTCCTGGAAAAATAATCCTTCCAATCGTATAAGCATTCTTGAATTATAGCCAAAGAAATACATTTCAGTAGTTCCTTGCAATGTAGATTTCATTATGTATTAATGAATCAAGCAAATCAATGTTCTAATAGACCATTAGATGATTTTTTCATGCATGCATCCATCCTTCTAAACATGCAATCAAATAAAGTCGGATCCACATCATGGCTGCAGATTAAAAGCATCACAACTCGTAACTTTATCCAGATATAGTTTTAAGTAACATCCAGGAAATGTACATACCAAAATGATACTGACAAATCCCCCAAATCCCACGCTTTTAGCACAGTCATGTTACTCTACTTTATCATCTTATCTTTGTAGTAACTAAGTGATGACATTGAAGCCATATGATAAATTAACCAATGGACTTGGAAAACTATGTATAAAGAGTCAAGTAAAAGGGAAGTGTGAGTTCATAGCCCTTAGTTAATAATTGATGGCAGATACCAGAAATATTCTACTAGCAAAATGTTTCAAGGGAAGGGTGATAAAAGGATTGGCATCTATAGTTCAAGTGATTAAAAAAATTTCACTCTGGATATTTGAGACCCCTTTTCTTTATGCTGAAAAATTAATGTGAAGACCACATTATGCAAATTTCAAATTATGGCATTTATTTGAAATGAGGCACGAGTCCTTCAAAAATCTCTTTTTAATATCCCACTCATTATAAAATTGAAAAAGGATTGCACTCAATAATCTGAATAAATGCCTTGTTAAACTCAGTTTTATTTTAAGTAGCAGTTCTGAATGTGGGAAAATTGGCCTGAAATCAGGCCCCTGCTTCTCTACTGTGCCCATATCTTACTCTCTCCCTCTTGACCACTATAGCCCAACCTCCTGATCTCCTTTTCAGACCCTCCAAAGTAGTCAGCTCTTTCTGTATCAGGGTCTTCATCTTCACCCAGATGATTCTGATGTAATTGCCGGGTGTGTGCCTTTAATAAACATATCCCCAGTGATTCTAATGTTTGGCCCACTTTGAGAACCATTAATAGCATGTAAAGGGCAGAGACTTTCCCAGTTTTATTGACCTCTCTAGCAAGACCTAGGACATTATAACATTCAAGAAATACTCATTGAATGAATAAATGAAATTGATTAAAGAAAAGAAACAAAAGGAAAGGAACGACCCAACCAATTGATAAACTTCCTATGTCTTCTTTAGTTCTCATGAATAAACATGCATTTTTTCTAATGCAGTAATGGCAACTCTTAGCTCTTTGAGCTTACAAGAGCCTCTGGAGCATGAGAACCTTTTAATAAAGTACCTCCTCTTTGTTATAAATCATTCATGGAGTAAGAGACTCTTACAGAACTAGCAGTGTTACTCACTTTGATAAATCTCATAGATAAAGAGTTTAACAACAGACTCATAAAAAGGTCGCTTATGATAAAGTCCAAAGACCTACAGCTACTAGTTCACGCTGCTCTAGGATATTGAAGATGAAGAAATAAAGAAACTGATGAGGTTGATTATAATGTTGAAGTCATTTGATAAGTTGAGACCCAATAATTCCTCTCAGAATGGAAGTTGCTCTCTATATAGCCATGAGCTCTCTAGAACAATATTAGTGTAAAATGACGAAGGTCTCAGATGGAAAGAGAAACTTTAAAAAGCATAATTGTATATTCTATTCCATTGGTGTTCCCTCCAGAAAAGCAAGTCGTTGCCTCCAGGAAGGAGCCCAATAAAGGGAAAAAAGGACTAATAATCATGTTGAGAGTCAAACCATCTCTTGAGTGTTTATCACCTGCCAGGGACCTTGCTAAGAATGTCCACGTGTAATCTCATTGGATTCTCAAAATAACTCTCTGAGATAAATGCTACTATTCATCTTTGGGAGGTTAATTGGTCTGCTGAAAGCTTTATAGCAGTAAGTGGTAGAAGTGGCTCTCAACCCAAGCCTGCTGACAACAGGACCGCACCATCTACCTCTCTGCTCTCTGTACCACCCTCCAAGGCCTCCAGCAATGTGTGCATCTTACAGACTACAATACAAATCCCAAATGCATTGTCCCTTTCTTGTAGGAATTTTCCTTACATTCTTCTCTTCGTGGGCATGGGCCTGCTTGGTCATGAGGGCTAATTCTTTAGCAATAGCTTCAGTGCACACACAATCAAAAATTTTTTATAGAGTTGATAATAGGTATGTCTAGCGCAACCTGCTTTCAGATTTCACGTAGATAAACTTGCTCCTCTGAGTAACTCAAGTGTTTTGATGACATTTGTTTTGTGTTCTTTTTCTGTGAACTTAAAATGCTACCACAAGCACCCGCAGCTCCATCGAGTGTCTGTTATTCCAGGTACTTAACGAGAGATTCTGTAGGTCTTGTTTCTCATTTTGTTTTCAGAATTGTTCTTTTAATTATTACCACTTCCCAGATAAGGAAGCTCAGGCACGGAAGGGCTGTGTAACTGGTTCAAGGTAAAAGAGTTAGTAAGTGGCAGAGCTAGAATTCAAATACAGATTTGTCCTCCCCTATACCACCTGCCTCCTGGGGAAATAACTGGGTATTTCTGCCCTGGACAATAGTGTATTCAACTCTTTTCTTGGACTTGATTAATTATTTAATAATCTTCTTTTATTCCTGTAATGGGTTCTTACAAACACTGCTCTTGACCCAAACAAGTAAAAAGTGTTATAATGGATGTTTAAGTTTCCAAAGAAGAATAAAATAATGGTAAGGAGCTGGGGGGCGCGGAATTTCTGTTTTAAAATACTGATTAAATAGGGAGATGCCAAGGTGCTTGCACGGAAGATGATACTGTTCACGACCACTTGGCTCTGCCTGGAGATGCTTTCCAGAGAAAAGCCAGTACTGGAGTAAAACATTTTTCATCTGATCACAGCCAAGCGTTTTATTTTTTCAAGCAAAACCAAGTGCAAATTGTGTTTGTTTTTGAAATTATGATCTCTACTTTACAAGTGAAATTCCACACACCAAAGTGTGAGTTTATTTTGATAAAACCACATTTCAGATTCCACATGCAACTATAAAATCAGGACATGTGGTGTGGGGTTTTCATAAAAGTCAAAATCTGGTAATTAGCACCAAAACTGTCTTTGAAATCTGAAAGTATTGGAGATAATAGAAATAAAAGCGCATGGAAAGGCCAAGAATCTCTGTTTGTGCTAAATCCTACCCAAATACCACAAAGCACCAAGGTGATACACATTTTGAATCTGTTATATCCTGCTTATTAAGGGGCAGGGGGAATGGGCATATTTTTGCAACATTTTTTCTTTCCTTTTCCTAAAAGATTGATTTTATTTATTTGAGAGAGTGAGAACAGCGCGTGCACAAGCGGCAGGGCGTGGGGTAGAAGGAGAGAGAGAGGGAGAGAGAATCTCAAGCAGACTCCCCACTGAGTTCGAAGCCCAATGCAGGGCTTAATCTCCTGACCCTGAGATCATAACCTGGGCAGAAGTCAAGAGTCAGCTCCTCAACTGACTGAGCCGCCCAGGCACCCCAACATTTTGTATTTCTAGAAAGAATTCTCCTGGTTTTAAATTGTTCAAATTTCAAGTGGAGCTTTACCAACTGGGAAACTGCACTACAGACCTGAACATATATAATGACCTTTAGCCCGGAAAAGAAACATTGCATAAAATCTTTAAAAGTAGTTCCTTCCATCGCCTTCAAATGGGTATCTTCATATGAAGACAGAGAAATGATCCAAAGGGTAGTTGAGGACGGATTATAGGAGAAAAAAACTGAAATGCAAAAGATCATAACCCCCCTGAATGGCGTTCATTTTTGTCCCAACCGGTAGGGTGCATGTGTGCGGGTGTGTGCATGCATTTTAATTCTGCCAGCTTTAACAGTAGTTAAAGAAATAAAAATAAACCTACCTTGGCAAGGTTCCAGCCCAAATTGGTGACTGGATGCCTGACTCTGTTGATTTCAATAACTGCATCACCTCCTGTTCTCCCGCGCACCTCTGGCCTATGTTATTATCTAGTAGAGAAGTAGTAGGATTTCATGTTTCAAGAATTGGCAGCAGACTGCACCAGCAGTCCTTAAACAGCAGCATACTGTATTTATTTGTATGCTGCATTTAATCCAATGTATGTAATTCTATCTCCAAATTCAACATTTGTTGGCCATTAAATAGGGAATGATTCTGTTGAAGTCAAAACAGCAGTCAAAACAGGAACAATGCTGTATTATAGCTTGGATGTGAGCTAAAGAGTTGATACCAATTTTTTGGAAAACAACCAACGTCTTTTATTTTGAATAATACACTCTGTTTTTATAGAAAGTAAATCAAACCTTTAGTTATGAGGAAAACCATTTTACATATTCAAGGGGAGTAAACTTGTAATGAAATAACCCCAAAATAATTTCTTAGAGGATAGTGTCACCTTTAAGACTAAGATTAACAAAATAGTGGCATTCCAATATATGTATGAGGAACCTCTAAATGATCACATTGCTTTTAAGACAGTTAGCATTATTAAAACAATTAAATTTTTGTATGTGTGTGTGTGTGTGTATGTATTTACTATGTACAAACAGAACGGACAGAATTTTACTGGAGAAAGAAAAAAGGTTTTGAATACTGTTAAATACCCAAAGGTTTTAAATTGTTAAAAAGTTACTTAGATTTGAAGATATAAAAGTACAAAGTTGATCTGCACTGAGCCTTTGTATAGCAAGACACAAATATATTTCATTAATTAAAGGAGCCAGGATTATTTATGTTGAAAGTTCCAAATTATTTGTCCCACCCAAATTGCATCACTTTATCTTCGTGATACTGAGTTTGGACAAAATGACAGAGCCAGGCACTGGGCATGTGAAATCATACTACCATCTGGGACTAGGAGAACAAAGTGTGGAGAGCCAAGGATCACCAGCCAAATGATGGTCCCACTGCCCAAAATCTCCTGTGATGTCTCCAAGTGGCCTCATATGGTTAATGTGTTCCTCTCTGGCTGAGTGTGCATAGCACTGAGTGAGCAAATAGTCTGTGGTAGAAAAAAAAATAAAAGCTGTTTTTTAAAATTCTTCTGCAGAGGAGAAGGACACTATCACTGACTATCTTGGAAAACTTGGGCAAATCACTTTACCCTCTGGGTCTGTTTCCTTCTCTAGAAAAATACAGAAGTGGAGTCAGATCATCTCCTTGGGTTCTAGGAGCATTTCTCCACCACTTATTAGATGAGGCACTAAGGGTACAAAGATGGGTGAGACCTAGTCTGGTCCGGGAGGAATTTATAGTCTAAAAGGGAAGCGATACATAAATACATAAGTACATAAATCATTGTTAGATAATACAAGGCTACGGGAAACATTCACAAAGCTCTATAGGAACCCAAGGTTTCTTTTATGAATCTTTGCTAATCATTTTTCTTGAGTACTTTTCCCTCAATAAGAAGAGAACTGTGTGCTTACCACAGGCAGGAGAAGAGAATGTTAAAAAGGGTTGGGGGAAGGACACGGGACAAGAGCCATGGTTTTTGCTTCCAAAAAGAGACAAGGGAAAAAATGGGAGAGAGAAGCCAGGAAAGCTCACATTCAAATGACTTAATTATCTCTCAGCTGGCTTGTACAATACTGAAGTGATCTATCTGTCCAATTTGGCCTCTGAGCAGCCCAAGAAACATTCTGTCTCCTCTTCTAATAAATACAGCTTATGCACTCAACAAACGATCAGATGATTCTGGCAATCATGAAAGTAGTCAAAAAACCAAAAAGGTGTGCTTAACCCTGTTCCAGCCAAAACGCAATGGATGTTATTGATGATTTTTTATGCTTAGTAAATATTTCCCTTGCCAGTCATTTCATTTTTAAAATTAACAAACCCTTGAGGTTGAAATGCTAGTGAAATGCAGCTTTTAATATTCTGTAATTTAAAACTGCTGCATTGGACTCCTTTTCTTTACAAGACTCCAAATAACTGTGAAGGACTACTTGCCTAGCTGTCCACGCATATATGTTTTCACTCCTTTGCATTACTCCAAACAGTGATGTACTCAGTGATCATTTATGCTGCCAAGATTTTGAAGGTAAAAATAATACTTAGAATAAGAAGATTGGAGGTGTTTCTGAAAATGGATTGGAATATAGCCTTTGTGATTTTCAATACTCTTTTCTTGCTGCGTGTTGGGTTCAGCTCTTCCAAATGGGAAAATACATATTTGTGAGTTGAAGGGAGAAAAGTCTTTGCCAAGCAGATGTTGGTAAATTGCCCGCTGAAACGAAGTTGTGATGTTGGTGACAACAAGATTGGTTTCTAGAGGATATTTAGAAAGCAGAGAGTCTGACTTTGCTATCATTTCCCTCAGGAAGGGCCTGGATGATGGGCTACATTACCAGCTAGTATCTTGCTTCCAAACATCTGGATTCTGAGTCTCATCCATTTATAAATGATTTACTCATTGTAGCTTGTTGTTTGTTGAGAGCTTGGCCAAGTGAGAAAACATTCAGCCACCTCTTCTCCAGACATCTATTTCTTAGTTTGCTCTACCACAATCCTTTAAACAAAAAAATTCAGGGATCTCAACTTTAAATTCTATTTCTTGGGGCGCCCTGGGTGGCTCAGTCGGTTAAGCACCTGCCTTCAGCTCAGGTCATGATCCCAGGGTCCTAAGATCGAGCCCCACATCAGCCTCCCAGCTCAACAGAGAGCCTGCTTCTCCCTCTTCCTCTGTCTGCTGCTCTGTCTACTTGTGCTCTCTCTGTATCTCTATGTCGAATAAATAAGTAGAAATCATTGAAAGAAAGGAAGGAAGGAAGGAAGGAAGGAAGGAAGGAAGGAAGGAAGAAAGGAAGAAAGAAAGAAAGAAAGAAAGAAAGAAAGAAAGAAAGAAAGAAAGAAAGAAAGAAAGAAAATAAGTTAGTTCTATTTTTTCCTTACAAGCAAACCTGCCATTTAAATTTCTTTCAAAGTTTGTTGTTGTTGTTGTTGTTTCAAGCGTACCTTTCTCAAATCAAGGGTAAAAGGGAAATTGGAGCAAGGAATGTTTTTGCCTCAGTTCCTCTCAGACAGTTAAGAGCAAAACACATTTAGGGCTTGATTTATACAAAAACTTGATTTGTATTTCACATCATTTCACTGGTATAGAACAATGGTTCAAGCCAGGCTTTTCCATCAGAATTATTTGGAAAATCCTTCAGAATAAAAGTGCTCAAGCCCTAGTCCAAACTTTTGGATCAGGTGAGACACAGGAATGGTTTTATATTTAATATTTACTATTAGGCATTGAATGCATGGTGTAAGTTAGCCAGCGGCCAAATTCTGTGTGTATGACAAGGAAAGGAGAGGCAGATTGTGCACCTGAAGAATACAAAAGAATTTACGGGTAAATTATTAAAACAATTATCTGAATTTAGTAAAATTACTAGACACAGTTTAGTATAAAAAACCAATAGTATTTCTATATACTAGCCAAGAGGGTTAGAATATGAGATTTTTGAAAATTATAAATTAAAGAGCACCAAAAATGTCAAATACCAAATACCAAGGAATAAATCTACCAAGGATTTGAAAAAAACACTTAAAGTATTATTTCTTTTTGCCTATTTTTATTTTTACGATTTATTTATTTATTTTAGAGACACACAGAGAGAGAGAGAGGTGGAGGGAGGGAGGGACAGAAGGAGAGGGAGAGAAGAATCTCAGGCAGACTCCCTGTTAAGTGGGGGTCCTACATGGGGCTCTATCTTATGACTCTGAGATCATGACCTGAGCCAAAATCAACAGGTGGACACTTAACCAACTCAGCTCCCCAGGTGCCCCTCTTTTTGGCTATTTTAAAAACTTGTTCAATTTATTTAAACAAATGCAAAAACATCTAACTTATTTCTCTGACCCCCCACACCACATGCTTTTGGCAACACTATCTGTTCTCTGCATCCATTGAGTTTGTAGATTATATATATATATATATGTGTGTGTGTGTGTGTGTGTGTGTGTATACACACACATAAATACACATTATATATTCATTCTACATATAACAGAGATCATACTGTATTTGTCTTTCTCTGTCTGACTTATTTCTCTTAGTGTAAGGCCTCCAAGGTCTACCCATGGTGTCACAAATGGCAAGATTTCACACGCACACATACATATATATATCTCAATTTTACATATAAAATGTCATAAATAGCAAGATTCATTATGTTTTATGGCTGAATTATATCTATATATATCTATATCTATGTATATATCTCAATTTCATCAGTGGACACTTAGGTTGTTTCTGTATCTTGGCTACTGTAAAATAATGCTGCAATCAATATGAGGCTGTGTGTATCATTTGGAGTTAGTGTTTTCATTTTCTTCAAATAAATACCTAGAAGAGGAATTGCTGGATCATATGGTAGTTGTTTTTTTAATTCTTTGAGGAACCTCCATTTCCACAGTGGTTGCACCAATTTACATTCACAACAGTGCTCAAGGGCTCCCTATCTCCACAGCCTTGCCAACAATTTTTATTTCTTGATTCTTTGAATAGCCATGCCAATAGGTGTGAAGTGATATCTCACTGTGGTTTTAATTTACATTTCCTGATGATTAATGATTTGAAACATGTTTTCATGTGAGCATTGGCCATCTGTATGCCTTCTTTGGAAAATGTCTATTCAGATCTTCTGCCCATTTTTTAGTTGGATTTGTTATTTTTTCTTATTGAGTTGTACACAATCTTTGTATATTTTGTATATTGGCCCCTTATCAGATATACGACTGCAAATATTTTCTCTCATTTAGTAGTTTGCCTTTTCATTTTGTAGATGATTTTCTTTGTTGTGTACAAGTTTTTTGTTTGGTATAGTCCCACTTGCTTATTTTTACTTTTGTTGGTTTTGCTTTTGATGTTGGATTCAAAGAATTATCACCAAGACCCATGTCAAGAAGATTACCTATGTTTTTTTCTAGGAGTATTTTGGTTTCAAGTCTTATATTCAAGTCTTTAATCCATTTTGAGTTAATTTTTGTGGATGGTATAACACGGTGGTCCATTTTCATTCTTTTACATGTGGGCAGTCCAATTTTCTCAACATCGTTTATTGAAATAACTGTTCTTTTTCCATTGTATACTCTTGTCTCCTTTGGTGTACGTTAATTGATCATATATGTGTGAGTTTATTTCTTGGGTCTCTATTCTGTTTCATTGATCTGTTTATTTTTATGCCAATACCATATTATTTTAATTACTATAGCTCTGTAATATAGTTTGAAATTAAGGACCATGATTCTCCACCTTTGTTCTTCTTTCTCAAGATTGCTTTGACTACTCAGGGTTTCTTACAGTTCCATATAACTTTTAGGATTCTTTGTTCTATTTCTGTGAAAAATGGCATTGGAATTTTGATAGGGATTGCATTGAATCTGTATATTGCTTTGGGTGGTATGGACATTTTTATAATCTTAATTCTTCTAATCCATGAGCATGGATTTTCTAGTTCCTTTAGAGGTAAAGTTAGGTTGTTTATTTGAAACATTTCTTGTTTCTTGAGTTAGACTCAAGTACCTCCCTCTAAGAACTACTTTTCCTGAACCCCATAAATTATGGTGTATTACATTTCTGTTTTCATTTGTCTCCAGGTATTTTTTTATTTATTTTTTTATTTCTTCTTTGATTCATTGATTGTTCAGTAGTGTATTGTTTAATCTCAATATATATATGAATTTTCCAGTTTTTTGTGCAATTAGTTTCTAGTTTCATACCATTTTGGTCAGAAAGATGCTTGATATGAATTCAATCCTCTTAAGTGTTTAAGACTTGTTCAGGGGCTTACCATAGAAATCTACTCTGGAAAATGTTCTACGTGCCCTTGAGAAGACTGTGTATTCCATTGCTTTTGAATAAAATGTTCTGTAAATATCTGTTAAGTCTATCTGGCTTAACATGTCATTGAAGACCAATGTTTCCTTATTGATATTTTTGCCTGGATGATCCATCCATTGATGTATGTGTGGTATTAAAGTTCCCTATGATTATTGTATTTCTGTCTATTTTTCTCTTTAGGTCTTTTAACATTTGTTTTATATATTTAGGTCTCCATATGTTAGGTGCATAAATATTTACATATGCTATATCTTCTTAGGTTAGGTTGACCCCTTTATTATTATGTGACACTCTTTCTTTTATTGTAGTCTTTGCCTTAAAGCCTATTTTCTGATGTAAATACAGTTACTTCAGCATTTTTTTGTTGCTATTTCTATTTGCATGAAATTTCTGTCCCTTCACTTTCTGTATGTTTATGTCCTTCCATCTAAAACAAGTTTCTTGTAGGCAGCATGTAGATGGGTCTTGCTTTTTAACCATGTAGTCATTCTATGTCTTTCAATTGGAGAGTTTAGTCCATTCACATTTAAAATAATTATTAATAGGTATTTTGTTATTTATTTTCTGGCTGTTTTTATAACTCTTCTCTGTTCCTTTCTTTTCTTCTCTTTCTCTCTTCCTTTGTAGTTTGGTAATTTCTTTCAATGGTACGCTATATTCCTTTATCTTTTGTGTATTTACTATAGCTATCTGCCTTGTGGTTATCACAAGGCCTAAATATAGTAACAGATACATCACAGTCAATTTTAAATGGATAACAACTTAAATTTGAGTCCATCGTAAAGGTCAACATTATTATTCTCTCCCCACCATGTTTTATTTTTTGGATGTTACATTTTATATCTTTTTACCTTGTGTAGCCCTTAACTAATTATTGTAATCATAGTTATTTTTACTACTTTTGTCTTTTAATCTTCATCCTAACTTTATAAATAATCAACCCAATCCTTCTACCATATATGCACCTTCACAGTGAGATTTATTCTTTCTTATGAGTTCTTGTAATTAATGACTGCCCTTTCTTTTCAGCTAAAAAAAAAAAAAAAAAATGTCTCTTTAACATTTCTGTTAAGGCCAGCTTAGTGGTGATGAACTCCTTTAGCTTCTGCTTGTTGGGAAAACTCTTTGTCTCCCCTTCTGAATGATAACTTTGCTGAGTAGAGTACTCTTGGTATTTTTTTCCCAAGCACTTTGAATATATCATGCCACTCTTCTGGCCTGCAAAGTTTCTGCTGAAAAATGTGCTGATAGTCTTATAGGGGTTCCTTTATACAAGCTGTTCTTTTTATTGCTGCTTTTAATATTCTTTCCTTGTCTTTAACTTTTGAAATTTTCATTATAATGTGCCTTGGCCTGGGTCTTTGGGTTCCTCTTATTTGGAACTCTCTGGGCTTCCTGAATCTAGATGTCTGTGTCCTTCCGCACGTTAAGGAAGAGTTTAGCAAATATTTCTTCAAATAAGATTTCTGCTCCTTTCTCTCATATATCACAAAGATAGCACCTGCCCTCCAAGTTTCTGGAAAAGATTACAGTTGGCACCAAGATGTACATTTAATTAGGAGTCTGACCCTCAGGCTGCATTCACAATGATTAGCTAACAGTCCTCCTTCACTGAAAAACTGGGCTTTGGGTCTATTTCCTCTTATTGTACTCAGGGGTGGGGTGGGGTGGTGGTAGCTGTTTAAAACTTTTTCTCCATTGGTTACAGTCCTATGGGACCTGCAAGCATAAGACTTACTGACCCAGAGCTGGGCAATGTAGAGGTGTCCCCTGGAAGCAATTGCAAAATTTGGGGTGCCAGACAAGGATATGAGCTCCTTTCTAGGTGATACTGATAATTACAGTCCCTTGAGACCAGTAATGCAAATTCTCCTGGTCTCCAGAACCAGGTGATCAAGAAACATACCCTAGGTGGTAGCCATAAAAATTAGGGCACCAAAGCGCAGTAAAAGATCCCTTCTGGAGGATACTGGTGCTCTGGAGTATAGGAGAGAAAGAGCTCAAAATTTGCACCTGCAGTGTCTGTTCCCCAGAAGAGTGTTCCAGCAGTCTCCTATATGCGTATATTACATTAGGGGCCTGTCCCTCAGGACCACACTTTGTATAAGCAGGTGAGTCCCCTTCACTCTAAGTTTAGGCCTGATCAGCTGCCTCTGAGCTGGGCCCTGAGTCAGGTTCATCCAAACATATTTTTTTTTTAAGATTTTATTTATTTATTTGACAGAGAGAGATCACAAGTAGGCAGAGAGGCAGGCAGAGAGAGAGGAAGGGAAGCAGGCTTCCCGCTGAGCAGAGAGCCCGATGCGGGACTCGATTCCAGGACCCTGAGATCATGACCCAAGCTGAAGGCAGCAGCTTAACCCACTGAGCCACCCAGGCGCCCCCCAAACATATTTTTAAAGTGGTTTCTCAGATCACAACAGTCTTGTGGGTCTTGGGACATGAGCCCTGTTGGTTTTCAAAGTTAGATGTTTGGGGGACTCATCTCTATGTGTTAAAACGTGGGATACCCGGTGTGGGATTCAAACACATTTCTCCTCAGGAAGAAGCTCCGGGTTTCAAGTTCCAGCCTGACTGTGGGACACTGTGCCCAGGGTGGACTTTATGGTGATATTATGTCCTCTTTTACCACTCTGATGTGTTACTTTTTTCTCATTTGCTCAATTTGTAGTTGTTTCAGGCTTTTTAAGCAGAAAAATTTTCCATATGTACCTAGAGATTCATTGTATCCATAGGAGGAGGTGAGTTCAGGATATTTCTATGTCACCATCTTGAACTAGAATAGTCTATAAAGCATTATTGAGATTAATTAAAGAGATTCAAGTGAGGGAGAAGAGAACATCATATTCAGAGCCTGAACTCAATATTGGGAAAATGTCAAATCTCTGCAATTTGATAAATAAATATACAATCCCAAAGAATCCCAATAGGTTTGTTTCTTTTTGAAATTTGACAAGCTGTTTCTAAAATATACAAGAAAATGCAAAGGTCCAAGAATAACTAAGGTATTTTAGAAAAAGAATAAAAAGATGAGAAGACTTTCTCTAAAAAATATCAACTTATTATAACGGTATAATATTTAAGATATGTGTATTTGTGTGCGCATCCTTTATCAACCAATGGAACAGAACCAAGATATCCAGATATAACAGAACAGATATCCAAGGAACAGACACTTGATTTATGATGAAATGCCACTGCAGAGTCATGGAGGAAAGAGAGTTGCTCCTGAGTTGGTTTTATTTTTCCCCAAGAAATGATACTAGATAATTTTGTATTCATATGGAGATGATGAAATTGAACATACTTATAGCTCAACTCCAAGAGGACTAGATCTAAATGTGAAAAAACAAAACAATAAAGTTTTACAAAACAGCATAAAAGAGTATTTTCATGATTTCAAGGTCAGGAACTTTTTAAAAAATTATAATTATAAAAATTGATAAGCTCGATTACATTGAAGTTAAAAATGTCTGTTCATCTAAAGCATCATTGAAAGAATGGAAAGGCCAGCTGAAGAGTGGAAAAGGGTATATGCAACATAAAGCTTTCACAAGCAACTTGTTCAACAAAGTAAGATTTTCTTTAAATCATTTTCAAGAAAAAGGCATTTCTGTTTGAAGATAAACAGGACACTGGAAATCCATAGGGTTGATCAAAATATGTGAAGGTGCTGAACTTCACTGATAACCATTGAAATGCAAACAAAGTGCTATGAGATACCATGATATATCCACCAGGAAAGCTAACCCTGAAAAAGAAAACAAAAAAACTAATCATAAAAAGTGTTGGAGAGGGGCACCTGCATGGCTCAGTGGGTTAAGCCTCTGCCTTCGGCTCAGGTCATCATCCCACAGTCCTGGGATCAAGCTCCGCATCGGGCTCTCTGCTCAGCAGGGAGCCTGCTTCCCCCTCTCTCTCTGCCTGCCTCTCTGCCTACTTGTGATCTCTCTCTGTGTCAAATAAATAAATAAAATCTTAAAAAAAAAAAGTGTTGGAGAAAACCTGCAGTTACAGGAGTTTTTATACCTTACAGGTGGAAGTATAAATTGCTGGAACTACAACTTCTTTGGAAAAGAGTCTGACATTATCTGCTAAAGTTGAATTTATGCAAACCTTATGAACCAGTGGTTCTACCCTAAGTAGTTATATAAAGGAACGTGCGCACATGTGAACCAAGAGGAATTTACAGAAATGTTCCTGTTGGCCTTATTCATAATAGTTACATGTCCATCAGCAATATAACGGTGCTCTACTGGTGCAACGGAATACTGCCCAGCACAGAAAATTAACTACAGCAACATGGAACAGCATGGGTGAATCTCATAAAAATGATAGTGAGCAGGAGAAGCCAAACACATAAGATCATATTATTCTATTTCTATAGGGTTTAAAAACAGGCAAAACTAAATTATAGTGTTTAAAGATGCATATTTTGGCATTTAAAAATGTAATGAAAAGTAAAGGAGCAATTATCATAAAAGTTGGGATAGGGGATGCATCCAGGAGTGGAAGGTGTGTGATGTGACTAGAAGAGCTCTCAAGGACCTTCTGGAATGTTCTCAGTGCCATAGCTGACCTGGCCAGTGGCTACATGGCTGTTCACTTTATAATACCTTAGCAAATTTTATATGCTGTGTTTTGTACATTTCTGTGTACCTGTCATATTTCACAATTTTTAAGATCTCCTGCAAAAATTGGTGCTCTTGGCCACTAACCACACCATCATTTATTAAACTCTGTAAACAAAAGAGAATATATTATAGTTAATAAACACTTGTGGGTTTTTTTTAAAGATTGATTGATTTATTTTAGAGAGAGAGAGAATGTGTGAATGGGGGAGCCAGAGAGGAAGAAAGAGAGAGAGAGTCTTAAGCAGACTCCCCACTGAGTGCAAAGTTGGACACAGAGACCCAGGACTCCATCTCAGGACCCTGAGATCATGACCTGAGCCAAAACCAAGAGTCAGCGACTTAACCAAGTGTACCACCCAGGCACCCCAGTTAACAAACACTTGTAAAAAGGTTGATCACCAGTAGTAATCAGAGAAATGCAAATAAAATTATGCTAATAAAATATCAGACTTCCTTGGTGTTCTTCCTCCTAATCCAGTCATTTTTTTTTCTCAGCCTCCTCCACTCTCCTTAAATTTTTTTGAGCCTCAGATTTTATCTTTGTACCATAGGAACTCATTATTTTCCACCTCCAATCTTCTCCCTCTTCCTATACACCCTCTGGCATTGGACTTGTTCATTAATAAACTTATGGAGTCTTATATTTTAAGTACATCCTCAGAGTATTTTGCTAGACTATTGAAGAAATAAAGACGCACAATACACACTTCCCTTCACCTAAGAATGTACTGTAGGTACCTAACAAAAACTAAGTGAATTCATTCATTATTATATCTTCAAAGTATTTACAGTCTAATAGGTCTATTAGCTCATAGTTCAGAGCACAGCTCCAAAACTTGGGCAAGAATTCCCAAGATATGATTAAACAAATCTCATGTAGGTAGAATGAAATGGACTAAGTCACTTTAGGACCAAACATTACTCTTGTGATCTGAACTGTGGATTGATCTAGGTTGTTGATTCTGTCAATGGAACCAAAAAATCCCGAGGCCCTCCCTCCCTCCCTGCTTGACTACCCAAGATATAGGAAGTGACTTTCCACTTTTATATTAATATTCGACTCAGCCAACAGATATTTATTAATAGGCTCTGGAGCCAGCCTGCCTGAGTACGAATTCCAACACCACCGTTCTCCAGCAAGTGATCTCGGTAAGTCACCCCACTCTGTGCCTCATGGCTGGATTCTGATCTCTCATGGAGATCATGAATAGCAGCCGTGGAGACAAAATAAGGACTGAACAGGCTCCTGTGTGCCAAGTTCCTACAGCCACACCCGACAGGGAATCATTGATGGAGAGATGTGAACTATCATCAGCCATTCAGCAAATACATACTAAGCACCCTCTACTTGGTAGGAACTAGGAAAACACAAATGAATGAAGTGAACATGATTGCTATCATCATGAAGTTGCCAGTATAAAAGAACAAGGCAAAGAAACAAACAAGCAAAATATATTCCTGAATAAATTATTAGTTTTGGTTTTTGTTTTTGTCTTTGTTTTAGTTGGGGAGCTATTTCGTTTCTCTAGACATCATATGACCGCCTTCCTCCTCCACCTCCTATGGGAGTATCTGAGCTGGCAACCAGAGGGGACCTCCCTCAAAGGTATTCTGGCCCCCAGTCTGGAGCTCAGAATTAGAAATGACTCTGAAAAGCTGGCAGATATTTTCCAAGTTCTATTTGGAAGCTAAGCTAATGCTACCCTGTCCTACCTTTTCTACCCCACGTATTTTTTTTCTCTATTTTTATAAACAACAAATACATGGAAGACAGGAGAGAAGGATGGAAAGATGTTTCTGAGAGAGACAGGGAGAATGACAGAAAGAAAGAGAGAGAAGCTGTCCAGAGTTGAGCCAGAATATCCACGGCATAGATTTGTTTTAAATTCTGAATAAAACTGCATTTTAATTACCTTAACATATAGACCTCATTTTTCCTTTAAAGGAAATCAAGTCAAACTACAATGTCTCTACAGATGCACTGGTGGAATAAAAATGTTACTGTTTTTAAGACAATAAATATTTCAGCAGAAAAGAAGAAGAAAGAGAAGAAGGAAGAGGAGGAGAAGGAAGGGGAGTGGGAGGGGGAGGAGGAGGAAGAGAGGAAGAAGGAGAAGAGGAGGTAGAAGAAGAAGAGAAGGAGGAAGGAGAAAAAGAAGCAGCAGCTGTAGCAATATAAATGTGAAAACCAGCAGTGGGCTTTGATTATCTTGGGTCTCCAGGATTCTTTCTTCACCAAGAGTATTACAAAAAGAAAAGGAGCATTCTCTTACACTAGTCATTTATTATTTATTTTTGTGCTTTAATTATTTGTAGAAATTCCTGACAGCTTCTTATTCAGCTGGTTCTACTGACAGTCAAGTTTGCACATGAAGGAGAAGGAGGACGAAACACCGGCTCGAGAGGAGAAAACTTAGCGAGCTGCCAAGTGGTTATGAAGTGCGTAGCTGCAAATTTAGAAATCATTTAAGAAGGATGATAGAAAAGAAAAAAGAAACAATGATGCTAATGACACAATTTGACCTCTTTTCTAAATGTTGTGAAAGTATTTTCTCTAACACTGCAACTCGGGTCGGTTCCTTCACTCTGCTCCAGGGGCCAAGCCCCACCTGGCCAACTGTGATGACAGGGGACACCTGGGTCTCTCTGGAGAGAGACAGCACGTGGTTCTAGAGAAAGGGCATGGCCGTGGGATAATAATAATGAGGAAAATGAATCTCCTAGCATGAGGAATTTTTGGAGTCCATTCATTCATTCATTCTCATATTCATATTCTCATATTCCTTCATTCATTCACAAATATATATTCACAAATATATAGAGTGTCAAGCACTCAATTAAGGAATGGATTAGGAGACTATTTGAGTAATTTGTTTTGCAAGAGTGAACATTTGAACCAGAAGAATGGCTCTACAACCTTCCTCATTCCTATAAATGTATTTGTCTATATCAGAAAGAGTTTGTGTGTGTGTGTGTGTGTGTGTTTGCTTTGATCCTGGCTTTAGTTTGGGCTTATTAAAGTGGTTTCCATCTTTGCTGTTGTCTCTCTGCGTTTTTGTTTGTTTCTTTGTTTTTCGGGTATGGTTGATGACGTTCACCTATCCATATACGGAGACTCATCCTTTCAACTTAAAGATCAATAGAACTCATTTGAGTCTTTGGTTGTTCAAGGTAATACCTATTTTGAAGAACTCATCAAGGATTTTATGCTTCTGTTGTTATTTCTAGCACCCAAATGATATCTACCATTGCTGGAGGCCTATTCTGTTCCTGACTGTCCTAGCCAGTAGGTACTTTAAAGCCAGGATCATCACTCCTTATAACAGAATAAAAAAGGGATTATTGTTATTCCCATTTGACAGATTTAAAAATTGAGGCTCAGTGAGATTAACAATCCCTCCCTCACTGGTTAACTGCGGTGCAGGGTCTTAAGAGGTAGGACTCAACACATTCTTGAGAGTTTTCCCTATTTTGCTCTTCCCTTTCATAAAAACTTGACCTTAAGCACAATCGCAATTACAATTCCTCTAAATTTATACCAAAATGGGAAACCACTCTTGGTTTTGCCTTCTTTCATAGCAGCTTCCAAGAGGGTTTATTCCAGCAGCTTCTGACAATGCAATGAGCACACGAGACAGGCATTATCTGCTCCCTGCGCGCATGCCCGGAGAACCCGAGTTTCCTCATTGCCTTGCATATCACACTCTTTTCTTTGAAGGGAATCCCATTTTCCCACCTGCATCCATCATTCATCTGTCATTCCATTCAACTGGTGAGGTTTTTAACTAGATGATTTTTTTTTCTTTCTTTCTTTCTTGGCTAACCTTGTCTCTCAAGGTCTTTGCTCTGTCTACAGTTTTAAAGCTCAGCTCATTTTCTTGCCCCCAGCTCACCCCCTTGGGAGTAGCAATTAACACAGGCACCTGTTTTGTTGGGTTTTGCTTTTTACATATTAAAGGGCAGAGGCAACCTGCTTGGGTTGGTCTGAGTTTCCTTTTGATCTTACACGGAATCCACACAACAATATCCATCTGCACAACTGGAGCAGAGTAATTTAGGGATGGTGCATGGAGGAAGCGTGGAGGTGCTATTGCTTGGGTTTGAAGAGGGACTCATACAGTAAGAGCATGACCCCTTCTCAGACACCTCTAGGAGCAGCAGATGTACTGTGCTGGGATCTCACCTCCCTCTTCTGATGCAGGGGATGAAAGTGCCTCTGAAGAGGAACAAAGACCTGTGCAATCACAAAGCCTCGCATTTTCCCATTGTATTTGAGCTGAGTATATTGCTCTTTCAGTTTTGCTAAGATTACACAAAAATGTAATTACCAAGACACTATTCACCTGGGAACTTAAGAAATGAATGCCAGTGCAGCTGCATTGGGGGAGGAAAGCTTCCAAACAAGGCAGACACTTCCCCCCGCCCGAAACCAGAAATTCCACCCTGTCAGCTGCGACCAAGCCAGGCAGAGCGGGGAAGGGCTGTGCTGTTTGCTCTGTTCTAGAACCCCACAGATGCTCCATACAGATACACGTGTGGGTTCATTTTATAGTGTGGGTTTTCGTGAACTCGGTGTTCTCCTTTCTACTTTTCCCTATTTAGTCTGCCAGAAACCTTGTGAATACCCATGTATTTTTTGCACATACAATTTGGTTTAGGGCTAGGTTTCTTTTAAAATAGAAGTTGAATCAATGTAAGTTTGTGTCCCAAATGAGAACTTAATATTTTGATTAATATGTCCTGCTTCCTACTGTGGCCCCATGCCTCAAGCATTTCTTAAATGCTTCAGGCATACAAGAGATATTGTGTTTTTATTTGTTTATTATTTTTTTTTAGTGAAGAAATACAATTAGAGTATGTATAGCTCTAGTTATTTAACAGCTGACTTTACCTCAATACCCATATCTACTCACTGGAAAGTTATGTGTGTTAGAAAAAATCAAGACCTTTATGTGCTTGTTCTAAGAAAAAAACAAAACAAAAACAAAGCTTGTGCTTGAGATTGGCAAGAGCAACAATGGGGATAGAGAATGAGGGGGAAAGAAAATAAAATGGGAATATTTTAACAAATATTAGAGATGATGTCTAGCAAGCCAAGATTATAGAACCAGGCACATAAGTTTTAGTTTAGGAGAGAAGAGAGAATGGGTATTGCCATCACCTCCACCTTCGTCATTCATTGTGTATCCAAATTGCAAGGCACTTGAAGATATGATACGTCACTGCATTTGAGGCTAATAACAACACTCCGTAGCTACGTAGCGGAGGTGATGATAGTATTATAGGGAATGTGGGTTGGAGTCAACAAAACCTTTATCAAGAGCCAGCTATGTACCAGGCACCACGCTAGGTGCTGGAGATGCAGAGTTCAGAGGAAAAATCCCCAGGTCTAGGTTGTGAAGGCAGTTTGAAAAATGCATGTCTCCAGTCTCACTCAAACCATAGCAAGGAGTCTTTTCTATAAACAGACGTAAGTCACAAAAATGCAGGGACCTAGAGAGAAGAAATGAGCAGTACAAAGTGGGAAGCCAGGAAGAATGTGGACCAGCAGTCTGTGACCTAAGAGACAGATAGCCAAGCCCTAACCTGAGAGTGGGCAACTGACATTGATCTTTCAAATGGGGCATGAACACACAAATCCAAGGCTTATGAGAGAGAGAAGACATCTCTTTTCCTATGGAGCAAAGAAGCGTCCTGGCCCTGGAGGGTAGCTTGCAGCTTCCAGAGTCACCACTGAAGCTGCCTGAGGGCTCACTGTTCTTTAGTGAGCTGAACCAGTCCCATTGGACCAACTCCTTGCCTAGGGCCTGGAAATGGAAAGGAAAAGGAGCCAGAAAGACCAAAAAAACCTGTCCCTCCTTTTGAAGATTGCCAAAAGTTTTAGAGAAATTGTTAGATCCTTCTTACAAGATGGCCACCCCCAAAATACTGGAATTTTACTCTCTGAGGGAGTAGAGTATCTCTATCAGAGTACAGCAGATGGCGGCCATACTGAAAAAAGAGAAATTAAGTGCCCAGATAAATGTTGGACACTAAATGAAGCCCTCTTCCTCTGCTCGGTTGCTAGATCATTTGCATCTAGACTTTCACTCTCTAAGCAAGAAAGAGGTTACTTCTTTGGAGATTCTAACCACCTCCCCTCCGACCCCACAGAACGAAAGATATTGAAGCTGTGAATTCTTCAAGTGGTGTCTTACTCGCATTATCTGACAATAAAGCTGAAAAACAGAAAGCTCTCCTCATGTCCTCAGGGCTTCCAGACAGCTCATTAATGCTCCATTCTTAATCATGAGCAGACAATCAAGAATAACTAGATAGTTGAAAGAAACATAAAACTAAAACAAACAAAAAGAAAAGTAAACAAACAAAAAAGCTACTTGGAGTAAAAAGAGACTATGCAGGGAGAAAAATGCCAACAATAACAATAACGACTATTATTAATACCCTTTGAGAGATAAGAGAATATATCTTGAAACAAGAAGTGGATGTTATAAGAAAGCACTGGGATGGGGGGGAACTGTTAGAATTTAACAACATCACAGCAAAAACAAAACAGAACAAGAAACTTAATAGGGGCCTGAAAGAAAATGTTGGAGTAATTGTCATAAAAGTAAATTGAAAGCTTCAAAGAGATTGAAAACAGTAGACAAAAGCTATGAATATTATTTTAAGAGGTCTAGTCTTCAAATAATTGGTTTTCAGAACGAAGTACAATGAAAACTGGGGAGAAAGAGCATCAAAGAGAAAATGCTGGAAAATTTTTCCACAACTGTAAACCATATACCTCCGGAGTGAGAAGGCCCATGAAGGGCTCAAAAAAATAAAATGAAAATAGATCCATATCAAGACAAATCACTGTAAAATTGCAGAACTTTGGGAACAAAGAGACAGTTCTCCAAACTATCAAAAGAAAAATCAGGACACATATAAAGGACTGGTAAACTGGTTGGCATACTGGAAGTAAGAAAACAGTAGAGCAATACATTCAAAAGTCTGAAGTAAAGTGATTTCTAACCTAAAATTCTATGCCTAGCCAACCATTCAGTCAAGTCTCAGGGTAGAATAAAGACATTTTTAGACATGCAATACAGGAAAAAAAAATGTACCCCCCTTGCAAAGAGTGAAAACTGTCACCAAATCTGGGAAGAAAAAGAAATCAGAAACAGAGAGAGAGAAAGAATCCAAAACTGGATGTTAAAAAAGATTATCTGTAGGGAAGGGAGAAACCACAGAAACCACTCATTCGTGCCACCATAGTGTAATTCAAGAGGATTTGGGGGCTGGCACCATACTTTTATCATCCTGCTATCTTTTTAATCTGACTGAACTACTGAATGATGTGCTATTTTGAACAAGGGAGTAAAACCAAGAAGGTGAAAGGCCTAAGTCAAGAAATAGGCCAAGAAACTTAGAAGGAAAGTAAAGGGAGTTCCAAGTATCAAAGAAAAATAGAGAAAAAAAAATTCAAAATATTATGTGGGTAGTTCAGATGAAAGAATCTCTTTTTTTTTTTAAGATTTTATTTATTTATTTGACAGAGAGAGATCACAGCAGGCAGAGAGGCAGGCAGAGAGAGAGGAGGAAGCAGGCTCCCTGCTGAGCAGAGAGCCGGATGCGGGGCTCGATCCCAGGACTCTGAGATCATGACCTGAGCCGAAGGCAGCGGCTTAACCCACTGAGCCACCCAGGCGCCCAGAAAGAATCTCTTAAAGAAGGATTTCTATAAAAGAAAAAAATGTAACTCTAAGTGTCCTAACATTAAAGGAAATGATGCTTAGAGGCTAATAAAAAGTAGGGAAAGACTAATTGCAAATGGAGAAATTATTAACCTTAGTAAAAATAAAAAAATTTAGAAAGGAAACATAGTCATGTCACCATGCTCATTTGTGAATAATATTTGCATAGACATAATAATGAATAATAAACAATGGATAATGATGTAATCAAAATTATAACATTACTATATGGGGAGGATGGGGTTGCAGGGTAGCTAGTCTGAGAAAATTAAATCTAGGATTCCATAGAAAATATGTGGAACAAAGATAGCAATAGACACACGTTATTTAGAAATACAAGGCTGTGTAAATGCCAACAGAAACAGTTGAAAAAGACAAAACCAGCTGCCGGTCAGAAGGGGTCTGGGTGATAATAAGGCACGGTGGGTGGGGAACCCCTGTACTTTATTGGGAACCTTGAAGTATTAGTTAGCTTTTTAAGCCATGGGTATACATTATGCGGATGAGAATGTTTTAAATCATTTAATGTTTAGCTTAATCACCATTGTAACTCCAGCACCCAGTACTTTCCTAAGTATTTGCTGAAAATGAAAACAAGGACAAGTCCCAGTCCTATTCTGAAGGAGTCTTCATCAGAAGAAATGAATCCCATGGAGAAAAATTGACAGAAAATGGCAGAGTTGTAGCCACCTCCTCTCAGAACCATCAGGACCGCTGAGTAGAGCTGAACCCCTTCCTTCCCCGCCTCGAGTTTCCGAGGCTCTAGAAACAGCCACTTTAGTAGAGAGGTAAGAAGTCATCACAGTCATGGCAGGGGCCGGAGTGCATATCATCCTAACGCTGACCAGCTTTATGTGTCCTGCCCATCATCACACTATTAGAAACCACAGTGTGTGTGAAGACATGCCCTAGATTTCTCTAGGGCCATAGAATGAATGGGAAGGAATGGAGCTTTGAAGCAAGACAGACCTGCATCATCATGGGAAAGCCATTCAACCTCTTTTTGCTCATTTTCTCAACTTTGGAATGAGAATAATAGCCCCTGCCTGGCAGGATGTTCTAAAGGAGAAAATCTGTGAAAACACCTTGGTGTAGAGCAAGAATTTGGGGTTGGTGAGCTGTTATCACTCAGGTTCAACCAGAATGAAAGCTCCCCGAGATAGACAGTTTTGTCTGTTTTGTTCTCCAGGACCTAGTACAGAGCCTGGCACATAGTTGCAAGACAGTGAGTATTGGCTCAATGAGTGGATGAACTATTGTTTCCAAAGGAACAGCATTGTTGGACAGTGGACACACAGCTCCGCCATCTAATACAGCATCCTAGGTAAACACCGTTTGGGGGGAATCAATTTTCCTCCAAGAATCACACTAGTTATCTGCAGAGAAATGCCTTGTCCGATTATAAAGCAACTCATTGCGAACATTCCAACTTTGAGGGCCTCTGACTTACAGCATGGTAGGGGCTGAGGCAAAATGAAGAGCTCACCAAACCGCCATCTCAATCATGTCCCCACATGTCCTGGTGTTCTGTTTTTCAGATCTGTCCCCTTTGCCCTCCGATGCAGTTTTCACAATCTTTAATGACAATCCTCTCTTATTAGTAAGATGTTTCTTATCCTTGATACATTTTTTTTTCTCAGCATCAATGTTAAGATACACATTGACTTATACAATTATGCAAGCCAAGCATGTTGTCACTCTAACAGGCCCCGTGTCCCTGTGTTTCCTCCTCCTGCGGCAGGTGTCTGTGCCAGGAAAGCATCCTTTTTGACGAGGAAACCATTCAAGATGTTTAGGCACCTTTAAAAGAGTGGAAAGCAGGGCACCTGGGTGGCTCAGTGGGTTAGGCCGCTACCTTCGGCTCAGGTCATGATCTCAGAGTCTTGGGATCGAGCCCCGCGTCGGGCTCTCCGCTCAGCGGGGAGCCTGCTTCCTCCTCTCTCTCTGCCTGCCTCTCTGCCTGCTTGTGATCTCTCTGTCAAATAAATAAATAAAATCTTAAAAAAAAAAGAGTGGAAAGCATTCTTCTCTGGAACAGTTACTGTATTACTCTACCCACAAAATCAGATTTTAATGAAGAAAAGACAAAAGCAGCTTAGCTACTTTTCTAACTCTTTTCTGATCCCTCTCTGTATTCCTTCCTTTTAAATGTATCCTTTCTGCTGTCCATGACCATCTGGAGAACATAAACAACCATTTTAGAACCCAGATGCCCAGCCACTGAGAATTCCCTAATTGAGTTATGCTGCAGTCAGCTGCGCGGAACCACACCCACAGCCTTGGCACGCTCCGCGGGCCTGCTGTAGAAACTCACAAAGATTCTGAGGTTTCCAACTGGGAGGTGTGCTGCTTCAGGAAATATCTGTTCTACCCTCCCTCCAATTTCCCATTTGCTGGCATTTTTCATTGATCTTGGAAAACACATGGCCAGCATCTGTCTGTGAATAACTATTTGTCATTGTGTAAAACATCTATGAGACGGTTCTGCTTTTAGAGATTTCTGCAAAACAAAACACAGACTATGCCTTTTTGGTGGAATCATTTTTCTGAGCCAAGTTGTGAAGCAACTACCATGATATTAGGGCGGAGATGGGTATCTTGATCTCACCCAGCGTAGAGATGTTCTTTGTAAATAAACCTAAATGCGGAAATAATTATTTCTAGCTTGTCGTCGTTGTTGTTACTCACAGAGAGAATTCTTTTTTTTTTTAAGATTTTATTTATTTATTTGAAAGAGAGACAGTGAGAGAGAGCATGATCGAGGAGAAGGTCAGAGAGAGAAGCAGACTCCCCGCGGAGCCGGGAGCCAGATGCGGTACTCGATCCCGAGACTCCAGAATCATGACCTGAGCCGAAGGCAGTCGTCCAACTAACTGAGCCACCCAGGCATCCCACAGAGAGAATTCTTAAACATTGCCTCATTACACTCTCATTCTAACCTTTAGTTCTGGGCATTATTATCCCACTTTACTGTTGAAGAAACTGAGGTCTTGTGGGAGGTGGGTAAGAGAATGAGTCTGTAATTAAGATATTCTAAATCCAAATACATAATTCACTATTTTTATTTTTTTTCTTAAAAGATTTTGTTTATTTACTTGACAGAGAGAGAGAGCATGAGCACAAGCAGGGGCAGGGGCAGGCAGAAGGAGAGGGAGAAGCAGGCTCCCTGCTGAGCAGGGCTCTATCCCAGGACCCTGGGATCATGACCTGAGCCAAAGGTAGGCACTTAATGGACTGAGCCACACAGTGCCCCTAATTTACTATTTTTAAATTGAAGCCATACACTTTCAATAACTTGTTTCTTTTTTATTCATATGTCTATTCATTCAACAAACATATCCCATAGAATGACATTAATAAAATCAAATTTCACAGTGAGGCTTTCTGATAGTTGTGATCGCAATAGGTGAATTCTCAGAATATTTTATGTGTGACCAATTTTGAGGGCAAAGATGAAGAGAAAAAATAGCAATACATCATTTAATGATCATTTAGAAATAGCTCACAAATATTCTTTCTTTCAGTGCATTCAATAAGCATTTTTAAGTGCTTAACAGGTGTTTGATGGTGGTTCTAGATGACCGTATGAGAAACAGAATTATCTGGCCCTTGTCTATGAGGACTTGTTGGAGTTGAATTGTGATAATAACAAATATAGATTGAGTCTTCATCCACTGTTTCTGGCACATTAGCTCCTAAAGCCCTAGCCATTTCATATGTAAGAACCATAAAGGCATCTTTTGTTATAATATTTGGTCTTTTGTCATCAGTTCCTGAAATAGCTACAGAGCCAGCAAGGTGAAAGGAACGTCTTGTTATTCACACCAAACCCCTTTCAAACACACCTGAGTTTATGTTAATAAGGCAACTTTTGCAAATCTCCTAAGGATGGGGGCTACTTCGCCAGGGGAACCAACCATGATTAGAAGACTGGGACTCTCAGTCCCACCCCAACCCCCATACCTTCCTACTGCCTCTCATCCCAGCCTTCCCAGCTCAGAGGGAGGGAAGAGGAGCTGGAGATCCAGTCAGTTGCCAATGACCAGTGATTTAATTAACCATATCTATGTAATGAGGCCTCCATAAGAACCCAAAAGGAAGGAGTTTGGAGAGTTTATGGGTTGGTGAACATGTGGAGGTTCTAGGAAAATAGTGTGCCCATAGACGGCATGGAAGCTGTGTGCCTCTCCCCATATTCCTTGTCCCATACATTTCTTCCATCTGTTATTCCTGAAGTATATCCCTTTATAGTAAATCCCTAATCTAGTAAGTAAGGTTTTTTTGTTTTTTGGTTTTTTTTTTTTTAAGATTTATTTATCTGAGAGAGAGGGAGAGAAGAGGAAGACAGTGAGCAGGGGGAGGGGGGCAAGAGGAGAGAAAATCCTAAAGCAGACTCTTGCCAAACACAGAGCCCAACGTAGGGCTCAATCCCAAGACACTGAGATCATGGCCTGAAATCAACAGTGGGACGTTCAACTAATTGAGCTACCCAGACGCCCCTAGTAAGGAAATTTCTTTCCTGAGTTCTGTGAGTTGCTCTAGCAAATTACTTGTCCCTGAGGTGATATGTGTTGGTCAGATACACAGGTGACAACTTGCAGTTGGCATCTGAAATGGGGAGGTGTTAGATAACCTGAGTTATCTAACTCAGGTTTAAGAGTTTATTGGACAAAATATTCAAATATTTAAGAGTTTATTGGACAAAAATCTATCCCAGCTGGGCAGTACCAAACCAGAAGTGGTTAGAAGCACTCATGAACAGGAGATAGAGGGAAGACTTACACAGAGAAGGTGTGGAAAAAAAGAAAGGAAATTATTTGATTGGCTATAGTTTAAATCTTAGTTGGCTGCTGATGATTGGTTGCCTGTAGGTTTCAATTTCATAACCTTGAGGCATTTACAGGCTTAGATGTTAATTTGCTTACAGGCCACAACAGCATTAGGCCTCTTTATTTAATTAATTTAGTGGGGACAGGGGGCAGTCTTGTTGGAGTGAGTCCTTACCTGTGATATCTGACTCTTATCTGCGGGGAGACAGTGTCAGATCTGAGCTAAGTGGTAGGACACCTCGTCAGTATCTGCTGAGAATCACAACGGTGGTGTTGGAAAACATACTGGACTAGAATAAGAGACAGACAGGCAAGAAAACTGGGACACACACCCTGTAAATATTCCAACAAAGTGTCAGAGGCCAGAAGTGGAAGGAACCAGCTGCCCATGCAATAGGGAAAGCTTCACAGAGGAGGTAAGACCCGAATGACTTTTTAAGGGGTGGTTAAAAGTTCTGCACACTAAGAAAAGTCAAAGGATCTCCAAGGATAGAAAAGAGTTTGTACAAAGGTGCAGAGACACAGAGGAACCTAGTGTTTGAGGCAGGGTGAGAAGTCTGATGGAGCAAAGGTCCTGGGGGATGGGGGCAGATTCTGGCAGATTAGGTCAGATGAATCACCTGGAGGTTATGTTCTGTGCCATGAAGGCTGGACAATCCTAGGCAAAACAGAGAGCCACACAAAGGTTATAACAGAGAGGTGCCACAATCAGACGCATTGTTCCAGAGCTACAACCCAATGAGAGAAGGAGGCAAAGAAAAGATAGAAACGAGGAAGATGGAAATAGAGAAACTACTTTGATGGGAGATACAGCTTTGGCAGTTGTCATGGAATAAATAAAGAAAGAAGGTGCTAGTCATTTTCCCTGGTTACTTATTGTGGTCTATAAAGTCAATGTGAACACAAAATTAGCAAATACCAAGACGTTGCTCCTAGGGGAAACATGTGGTTAGGTTCCTTCGAGCCTCTTGTTATAACATTTTTGTCAACCAATCAATACATAACCTTGTTTTATGTGTGTTTCTAGTAGAGATACCTTATTTAATATATCCTGATGATTTATTAACATTGAGCAGCCAACAGCAGTATGCCTCATGCCTGAATGAAGCTTATCTAACACACGTAATTTCTCTGTGAGGCACATGACAGCCTTCCTGTCTAGAAATACTAGACAGAACTTCAGCACTCAGCACTGTGCTTGGGACCATTATAAACAGAGAACTTGCCAACAGAAGGCACAAAAATACAAAAAGCAACACTAAATAGACTGTGGAAAGGACACTTGCACACGGTTTGAGAACCGAAAACAGGAAGAGAGAGCATTGCTTTGTTCCACCTCAGCTGGAAACATAGGCAGGCATGCGGGTGACACATTTTTTGCCACTCCACCATGCAAGTCTGTCATTAACCCTGAAAGCACCACAAGCATGTATTCGGTGTGGGGGGAGTATAAATAAATTTTAGCAAGAAGGTAAATTCGCAAATATGAAATTGGTGAATAATCAATTGTACTTTAAGTCACCCAAGAGTGTAAGAAAGCCAGAAGTGTAAGCAGAGAACCCTGAAGGACGGGGAGGGGGACTAGGTGATGAATGCCCAGGAACAGGTAGAGAGGGTCTCCAAAGTTTTAGAGACCAGGTAGGAGAAGAGACTTGAGAAGTAGGATGTGTTCAACAATATACAGGGCTACAAACTGTATGATAAGGCCAGAAAATGAGATTCAAATGTGTCTCTTCTACCATAGCAAACTTTGTGGGTGTGGTTTCTATTGAAGTAACAGCAGCCAGTGTAACGGGATCCTTGTAACGGGATCCCCACTTGGTGCTGGTCATAGAAAGAGTGGTAAGACATCCACATTTTTAAGAGGGTTTCTGAATCTGGAGACACTAGGCATGCAGGAAGAGTCATTCACTCCCTCACAAATATTAATTGAGCATCGCCATGTGCCAGACATTATTAGAACACTAGGAACAGAATAATATGCAAAGTAGGCAAAATCCTTGCCTGCATGGAGCCCCCATTCCAGTGTGGGAGATGGTCAACAGAGAAACAAATAGATAATCTACTGTCAGATGCTCTAAGTGCTATAAAGAAAAAGGAAGCAATATAAAGGGAGAGATATTAGTAGAGCTTGCTATTTTAGCTAAAATGGTGAGGGATGAAAGCTGGGCAAAAACCTGAAGGCAGTATGGGAGTGAATTACACGCAGACCCCCAGGAGGAACACACCAGGTAGAGGGCCCCATGAGGGTGAAAGCCCTCCCTTCTGCAGGAAGTTCCTCCATATGTTCCAGTAACAGCCAGGACACTGGGGTGGCTAGAAGAGCTGAGCAGAGAGGAAGGTGGTAGAATCGATAGTCAAATAGATAAGCTATAACTACAGTAACTTAGTCAGCTCTGGTGGCTACAACAACATACCATAGACTGGGTGGCTTAAATGGCAGACATTTATTTCCCACAGTTCTGGAGGGTGGAGGTTCAAAATTAAGGCGCTGGCAAATTCAGTTCCTGGTGACAGCCACTTCTGGGCTTGCAGACAACCACTTTCCTCTGTGTCCTCACACAGACTTTCTTCTATGCATGCAAGTGGAGAGAAGAAGATCTCTCTCTCTCCCCCACCACCGTCCCTCCTTATAAGGGCATTAATCTTTTATAGACTCACTGTCATGACTTAATCTAAACACAATTACCTTCCGAAGATCCTTGCTCCAAATACCATCACACTGAAGCTAGGGTTTCAGCCTATGAAACTGGAGGCAAGGCAGGGACAGAGACATTTCATCTATAACATGCAGCAATGCAAAGAAAGGCAAGTGCTCCAGGAGTCTAGGTAGTAGAGGAATCGCACAGAGCTGACACGATTGGGAAGATTTCAGAGAACAAGTCAGATTTGAGCCAACCTTTCTAAGAAGGAACTAAGCTATGTGCATAGGAGTGAAAGTACAAACAACTGGAGTGGGGGACAGGAGGGATCATGAAGAGAAAAAGCAAAAGTAAGAACGTGCATAAAGCCAGTCAGCTGGCACGGAACATCAGTGCAGGGTGATTGGACAGGAAACTTTGGGGGTGAGGTGGTCTGAATATGGAAGACCTTGAAAGTCGATCTAATGGGCATCCAGAGTTTTGGGAATCGTGCCAGGTTAGATGGCAAGGTGCTTTGGAAAGTTGAAGATGGCAGGGGCATGCGTCCAGGGTGAATGGATGAGAAGATACTCAAGAGGCAGGGAGACAAATTAAGAGATTATTACAGTAACCCAGTGATGAGCTGCTAAATTCTGAGACTAAGGTCCTGCCCCAGGAGTGGAAAGAGAGCCTCTTCCATTACTAGAGGACCATGGCCAAGTTTTGTTTTGTTTTGTTTTTTTAAGATTTTTATTTATTTGACAGACAGATCACAAGTAGGCAGAGAGGCAGGCAGAGAGAGAGGAGGAGGAGGAGGCAGGCTCCCTGCTGAGCAGAGAGCCCCATGTGAGGCTCCATCCCGTGACCTGAGCCGAAGGCAGAGACTTTAACCACTGAGCCACCCAGGCACCCCAAACCATGGCCAAGTTTAAAGACTTGCCAACAGGGATGGTTGACTGAAAGGACGGTGGCATCACTGACACGAAGCCAGAAAACCAGTGGAAAGAATCAGCTTAGGGAATGGTGAGGATGACAGTAATGGTAATACGAGAAAATTCTAGGAAGTGGAGGTGGAGATGCCTGCTGCAGGTGAAGGGGCAGGATGGAAGTTTAGGAGCTAGTTAGAGACCAGAAGACAGGGTGAACATCTGGTCTGATTCACTTGAAATAAAATCCCACCCTGAGCATAGTAACTGAAACTCTACAATAAATGACTGCCAAATGAATCAGAAGAAATCCCACCACGAGCTGGTGCTTACTGTGAGGAAGAGAAGTGGGGGCGGGGGGAATCCTGAACTTTGGTAGAAGTAGAAACAGAAAACCAAAGGAACAATCACAAGGTAGTCTAGACATTTCACAAAATTAGGCTAAATTCATTTTAGAAAAGAACCAAGCGGACAGGAATTCCCAGAGGAAATGGAAACTTACAAGTATAGAAGCTACACCTGGGTCCACAGAGGACACGTCCCATTCACCACCTGGCTGCTTGGGACCCATGAGTAGAGGTTGAGGAGAGGTCACTTTGGGAACACAGGAGCCTTCGCAGCTCCCGGGAACAGGTGAAAGGGGTGAATTCTTCTTAAGAAGGGAGTCTCTAAATAGCACCAGAAGAACCACAAGCTGTCTGCCCCCCCCCACCGTGAATGCAGGGAGAATTCTACATAGCTCTTACACAGCTTTATTTAGGACTGGAGGGGAGCCAACTGTCTATTGTTCAAGTTCACATTTTAGCTGATGATGGAAATTCACACATTCTGTACGAGGCCATCCTGAGGAGCAGTCCTCAGTGTGGGACTTTGGCAAAAATACTACATTCTAGGACAAACATGCTTTCCAGAGAGGCAAAGATTTTTAAAAACAAACAAACAAATCAGCCAGCCAGAAAATGGATCTTTGTTTTAAGTGTTTACCACAGGGAAGATGTCTGCTGAAAAGTTTGAGAGTAGCGATAAGCATCATTTCTCCCATTAATTATTGTGTCAGATTAAAAGAGAAAACCCACCATGCTGTCCCGGCATTTTCCTATGATTATAGGAGGGGTCCCACCTTGCTCTCCATAAGCTGTGATTTCTTTAAAACCTCAGAATCTTGAAAAGAAAAAAGAGAAATCGCCACTATCAAAGTGTACTAAAACATCTTGAAGTCCAACATGAATTTGGGAAGAAAAGGTAATAGCTATGTGACCTTTGACAGGTGCTTAACCTCACACAGCTGTGTGAAATAAGGCCCTCATTACCTCCAGGGGTATGGCAAAGATAAAATAAAAGGTTGTACACTGTCATCTCCATAGGGAAACTATCCCTCCCTATCCCATCTGCAGTAGATGGCTAGCCACTCTGTATAAATCATTCTGCTTCAAGTCTTTACTGAGCATTTATTACAATTTATTACTATTACTATTTATTATCTTTGCTGACTTATCTGTTTAACATGTGCATCATCTGAGCAGATATTCCATGAGAACAATGACTGCGTCTTTCCACTGCTCTATCCCTAGTGCCTACAACAGTGCCTGGCATAGAGTAAGTGTTCAATAGATATCCAGTGAATAAATGAAAATGGGTGACTCGTTAAATACTGGTTCTCTTCTTTCCCCCCTCCAACCCATCCCAAACTCACATGGAAAATATACAGTTTATATTCAGAAAAACAGATCTAACCTTCCAAATGGGACCATTACATAACTGGGAGACACAGAGGAGGATCGAGGGGCTGGGACCCTTGCCACCAACATTGAATTTACTGTCTTACATTTGCCTTGTGTATCGTTTGAGTTGCTGGAGCAACTCCTCCCCTATTTATATTAAATGAGATAATACTTGCACCCAGGATGAATTGGATCTGTAATATATTTTGTATTAGAAATCAGAAGCTAATAATGAAAACACCCAGAGGAATCTCAAAAACTCTTGATTCCCACAAAAATAAAATAAGAAAAAAGAGCCAGAACATTCCGGTGGACTTCAGGGCTGATGCCTAATTTCATTAAGCATGATCTGATTTCTCTGAGTTCCTAGAAAATTACTATTGTCATAGTACTTTGTCATAGTCTTTAGTTCCTTCTAAGAAAACCCCCGTAGAATTCTGCCATAGATTATTTAAAAGTAAATCTTTGAGATGACAGCTCATAGAGTATTGATTTCAAAATACTCTAATCTTTTCCCAAACTCTGCTTTGTGTGAAGGGGTGGGGGAAGCAAAACCTTAGACTCCCAATTCAGTATATAAAATTTCCCAGCACTTCGCTCTGGGAGGATATTTTACTAAAACTCATTAGCTTTCAAAATATTATACTTGTTCTAATTTCTATGCAACATACTGAACTATGAGCCAGTTCAAATAAGATTTAAAATAGGACTCCATTTTCTTTGCACATAACTACTCTTAATTGTGTAGAACAAATTTTACTGCTTTTGCCCAATTAAAACAAAAGGTAGAAAGGATAATTACAAATAAATCAAAACAATCAAGTGTTACATTTGTAATTTCCCTTTACATGGTGTTTGGGGTTCAATTTTGTTTTGTTTTGTTCTTGTTTTTAATTCAGTGTTGGAGGAATTGTGAATTTAAAGGAACACTCTCAGGTTAAGAAAGGTTAAGGTTTCTCCAGAGAAGAGAGACTGGTTTGTCTCAGAGAGTGAACCCTGCACACTGGGAGGAGAGGAAATCTGCTTCTCTTTTCAGCTCAATTTACAAGTAGCTGGGGTTGTTTCCTCATCGGTAAAAGGAGTTATGTAGACAATCACAAATTCCCTATACTTTCTAAATGCTATGAGTCTACATATAAGGATTTTTAGTTAGCCTCAGTTGGAACCATAATTTTGATTTGTAACAAATTCTTCTATGAGATTATTACTTTGGGTCATTTCAATATTGAGAAATGTAGTCTGAAACATATCAGCCATTAAGACTTTGGAGTGCAACCAGAGTTAAGACTGTTTCCTTTAAACAAAGTTAAATCTGCTTTTCTATTAAAGAATAATGAGAGACTGGGAGATCTGAGAATTCACTTATTAATTAACCACTCCCAATAATTTTATATGCTGGTTTGGGTCTTTACATTTCTACTTACTAAAATTACTCTCCCATGTCAACAAAATATCTTCATAATATTTTCTAACGATGACTTAAAGTCTTTATGGACTCTCCCTTTTCCAACTCTGAGTATTTAGAATGATTCTTCTTTTTAAATCTTATAAACAATACAGCAAAGAACATCTTTCCCACAAATTTTTAGCTTGCATTTCCATATATTTCCATGTAATGACAAGCATGAGGGGCAGTTACAAAGTCTTATGTAAAAAATCTATTTTCACTACTACTCTTTGGAATGAATATTATTAAAAACATATTAGAAATGGAAAAAGACAGTATGAATTACAAGTAGATTTCATGTATAATAATTATTTAGAGGAGGACCTATCACATGTAAGACATATTTTATCTCAGCCTGTGCTCACTCAGATGCCCGAAGGATAGAAGCCAGCCCGTCCCCTTGTCTGTTTTACTCTCTCTGGATTTTTCAAGATGACAAAATAAGTCTTGGACCAAAACATAATATTTGGAAAGAATTGTGTTCTGAGCAGAGCCGATGACAAATACATTGGATTCTATAACTATGTGAAAATAGTTTTTGAATATACATACATATATATAAATATATATATTTATATATATATATATATATTTATATCCATATCCACTGAATAAATACCCTGAGTAAATTAAATTAGGCTGGAAGCAAATACTACAGAGGCTCAAGTGTATTTTTATAAGTGGTTAAATATGTATGTCCCTGCTTCATAGTTAATATTCAGAAAGGATCTGATGACATTTATTCACAAAACAATTGCACAAAGTAATAAACACATGTTAAGAAGGAACTTTTACACAATTCCTAATTGTTGGTAAATATATACTAGAAATCTCCTTGAAGAAGGTTATAATAAGCAGGACACCCAAAAGACCCAGAGGTTACCTACATATAGCTTCTATTTTCCATTGAATGGATTCATCTTTCAGGGTTTTGCTTGGCCATATATCTGAATACTATTGTTGTGACCATCAATAACACCAGTAATCATTTCAAAAAATAAAATGTCAGAACTCATATTTTATCATCTTTCTCTAACCATTTATTGAAATTGCAATTCACTTATTTACACTAAAGGTTTTTTATGATGATAAAAGGAGTAAACCCACATTTAAAAATTTGTAAATTGTAAAAATGCATAAAGAAGAAAGAATGGGTCACCCACAATAGCACTGCATAGCGATACCCTTATAAATGTTGTTTCATAATTACTTCTTGTCTTTTTTCTCCAGGTTTCTTCTTTTGCTATTTATATGGCAGCATGTCTTCTGATTTCTTTCCCATCTATTCTTCTTTTAATATTTATAATCACACTGTACATACAATCTTGTGTGCTGCATGTTGCTTAACGTTACTGATTATTAAAAGCATTTTCATGTCATTAAAGCACTCTTCATTTTTAATTACTACATAAATATTCCATTGTGCAACTGTACCATAATTTACTTCCTCCAATTCAGGATATTTAAGGAGATTTTATTTTTCACTGCATAAATAATTCTGCAATAAACAATCTTGCTTCCAATTTTTTCTTTTGCAATTCTTATTATTTCCTAATGATAGATTCCTATAAGTGGAATTAATGGTCATAAGGTATAAATGTTTTAAGCCTTTTCAAACAAACTGTGGTAGCTACTAATTTACATGATTAAATTTTAATGAAAATATTGATTATAAAATCTATACTAAATATAATAAATAGTAAATGTTAACAGATGTAATTTAGTAGTTTGTGCAGTAAGGAATCCCTAGATACCAAATTTACAGAAAATTTCAAATAGTCCTCCAATTTGCATCCCAATAAAATACCTCGTGAGTGACAGCTTTCATCTTAAATAAGAGATCTCATACCCATGGATGGCCCAGGTTAATATAATATGTCCAATACATACAATATGTCCAATAAGTTGGTTGCTTGGAGTCCCTTGAAAGATTAGAAAAAAATAAAGAACAAAGACTTGCCATATCTCATCATTAAACTGTTGTATTTCTATGAAGGCATACTTATCATTTTGGAGAGATATATTAGACACATTCAATAAAGTCAATTGTTTCAAGATGTAAAAAAAAAAAAACTTCAGTTTTCTTGTGTTTCTCCTCAAGCAGCACAGAGCTGAGCATGGAGGACAAAACAAGAGTGCACTTTTATGGAGGGGTTGGAGGGCTAAGGTAAGCAGTGATGCTTAGGTACTGGAGTCATCTGGATATTGGTTCAAGTCCAGATAAAATTTTATACAAATAGATGCATCTTTATTCTTTTAAGAAAACAAAATGATTCTCATCCCTAAAATTTTATCCATGAAGAAATGCCTTTTTTGACTTAAGTCTGACCTATTTTAGAGTGGCTCATCTTCTCATCCTGCAAAAAATATTCAGCTCATAATTATAAAATTGTATGCCCTTTTCTTCAGTAATCATCAGCATTGTGTATTACTTAAATGGAAGGGAGTCAAATCACCTGGGTTCAAATCTCAACTCCAACATTTATGATGTGGGTGGCACAAGGTGAGTCACTTACTGCTCTCTGCCTCAGTTTTGTCATCTTTTAAACAGATATAATAATGGCCCCTACCTCTCAGATTACTGTGAGAATTAAATGAGTTAATAATTATAAGGTGCTTAGACCACTTTGTTTACCTGGCACATGGCATTCGGTGTTAGCAATCATCATCAATGCCACCTGACGTTACAGTGTATAGGGTTCTAGGGACACAACATATGTGACATACAAAGAACATGGAAGCCCAGTGGTTAAGGCATATAATAATATGGTACGGCATGTACTAGGTAAGAAATGATTATTAGAGGTAAAGGAAATTACAGGACTGCCATGGAGGAAGCAATTATTAAAGTAGAGTGTTCAGTGAGTGGTCTCAGAGAAAAGGTAGGACCCATGCAGTACTTCCAAGAAGAGGGAGGACTTGGCAGAAGAGTGGAGGAGCCTTTTACACAAAAGATAAGTTGAGAAGCTGTTGATATATTCTGGGAACAGTTCTGGGAACAGTCAAGCTATCATAAAAATGGTTCTTCTAGAAAGGAACCAGGAAGTGAAGGGTCTTAAGTAGTAACCTCCTCAGAAATTTGATTGCCTGTAAGAACCTGGAAACTACTGAGGATTCAGAGAAGGACAAATGAGAGCAAAATGAGAGACTAGTCCATCCCCAGTTTTCAAGATGATTTATATTGGGAGATATCAGAGATTAAAAAAATAAAAAACTTCATCATGAGGGTATTAAAATTGTCCCCCCCCCCAAAAAAAAAAATTCTAGGATATTGCATACTAATAGAGATCTGGTAATTCATACTCTTCCTTTCCAGTAATTCTTTTTTCTCTTTGTGAACTGAAACATAGAAATAACCTTGCCTGGCCTAGTCAGTTGAGTTTAGTTTTAAATTTTATTGTTTTTGTTGAGAGTAGAGTTCCAAAAACTTGATTAACTCTTCATATAAGTGAAGACCCCTTCTACCAAGAAAGAATAAGAACTTAAGGGTCTTGACATGTGTAATTTAAGAATTCAGATATCTAACAATAGATATCTGGTATGGTTCATCACATCAGATGATTTGTGGTTCAGTAGTTATTGGCACAAATACACTGAGTCTAGAGTTATAAGAGTTCTTTCTAGGCTTGTCAAAATTAGGGGGAGTTAGATAAACAGAGTCTATTTGGTTAGCAGATGATCCACAATGCTAAGATGTTGGAGGTTGATTTTGATTTTTCAAAAGTCCTTGGGAAATTTGAAACATATCTCATGGTATTAAAACACATCCTTGGGGCACCTGGGTGGCTTACTGGGTTAAAGCCTCTGCCTTCGGCTCAGGTCATGATCCCAGGGTCCTGGGATCGAGCCCCACATGGGGCTCTCTGCTCAGCGGGGAGACAGCTTCCTCCTCTCTCTGTCTCTGCTTGCCTCTCTGCCTACTTGTGATCTCTGTCTATTAAATAAATAAATAAAATCTTTTAAAAAAAAAAAAACACATCCAATGGAGAGAGAGTTCCAGGAGACTATGGAGCATTTGTCTTTGCGGATCTGAAGGAAACAATTAGCAATCAATCATCTTTTTCTAAAGATTATGTATTTATTTTAAGGAAAGAGAGAGCATAAGCAGGAAGGCAAAGGGAGAGGGAGAATCTGAAGCAGTCTCCTTGCTGGGCTGTGGGACTCGACCTCATGACCCTGAGATCAGGGCCTGAGCCAAAACCAAGAATTGGCCGCTTAACCGACCACACCACCCAGGTGTCCCCACAGTCTTCTCTTTCTGATACAGAGGATGTGGTAGGTGAATGTGACCTTTTATGACAATTCTGAAAATAAACCCTGGCCAATGTACCTAAACAGAAAAAGGAAAGTAAAATATTTATGGACATAAGAATATTAATTAAAATATATACAATATGCTCTGCTTGTTTCTATGGGGTTGCGTAATGGAAATTGCCTCTTTGTGAATAGCATGAAATATTTTTCCCTGAAAAGTCTATCATCTTTAAAGTATAAAGAGATCAGCATAAAGGAGGTAGGGAGACATGTCTATTTTCAAGCCAAAAAGAAGCCAGTAGGTACAATTCATTCTGTAAATGAAATGTTATTTTTAAAATCTTCTGTTACGGGCGCCTGGGTGGCTCAGTGGGTTAAGCCGCTGCCTTCGGCTCAGGTCATAATCTCAGGGTCCTGGGATCGAGTCCCGCATCGGGCTCTCTGCTCAGCAGGGAGCCTGCTTCCCTCTCTCTCTCTCTCTCTCTGCCTGCCTCTCCGTCTACTTGTGATCTCTCTCTGTCAAATAAATAAATAAAATCTTAAAAAAAATAAAAAAAATAAAATAAAATAAAATCTTCTGTTATTATGATTGTGCGATATTATGAGACCTAGCTGTTGAATTACCAGGTGACCCTGGCAAGCCTCTCCAAGCCACTGAACCTCAGTTTCCTAATCTATAAATGAAGGTTAAAAACAACAGGAGTGTGGATGAGGGCACCTTCCCTCAAATGCTTATAAGGCTTTTTGCAAAATATAAAATGTTGGTAACCACTTCCCTAGCAAGGACTCACTTGCTATAAAATGATGTGGCTTGCTCAGTTCTGGGGAAAGCTCTCCGGCCAAGTGGTATTCTCTTCCCTGAAAACACTGTGTGTTGAACAGCATCCTCCCTTCAACTAGCAGAGTCTGAAACCAAACGAAAAAGGTTCAATTACTGTGACACTTCTCTTCTAGGGTGAGCCCGTATTGGCTCCGATAATAGGAGCCCCAATTAAGCTGCAATCCTGAGGATATATTTATGTTTTGCTAATATGGAAGAGTCTGTGAGGGGCTGTGGATGCCAGCCATTGCCTGAGTCTGAGGGGACTTAATCTCTTAGATCATTCTCTTTATTTTTCATTTCCTTTTCTCCCCATCTAGCGTTTTTTCATCATTCTGCGAAGCCCCCCTCAACTCTTCAAACTAACACCAAGCCCCAGAGTTTCCTCTTGATGAAAGCCCTGATCGTCCAACCTCGCTCTACATTTTCAGTCTGCCAGTTGCTAACATATTACATGACCAGCTGAGCCTCTGAGCTAGAATAAACAGAATGCACTTTAGCATACAGGGATATTTTGCAAGAGATATATTCTCAAGTCTTGGAAACTTAACTGTGTGTTACCATATTGTCTTCCTTATGCTCCTTCTGTTTCTTAATTTCACACATCACTCCATTCTTTGAAGAAATTTTCCCCCAATGTGTTAAGAAACTGAGTCATGTCCTAAATTCTGTGAAAAAAAAAAAAAAATCAGGAGGGTGGGAGGAGGTTTCTATCTGCAAAGAGCAATCTTGTTTTCTCTCGGTAAGTTAGTCGACCTGGTCATTTCACATACGGGTTCATGGACATAAAAGCGCTTTGAAAATTCCAGAGCCGCACCAATAATGCGTTATTCCAGGATTCCTTTTCAGTTTGCGGGCTAGAAATGGGTCATACGCCAGTCCCTTTGTATTCACCAGTCTCGTTTTAGGTGAAGTGGTTTCTCTGAAGTTCTCCAGCCAAAGACATTTCAGCTTTTTAATAGGTCACTTTTTGCTTCAAGTGGCACGGAGGTCCTCGTTGGCGGGGAGATGACCCTCTCGAGCCTTGTTCAAACTGCAGGAGTAGGGGACGATCCACTCATCGGTGGATCACAAAATGCATCTTAACATACATTTGCTTATGCTAAATCCGTGGCTTTGCTCGTCATATGGCAGGCTGGCCTTCCAGACTAATCGTCTCTCTCACTGGAATGGCTTTTTTTTTTTTCTTTTTCTTTTTCTTTTTTTTTAAAGAATGAAGTCTCTCTGATCTCACAAGTAGAGAACTGAGCGATCACTAAAAACTGTTGTGGAAGCCGGTGATTTTTTTTTCACCTTCATAATTCTGTGTTTCTCAGCTACACTCAGTGCTGTCCTGACATATGTTAATCAATGCATTTGTTACCACACAGCTTGACTATTGCATTTCTCTGGTAGTTGGCTTATCATCGGCTATAATTATTTCAACTCCAATTAATTCTGAACTTCTTTGCAAGGTTATTTACTTGCTTTAAGCATTAAGACAACATGACACCTCTTTGATTTCTAAGCATCTGGTCAACTACAAATTGAATTCAGTGCCCTCTTCTTTGCTTCAACAGTCTATTTTGGCGACCCTTCTCATTAGATCCTGGTATGAGTGGTTCATTGACCGGCTTGCTTGAAAAACAAGCGCTAGTGAGAGAAATCCTCTCAACATGAAGGTGTTGAGGCTTGTAGAAGCAACATTTGAAGTAAAGCTAGAACCCATGAGGGGAAACCTGCTGTGGTGGTGTGGTCATCCACGAGTATGAGAAGAGAACCAGGCAGTCTTGGTGCTGGACCCTGCTGAGGGAAAGAAGAGACACCTGTTACTTTCCAGGTATTATTATAGGTGCCCTATTACCATTTAGATCCTTTGCTAGTCACTACAAGTCTTTTTTTTTTTTTTTTTTTTTTTTTTTTTGACAGAGAGAGATCACAAGTGGGCAGAGAGGCAGCCAGAGAGAGAGGGGGAAGTAGGCTCCCTGCTAAGCAGAGAGCCCGACGCGGGGCTCCATCCCAGGACCCTGGGATCGTGACCTGAGCTGAAGGCAGAGGCCTAACCCACTGAGCCACTCAGGTGCCCCAAGTCACTCTAAATCTTAAGAAGGAAGAATGATTAGCCTTCCGAAACAGATGGGCAAAAGGAGCCTCAAAAAAGTTAAGGACAGTCTGGCTCAAGGCCACACAATTAGTAGGTGGCAGGACCCAGAATGGAATTTCGGCGTTCTAACCACAATACCACTACAGAAAGAGCTGGAAGTAGCAAACCAAATTTTAGAACTTATGTGTATGGCGAAGTGGGAATAGCGCACCCAAGAGGTGGGAAATGCAAGAAATCCGAATCAAAAAGAAACGAGCCCTAAAACGCAAATCCTAAAGCAAGAGTGTTAATTGATAGGCAGAATGATATATGAAGATGGATGGAGATGGGCCCACAGTCTTTTTCTGTAAAGAACCAGATTGTAAATATTTTCAGCTTTGCACCCAGTACAGTCTCCATCTTAACTGTTCAACTCTGTTTTTGCAGTGCAAAAGCAGCCATGAACAATATGTAAACAAATGGGCATGGCGATGTTACAAGAAAACTTTATTTACAAAAACAGGATGTGGCTTTGGGGTTCTCGTTTGCAGACCTCCTAGTCTATAGATCAATGTCTCCAAACACAGCCTGGTGCCATCTCCCAAGGGGTTATTTGAAAATGGAGGGGAGCGTTTTTGATTATTACAGTCGTAGGAGCTCAGAAAGAGCTACTGGCAATTAGTAGATTCTGGCCAGGGACCCTGAAGATCCTGTGCAGATCCTGGGACAGCCTCACCTGAGCTAGAATTTTCCCCACCCTAATGACAATAGCATCTCCCTCAAGAAACACTAGATTAGGCAGAGGTGACCACAGGGGCATTCAAAGTCAAAACCCTTATTTTCGGGGCGCCTGGGTGGCTCAGTGGGTTGGGCCGCTGCCTTCGGCTCAGGTCATGATCCCAGGTCCTGGGTTCGAGCCCCACATCGGGCTTTCTGCTCAGCAGGGAGCCTGCTTCCTCCTCTCTCTCTGCCTGCCTCTCTGCCTACTTGTGATTTCTCTCTGTCAAATAAATAGGATCTTTAAAAAAAAAAAAAAAAAAACCCTTATTTTCATTCCACTTCATAGGGATCAGTAATAGGACATGGAAGACATAAGATCTTCTGGGAAGAGGGCCTTTGGAATGAAACCAATCTGCTCTATGTACAGTTTTTCTCCCTGGTACCTGTATGTATTAAGCAAGTTCCCTGATGTGTGTGATGCGTGGCTCTTGTCAATAAAGAGGGAATAGTCCTAACTACCTCATCAAGTTGCTATAAAAATATAAAGAAAAAACACTTGTGAAAGGACTAACATAGGGTATGGATTGGGTAGGCTCACGCTATCCCGTAGAAATATAATGTGAGGCACATAGATAATTTTAAATTGTCCAGTGATTACATTTAAAAAAAGGAGAAAGAAACAAGTAACAATTATTTTAAAGATTTTATTTTTTATTTATTCATTTGACAGAGAAAGAGAGGTCACAAGTAGGCAGAGAGGCAGGCAGAGAGAGAGAGGGGGAAGCAGGCTCCCCACTGAGCAAAGAGCCTCATGCAGGGCTCGATCCCAGGACTCTGAGACCATGACCCGAGCCGAAGGCAGAGACCCAACCCATAGCACAGTGTATTTAGCCCAATATATCAAAAATGTTATCATTTCAACATATCATTAATATCAAAAATTATTCATGAGATATTCTGTATTGTTTTTTCTATTTAAGTTTTCAAAATATAGTATGTACTTTGCAATTACAGCATTTCTCAGTTCAAAAAAGCCATGTTTTAGGTGCTAGCCACACGTGACTGGTGGCCACTGTCTTGGTTAGCTCAGGTGGAAGGACGGAGTTCAGGTTACCTCCTCTCCTTTCCTTCCATTTTCAAAAAAGCCATTGACTCCTAGTCAATGTGGAGAGTCTTCATTGTCACATACCCCCTTCCCAAACCTACAGTTGGAGAGTAGCCCCCAGCCCTTGTAGAACAGGTCTTCCCAGATTTTATGGATGAAGCACTTCCCAGACCAGAGTGCCCACATTTAACTGAAAGCAAAATTAAAATAGCCGTACCTGCTTACCATCAAAATCCCCTGATGTCCTAGAAACAAATAACACCACAAGGCCTGTATTTGGTGGTGCCTCTCTTGCAATCTCTATCTTGGGCAATTTTCTTAATGGCAATGTAATCAATTCTGGTTACCCAGGAGTATCCTATAACTTCAACATTCCAACTCCAAATAAAGCCAGACTTTCAATAAGTCTAGCAGAAGGGTAGTCACAGAGTCACACAATGGGTTCAGCATGATTCAATAAAGCCTGTTGGTGGCCCAGCGAGGTTTATGATTAATCTAGGTCTCTTCATCAGCACACTATAAGGATTCAGCTCTTCCATTTTTCCTTACTGAATTAAATGAATTCCTTCCCTGTTAGTGTTTTGAATAGTACCAGTCCAAAAATGTCAGAGAAAGAATATACACGTCTATGGGTCCATGTACATTCTTAATGTCTATATCACGCAAATGTACCCCCCTTATGCTCCCGTGACCCATGTTTCCTTAGGCATAGATGGTTCAAGACTAAAAGAGGGAAACCCAGAAGTTCTCCCCCTCTTTCTTCCTCTAATTATTTGGAGCTGTCCACCAAGATGGAATAGGAATTCCTTTCCAGCGTGTTGTATTATGAAGGCGCCTACAGCTCGTCTCGCCAGGACTTTCATTAGGGCAGAGGCTCTCACCCTAGCAGCTCGACTCTGCAGCTTCCAAGCCACCTGATTGAAGCTGGCCCCACTCGGAGAGACTCAGGTCTTTTGGGGATCAGCAGTTCAGCAAAAATTGTTTTGTTTAATTCACTTTTCTATCCTAGTAAAATCCCACCTCCGCCTCTCCCACCCCCTCCACCCCCCAGCTCTGAAGACTTTCCTTTTTATCTTTGTGTCTGTTTTTTTGTTTGGAACAAAAGGCAGGATGAGAAAGGATACTATTTGCTTAGTTAAAAGGATCTTTGTTCAAAAACTTGCTCCTCCCAATATAATGGTGGTTGTACCACTTGAAGCAATTGGGTCAGACTCTATCAAGGTTCCCAGTCCTTGCCCTGAAACTGTCTTTGTCACACAGGCGCACACGCACACAGACACCCCAACAACCATTGGTCCGGAGATCTAAGAAACGAACATATTTCTAAACAATGTACTTTGGGACAGTTCCCGGAAATATTGATCTGGCAAAAGGCTGGAGAGGCTAATGAATTTCAATCCATATGGTCTGCTAATTAGGGTCTTGTGAAGGCTGGAACACCTATCGATTAACCTGTTTAATATCTTAAAGCCAGTGCCTCAACACGGATAATGCCTGCCCCGCCGCTCTCCAGAAGAATAATGTCATTGTTTGTTTTGCACATGCCAGGAGGAAGTCTCTGCTGATTCCCTAGATGACAAAGGTGCAGCAAGGGCTTTCTCTCTCCTTCTTTGGCAACAAGAAAGCTGCCCCTCCAGATGATAGGGTCCTTCCCCCTTCCTGCAGGTAACTGTCAGTCAGGCGGGGTGTGAGGTATGATAATTCCATCTGTGCCATTGGGATTGTCAGCTGCATTGTTCTGCTCAGTGTGCTGTGGATTGTGAAAAACAACCAGGACGGATGATTTTAAGTAATTGCTCTGACAGAGACTGATTACTACAGTAACAACAGTCAGTTATAGTTAAGGAGTAGCCTTGGCATATGGTCTACATTTGATGTGGGAAGGAGAATGGGGGAGAGGAAGGAAAAAGCTTTATAATTTTACAGATTGCTTTATGTTTTATAATGACTGAGTTTTCTTTTCCTTTACTTGATTTGGAAAATATCACCAACAGAAGCCTGAAAAAAAAAAATCTAAATATTGTTACAGATAAAGGAATTCAAAGAACATATTTAGCTGCTATTAAGATAAACCATAAAACGATTAGGATTTATAAGACCAATAATTATTCACTGCCACAGCATTTATTGTTCTGTGTATTGGGGTTTGTTTTCAACTTTGTGCATTCAGTGATCACCCTTTGTGGAATCTTGGCCATTCACTGATTGCATAAAACCATGGCATTCATTTTGAAAGATGAATCATTAACATCAGTGGCTAACCTCCAAACTAGTCTGATATTTCATTCATGAAAAATACTTGAACAAAACACACTATTTGATTTACATATCTTTTACAAAATACTGTTTATCCAATACTTAATGTAATAAAATAGACTTATCTATTTTTGCTTAATAAAAGAATAGTAAAAAGAATCACAAACATATTTCACATCCACGCAAAATTATATACATTTGCCCTAAACAAACTTGAAAAGCGAGATCTATTCATTTTACCTTTGTAGCTACACATAGAGAAACAAAGAAATTAATAGGTTTCCGTCTAGCTGGGTTTTTAATTTTTATACCATTCTTATTTTTAATTTTTTATTATACCCAAGAAGTGGCACATGAGATTATATGCAAAGCAATGAACCAGAAAGCTCCTTCAAAAATAATAGAAATGATAGTGATTTTTTAAAATAAATGGTAATATGCTCAATAAAATAATTCAATACCAGATAAATAAGAAAGTCTTTGGAATAAAAATTAGGGTAATAATTTAACACTGTGAAAAGTAAGTATGATAAAGTACATCTGAAGGACATTAATTACTTATACGTGTGTGAGCTATTGTTGGGCACATAATGGCTGATCCATTTGCCAGCAGAGTCACGCTGCTCCCAGTATTTTAACTCATTACTTTGTAAATCTCTTCTGTGATACCTTGAGGAGAAAAAGGTGCTATTTTAAACCCACTCCTATTTAATATTAATTAGTGTTAAGCCAAATAATTTTCACACCAATTATTACTTAAACAAAGGAAAATGCTGGACTAACTAATATTTTCTAATATGTTCAGGACTAGCTTGTGTTTGAGATTTTCCAATAGGGTTGTGAATATCACCTTCATTTCCAAAGGAGAAAATGAGAGGCTGTGATTGGACCACTCATACAGTCAGGCTTTCCAAGCTATTTCCATGTATTAAGAAGTCTGTGAGTCTCAGGAAGTTTAGAAAAATAGAGAGTCTTTTCTTTTTTCTTTCTTTTTTTTTTTTCCCCGTCCGTGATTTGGGTCATGACCTGCCTATGGAAAAATGCAAGTCACATTGCAAGTTGAACTTCCAGCTATTACAAACCATCCATACTAAATAAAATTCTCTGCTGGGAAAACTGGTTATTGCTCAGGAACACTATGGCAATTGGTTCTAAATAGCGCAGTTACTTGGGATTTTTTGCTTCCTAAAAATCACTCTTCTCAAATATGCTTGTCATCCTCTAAACACCCATTCTTCAAAGAGCTGACTGCTTATCCATTCAGTTGAATAAGCAAATTGGTCATAATAAATTCAAATTAAATTTCTTCCTTTAAGACTTTTGGAAAATCTTTTTGAAATAATAGAGTGCAGAGATTTTTTTAATGGAAATTCTCTTAATGAATTATGAATTAAGTAAACATTTTTATACCAAGGATAACATTTTACAAACTCAATCTAAAACCTGATTATTTTGCCCTGAACGTTAAAGTTCATAGTCTATTTTTTAAATGTTGCAAAAAAAAATTAACATTTTAATAAGTATTTCTAATGTTTTCTCAGATTTCACTCTTTACTTTCTATTAAAGTCCAGTCTTTTCCTATAATTTTTTTTTAATCTAAACTTCCATTTTTGGATAAAAGCAGGGAATTAAAAACTAATTTGAGAAGCAGGTAACACCTTTGGTAACCTGAATTTTGATAAATTGTATTTTAATCTCTTTGAGGATCTTAAATACATATACAGATCTGCAGAATGTAGTTAAGAATTTAAATCATTCTATATTCTTTAATTCTTTTAATTTGGCCTTTTTTCCCCCCCCAATTATCTATGACTTTGTAATTCATGCCAAAACCTAGAGGCTTTAGACAATAACAATGGATTCTTTCTTGTGATTCTGTGGGTCCAGAATTTGGGCAGGACTCAGTTCTTCTGCTCTATCTGCCATTAACTGAGGTCACTCACTCAGCTGGCTTTTAGCTGCCACTGGGCTGAGTTGAAACATCTAAGAAGGCTTCACTCACACTGGCATTTCATTGCTCACTTACTTGTCCCCCCACCCTGTGTAATATTTCTTCATTCAGTAGTTTTGCTCTTCTTTTTTTTTTTTTTTAAGATTTCATTTATTTATTTGACAGAGATCACAAGTAGGCAGAGAGGCAGGCAGGGAGAGAGGGGGAAGCAGGCTCCCCGCCAAGCCCGCTGAGCAGAGAGCCCGATGTGGGGCTCTATCCCAGGACCCTGGGACCATGACCTGAGCCGAAGGCAGAGGCTTTAACCCACTGAGCCACCCAGGTGCCCCTCAACTTTCTTTGTATCATGGTGGTTGAATTCCCCAGAAAGATGTTGTCAGTCCTCTTAGAGGTTAGACCCAGACCTGCCCCAGCGTCACTTTTGGTACATTCTGTTTAGCAAAGCAATTCTAAAAGCCATCCCTGATTCAAGAGGAGAAATATTCTACCCAAATGAGAAGCACGGCCTGCACATATAGGGAAGGGACAAATTAATGGAAGACAACTTTAGAAATCATCTCCACACCTCCTAAGAAACCATTGTTAATTTGATCAAGATGAGAAAATATTTCAGCCACACAAAATAAAACTGATTTCCTTAATTTCATTAGTTACCTGTCACAGAGAAAGATGAGCTAAAAAAAAATCTGCTTTATTTAGTAAATTTTGGTCCCTTTATACATATCTATCTATATTTCCTTTTTTTTTAATTTTTTTTTAAAGATTTTATTTATCTATTTGACAGAGAAAGATCACAAGTAGACGGAGAGGCAGGCAGAGAGAGGGAGGGAAGCAGGCTCCCTGCCGAGCAGAGAGCCCGATGCGGGACCTGATCCCAGGACCCCGAGATCATGACCTGAGCCGAAGGCAGCGGCTTAACCCACTGAGCCACCCAGGCGCCCCTCTATCTATATTTCTTAATGGCTTTTTTAAATTATCAACTTTACAAGATGTTTCATGTTGCAAAACACATTCTTCTCTAAGACTGTTCATTGTGTGGGTTGATAAGACCAGAGTGCATTTGTTTTCTAAAAACATACTTGACCTCATCCTGTTCTCATTATTTCTCAAAAATACAGATTTGAAACTTATTATTCTAGCATTAGGTCTAGTCAGTGAAATCTCAGAACATATTACACAGGTTAGGTTCAAAATACATTTTCTAAATACATTAATAAATAAATGATTTGTTTACAAGTTCTCCTCTGAAACAATTTTTGGTGCTTCTTCAAATAAATGCAACCATAGAAGAGAGTATTTCTTTGACACTAGACTGATTTGTGTTTAAATTTTCCTTTGACCAGTTATAAGGTTAATGGTTTTTTTTTCATTTTTAGAATGAAGATGTGCTCACCTACTATGCAGGCATGTGGGAAGGATCAAAAGATGGTATCTGTGAAATTCTTAGCTCAGTCAGTAGACATAACCCTCACCTAGTGGTAGCTTTTAATATTAAACTCTTTCAAGTCAAGAGTTTTGAAAAAAATGACCTATTTTTAATTGGTTTGCTTGTCAAATATGTGGATCTTTAAAAGATGATTGTTTCAACTTTTCTGAACCTCAAGAAAATAAGAGCTTTGATAAATTTTATTTTTCATTGGAATGGATATGTTCCTGATCACAGGTCTCCCCAAAGGGGTTATTATTGGGGTGCCTGGGTGGCTCATTCAAGAGCCAAAGCTCTTGCTTTTGGCTCAGATCATGAACTCACTCCCCCACCCCCAGTTGGGCTTCATGCTCAGTGGGGAGTTTGCTTGAAGATTCCCCCCCCTGCACTTCCCACTGCTCGTGTTCACATAAGCATGAGCTCTCTCTCTCTCTCTATCTCTCTCAAATAAATAAATCTTTAAAAAAATAAAAAGGTATTATGATCAAATATACTTGAGAAATATTATATGCTCCTAAGTGTCTCTTAGAGAATAATAATATATATGAAAGGATACAGAATATTTCATGTAAAATTGAAAATATCCTTAAGCTTTTTAATTCACCATTACTACAACCTTTTGTAAAATCTAAATATATAATAGTTTAACCAAATCATGAGATTGAAAATTATCAACCCACTGTACACGGAGATATTACCTCAGATATATTGTAGCTTCAGCTCCAGACCAGCACAATAAAGCAAATTTTGCAATAATGTGAGTTAAATGAACTTTTTGGTTTCCCAGTGCATATAAGTTATGTGTACACTACACTATTGTCTATTAATTGTGCAATAGCATTATGTCTAAAAAATATACATACCTTAATTATAAAGTATTTTATTGCTAAAAAATGCTAACCATCATTTGAGCTTTCAGCAAGTCATAATCTTTTTGCTGGTGGAGGTTCTTGCTTCGAGGTTGATGGCTGCTGACTGATCAGGGTGGTGGTTGCTGAAGGTTTGGGCAGCTGTGGCAATTTCTCAAAATAAGAGAACAGTGAAGTTTGCCACATAGATTGACTTTTTCTTCCATAAACCATTTCTCTGTAGTATGTGATGCTATTTGATAGAATTTTACCCACAGTAGAACTTCTCTCAAAATTCAAGTCAGTCCTCTCAAACCCTGCCATTGTTTTACCAACTAAGTTTATATAATATTCTAAATCCTTTGTTATCATTTCAATGAACTTCACAGCATCTTTATCAGGAGTAGATTCTATCCCAAGAAACCACTTGCTTTGTTCACCGGTAAGAAGCAATTCCCAATCCATTAAAGTTGTATCATCAGAGGGAGGTGATTCATGGCCATCTTCAGGCTCCACTTCTGATTCTAGTTCTCTTGCTATTTCCTATGTCTGCAGATACTTCCTACATGGAAGTCTTGAAACTCTCAAAGTCATCCATTAAGGCTAGAATCTACTTCTTCCAAATTCCTGTTCATGTTGCTATATCGACTTCTTCCTATAAATCATGAATGCTCTTGATGACATCTAGAGTGATGAATCCTTTCCAGGTTTTCATTTACTTTGTCCAGATACTCCAGAAGAATCACTATATACAGTAAGGCAGTGATAGCCTTACAAAATATATTTCTTAAATAATAAGACTTGAAAGTCAAAATTACTCCTGGATCCACATGTTGCAGAATGGATGCTATATAAGTAGGCATAAAAACAGCATTAACCTCATGATGCTTCTCCATCAGAGTTCTTGGGTGACCAGGTACAACCACATTTTGAAAGGAATCTTTTTTTCTGAGCAGTGGGTCTGAAAAATGGGTTTAAAATATTCAGTAAACCATGTTGCAAATAGATGTGCTGTCATCCAGGCCTTGTTATTCCATTTATAAAGTACAGGCAGAGTAGATTTAGCATAATTCATAAGGATTTTCAGCCCTAGGATTTTTTGGAATGGACAATGAGCGCTGGCTTTAAGTTCAAGTCACTAACTGCATTAGACCCTAACAAGAGAGTCAGCCCACCTTTCGAAGCCAGGCATTGACTTCTCTTTAGCTATGAAAGTCCTAGATGACATCTTTTTCCAATATATAACTGTTTCATCTACATCAAAAATCCGTTGTTAAGTGTAGTCCTCTTCATTAATGATCATAGACCTTCTGAAGAACTTGTTGCAGCTTCTGTATCAGCACTTGCTGATTACCTTGTACTTTCTGTTGTGGAGATGGCTTCTCTCCTTAAGTCCTCATGAACCAACCTCTGCTAGCTTCACACTTTCCTTCTGCAGCTTCCTCACCTCTGTCAGCCTCCAGAGAATTGAAGAGGGTTAGGGTCTTGCTCCAGATTAGGCTTTGGCTTAATGGAGTGTTGTGGCTGGTTTGACTTCTATCTAGACCACTCTTTCTCCCTGTCAGCAAAATAGGCTGTTTCTCTTTCTTATCACGTATGTGTTCCTTGAGTAGCACTTTTAGTTTCCTTCAGGAACTCTTCCTTTGCATTCCCAAGTTGCCCAACAGTTTCATGCAAGAGGCCTAGATTTCAGCCTCTCTCAACTTTCTACATGTCTTCCTCAGTAAGCTTAATCTTTTCCAGCTTTTGATTTAAAACGAGAGATAGGAGACTCTTTCTTTCACACGAACACTCAGGGGACATTGTATGGTTCCCAACTGCCTTATTTCAAAATTGTACCTTAGGGAATAGGGAGGCCCATAGAGAGGGAAGAGAAGGCCTAACACAGGAAAATAGCCAGTCCGTGGAGCAGTCAGGACACACACATTAATTAAGTTCACCATATTGTATGGGCACAGCTCATGGTACCCCAAAAACAATTGCAATAGCAACATCAAAGAGCACTGGTCGCAGACCGCCCTAACAAATACAATAATCATGAAAAACATTGAAATATTGTGAGAATTACCAAAATGTGGCATAGAGACAGGTAGGGAGCAAATGTTGTTGGAAAAATGGTGCCCACAGACTCATTCTACACAGGGTTTCCACAAACCTTGAATTTGTAAAAAAAAAAAAAAAAAAAAAAAAATGCATTTCATGTAAAGCCCAGTAAAGTGAAGTACAGTAAAATGAGGTATGCCTGGATGGTCTCTGCGCTTTGAGGACAGTTTGATTTTGCTTAACAGTAACAGTTCAATTTGGAGATACCCAATAAACTTAAGCTTATACTAAATTACCAATGAAATCTTATATATTTTAAGAGGTTCATAAGAACTCGTGGTCATTGCTTAGAACATCAATTCTTGTATTCTTCTAACAAATTTTAATGCACTGTGTAGAACTGTATGCTCTTAGACTAATAGGTCCCAGACTACTATGCTTTAATAGTTGAGGTATATCTATATCTATATCTGTACCTATATATCTCACTTTAACGCAGAAGATATAGTTAGACATATAGATATACAGATAGATGGGCTTCCTCTTCAGTTGCTTCCTGGAATTACTAAAATTTAAGTAAAGAGACAAGATTTACAGGGGAATCCAATGATCAATTTTGTTAAATCAGTAACTTCAATTTTATCCTCAAAATACTTCTATAAATTCTGCCCAGGCCGTAGTTGTCTAACCCACAGAACAAAATCCTGATGTTTTATGACAGTTGTTTACTTTAATTTTATATTCTCTTTCCCACCGCTCAATCATTAATTTGTAACTGCAAAGGCACAAATGCTTTTGTATTCCGTCATATATCATAATACGTATCACAGAGGAGCTGCTGTAGAATTGGAAAGAGAGATGGGTAACAGTAGCTGGTGAATGGTAGATAAACAGAAGGAAGAGAAAGAGGGGCAGAGAAAGGAAGGAAAGCAAGAAGAAAGAGAGAAAGAGAAAGGAAAGGAGGAGAAAGGACAAATGTACACGTTCATAATTGTTCTAAAGAATCATGTACAAGTCTACACAAAATTAACCAAAAGTCCTTTTAAGTTAAGAACCAAACACAAAATCCTGTGATGATAAATAAGAACGAAAGATACACACATTAATTAGTTATTTGTTTGTTTGCTTCTCTCATTAGAAACTCTTTGCTAGTGGGGTCAACGTCTTCATATAACGCCTGGCATGAAGGAAGTTACTCTTCATATGTTCGTTCAAAAGATAACTTTATTAAGCACGTATTATAAAACGTATGGTTTCATCTGAAAAAGGTTTGTCAAGCAATCTAAAAAAACATTTGACACAGTTCTTATGTAAAGAACAAACTTCACATATGGCTGATGCTTTAGGACCCCATGAAGCTCTGTTATCTTGAATTCCCCGTCCATGCTTCTGTGGATGGAGCAGCGCCAGAATGGGGAAGTCCTTTAGGAGCGAGTCTCAAACATTGCGACATTTTGCTCCCCAGAGCAAACAAACTTTTCTTTCAGGATGACAGAAGACATCAGTTTTAAGGAAATATTTGGGTGAAACATTTCATCCAAGGAATCAATTTAGCTGTGTAGAAATAACTACCCGCAAATGCATGCATCCATTTATTCTTTTTGGAGACATTTGTCTAACACAGGTTAAGTCAGAATAAGTCAATGAGGGAGCATGTAAATTTGAATGACAAACAGAATACATGTCTCATTTTGTTGAGATTTTTCCAGAAGGATAATATTTAGAAAAACAATATTTAGAAAAACAATCTCCACTTCTACACAAAGACTATAGCTGCCTCACAAACTTCATGCATTAATTCTGCAGGATTTCTTGTGAGATAAAGCAAGATCCAAACAGCATAAAAGGGAAGCAGTAGGAGCAACATGATTTTTTTCCAACCTCAGATTTCCTTGAAAAAAAATTTTTTTTTTTTTTAGTTTTCCAGAGATGAAAGTGTTGTCTTCCTTAGAGAATGGGATGCTTAATACCACTTTTGAAATACTATAATTTAGCTAAAATAGGGAAACAAAGGGGAAATGATTGAAAACTTCTGCATGGTAAAAGAAGGGAGAGGAAGAGGAAAAATCACAGGCAGGATACTAGTTACAAGTTAAGTCCTCTTAACTGATTTATTTTACCATTTTTTGTTCAAGTAACCTATTTAAAAACTCATCCATGCATAGATTGCCCCTATTATTAATAGTAAATGTACATTTCAACCTGTCAAGTTTTTCTAGCCCCACTTCTACAAGGTTTTTTTTCCTGGGTTTTTTTTTTGGGGGGGGGGGGATTTAAAAAGCAAAGGCATTTCCTAGGGCACATGCTGCCAGACACCCAGCATTTATCTTATCTCAGTTGATGACTTTCCTTTTATCCTGAAATGATTTGACAATGACTCTATGATTTCCTGTACAAATTACCCTTTGAAAGTGGCAGTGGCGCTTGGCAGCGATCTTCACTTAATTACTGAGTGGATTATTAGCATACGGCTCCCCCCCCCCTTCATTTCTTTATATCTTCTAGATTGCGTTGACAGTTCCCTTTCATTGCCTGCTTTAACTCACTGAATACTAAACATTATGCAGATTGCAGCTGAGAAGTACCCAGGCTACTCCAAACCCCTAGTCTGCACCAAAACCTTTTTGATGGAGAGTAATTTACAGGTCAGAAATCAATAGTGTGTCTGGGAAGTGCATTTGTGGGTTTTCTTAATTTAGATTAGGGTGGGGTGGCGCAAAGCACTAATGTTCAAAAGTGAATATTGCTCTGTGATCTTTCTGAAAAACAATTAGTTTTGTTCCTTCCTTTAATATCCTTGTCTTTAAATAGACTGAGATCTTGAGATTCTTATTCTTTTATACTCATTACTGTTACCTGACTGGGGAGGGGATTAAGGAGACCCGGTTTTGAGAAATGATAAGTTTCACTCCTTATCAGTCTCTGAAGTCAGCAGTCCGATAAGCTGACCTCCTCAGCAAGTGTGAAGTGTTATTTATTGTTTGCCAGGCAAGACAAATGCAAATGATAAATTGCAAAGATCTCTTCAGCACTCTCAGAAGGAACCTTCTCTTCTGTCTTGGCTCCCATCTTTTGGCACAAATTTGCACATATGTCGGGCATTCTCCATCCAGATCTTTATCCTTTTTTTTTTTTTTTTTCCCTCCCTGAACTGCATTCTAAAGCATCTTCCATGTTTCCCAGGGTGTAGCAGGGACACGGACCCCTTCCCATTTCAGCCTTATGGTATAGCTTAGTGCGTGTTTTTGTTTTTGTTTTTGTCTTTTTTCTCTCTGTGTCTCTCCTTGGGAGGAGAATACAATACATGAGTGATTTCAAGAAGTGGTGGAGGTGACACCAAAGCAATAGGAGTCCGCGCGGGTGGGGGGAACAGCTGGGTGCTGACTATGTCATCTCCATTCCAGGACTATCAACCACCAGCTTTATTCTTCTACTGTTACATCTGCTATGAAATTTGGGTCTTCCAGGTGGCAGCCCAACATGCTGTCCAGTGCTATGAGGCCATTTAAATGCTTTGAGCTAATGCCGCATATCCATTTTCTAAACAAGTTAGCAGATACCATATGCAGCAATTAAAGTTTTATTGAGGGGCGCCTGCTTACCATACTGAATTTGGATTGGCTACCATCTGTCTCAAAGCCTGTGGTACCATCCCTGTTGCTTGAGAGAGCATTTGTAAGGATAGGAGATTTTTCTCAACTTCTGAAGAAGCTGCTTGCATTATTTTTTACAGGCAAGCCCACAAAAGTGGAAGTGGTACAAATGAAAAGTACCAGACAATTAGAAGTTAGGATGGAGAACATGTGTTTGAGTGGTATGGGCCACTATACCAAGAACACAGAATCCTGTCACTTCCACCCTGGCAATTTTTAATGGGTAGGTCTTGCTGAATATGCTATTTTTCAGAGACAGCTTCTATGGGCAACTCGATGAACCAAAATTAGGACTAGGCGAAGGACGTGGGAATTGTTTTGCCTCTGTAAGAGCAAATGCAATTGTTCTCATGGTCGAAGAAAATATTACCTGGAACCACAGGGAAAAATTAAAACATAAATTTACATTTTCCTCACTCTACTGGTAAATCTCTACGGAGACAAAGCTGTTTAAGATCAATCAGAGCTGAACAAAGGATTTTGAAGAAAGCATTTACTAAAATTTAAGTAACGCCTAAATACTTGAGCTATGATGGTTTACTAATATGTTGTTAATGTTTGATGTTTTCTCAGACATATTTATCTTTATACCTTTGACCTTCATGAATACTCAGAGGGAAAAACATCTGATAGTGCAATTCAAAACCTCTTTGAAGTTTTAAAACAACGGCCTGAGAATTAGTATAGACTAAGAGAATAAGGACTAGAGACCAAATCGGTTCACAAACTCTGGGTTGCGTAGATCTTGGTTATATACCTCAATATTTCTGTGGATCCTATTCCATAGGAAAAAAAATTGATGTTATCAAAGCCTTGTTGTTGATTGTGTCCCTTTTAATCCTAATGAGAATTTCTGAGCTGAGGCTTTGAATCTTGAAAATAGCTGGTAAGTGAGAAGAGAAATAGCTCTTTTTTTTCCCCTAGCTTCATTGTATCATATGGTGATGCTGTTCATTAGGGCTTCCTCACTATTCAGGTCCTGGTGAGCAATGTCAAATTTCGTGAGTGCCAAGTTCATAGGATCATGGTCGTAAGCCTCATCTACTTAGAAAATGTGATGTGCTTGAACGAAAACAATGAGTATGATTCAGGAGGCCCGCATTAGCCTCAGAATTGCTATTCGCCAGCTAGGAAAATCACCAGCCTCTCTGAGTCTTTATTCCTGTTCTGTAAAATGGAACTCAAAATCCATGTCCACTTCTCTTTGGATCACTGTGAGATTTCAAAGAGTCTAGAAGACTTCTGTAAATAATCATTGAAGTATGCATTGAAAAGTCATTTGCAAATTGTAAAGTAATGTCACGAATCCTACACAAACCTCCAGCTGAAGGCCAAATATCATGTCTTTCACAAAGCCTTTTAAATAACACGGATCCTCTGTTTCTCCTCTGAACCCAAATAGTAATGTCTTTGTACCTGTCTAAAGACGTTCTTTCTTCTCTCTGGTAACCTAAGAGAGGAGATCCACGACAATCATCTAAAGTTTTGCTATTTTATTTGTGTGGTCCATAAAACTAAAGCATTAGCATTACATGGGAGTTTTTTAGGAACTCAGAATTTCAAGTCTCTCCCAGACCTACCAAATGAGACTGTGTTTCACAAGACCACCAAGCGAGTTGTAGAAATATTAAAGTTTGAGACACATTGCTCTATACAAGGACTCTAGTTTTCTCAGGAAATTTCTCATTTTTTTTTTCTATTTAAGATATTTACTATGGAAGAGCTTGTGGAACTTTAAAGATTGCTAGTACAACCCCATTATTTCAAGAATAAGAGAAAGAATATCCAAACCAGGATTCATATAAATTGGGATTTGCATAAGATTAAATGTCTGGTTTGCTTATTTGTTGTTTATCAATTATTGAGTGCTTAGTATGAATTGGACACTGCAGTAGACATGGAAGATTCTTTCTGGAGTAAGACATGATGCCTAATATCAGAGATCATCTAGCCTAGAGGGCGCAGATGAAAGTTTTCTCACTCCTATGAGATGCTGCTTGAGCCATCCCACAGAAGTCTTCTTTAGGGGGTGTCTGATTCAGCCTGGTCTTACATTTGTCTTACATTCCTTCCAGACTCACATACTTTTTTATCTTCACTGTTGTAACATTGGAAAATCTCTGCTTAATGAATTTGATGAAATCAAATCATTCTTTGGTTACTTGTATACATGAGAAAAATGGCTCATTGGCCAGTATTGCACCATAGCATTGGCAAATACACCTTATCTGTGCTTCTCATCCGTTCTCTAAACCATGCCCACCCTAACTTAGAATTACTATTATCATACAACAATTATAATAGTTAACACATATGGGGATCTCCCCACATGCCAGGCATGCTTCTAAACATGTCACGTGTATTTTCTTCATCCTCGAAGCCATCCTAAGAGGCAACATCATCTCCTTTTTACAGATGAGCTAATAGAGGCTCTGAAAAATCAAGTAAGTTTCGCCTGTTTTTGAACCCTTGGCAGGTGGATTTTAAGGCCTATCATTGTATATAAAGCCTTAAAGTAATGACTGTACTTTTGCAATGATTTCCAACAGGATAGGTTGTCTCTAATTATGTGTTTTTTCTATTCTTTCTGTCCTTAAAGTGGCAGATCTGCCACAAATGACAATGGGAGTTCTAGATATATTAGCCAAATAACTCTTCCAAAAGAATTAAACAAACTGATGAAGATCTTAAGTTTAGTTAAAGTACTTTCATTTCCCTGACTGAAAGGTCAATAGAAGCCAAGAGGAACTACAGTTACAATTATTTATTGACTGTATAGTATTCTTCCTCCATGAACAGTAATTCTCTAATTTTTATAACCCTAAATATCTTGTAGTCATTTTGTCTATAACACAACATTGGACAAATGCCTGTTGCTCCCTTGCATTTTCACTCTAATGGTTTCTTAGAGTATGTGCTTCTTACTTTCTCTGTTATAGATTCTCATCATTGAGTCATTTGCCTCAAGTAGTCTGAAAATGTGTTTAGGTCTCAATACCTTATTAGAATTTTATATAGAGGCTAGGACATTCAAGTCAAAAGGGTGACCCTAACATCAGCCTAAGAGTTCCTGGCACCCATCTCCTTGCTCATTACTACGTCACTTTTACACTTGGACTTGTCTATTGCATGGACAGAAGCCAAGTCTACAGAAGAGTAAATGATCTGACAACAGTGAGTTACAGATTAAAGTACCTCCTTCCATGTGTTTTCATTCTGGAGCAATGTACTGGTCATTCAGTTTATGCTCTAGTTCCTAACCTGCTTCTGTTCTTCATCTTGCCTGCCTCTTCCTCTGTTTCTCTGATTGTTAGTATTCCCAGAGAGGGTAAGAAACTCTATTATAAATAATATTGGTGTTCTAGCAAAGTTCTATAATGCTGAAAATATTGAAGGAAAATAAAACCTGGGGATTATTTACACCTTCAGTTTTCCTATTCTTCATGATCTGAGGCAGTCAGTGCTGTATGCTCTATGGTCAAGGTCTTCTCAACATTAGAACACACAAAGGATATATTTAGTACACATTTTTTTTTTTTTTGAAAGAGACACATTTCTAGAACCTCACTATAACACTGCCCACTCCTGAAAAATTCCTCTGCAAGCCTGGACTAGTTCCAAGAAGATGATGCAATTAATTAAATACCAAAGATCTCCTTATAAGTCAGTTTTACCAAAAATGGTCTCATGGTACATGCCCCAAGGTCATGTTGCATATACAGGCTCCAGGCAATTTCTTTCAATGAGCTCAAGATATCAGTCTATAACCTGTAGTCATTTCCTCGCCTTGGCCTCTGCTTATAGGACTTGTCATTGATTGCAATTTTGCCCTTGGCTCTACAAACAGCTTTGCTCAGACCTTTTGTTGCTAGCTTGATTTGCAGCTGCGCAGATCTCTCAACAGTCCATAGGTGTGTTGCATTACTTCAGAATCTTCTTTGGAGAGTTTAGCTAGCACTATCTGCAATCTCATATTACTTCAGCAATAATTTATTAAACATATGCTCTAAGAAATACCAGAATACTCATGACCAAAATCTTCAACAAGGTCCATTGACTAAAATATATCATCAGAGCTCCTTAGGGTAGAATAAGAGATTCTTCAGAACCTGGAAACCACCTGATTTCTGTTGTGATTCCAATTTCTTCCTTCTGCCAACTCTCCCCTTCAATCCATCTGAGTTACTTAGTCGCTGTAATAATAATAAAAACAAGTCAGACCTGAGCCTGTCAGGATATATTAGTGGTTCTCACACACTAACCAGCAAGGTTGGGAATTAGCCTATGCCTGTGTCTCCTCGATTGTGAATGCAGTATGGTGAGGTCTGTGAACTGGTGAGTATGTGCCCCTACCTGACTCCCTTTGGGTGAGATCGGGTGAACATTGGCCTGTCTTCCAATCATTGAACTCAGTGTTTCCATCAGCACTTCTAAAGAATGGAATACAAAAAGGAACTTCAGGAAGTAGACTTGGGCCTCCTTGGCTCATAGCCTCAGTGCCTCTAACTTGACCTTGATTTTCTACTAAGAATCTCTTATATTTCCTCATATAGATGCTTTCTATGAATTCAGATAGTACCTAATAATAGCAAACATGCCTTTCCCAGAATACTTATTACTGCAGCCATGATTAGGAATAAGTTTGATCCATGTAATCATGATTTGTGCTCTTGGATATGGCATTCTGTGCATTTCAAATCCCACCCTTCTGTGCCACTCCTTGCAATTTCTTGGTTTGTTTCCTCTAACCCCCACTTGCACACGATAGGTCAGTCTCCAACCTAACCCTTTCCCACTCTGTTTCCAATGTCCAGCCTACCAGTGAGTGAGGTCATGACACTTAGGGCAATAAGGAACGTATGTGTACATCAAAATCAACACGTCTACTATCAAAGTATCTGCTTTCCCACTCCTGCTCCATCTCGATATAATGTTCACTCACTTCAAATTATAAGTTTTTTCACTTTTATGAATTATATTCAAGTCTTATCAATTCTTGTCTGAGAAACTGAAGCAGAATCCCAAGCTCAAAAGAGTAAAGCAGAAATAAATCTAAGTCTCTGTTAAATACATATTACTTTCAGACAATATAATTTTTAGAGAGTATAATTATATGAATTATACCCAAGTCCTATCTGTACTCCCAAGTATCTCTTCAATTTGAATTGGTCACTATCTATCTCACCACAGCTACCAGTTATATATAAAATATATAAAAATTATATATATATAAATACATAAAATTATATATATATAAATTATATATATAATATATAAGATATATTTTATATATAATATATGTATATATATTTTATATATAAAATACATAAAATTTCTCTTCTGGAATGTTGTAAACATCATCTAATTTGCCTCCCTGATTTTATTCTTTTAGAATTCATGTGCATCCTTTACCCAGATGGCCATCAGGAATCTCTCTAAATCACTACTATAATCATGACTCTCATCCTTCTAGATTATCTCTTTTGTGAAATGACCCCTGATCCCATCTGCTAATATTGTCTTCTCTTTCTTTATATATACTTAAAATATGTTTTATGTATCCCTATGTCCCTATGTATAAAGCAAGGGAAGTTTCACAAATACTGGGTTGTCAGATTTCCTTACCAGTGACATCTTTAATCAAAGAATACATGGTTAGAGTTTTGGCAATAGGAGAGGCCTTTCACGGCCAATATTTAAGACCTGCTGCCCTGCAAGCTGTCTATTTTCATCAAAATTATGTCTTCCTCAGACAGTCATCTGCTCAGGTTCCAAGATGTCCTACCTGGGACGTACAAGCCGCTTGGAAGAGAAGAAATTTGGAGTTTCTCCAGATGGGCACAAAAAAAAAAAAAACAAACTTCATTTGTTATTGATAACCCAAAACTTACATGCCTTCCATAGAGAATGTTCAATCTTCCTCTGCTTTCTTTTGTTGAGCTTGGGATTCTGCTTCAGCTTCTCAAACAATAATCGTCATCCACCAATGAAATTAATTATTGCAGCAATTGAGCACCTTCATATTTACCAGGTGCTGGGTAAGCTCCATCATTGTCCTCACATCCCCCCTATGAGGTAAGCAATATTAGCCATAATTTTGGGGTGAGGAACCTGATAGGGAACTCACCTAGATATTGAATAGCCGTAGTGAATGATGAATGGTGGATAACCAAACTCCAAAGCCTTTGCTCTTAACCACACCATCATGGTACTTCCCTGAATCAATAATTAATTAACTAATGGTATTATTAGTATTTTTATTATTAATCTCACTGGGTGAGTGTCACCTGTCCCCTTTGTCTTTTTTTTTTTTTAAGATTTTATTTATTTATTTGACAGAGAGAGATCACAAGCAGGCAGAGAGGCAGGTAGAGAGAGGAGGAAGCAGGCTCCCTGCTGAGCAGAGAGCCCGATGCGGGGCTCGATCCCAGGACCCTGAGATCATGACCTGAGCCGAAGGCAGCGGCTTAACCCACTGAGCCACCCAGGTGCCCTGTCCCCTTTGTCTTGATAGCAGAGACCCAGTGGCAAGAATTCTCAAATTCTTGTAAATTATATCACATTGACTTGTCATGTTAAACAGGGCTCATAAAAGACACTGAAGATGCTTCTACAAAATCCAGTAACATTTGAAGCTTCACAGACATTTGAACCATCTTATCATTTTGTAGCATTTAAGTCAGTTTGAGCTTCAAGCCATCCTGTCACTTTGTGGTCTGCTAGTGTATTTGGAATAATCCTAAAATACAGTCATCAGATTTACATAATCTGGCAGCATGAGGAAAAGGAGCATTTTAATGGTACTGTCTCTCTTTTTTAACATTTTGTTATGGATGATTTCAACTTATACAAAGGTAGAGAGAACAGTGCAATAATCCCCTCGTTTCTATCCCCGAGCTCTAGCAATCAACTTTCATTTCATCTGTAACTTCCCATTTCTCCCTTCACTCGATGATCTTGAAGCAAATCTCAGATGCGTCATTTCATTCATATATATTTCAGATTTCATTATTAACTTTCTTAAACAATCACAATACCATTATCTACACCAAAAAAATCCCCCATAACTCCTTATTGACATTAAATATGCAGTCGGTGTTCCAACTTCATCCAAGTTTGCCCGTTACATATTATTTTCACAGTTGCTTTGTTCAAACTGGAATTCAAACAAGGTCCACAATTTTCACTTCATTGGTATGTATTCCTAAATCCATTTTACTCTCCAGCCTTTTTTTTCCAATTTATTTATTTATTTTTAAGATTTTTATTTATTTATTTGACAGAGAGAGATCACAAGCAGGCAGAGAGAAAGGCAGAGAGAGAGGAAGCAGGCTCCTCGTCGAGCAGAGAGCCCCACACAGGGCTCGATCCCAGGACCCTGAGATCATGACCCGAGCCGAAGGCAGAGGCTTAACCCACTCAGCCACCCAGGCGCCCCTTCAATTTATTTTTTTAAGAATCTTAGTCTTTTGTCTTGTAGGACAAAAGGGTAGGGAGGGACAAAAAGGTAGGCAACTATAGGGTTGCCTTCATTCTAGAATTTACCGATTCCTTCCCTGTGATGTCATTTAGTGTATTCCTCTGCCTTTGAATTCTCTGTAAACTGGTAGATAAATCTAGGGACTTGACCTGTCAGTTTGATTTTTGTTTTAGGAGGTGGTAATATTTTACTTTCAAATTTCATAGGAGGGAGGATATTTTGTTGTAGTTATTATTCTCATTAATACCTTAAATTGTCCCCTTTTTGTCTAGTGCAAGACTTTTCCAGGGTCCTGAGTCCTTGTGACACAACCCCAGCTGTTTTTGTTAGAGTCCTTGTTTTCTGGTACTGCATGATGTTTCAGGTTCATCTGACAACTTTCAAGGTTCAGCTTGGAATCAGCTATTTGTCCAAGAAGCCCATTTTGACGTGGGAAGCCATAGGTTTAGGCCACAATCTCAGGGCTCCAGATAGTCATGTTTCTAGACTGGAAATTGTTTCCAGATCTTTTTTTTTTTTTTTTAAGATTTTATTTATTTATTTGACAGAGATCACAAGTAGGCAGAGAGGCAGGCAGAGAGAGAGGGGGAAGCAGGCTCCCTGCTGAGCAGAAAGCCCCATGCCATGCAGGGCTCCATCCCAGGACCCTGGGATAATGACCTGAGCCAAAGGCAGAGGCTTTAACCCACTGAGCCACCCAGGCGCCCCTCCAGATCTTTTTAAAAGACAGAAATTTTTTCAAAGTTTTGTTATTCAGATTTTTTTAGCTGCTTACTTGATTTATCTGTTATATATGCAGTTGTTTTGGAATAACAATAACCATAAGATTATTAAAAACTATGTAATATTTTTTTTCTAATTTCTTGCTTAGGCTATCCTTAAGATGTATACCACTAGGGATAAAGATAAATAGTCAAGTTCCTGAATTTTAAAGTTACCTGAAGCAATTTCTTAGGTCTTCGTCAAGCCATTAGCTCAACATACAGTTCATTTCATTTGTTTAATCTTGCTTTTAAATTTTAGAGACTCCTTTTTATTTTCATTTTAATTTAACTGCGTCATATAGTCATATAAAATATAGTTCCAAAATTAGATCAACCAAACAAGGTAAATTCAGAGAAGAGCCTGTCCTTTTTCCCATGGTCCCCTTCCCTTCTTAGAAGTAACTATTGGGTTGATTTTATGGTTTATTTTTACAACCTCAAATTTAAGAAAATGGATATATGTTTATAAATATTCAGAGATAAATAGCAGAACGCTGTATGTATTTTTCTCAATCTTTTTTTTTTCATTTACCAGATCCCGAATATCACTTCATAACAGTTTATAAACATATCCTTCCTCTTTTAATAGATGCACAGTATTCCATTGTGTGGATGTGCATGGTTTCTTCAACTGGCCCCGGTTACAATAAACATTTAGGATATTTCCATTGCTATTGCAAATAGCAAAATAATCAATAGTTCTATGTACAAATCATTTATATTTTTCTATTGTATCTTTGGAATATATTTCTAGAAGTGGGCTATCTGGGTCAGATGATACATGCATATAGGAATTTTCTAGATATCATCAAATTCCCATGAATAATATATGAAAGTACCTTTTCCCTTCAGCCTCCCCATCAAGTTAAGCTGTCAATTTTTGGATTTTTTTCTCCAATTGGCACTTCTCTTACTATTAATAAAGTTGAACATCTTTTCATATATTCAAAACTTAGTTGTACTTCTTTTTTGGCCCTTTTCTCTATGAAGTTTTGGATTTTTTTTCCTCTTTATTTTTTTAAAAACTCCTATATTATTAGGAATATTAACTTTTTTTTTAAATTTTATTTTTTATAAATATATAATATATTTTTATCCCCAGGGGTACAGGTCTGTGAATCGCCAGGTTTACACACTTCACAGCACTCACCATAGCACATACCCTCCCCAGTGTCCATAATCCCACCCCCCTCCCAACCCCCCTCCCCTCATCAACCCTCAGTTTGTTTAGGAATATTAACCTTTTTTTTTTTTTTTAAGATTTTATTTATTTATTTGTCAGAGAGAGTGAGCACAGGCAGACAGAGAGGCAGGCAGAGGCAGAGGGAGAAGCAGGCTCCCTGCTGAGCAAGGAGCCCGATGTGGGACTCAATCCCAGGACCCTGGGATCATGACCTGAGCCGAAGGCAGCTGCTTAACCAACTGAGCCACCCAGGCATCCCAGGAATATTAACCTTTTAATGGTGAAGTGAGTCCAGTTCTTTTTTTAGTTCATCATTTGTCTTTATATATTACTTATGTTTATTTTTTATGCCATGTGGAAGTTTTTGTTTCTTTCTTTGATTGATCAATTAATTGAATTTTGCATAATAATATGTATCAATCTTTTCTTTTGTTGGTTTTAGATTTTGAGTCCTAACTAGGAAAGTTTACCCCAATGCCAGTTTGTAGATGAAATCCTCATGTATCCTTTTAGTATTTATATGAGTTAATTATTTACAATTACTCCTCTTAATCCATACAAATTTAGCATAATAGATAGTATGAGAATTAGATCCAATCTTACTCTTCTGTATGGCTATCCAGTTATCTTCACTCACTTAATAAAAATTCCATTCTTTCATGACTAATTTGAGATAGTGCTCTATTGTATGCTAAGTTGAGCCTATTTCTGGATTTTATAACATGCTATATTAATTTATCTGTCTATATTCATCAGACAACATATATTGCTTTAATTATAGAGGCTTTAAAATATATATTTAATATGGTAAGGTTGGTTCCCCCTCATTACTCCTATTTTTCAGGGTTTTCCTGAATGTTCTTGCTTTTAATGCTCCTCCAAATAAATTTTATAATCAAATCATCTAGGTCCATAACAAAACATGATGGTGTTTTTATAGAGATTGCATTGAATTTATAAATTAACTTAGAACTGACATTTTTATTGATCATGAGCCTTTCAGACCAAAACCATGGTTAAGCCTGTCCATTATTTCAAATCTACTTTGTGCTTTGTAGTTTTTCCTCACATAGGTCTTGAACATTTTTTTGTTAAGTATTTTATTTTATAATTATTGGATTAGATAGACATGGATATAGATATAGCTCTATAAAATGTTAAGGAACTTAATGTCATTTTTACCTGCAATACATTTTCGTGTGCCCCCATGCCCTTTTGCCCATGGTATTGTACTACTTTTGATATTGCTGACTGTTTCAGACGGCATATTAACCAAGCATAGAAGCAATCCTGGTAGGAAGTGAATTGTTCAACCACACAATCACAAACATTAAAGTTCCTAAATGCCAACAATATCTCTAATTCTTAGGTGAAGTGTCAGGATATATGTTTATAATTTGATGAGACACAACATAAACTATGTGTGCTTCATTTTCATTGTCCTTTTTTAAATTTATTCAAATTATCACCCACGGTGTTATTAGAAACCCTAAATATACTAAGGAACTGTGTCTGAATGTTAAAAAAAAAGAAAGAAAGAAAGAAAGAAATTGGAATTTTTATAACCTTAAGATAGCATAAATTTGCAACTTTGATCAAATTAACCATGACTTTACTGTTATTTCACCAAATAAATAAGTTTCAACTGGGGAACTTGAGAATTCCCTCTTAATGGTTTTCTCACTGAAGACTAAATCCCACAACTCCTCTCCTGATATTTAGTGACTGCAAATAATTTGCAGGGGATTGGGGGTTGCTTCCTGGAAGCAATCCAGTGCAAACAACCTAGAGAGTTATAGTTCTTCATTAAAAACAGGCTAATTTAAGCTTAATTACCCTTTGGCTGATCTTCCTGGCTCCAAGCTTATTCATTAGTACCCACAAATATAATACAAAAAATATAACATTTTCTTCATTGTAAAGATTCCAAAACTATTTTTTTTTTTCATTTAAAGTATGTCGACACCACAGTGTGGTAGATTACATTGTTGTTCCCAATTCTTTACCATCCTAACATCAACACTCTTGTCATGGCTTCATTGTGAGTGGAGTGAACTTTCTTAGCCCTTGACTTTGGCCTTGTCTATATCACTTCCTTTAGTCAGTGGCCTGTGCCAAGAAGTGACAAAACATCATTTCCGAACCTAGAACTCAAAAAGCCTCATGTCCTTCCTTGTGCCCTCTTGTAGCTCTGCCATTGCCATAGGAAAAATATACTCTAACTCAAATTGTGACACCTAATTATGCTTTTGATTATCAGTTCCAATGTGTGTGAGATTTCCCCACACCACCAAGCAATTCCCCACACCACCAAGCAATTCACTAGCTGTGTATCCTACAATTTGATTCAATTCTGGCTCCTCCTTCAATTAATTTGCTAGAGCAGCTCATAGAATCCAGAGAAACATTTTACTTACTAGATCACTGTTTATTATTATTTTTTTAATGTAACTCAGAAATAGCCAGATGGAAGAAATACATAGGGCAAGGTATGTGGGAAAGGTATGTGCAGAATTTGCACACTCTCTCCAGACATGCCACTCTCCATGCATCTCCATGTGTTCACCAACATGCAAGCTCTCCTAATACCATCCTTTTGGGGTTTTATGAAGGATTCATTACATGGGTATGATTGATTAAAGCATTGGCCATTGGTGACTGATTCCACCTCCAGGCCCTCTCTTCTCCCAGAAGACTCAGGGGGCTGGGACTGAAAGTTTCAACCTTCTAATCAATGGCTGGTTCTCCTGACAATCAGTCTCTGTCCTTAGATGTGGTCCAAAGTTTACCTTATTTACATAATAAAAATAACCTTTATGGCTTTCATCACTTAGGGAATTTCAAGGGCATTAGAAGCTCTGTGCCAGAGAAAAGATGAAGACCAAATGTATATTTCTTATTATAGATCACAGTACCACACTAACACATTGGGACAAGGAGGATGAGACATATACCAAGGAGAATTGCCCCAGCTGCCCCAAAAATCCATAATGATAAGTAGAGCTGTCCTAGCTGCCTCAGCTTGAAGAAAGACCCATGAATGAACCCAAACTGGCATTAGGAGACTTCACTAGACACACAGATTCATGAGGTTATGAAATGATTGTCATTTAAGTCACTGAATGTTCGAGTTGTTTGTTACACAGCAGTAAATGGCTGATGCAACTATCACTCAAATCTACAAACAAAAAAACTTAGAGTTGTAGACTTTTTTCTTTCACCCTCCAAATCCAAGAAGAAGTTCCTTCTGCCCCTGTTTCTGCCATGCTACTCCTTTCCATTTCCTCTGTCACTGCTCTAATTCATGCTGATCACTGCATATCTGAATTATCACAATGAACTTCAAACTAAACTTTGACTTCCTTCCTCTCTAATCCATCTTTCTCGCTGATACCAGAGTGGTGTTTCGTCTGTTTTGTTCTTCAAATTACAGATTTGGTTATGTCCATCCTTTGCTTGGGAACCTTAGATTAATATCTGCAAAATCACAGTTACTCTTTCCTCACCTCTCTCATAATGAATTGTAGCCATAAGTTTTCCTCCTGAATCCAAAAAGGGCCTTAACAGGATGGTTCCTGACAGCCACTCCCCATCAGTATAAACTGTCTTTCCTAACCTGTACTAGATATTTTGTCATTGTCCAAACATATCTCTACCATCAAATTCAGACTATGACCCTGAACTATATCCCCAGCTTTACCTTTTATTATTCTTTCTCTACCCCCCACAGAATCCCATATGTTAACCTCACTGAGAAAACTTCCCTGTTCCCCAAACAGGCTGTTGATCTCCATTGTAATCCCATTGAAATCTCCCTGACTAGATATGCCTTTAGTCCACTGGACCTCAAGGCCAAGCTGAAATATTTGCTTCCCTGTGAAGGTCTCTTTGACATCTTCTTCTTCTATTTTAAGGTTCCACTCCTCTGGATGTCGGTAGGACTTTAATCTTGCTCTGTTGACATTACATTCACTTGTATCATAGTCACCCCTGCTGACATGTCTCCTACTATAAGTAAAGACCTTGTCCTACTAACCAAATTGAGCACCTAATAGGCACACTACAGATTGGATAGATAAAACTACTCCTATGAAATCATTCAAGTGACACTTGTAAGTCTGTGATGCAATGTTTTCTTGCTAAATATGATTATGAAAAGAACTTCAGTTTTCTTTTTTTAAATAAAAATCCTTTTTACTTCAAAATTATTTAGAAATCAGAGACTTGATGAAGCTCCAGGGATACTATCATGAAGTAGTATAATTTGTAAAATTAAATGAGTTTTCAAGGTAGATTTTACACATGTTAATTAATACCATTTAAGGAATGCCTGATCTAATGAGAGACTATTGCACATACAAAAGCATTTTAACAAATTAGAGTAATAGAAAATTGATACCAAAAATGTGAATGCAATTATCATTTGACCATACTTATCCAAAAGCCATGGGCATTCAATAATTTATTTATGCAACAGAATAAAGAAAATAATTTCCAGCTTTCAAATTAATATAATCACTTCTAGCAAATGTGGTCATTACTATAACAAATTAAATTTATGAAAGAAAGGAAAAAGTATAGGTGCATCATTTAGTAGGTTAAATATAAAATAAGAACAAAATAGTTTCACTCTTAAATAGACACATGAATTGATAGATACTGTTTATACCCAGAAGTATTAGTAAAGTTTGGAAACACTGGAAAGTACTACCTGTTCAGTTACCAGCACAGTTTACGCTTCAGAAAACAGCACACATGAGCTCTCAACATGACATGCTCTCCGTGTCACCACTCGACCCTTACAGAATGATCTGAATCTTTAGCTCAAAGATTCAGGTGCCTGCTTTTCATCTCAAGTGACAGATTTGAAGATAAATTGGTGTCTCTTAGATAGAACATTTGTCCATTAAACTTGAGGTTCTGGGTTATGATAAGAGCCCACCAGGGGCTTGAGAATTCAGATAAGGACAGAACCAAGAGAATGGAGGATTCCAGTTCACATCTCTGAGTGCGATTGCTTTTGGGAAATTAGGAAAAGAAGAAAGTCTTAAACATGATCACTTATTGTCGTCACTTCTTTTTTTCTGAATCATTCATATTTCTTCTCTCTTGCTTAAAAACAATGTGTAAATTTCTACCAACAAGTCTTCAGTCCCTAGAAAAGTATTTTCCAAAATGGTGTACACAAAACAAGCCACAATGGTGGGAAAATAACAACACTAGAGCTTCTTTTTAAGTATATTTTATCTTCTCCTCTTTAATTTTTTTAAATATATTTTATCTTCTCTTTAATTCAAACATTGTATTCTCATATATTTATAATGAATGTATATATTTTATGACAATATGATGTGTATTTTTTCTAAACCAATCAACAAAAATTGAAGTATGCTACCGTAGAATATGTGATCCTAAATCTGGGGGAGGAGTGTATAATATAAATCACTTGGGTCCAGAAAAAAATTATAGGGCCCTTATTTATATTCATTTTTAATCTATAAATAAAAAAACCCATTAAGTTTTACTCTATTCCACATGTGATTATCACTGAAGCCCTCCCTTGATGCCTCTCCTTAGTCCTTTGATTCAGAAGGTCAAGTTTCCTTGAGAATACTAGGCATTCTTAGGAAGGCTGGGGAGACTGTGGTTGCTTTTAGAACATACTGCAACATACTATAGGCTTGGGATGTACAGATGAGTTGGTTTATAGATCATATTAATGGCTATTAATTAAACAAATCCTCACCAAAATGGACAAGTGGCTTCTTCCCAAATATACAAGAGGGAAAAAGCAAGAAACTGACAGACTTGATGGTTTGCCAAGTATGAGCAAAATTAAGAAACTGGCAGATTTAATACTCTTTTACCTATGGCATGATCAATCTTACCATCTGCTCCGTAGCAAGGTATAGATGGTGGCCACTTAAGCAGATTTGACAAGAAAAGATCTAGGTATTCCAACCTACTGATAGGACTATTTATTATAAATCCATATCACTAATGAAAAACTTTGTCCTAAATTTATATTTCACCCTGAGATTCTATCTTTTTCATCCTCACTGTATTTTTTTCTAATTTATAAATTATATGTCTCCAAATGTACATAATTATATACATGTATAAATAAATATGTATAAATGAGTGGTTATGATTACATAAGTAGTATGCATCAAAATTTATTTATTATTGGAAATGTACACATATTTACAGTAAATGTGTATATTTTATGATACATAAATAAAGATGCATAAATAAAAATTTGGATACCACAACTCTAGATAACATAAAACTGTACTCCATAATTTTCTTTAAAGAGCTATTATATCAATTAATTATCTTCATAAACCATGTAAGTATATGAATTATAGAATATTCTACAGTTCCCCCAGCAAGTACGCCTTTGACTTTGATTGGAATGATTCTTACTTACCTTTGCCACCCAGTTGTTCTGTAGGATTGAATAAGTCCTTTAGCAAGTCCAATTGACATACATTGAAACCTGCAAAGAATCTAGTAGGAAGAACAATGTGAGTATAGTTCTTTTTTTTTTTTAAGATTTTATTTATTTGACAGAGATCACAAGTAGGCAGAGAGGCAGGCAGAGAGAGAGAGGAAGGGAAGCAGGGTCCCCGCTGAGCAGAAAGCCCAATGCAGGGCTCGATCCCAGAACCCTGGGATCATGACCTGAGCCGAAGGCAGAGGCTTTAACCCACTGAGCCACCCAGGCACCCCGTGAGTATAGTTCTTGATCTTTAAAAACAGTCATGTATTTATAAAGAGGAAAAACGTAAGATCATCTTTAAACATTAAAATTTTATTTATTTAGTTAGTTAGTTTGCTTTTTGGTGGGCAACAAAGCAAAGTCTATTGAGCAATAGTACAGAGCTCCTGAAGAGAGAGGGGACCCAAGAATGTTGCCCTAAATATTAAAATGTCTAACCATTGCACTCCTGGGTGGCTCAGTTGGTTAGGCAACTGCCTTTAGCTCAGGTCATGATCCTGGAGTCCGGGGTTCGAGTCCCACATTGGGCTCTGTCCTCAGTGGGGAGTCTGCTTCTCCCTCTAACCCTCCCCCACCTCATGCTCGCTATCTCTCAAATAAATAAATGAAATCTTTAAAAAAAAAAGTCTCAGCAATAGCGGCAATCACCAAACTGTGGAAAGAGACAAGATGCCCTTCAACAGACGAATGGATAAAGACACTGTCCATATATACAATGGAATATTACGCCTCCATCAGAAAGTATGAATACCCAACTTTTGTATCAACATGGATGGGACTGGAGGAGATTATGCTAAGTGAAATAAGTCAAGCAGAGAAAGTTGGTTATCATATGGTTTCACTTGTTTGTGGAGCATAAGGAATAACATGGAGGACATTAAGAGAAGGAAAAGACAAGTGAATTGGGATAAATCAGAGGGGGAGACAAAGCATGAGAGACTGTGGACTCTGAGAAACAAACTGAGGGTTTTGGAAGGGAGGGGGGTGGAGGTGATGGGTTAGCCTGGGTGGTGAGTATTAAGGAGGGCACATATAGCATGGAACACTGGGTGTGGTGCATAAACAATGAATCTTGGAACACTGAAAAAATAAAATAAAATGTCTAACCATTATTTTATATGTTAAGGAATTTTTTAAAATAAGCTAAAAAGAATAAAATTAAATTAAGATGACAGACTACAACTGATGACTTTTAATTTTTCATACTATAAAAAGAGAAATTTTAATGACATCTAACTCATTCTTATTTCACATGAAATTAATAAAGATTAACAAGATATTACATAGTTTTCTTTCTTTAAAAAAACAAACACAAAACTCAAAGACCATAAGATTTTACTACAAAATACTCAAAGAATTTTACTACCAAATACTCAAAAAAATTTGTCAAAGATATGATACAAGGAATGTTGCTTTGGAAAAAATGAAAAAAAAAAATTGGCCCAAGAAATGAAATGAATTTAAAAATTGTACTACTGAAGAATAGAATTCTGCCATTAAAGTGAACTTTTTGTAACTCAAAAAATTATTTGTGAAGACCTCACTCTGTTTAAACAAATTCTAATTTTTATTTTCTTCAGTGGCAGAAGTGTTTGTTCAACAAACTAGAAAAAGAGCATGATAAAAATCGCAATAATATTTCTCAAATATGTAGACTTTCTAGACACTATTTGGGTTACCAAATCCTTTATGGCCTGCCCAAAACCCAGTCCCACATGGTCATAAATCATTTCCATTTTGAATGTAGGCATTTTTCACTTCTACATAGCCACTCTGCTCTAGTGGGAAACTTTTCATAATGTTTCCAGTGTGTGTTTTTATTCTGTGTTATGTGCATATGTAATATGGGGCATGAAGTACTGTTAGGAAAAATGAAATGATGACATTCTCTTATATCAACAACCTTTTCTTGAAGTACTGGCAATTAGTACCAAAGATTACATCAGCTTCAAAAAATTCAGACAGTTAAAGAAAAGCACAATATACAATGAGCCACATTACTGAAGGAGCCAGTTATAAGTTAAGGAGAGCAGTTAACTCTTTATTATTTAAAGTTTGAGTGTTCCTTAGTGGAACATTCCCACTTTCTTAGCCTCCTTCTTTATTTAAAAGCTCAGAGTTGGATACTTCACTGCATATTAGCACCTATTGGAGAAAGTAGGGGAAAAAGAGTAAAGGAAGTAAAATTCAGATCAATAAATATAGCCATTGGCATTTCTCATTAAAAAAAGCATGTTAAGAAGAGATACTGAAAATTGTGCTAAACAGATATTTGAATTTTATCTCATTACTCATGATGCCCCAGCTCCTGTTGTCTCAAATAATAGAAATCAAGCCTTCTCCATTACTTATGTGACATGATTATAGTGGGAAAGCTTTATATTATCAACCACAATATGCATGTGTCTAGCTTCCAAAACCATGTAAGATGGCAGCAAAGCCTTAGGGGAGATCAAGTGAAGGTGAGGGACCAAGTTTGGAGCCTAAGCAGAACCCAGAGGAAAATTATTTCTAACACTAAGAAATAACTATGTTTCAAGAGCAGAATCTCTGGCAGGTGGCTTGGTCTTTCTCTAATGTTGAATGTAGATTTTCCACCCTGCCTGGAAGATCCAGCTGCTGACTGCAACAGTACCAACTGCTGCCTCCTGATTCTCTCATCACCCTTCTACCATCAAGCAGACATTAAACAATCATGCCAAAAACTTTTGTCTTTGAGTTCTATGAAGAGTGAAACCTCAATTCTCCATCATCTTCCTTGTTTCATTTTCCTTCATGCCACTTCATTCCAGGTGTTGTACTCAGTTTTTCTTTGTTCACAGTCTCTCTTTATCTCTAAAATGTAAGCTTCAGAAGGGTAGAGAAGTTTGACTTCATATTCACTGCTGTATCCCCTGCTCCTGGTAAAAGGCCCAGCACATAGTAGGTGCTAGATCAATATTTGTCAAAGGATTGAATGGGGGCCCTGTTATCCACTTCCCTGCCTGTGAGCCCAGAGAGTTATTCTGGCTGCACTGACATCACAGGTGTCATCAAAGTACCTTCACTACAGCTATAGTCTACAGAGAGTTAGCCGACAGGAAATAGTGGCTAGGAATCTCCTCCCCTTCCTACTGTCCTAAATTTCAATAAAAGGGCATGGGAAAATGGAGGAGGAGAAGTTAGAGATTCCTCCAGAAGTCATAAGTGTCTGTTTACTCTTGATCCAATGTTCATTGGTCTTAGTGTAAAATAGTTGCCTACAAGAAAAGTGAATGGACCTTGATAAAGGGTTGGTCGTCCAAACCCAACACTGAAGGCTCATGATGATGCCTTGGTTTGCACTGCCATATCTTTCAGTGCAACACATGAAGGGCTGATGTTCATGCAAGGGTGCTGCTTTTTACTGCCCACCAAGCTAGAATCACTGCTCCCTACAACTGCTAAGACCTCATCTGTCCTTGAAAGACACTAAGGTTATCATATATCACTTTGTGTACCCAAAGGTATGGATACTGTCTCATTTAGTTCTCACAATACTACTAAGTGTTACTTTCAGCCAAGGAAACCTATGTTTTAGAGAGGCTGGTTGGAGCTGGAAGTTAAATCTTGCCTCAACTCTCACTGCCCCTCCCCTCGCAAGTTCCACTGATGTCTCAACTACTTACAGCTCCCAGGTGCTAAATTCTGCTCTTCTTTCCATTTTACAGAGGGAAATCAAGTTCCATGAAGCTCAAATTATTTGACCAGTACAACACAGTGGGGGGGTGGGCAGAGGGGACACCTCAAACCTACACTCTTAATTACTTCACTACAGTACTTCCTAATGTATTCTCACACAGAAGCTAACCAAAAGAATACAACAAGTACTTGTACAGAATTTTAACATTCTAAAACCTTTGTGCACACACTATCCCATTCCATTTGAACAACTTCTCCTGCAGTCATTATGTTAGGCCAAGGATGAAAGTGAATATAAAATGACTATGCATGAAACATCAGACTTACCCTTTCATAGAATAAACAGGAAAAGTAGCTGAAGTAATCATTACTATTTCTCTCTTTCAGTATGGACTGGTAGAAGCGGGAGACCACAGTGAAGCCAATGGAAAACTTTTCCAGTCCCTCTTTATTTACTCTCTGCCTTCTAACAGTTTCACACTCATAGTTGACCAATTTGTCTCCTGAGTTCCAGATAAAATGTAATTTAAGTGGGGAACTCCCAAACACACACTGCATCCCTGCATCACATTACATTAGGCTAAATCAAGGCTATACAGACTGCTGATGAAAAAGTTAACCTTGTCTAAGGACTTTTCAGCTGGTGTTTTTCAAGAGTGCCATCACACCTGCTGTTTTGATTTGGAAATACTCTCAGTGTAAAAAGTACCTGACTTTTCACTGACTGGGTGCTGACATTGATAGTCAGGGTTTATTCTTTTTTTTTTTTTTTAAGATTTTATTTATTTATTTGACAGAGACCACAAGTAGGCAGAGAGGCAGGCAGAGAGAGAGAGGAGGAAGCAGGCTCCCCACGGAGCAGAGAGCCCGATGTGGGGCTGGATCCCAGGACCCTGGGATCATGACCTGAGCCGAAGGCAGAGACCCTAACCCACTGAGCCACCCAGGCACCCCAGAGTTTATTCTTATAATCACAACCCTAAGATTCACCTTTTGGAGAGGCACCACCAGAAAATGTTCATGGTACCTAAATATTCAATCAAGGCTAGAGAAAGTCTTAAAATACCAATTTCTTCCATAACTATAATTCATTCCCTACTATAAAGAGGGGTTCAAAATGTGTTAAAAGTCTTCTCTGGGTGGCTAAAGCCCATCTGCCAAAGCACAGAGCACTGAGCCAGCTCATTGCTTGGTTCTTCTCCCCCATATGTACATCTCTGCAGAAAGGCAATTGTGTTATAATCAACAGATATTAGTTTAGCAAATGATTTTATATCTATTTCCCAGACCGTGAGGAAACTCTAGGGCAGACAGTGTCAAGTCCACTACAGAGATCCTTGCAACAGCAACAAGAATGTGTAGCTGGTCCTGGAATCCATGGGTACCGATTAAGCTGTAATGAGGCTTTTGGAATTGGTCTCATGGACACTGAATGTCTAACAGAAGAGGATGTGTGGGCTCTAAGGAGAACACCCATGTAACTAAGCTGTCAGGCTATGATATTAAAGAACAAAATATAGATATTTCACATCTAAGGAATCAGATCTTGGTTTAAAACCACTCGTGAAGTGTCTGTTGTGCGATTTTTGTTTTGCATAGGGGATGACCATGTGGGACTTGCTTACATTCCCACCTTTAACATTAGACTCCAACCTTTTCTACTTGTAATTCCCAGAGAAAACCAGCCTCCCTTTGCTTCCTGACCATTGCATATGTGAGTTTCTCTACATGCACTGGTCTTTTCCACCCCTCTCCATACTCTGAGTAAGGCTAATTCATTCTATGGGTCTTGGCTTTGAGAAGATTTCCCTCAGAAAGTCTTTCAGGACCCTGTTAACCCCACACCAAGATTAGAGGGCAATGACTTACATTCTGTACTCTAATAGTCTTGTTTCGTTGTCTCTTTCCACCTGTGAGCGCTAACTGAGGGGTAGGGTCAGGTTTACCATTACCTTCCCAGAGCCTAACACAGTACCTAGCACATAGTAATAATTCACCAAATAGTTAAAAAACAAATAGATAAAATAAAAGACAGAACTTAACTGATTATAGTATTCATCATTCTTTCTTGGGGCACTAAGACCTTTGCTAAAGCAAATAAGTCAGTTGATGAGCTCTGTGTGGTTGAAGCAGAGATCTATCCATCTTTTGAAGTCTCAACTCAGAACAGTAAAGCTGAGACCTCCATATGGCTAGATTGCTATTGAAACAGGAAGCAATCAGTCTGGAGTAAACTACAGCAAGAAGCCCAACTGGGAAACGCAAGTTAGGAAAGCAGAACTTGGTTTCTGGACAAAGGATGAATTCATACTAACTTAGAAAAAACTTAGAGCTCATTGTTAAGAACCTTACTGAACACAGAAAAATACTATTATAATATATATTTTGTAATAATACACATATTCCAAATACATTTATTCTTAAAGTGACAGTGTAACTGAAATTGATGTACATTTTAGTCCACTATCAAAAAATTGTTTTGTTATCCTTATAAAGTACCTGGTGGGAATGACCACATTAATGTTTTAATAATTATCCAAACCACATATATTTAGCAGATTAGAACTTTTTTGTGTGCCAATTTCTAACCCAAGCTCTATGTGAACATCTCGTTCAACCCTACTGACCACTCTGTAATATCAGTTTAACTATGACATACAAGTTAAATAAATTCCCCTTAGTCATTCAGTCAGTAAGTAGTAGAATCATGATTCAGGTTTAAATAGGTCCAAGCCAGGGGCATCTGGGTTGCTCAGTTGTTTAAGGCATCTGACTTGTTTTCAGTTCAGGTCATGCTCTCAGGGTCCTAGGATCAAGCCCCTCTTCGGGCTCTGTGCTCAGCAGGGAGTCTGCTTGAGGATTCTCTCACTCTATCCCTCCCCCCACTCACTCTCTCTCTCTTTTTCTTTCTTTCAAATAAATAAAACTTTAAAAAAAAAAAAGTGTCTGACCCAAATGATAAGATTTTATTATTTTTTGTGGTTGCATAATATTCCATCATATATACCATACCTCTGAAACTACTATAACATGGTATGTTAATTGTGCCGGAATTTTTTTTTAAAGATTTTATTTATTTATTTGACAGATAGAGATCACAAGTAAGCAGAGAGGTAGGCAGAGAGAGAGGAGGAAGCAGGCTCCCTGCTGAGCAGAGAGCCTGATGCAGGGCTTGATCCCAGGACCCTGGGATCATGACCTGAGCCGAAGGCAGAGGCTTTAACCCACTGAGCCACCCAGGTGCCCCCGGAATTTTAAAAATAAATAAATAACTGTATCTAATCCAAACCCCATGCTCTTAATCACTGCATTATACTATCTCTACCAAAACTGGGATAATGGTCCCTATTTATATTAAATATTTAGGTAAACCAGGTAAGTATGTCCTACTGCATGGCATCAATATTCACTTGAAACATGCTTTATACGTACCCACCATAGCCACTGAATTTATAGTGTTCAAGGGCAATGTTATCTAGATCAGAGTTCTAGGCTAAAAAAGTAGAGGGCAACCTTCAGGCCAAATAAGAGAGATGATTTGGTTTCGATGTCTGTTTTGACTGAGAATCCAGATCCATGCAAGTATATTGGTGAAATCATACTCAGACACATTAAAAACTCAAGAGGTTACCTTAAGAGAAGTCAAACTGTAATAATAACAGAGTTCTTCATTAGGGTCTCTCAAAAAATGTACGCAAAGTTCCCAATTTGATTTAATACTATTTTTAAGGCAACCCTATATTGACCATTATCTGGTTTCCAGGAAGATTTAAAATCTGAGGAACTATATCTCAGTATAAACATGTTATGCTTCTACTCTAGATGATTATTTGTTTTTTCTTAGGATTTTTAAGTACACAAGGTGTCACTTGCTTCCTCAAAGTACCATTGACCACAGAAAAACTAGATCCATATATTCAAATTCACTGCTTAGCTCATCAGTTAAATTTAGTAACTCTCCTGAGAAGTGGCTAGTAATACATTTCCAGTTACCAGATGTTTTTTTGTTTCTTATGACGTGATCCTTTTTTGAGTCCTAACTGGTTACCAAAGAAGATCTGTGATTAGCTGCATACTTGTATCTCACTAGTTTTTTACTTCCTTCTGCTCTCTCCAGAGCTCTAAGATGAGTTAATTTCATGGAACATTATTGAACGCAATCAGATAGAAGGATCCTTATGGGGAAAGGATTAATAATAATACCTCCTCTTATTTATATGTCAAACCATCAAAGTCAAAAATCATCCTCATCAAAGAATACAAATTGACTACTTAAGTAGCATGCACCATCTCATATAACTCAAGCTTGTAAACCAAGGTTCCCCAGAGATTATATTCTAAAACCAATAATATACAGTATTCTAAAAAAACTTTAGAAATCTATCAGCTACTTTTACAGAAGTCTTCTAAAGGGTGGATAAAGTAATAGGGTGACATAGAATAATATGAATCCATTAACTCTTACATTGAACACATTTAAATATCCTTTAAAAATTGGTGCACAATGTGCCAAAGTCACAATGATATTTATGTAGTTTTGTACAGGACCATAATGTTATCAAGAGTATTACCTTAGGGGGCGCCTGAGTGGCTCAGTGGGTTAAGCCTCTGCCTTTGGCTCAGGTCATAACCTTAGGGTCCGGGGATTGAGCCCCGAGTCAGGCTCTCTGCTCAGCGGGGAGCCTGCTTCCCCATCTCTCTCTGCCAACTTGTGATCTCTCTCTCTCTCTCTGTGTCAAATAAATACATAAAATCTTTAAAAAGAAAAAGAATATCATCTTGGTGTTGGAAGATTGATGGGGGCACTTATATCCCAACTATTTCTCTTTGACCCAAGGGCAATGTTCAAAAGAGCCTTAGGAAGGATTCCTGCCTGTTAAGGAGTTCACAGAATTCTACAAAGCCAGGTCAATTTATTAAAAATTTCTCCCCCAGTTAAAGTTAACCCTTTGAACTTGCCTTCTAGTGGAAACCTTGTTTCTTGGCAATTACTAGGACACAAACAGGGGTTCACCTTCTCCCAGGATACACCAAGAAATCTACTCTCAGGGTCCCTGTTGCTAAGGAGAACCATGGCCTATAGTTCATGGTCCTATAGTCTCCAGTGACTTCCCACCCAAGATTGGCAATACACAAAGTGCTGAGACACCTGCTATGTAGTGAAAGATAATCTATTGGGCCATGCTCTTCCAACTTTCTGGTCTGATATTAAGCATATCTGCCCTTTCCAGTTTCAAACTTCAGCAAGTCCATACAGAGCCCTCTCTCTATAGTTAGAAAATACCAGTACAAGTCATACACCTCACACACACCATAAAGCTACTATATTGCCTCAAAAATGCAATGTCCCCCTCCGCTAAAATGCAGTTCCCCTGACATCATCAAACACTATCCAAAACAGTCAAAAATTCTTGCCCAGGGATGCCTGGGTGGCTCAGTTGGTTAAGCGGCTGCCTTCGGCTCAGGTCATGATCCCAGCATCCTGGGATCGAGTCCCACATCGGGCTCCTTGCTCAGCGGGGAGCCTGCTTCTCCCTCTGCCTCTGCCTACCACTCTGTCTGCCTATGCTCATGCTCGCTCCCTCTCTCTCTCTCTAACAAATAAATAAATAAAATCTTTAAAAAAAAAAATTCTTGCCCATACAAAAGCTAACAAGATCTTTACAAGCAAATGTGTATACAGACATACACTGTCTTGTGGTCTTGCTTCACCTGATTCCATAAAAGAGTCACACATCATCTGCACTTGAGAAAAAGACCTTATCTGTCTGACTTGTTCCTCGTTTCATCACTCTGTGCACATTGTTTAACACAGGCCAGGTACTGTGGATACAATCCGTAAGCAAGTCTGATGGCTTTCCAGAACTTCTACTGCCACCACTACCACCAAGACAATATACCTTGAAGGATGACAGTGAAGTTGCTGAGGTCACCAAAGTCCAACTAATGGCAACAGAAATGTATCATAGAGGTCTCCTAACTGTGGGTGAATGTGACACTTGCTTTATTTGCACACCACTGAGCCGTGCACTGGTGGGAGAACACCAAAACTATACTTGAACCTGTAGGTCTTCTGCCCTGGGACTGCCACGACCACAGTTCAGAGGGACTCTAGCCAACTACTCTGCTTGAGCTCCCTCCCTGCTCTCTTGCCTGAGCAAGTGCCCACTATAAATCAAACAGTTCCTGCAAGATAGCTTGCCAGGGCACCAGGGCACCACCAGGGATCACAAAATGAGTACCTTTCCAATGTCTTATGGTGGAAGCTTGTAGGAATGAGGTGAGATGCTTAGACATCTGTGCTTTGTTAGGTTCGACGGGTCAGAGTTTGAAATGTAAGCACTGTCAGCACATGCTCCTATAAAGGAGTGGCAGTCTGAACAGCTAGTATTTCCAGCCCAGCCCAGTCCAGTATATATTAAGTAAATGGATGAATGAATCAATGAGTGATGAATGAATGAATGAATGAATAATGGAATGAGAGGGCCAGTGTGGCCAAAAACGAGAAAAAAATCCTTTGCTATTGCTCTCTTTGCCTTCTGTCAATCTTTATTTCATATTTCTGCCTTGTAACCTCTTTATAACATCCTCACAACTGGCCTACAGAAAATCCCAAATTATCTCCCCAAAACTTGTAAATGCCAAGCTTTGGTTAGGCCATATACCATTTATCTTCCCAGGAAATGGAAGAATCCCCCAGGGCCATATATCCGCATACTCATGACAGAGGGGCAAACCTTCCAGGAGATCAATCCATATATCTGACTGCATTGTAAGGGATTTACTAAGTGCAAAACAAATCATTCTTGGCGCCTGACTTTTGAAACATTTCCCTTTGTGTTTAGAGAGTGCAGTCACCCGGTCACTTGCATTCTGAGATGTGAAGTTTTGCAGATGGTTTACTGTGTGCTCACTAAGATGGTCTTCCCCATTAACTCCTCAACTCTCAGCACATGCTGTTTCCGAGTCTGTTCTGGGTGATAATCTCATGGCCTAGCAATAGCCTAGTAGAATTAGTATTAGGTGCTTGCCTTAGCACTAAAAGATTTAGAAATATATTAACAGAAGTTCTACTAAAATGGCCCATCTGCAGAGCCTGAATGTACAGGCTTTCAGGAAACACACACACACACACACACACACAGAGGAAAAGAGCAGTGTTTGCAAAAGAGAAACTTTCAGGAAGCATCTTCTGCCTAGCGAACTCTCTTGGACTTTGTATTCCTCTGCTGTTTTGAATTCCCTGAGAGCAGCCTCTGAGTGAAAAATTGGAAGCCAGCATTTTGTAGGGAGTACTCTCAGAACTGATAAAAGAATGAGGAAAGCAGGACTTGGTAGAACAAGAAGTTGAATAAAGGAAAAAAAAAAAAAAAAGCAGTTGGAACCAAGATCTCAGCCAATCCCCTGAAGAACACTGCAGCTGGATAGGCCTTCTGATTTGTCTACAATGAGGCAAAAGGGTAAGGCCATTTTACCCTTGCCGCAACCCTTCACTGAATGTGTGCTGCTCTTGGAGAGAGGCTATAGCATTAGGGAAGGCAGGAATCTTTGGCAGAGGGTGGTTGCTGGGAAGGGACTAAGCTATGAGTGGACTGGGCTAATTAGGGCACGTCCCAGTCTTGTATGTTGGCATATGAGCTACAATCAGTGTTCCTGGCAGCTGAGGGGATGATACAACCTTGTCCCTGAAAGGAGAAGCTGGGCAGGGCCATACACCACAGCGTCCCCTGCATCTGCTGCATCCACAGTCAGAAATGAGACCATAAGAACTAGCTGAGAAGTATTCCCTTCATTTTTTAGATATGATAATGGTTTTCTTCCAAAAATGACAGGAGGAGAACAGTATTAGAAGAAAACTGACATCCCTGAAGATGCCGCAGCTATTGACTTGTAGTTTCTAGAAAGTCTTTGCCTAAGCCAAGAATCCCAAATATGAACCACCAATCTATCACCGCAGAAAGAAAAGCTATTTTAACCATGGTTTAGGTACTAATAACCATCATCTCTAGTTTCCCAGCATTTCTTCAAACTGAAAAAGGTATGTCTAAATGAACCGCAAAGGTACCTGAATGGTTTCAACAACTCCTGGTGTTCCTTAAGCCCATGGACTTGGCATTTTATAGATGGAGAAGCAAAATTCCTTAAGGGTTCTTTTATCAATATGGACAAAAAATTTATCTGGCAAAATTATTTGTCTAGCCATAGGATGTCAGAATTAAAACCCAGGACTCACAAAAGTTTGTAGGACTAAGGTGTTTAGCTGGAATTTTTAGATTGACTTGGCCAGACTTCAAAATGTATGCACTGAACCCACAATGTTAAAATTGCCAGCACACTGAACCCCTTGGAAATGTCCATTAATGTTATAAAGTTTTATGTTATATCTATAATATAGTGTTTCTTAGAGATATGGGACACTTATCATTAAAAAAATAACACTTACTTTGGAAAAGAAAAGGGTTTTCTCAACGTTGTAGCATCAGCTGTGTCTGTGCCATTATCCTAATTCAATATTATAGTTTAAAAGATACTTCTTCAAGAAGATTTGGACATAGTAACAACTACTTAAATGGTTTTTGAAGATTTCGAGAATCCGTAAAAATCTCTTGTGTTACTCCTCTTGAATATTATAAAAATTCCGTTGAAGCCATCACCGGCCATGGTTCCAAAGCCAGACGGTTTCCTCTCCAGCTGCTAGAAGTTGTAAGGAAGACGTGTGTCCACTTAGCAACGTCTTTAAGACATGATTACCAGTAAAGTTGTGAAAATCCTGAATGTTGACCTTTAACCTCAAGGCCTGTATCAAATTTCCTTATTCATAGTTTGCAATGCACTGAAGAAGCTGAGGAAATCCTTTTAGGTCTTAACCTGTCCTGCCCAATCTGTGCTCTGCTCTGTCCTCTCAGCCAGTGGAAGGCAGGTCACCCAGGAAGGTTAGAAGTCAAATAGTTGGGAAATATCCATGTCTTCTTCCTTTCAAAGTCTGTTGATCCAAGCATCAGTGGCCATGAAATCACAGCCTAGGGCAGAGAAGGCAGCACCAGCTACCCTGAGGCCCTGCCTCGGTATCTCGTTCTGAACTGTCAACCCCCGTCCCCGCCCCTGCAGCCCAGCATTCAAGGCAGCGCTGTCTCTCTCCCTGCACGCCACACTGCATCACTTTCAAAACAGGGCCATGAGATGTCACTGACCCACTAGATTCATCAGGAAGGCCACCACTTCTATATGAACTCCTACCCAGGTATTCGGTGCTATGGGGAAGAACCCAGGACAGAGAAATGAGAATTTTGCAGATCATCCCTTTCCCAAGTACAGGAAATTGGACAGGGAAGGGGGAGTGGGGGGAGAGATGAAAAAGAAAAAATGTAAAAGATGCTTGGTTAAAACGGTTCAAATGACCCACAAGCCACAGTGTCAACATCCTCTGCTTCATTGGGAAAAGTGACTTTGGCAAGTAGGTACTACTTCAAAGGCACTGTGCTGGGTTCAAAAGGTACTAACTGTAAATTGGAAAATACAGCTGGGCTATTAAAAATGCATCTATGGGCAAAAATATTGCAGTTGTGAACCAGATGCTTCTGTGATTGCCTAAGTCTTGTTTTCACTTGCTAAATTTTATATAAATATATTGTGATCATGATGAGGTGCCTCAGATCATGGCTCTTTGCCATAAAACAAAACCTTTTCTTTATCCCTTTAACGGCCCTTGGCAGGAATGAGGTTTTCCATCCAGGAAAGATAATGGGTGGCATCTGTTCTTTTCAGGAACTATTTAACAAGGATCTTGTTTTGGTTAAAAATATGTATATAAATGTCCAGATTAAGTCTGACCTAGTGCATAAAAATTATATGTTGTAACACAAAATGCAAAAAAATGATAGACCACGGTAAGTTCCACCACCAATAAGAGATGTTTGTCAAATAGTATCTTTAAGAATGGGCAGCTTCGGGACGCCTGGGTGGCTCAGTGGTTTAAAGCCTCTGCCTTCAGCTCAGGTCATGATCTCAGGGTCCTGGAATCGAGCCCCGCATCGGGCTCTCTGCTCAGCAGGGAGCCTGCTTCCCCTCCTTCTCTCTCTGTCTGCCTCTCTGCCTACTTGTGATCTCTGTCTGTCAAATAAATAAATAAAAATCTCTTAAAAAAATAAATTTAAAAAAAGAATGGGCAGCTTCAAGTGTTCAGGGACCTCTAAGGCAGAGGCCCTACTTTGCTTAGGCAACTTGTTGTAGGTGGTTTAAGCCCACTGATAGCTACAGGTGCAAACATTGCACCTATAGCTAAATGCAGCCACAATTAGACCAAGACCATTGCGGGAACAATTCGTCACTTCATGTGGACGATGTAAGTGGCAAGCCCACAGTCAGCCCTGGCTGAAGTGTTTGCACCCACATGAAAGGACACTGTGCCCAAACCAGTCTTTTTTTTTTTTTTTTTTAACCACACAACCTCTAGATTCTCTGTTTTTCCTTTGCAGACAGAACTTAGAGAAAATAACCATTCATGGAATGGTAAAACGTGTGATAAGAAAAACCACACAAAATGAAAATGAACTTGTGTTGCCAAAGACGCAAAGAGGGACAGCAGCAGGCATATAAACACAGACCAGTAAAGAAACTCTTTCGAAAGAGTTGCTTCAAACAATGAATTCCTTCCCTGCATCTCCCTTGCCAAGATAGCAATTTGTGATAATGGTGCAGAGAAGATTGCTGTGAGCTTGAAATCATTAGGTGAGGGTTCTTCACCTGTGATATGTTTATCCTCTTGAATGGAGAGGTTCTTAGAGACTTATGCCTTTATTGAAGTGACATCCAAATGGACTCTCTTTCCAGACTCCGACCTTGTTTTTCCCCCACTACCCTTCCCCTTAGAATCCTCCCCAGTCATCTATGTTTTTAAAATATAGATATTTTCTACTTAGGCATAAGCAAAGCCAGCGTTTTCTGTCACCAGTGCAAAAATGCCTATAGTTAATCCAATAACCTTTCATAAACCACAGCTAAGGCTTAAGAAAAGACATGTTTTTGCGGTTTCATTTATATTTGATTTTTACAAAAGAAAAGACTTGTCTTTGAAAAATTAGAAGTCTTTCAAGCACATTCTCTTATGGTTTACTGAGTGATATATAAAATCAACATTCTGTTTATTGCTCAACTAGAAAAATACAACTGAGCCAAATTCATGTCATCAGTGAAATAACCCTTTCATTATAAGATAAACCAAATATTCTTCATTTGTCTTCCTATTGTTTCATCTTCTTGGAAGGCTTATACTTCATATCTTTTTTAACATATTAATATGTCTTAAAATGGAGGGGCGGGGCGCCTGGGTGGCTCAGTGGGTTAAGCCTCTGCATTCGGCTCAGATCATGATCCCAGGGTCCTGGCATCGAGCCCCACATCGGGCTCCCTGCTTGCCGGGGAGCCTGCTTCCCCCTCTCTCTGCCTGCCTCTCTGCCTACTTGTGATCTCTCTCTCTGTCAAATAAATAAATAAAATCTTTAAAAAAAAAAAAATGGAGGGGCACCTGGGTGGCTCAGTTTGTTAAGCGTCCAACTCTTGATTTCCGCCCAGGTCATGATCTCCAGATTGTGGAATCAAGCCCCGTGTTGGACTCTGCACTCCGCAGGGAAGGTGCTGGGGATTCTCTGTCTCTCATCCTCTCCCTCTGTCCCTCCCTCCCCATGCACACACTCTCTCTCTCTAAAACAAATAACTAAATCTTTAAAAAAATATATATGTCTTAAAATGGAAATTTCCACAAAGAAGTGCCTTGCTTATGCTCAGAGACAAGTCAGTCTAATACATTCTGCTGCAGACTTTTAACTAAATCATTAATTGGATTTTCAGAGCTCCTGAATTTACTGGCTGAAGTTTAAATGTACCCTTAAAATCAAGGGAGAGGTGCTATAGTAAATGTGGAAACTCTATCATCCCTTCTACTACAAGACCACTTCTAAGTTAATGCTGTGCATCATAACTGCCAGTTACATAAGCTCTGTTTATAAATTATTAAGCACTTTAGGTAGTAACACTAAAGCTTGTCCAAATGGAAAAATGCAGTGAAGATCAGGCATCTCAATGACTACAAACTAGCAATCCTTCCTTTGTTATGGCCACTGCACAAATGTCAGGAGGATGCTGTCAGGGATTTCCTATCACCCTGAACTGCAACCTTTGCATGGTACCATCCATAACCAAGTGACCTGCTGCAGCTCATTAAAGGTAATGTAATGGATCATTCCCTCCTAATTGTAATCATCAGCAAATTAGACTCCTTTCTAGGCTAGCCAGGCAGCAGGGAAGTATGTGACTGAGTAGAATGCATGAATAACTTTTCTTTTAGCCATGTGCCTTTATTCAACACAAAGGAGAATAAGGCAGGGGAGAGGGAAGGATACAGAAGTTCTAATACACGCTAGGATGTGCCTTATTTACATCATTGCAATATAGCCACAAGGTATTTTAATGCTCTTCCAGAGCTAGACCTTCACCCCAAAGTAGAGACAGAAGTAGAGGAAAATGGTGTCGGTAATTCAGGTGAGGCTCTTATTCGGGTAATTTTGCAATTATTCCCTTTTCCCTTCAGCTGACCTCTACTAGTAATTCTCAACATCAAAGGTAATAATATCTAACTACTGGTTATAATTGTGAACTGTTCAGAAACTCCAATACTGTTACATTGATTTTTTTTTCATTTAAAAAATGATATATAGTAAAAGGAATGCAGAAACACATGTGAAGGATAAACCGCAAATTCTTAGAATTAATCAAAATAATGTATCTAGAATTCTTATTCTATCTAATGGCTCCTACTTCAAATACATTTGTCACTGAAAGATCATTAGTATACATTTTATGATTGCACTGTGGTTTTAATAGTTCCCTAGCATTTGGGATGTTACTGGAAATTGAAGGTTAAAGAGTAATCTCATTAGATCATGACATTGTGTGAAGGGTTTTCTAATCTATTGGGCTAAGCAATCTCTAGAGAGAGCAATTTTAGCCTAAACATGAAAGGTGCTGGACTGTAGTGGCAGGATTTATTAGCCCAGTTAGCATTAGGAGCCCTCTACCACTCCACTGGGTGAAGGTTGACCAGCCATCTTATAGACTCGGCTCATAAGTTCAATGCGTATCCAGCAAAAGGACATGGAAGAACTAGGAAGCATCCATAATTCCTACAGTATATAAATAACACAAAATATGCCTTAAACACAGTGACACACACAAAAAATATCTTATAAGAGCCGTATATACTGAAGATACACTCCCTGAACCAGCAGTATCAACATTACCTGAAAACTTGTTAAAAAATGCAAATTCTCAGCTCCACGACCCTCTCACTCCTTGAAGCTAATGAATCAGAAAACCCCGGCAGTGAGGCCTGGCTATTTATGTTTCACCAAGCCCTGAAAGGTGACTAGGATGCATGCTAAAGTTTCAGAACCTCCACATTAGCACTAGAGTGACTAGTCTACACACATTAACATTATATTCCAAGAAAATATTTTGACATCATAATTTGGAGACATAAGTTACTTACAAATGGAAATGCTGGGAGGAGCTGGAGACTCCAGCCGGACCTTAGGCAACCAACCTGCAAGGATCATAGGAACTAAGCCTTTCTGGAAGTGATGGGGCAGAGCAAGGGCCAAGGGCGTGAGAAACAGTAAGGCCAAGGGAACCTGAGGCAGCAGATGAGATGTCTAATAAAACAGCCAAAGCCCTGACTCACTAACTAGATTTGAGTCCTTGAGGAATTATTTAATATTGCTGGACTTCCCAAATTACAGTGGGACTGTCTCTCCATGGTCCCTAGAAATTGAGCTAATAGTAAAATTCCTTTTATCCATCTCTTGTAATTTTTGTCCTTATCATTATTAGAGAACATACACTACCCTTTAAAGCATGATTTTGCATTGTCTATTGGATAATACCATCTACTGAGGCAAATATTTACAAGTTTTATGATATTCAGAGTCTATGTCTAAAATCCTTTTTTAGGGCACCTGGGTGGCTCAGTGTGTTAAAGCATCTGCCTTCAGCTCAGGTCATGATCTCAGGGTCCTGGGATCACCCTCCGTATCGGGCTCCTTGCTCAGCAGGGAGCCTGCTTTCTCCTCTCTCTCTCTTTCTGCCTGCCTCTCTGCCTGCTTGTGATCTCTGTCTGTTAAACAAATAAATAAAATCTTAAAAAAATAAAATAAAATAAAATCCCTTTTTAAATTGAAACTGGACAACTAATACTTGCATTCTTCTTACTTAATCTTCTGAGGTAGGAGGAGGAAAAAATGTTTTCAAATAGTTTTTCCAACTGACAAATTATCATGATTAAAAGTAAATTTTTGTGGACCTGGTTTAACCCTTGTCATGTATCAAGGAAGTAACATATAAATAGCTCTTCTTTCTCATTCTGTGTGAAGGGAGGGCAATAATTGCGCTGCTCTGAGGTTTAAGGACACTTAACAGAACCTCTTATCTTTAATATGGTGGGGGCCTAGGTTAGCTCAGTCAGTTGGGCATCGACTCTTGATTTCAGCTCAGATCATGATCTCAGGGTGGTTGGATCAGCTCTATCAGGCTTGATGCTCAGTGTGCAGTTTGCTGGTCCCTCTTCCTCCCCCTCTCCCTCCCCTCTGCTTCTCCCCTGTGCATGTGAGAGCTTTCTCTCTCTCTCTCTCTCTCTCTCTCTAAGATAAATAAATAAGTAAATAAATAATCTTTTAAAAGATCACAGTGTTGGTTTATAACTATAATAATAGAGTTGGCAAAACCGTAATTGCTGAAGGATGAGAGTGATTTTACAAAACTAGTATCTCATTTTGTGTGCTTATAACTTTCTACCATCCTTTGCTCCTTATATTTTAAAATAATGTATAAAAACATGAATCCTGGGGCACCTGGGTGGCTCGGTTGGTTAAGCATCTGCCTTCAGCTCAGGTCATGGTCCCAGGGTCCTAGGATCTAGACGCGCATCAGGCTCCAAGCTCAGTGGGAAGCCTGCTTCTCCCTCTCCCACTCCCCTTGCTTGTGTTCCCCTCTCGCTATGTCTCTGTCAGATAAATAAAATCTTTTTTTTTTTTTTTTTTTTTTTATTTGACAGAGAGAGATCACAAGTAGACGGAGAGGCAGGCAGAGAGAGAGAGAGAGGGAAGCAGGCTTCTTGCTGAGCAGAGAGCCCGATGTGGGACTCGATCCCAGGACCCTGAGATCATGACCTGAGCCGAAGGCAGCGGCTTAACCCACCGAGCCACCCAGGCGCCCCCAGATAAATAAAATCTTAAAAAAATAATAATAATAAATCCTTTGATCTTAAAAAAAAAAACATAAAGAATCTTTAAATTTTAAATTCCAAGCCTTGCTGTCTTATATTTGGAAACCATGGTTTACCACTTCCTGACATCATAATGTAAAATTTGCAACACTAAGTAAACCTACCAAGGAACAATTATCCACAGATGCCTATTGGATTTTCATGTCTGAGCTGCCTACCAGTTATTTTCATTTGTATTTTTCACAAAATATTAGTTCTAACATGCTTACACTTTTCTTTTCTTTTTTTTTAAGATTTTATTTATTTATTTGACAGAGATCACAAGTAGGCAGAGAGGCAGGCAGAGAGAGAGGGGGAAGCAGGCTCCCCATTGAGCAGAGAGCCCAATAGGGGGCTTGATCCCAGGACCCTGAGATCATGACCTGAGCTGAAGGCAGAGGCTTTAACCCACTGAGCTACCCAGGCACCCACTTTTCTATGTTTTCAATTAGCTTTATCAGATAAACAGTTTTTCTTAGTCTTAGTCTTTAATTTTTTTAATCTTGTGCTTATATCATATTCCAATAAATTGTTATCCATAATTTACTTGACCATTACTCTAATCATGACTCTGTTTATTTCAATATTTTTCATATTTAACATTTTGTTTCTACAGACATCTCTGAGAAAGCAATGCCTTTAAAATTTCATTTTCAATAAATTCCAAATAGGGGTATGACAAGTTTCCAATAGTTAAGATTTTCACTTATTTCACTTGTTTCCTGGTAAATTTTTTTTTCTTAAAATATGCTTTCAAATTTTTCCCCTTTGTCTTTTTTCATCATTTTTTGGTATGCATTCTACTTTACTAATTCTTTGTATTTCTTCTTATCTCTTTAGTTTATAGATATCCCTAGAGACTTGCCACCATTTCCTTCTGTCTGTAACTAATTTGTGTCCACCAATTTCTTTTTGACTTTGCTGTCATTTTAAGTTCAATTTTTGTTCACATTCACAAGAATAAAGCTACAACAACTTGCATAAACTTTTCAAAACCCTGCATGCAAATACCTACCAATCTTCAAAGGAGTGGCCATGGAAGGTTTTTATTTTGGTTTAAAGAGACCGCCATTATGTAAAGCAGTTTTCGTATTTTGGAATTTCCTTGGGAATCAACTTGTTTTCCTTATAATCACAACTAAGATGTATTATTCAGAATGATTACCCTCTTTGTTTTCCAACAATTAGCAGTGCAATACTTTTAAATCCTTCCTGTTACATCATCACATGTGACCACTTAAACATTGCCACAAATTCTTTGACACTCCTTCCATCAGAAGTTAGGGTCTGTGTCCCCTCCCCATAATATGGGTGGGCTCTCTAACTGCTTTGTCCAGCAGAATCTGGTTGAAGTGACAGACACTATTCCTGGTTCCAAGAAAGCCCTAAGAAAGCACAGTTTCTATTGCTTTCTCTTATAAAACTCATTATTGAACTCCCGAGTTGCGATGTCAAGTGTTCAGCTATGCTGAGCCCACTATGCCCGCTCTGCTGTGGAGAAGCCCAAACTGGCTACATGGAGAAGCCATGTAGGGAGAAAGAGAAATGCCCAGAGAACCCTGCTGTTCCATCCAGCCCCTAGCTTTTGAGTTAACATACCTGAGGCCCCAGACATTGTGGAGAAGAGACAGCACATCCTTACTGTGCTCATGGGATATAATAATACATTTTTTTATTTTAAGCCACTGTTTGGAGGTAGTTTGTTACATAGGAATGGAAACTGCAACTGGAAGTAATAATTTATTTATCCTATTTTTGAAAAAATAAGTTATTTCCAGTTATATACTATTGAGAATGATCCTGTATTAAATATATTTGTACATCAATCTAGAGGAATATTTGTTTATTTCCTCAATATAAATCCCTATAAATAGATCACTAGGTCAAAGGGGATAAATACTTTGAAGGTTCCTAACACACACTTCCAAATTTCATTCTGGAAAGATGATGATATGATATCCTACAAACAATGAAAAAGGTGTCTGTATATTCACATCCTTTCCAACATGCATTATTAATATTTTAGAAGTTAGTTGTCAATATGGTGGCCAGAAATGGAAACATGTATTTTTTGTGCAATGAGTCAGGTTGAGCCTTTTACTTTCAGATGATCCTTTCTTTTTCCTCTTTCATGAAGTTTCCAGTGATATCAGAAGAAACTACCCATAAATCAACTTAGAATTTTTATTTAATGTTTATTCTTTGAATTCAGAATTTTAGCCATCAAAATTAAAAATAATCTCAAACATAACATCAGACCTAATGGTATTTCTAATAGGAATATAGGAATAGAAAACTCAGCTTCAATACATTTCAAAATAAGATTCTTGTTGAGAATTCAATATGTAATATGTATATATATATGTATATAAATATAAATATATAAACAACATATTTTACTTCAAAATGTTAGGAAAATATTTCTTTACTGAGAAAATTCTATTTTTTATTGTCAAGCTGGGAAGACAACATAATTACACAATCGGCATTAAAATTGTCTTCTCTATTTTCTTTTTTCCACTTCTTTATTTTAAGCACATTTACTTTTACTGAAAATATATCAAACACCCAAGAGAATGAATATGTCTATTATAGTCACAGAATAATAATACAATATATACTTACTGTAGTGTGTTGAATATTGGACCCCCAAGTGGGGGGTCCAATATTCAAAAGTGAACTTATTTGGGAAAGGGTCTTCATAAATGTAATTAATTTTTTAGGGTTCTTGAGATCATCCTGGAGTAGAGTGGGCCCTAAATTAAATGACTTATGTTTTTATAAGAGTTAGAAGAGGAGAGCACAAACATTCAGAGAAGACCACATGAAGATAGAGACAGAGATTGGGTTGAGGCATATACCAGCTAAGCAGTGCCAAGAATTACCCCTAGAGCCAAAAGAGAGGCATGGAACAGATTCTCCCCTAGAGCCTCCGGAAGGAAATAATTGTGCTAACACCTAGACTTTGGATTTCTGACTGCCAGAATGGTGAGAGAATGAATTTCTGTTGCCTTACACCATCCACTTAGTGCTAATTTTTTAACCGAAATACTAAAATAGATTAAATTGACAACACCAAATGCTGGTGAGGATGTGGAGCAATTCTCATTCATTGCTAGTGGAAATGCAAAACAGTGTAATCACTTCGGAAGACACTTTGTTAGCTTCTGACAAAAGCAATCATCCACTCACCACTCAATCCAGCTATCACAATCCTTGGCATTTACTCAAGGGAACTGGAAATTTAACTCCATACAAAGACACAGACATTTATAACAGCTTTACTCATAGCAGCCAAAAGTTGGAAGCAGCAAGGATATTTTCCAGTTGATGCATGAATAAATAAAAGGTGGTACAACCAGACAATGGAATATTATTCAATACTAAAAAGAAATGATCTATGAAACTATAAAAAGACACAAAAGAAACTTAAAGGCATATTACATAGAGAAGCCAGTCTGGAAAGACTGCATACCGTATGGTTCTAACTATATGACATTCTGGAAAAGGCAAAACTATGGAGACAGTAAAGTGATCAGTGTTTGTCAGGATTTGAGAGAGTTGAGGACAGAAAGGGATAAATAGTAAGAGCACAGAAGATTTTTTAGTTCAGCGGTAATACTCTGTATGATACTATAATGGTGAAGACATGTTATTACATATTTCTCCAAATCCATAGAATGTGCAACACCCACAACATGAACTGTGGACTTTGGATGATTATGATGAGTTGATACAGATTTACCAATTGTAAAGAATGTTTCACTGTGGTGAGAGATGTTGATAATGGGAAGGCTATCTGTGTGTGGGACCAAGAAATACATAGGAAATCTCTGAAACTTCCTCTCAATTTTGCTGTGAACCTAAAACTGCTCTAAAAAATTAAGGCTTTTGTAAAAATGAAGGGAATAAAGAACTTTTTTCAGATAAAAAAGAAAAAAAGGACTAAAACCAGTTTCTTAAGAAGTTCTCTCTGTGTCCCTTACCAATAGCATCGCCTTCCTTCCCTACCAAAAGTTATCACTATCCTCAATCTCATATTAATCATTCTCTTGTTTTCCTTTATGATTTCATCATAGATCCATAGATAAAAGATAGATGATTAGAAAGGTAGATAGATAGATGGATAGATAATCTACGTTATGTTTTTTGGTTTTGCACTTTATATAAAATGGAATGCTGCATACATTGCATATTTTTCTAACTTGCCTTTTTGATCAGTATTATGTTTGTGAGATCCTTTTATGTTGATTTAAACAGATGTAAGTTCATTTTTACAAAACTTATTCATTCTATTGTTTATCAGTCTGTTGCTGATAGATGGATTATTTATAGTTTTCTTTCTGTTATAAACAATGTTGCAAAAGTCATGTTTAAATTATGTCTCCAGGTACACATAACAAGAATTTCTCTGGTTGCGGAAATATAACTAAAATCAGAACTACTGGATTATAGGGTAGTCACATTCTTTAGGTAATACCAGAATATTTCCAAAGTGAACCAATTTTCACTCTCATCAGCATTAAATAAGTGTTCCTGTTGCTTCATAGCCCCCAATAATTATTGTTTGCATCTAATTTATTTAGATAATTTTCAACTATGAAAATTTCAACTGAACATCAGAGAACCACTTTTTTTTTTTTTTAATTTTAAAGGCATTACTATCTAGGATCATTTCTGATTCCCAGAATACGTTTTCCGAGGACCTACTATGTTTTACCCCTATATTATTCTATTTAATCCTTACAACACCATGAGAAAGATAATTTAATTGCAAATTTACAGTTGAGAAAGCTGGGCTTTAGAGGAATTACTAATTAACTGATGCCCACAGTTGTTAGTAGCAAGTCCTCTAACCCAAAATTCTGGCCACTCTTCTCTCTGTGATACCCATCTAATTTTCAAAATTGAAAATTTGTAGAGCTATTGCCATGTCACAAACCAAGTTCATGTACCAATTTCCTCAAAAAAAAAAAAAATCTGAGAACCAAATTAGAGTGGAAAACTGCCACTCATTTTAGATATACATCATGTACTGTTGACAAAGAAGAAATCCATTTTTAATGCTTCAGCATATCATTAGGGAGACAAGCTGACTGAGTGAACTGAACCTGGCATTTATCACTGAACCCAGATAAAGAGCCACTGAGTTGTGGTATTCTCCGACCTTCTTCTTGACAGCCACTGACAATGCATCCAATTACTTAAGCAGTCTTTCCAGCATCATTTAAGCAGGTCTAGCTTTCCCTGTTCCACTTTAATATGGAGGGGGCGGGGGAGGGAGTTGGATGCTCCAATAGTAGCATCTCGGATGAAGGATTCTTCTTTTTTTTTTTTTTTTAAATTCCATGATCTCTGAGTGTATCTACACCTTGACAATCCATTTTTTAGCATGTGATTATGAAAATGAGATGAGCATTCATAATCTGTTTTAATATATCATCATAAAAATAATAAATGATGGCTTCTTCATGCTTCTTGTCCCTTAAGATTTCAAGGCAGGTAATAAAAATATGGAAGCCCGTAGAAGAGAACACCTACCCTCCGAAATCCATCTCTACCCCACCAGACACTGGTTAAAGGAGGTTCAATCTTGAAGACAACAGAGAGCATTGACTGGGGGAGAGAATTTGCTCTCTGTGCTGCTTCGTAGATCCCATATGTATCGCCCGACAACTGAGTTCTCTGTGAACCGATTTCATCTGTTCCCTGAACATTACTAGGCACGTACTGGATTCAGAGCCTGTATCCACTAATCTGTTGTCCTCACAAGACCAGCGCTAGGTCATATGACTAGAGAATTGCCTTTGCTGAGACAAAGATGCCCAAATGATGCTTCAAAGACACATTTTATTGGGCAGATGCGATTTTGCTGTTGAGATGATCCTACTCCAAGTATATCCCAACATAATTCTCTCTGAATATCCTGACATTGTACGGATGATTTTTGTTTTCCATGAAAATAAAAAGAGCTGACCATGAAATTCTATATAAAAAAAAAAAAAAAAAGGCCTTCGCTGTCCACCGTTCCATCTTAGGAAAATCTATTGAGTAACACTTCTATAAAGGGACCATTGATATTCTTACAGATTGCCCTAAGTTTCTATGTTTCTGAAAGATTTAAGATTTAGTGTTGGTTGCTATATGCATTATTGTGGGGGTTTTTTATACTCTTAAGCCTTAATATAATTAACAGAAGGAATAGCTAAATAATTAAAAGTATTTGCTTCTGGGGAATGGTGCCTGAGGCAGGAGGTGGTTGGGGAAGGGGTATCAAAAGTGGTGGGGAAGAGTAGAAAAAAGAAAACTGGTTTTCATCATAAGCCTTTCCATGTCACATGGTTATTAACCTTTTTGCCTTTGTTACTTTTTTTTTTAAACAATTATTGAAATTAAAAGATGCCTCAAAACTTTACAGTTTATGAAGCATCTCATCTTATCTTCTCAGTTGCCTTCTGGGACAGACTTTCTTCTTTATTCAATGGATGGTTATTGGACTTGGGTGAGTCATTTAAACTTTCCAAGTATTCACTCATCTATGGTATGAGGGCTAATTTTCCTGTCCTGGTGATAGCATAAGCTTTTATATGTAAACCTAAGTAATATGGAATAATTTAAACACCCACATGCAATGGATCTTTTTATAGCTATAGTAATAATCATTTATTTTAATGCCTATCCATAATTTGTTATAAAAGCAGACTCATAGCACAGCTGTTTTGTCATCTTACGTAGAAATCCACTTAAATTAATGTAAGGTTGTTGGTGCTTTTATTGACCTCATCTCGAACTTTGATCCTATATAAGAAACTGCTACCATCATTGATAGTCATGACATTTCTTATATCCCGCCTATAAAAGGAAATCACTACATTTTACATATATGCAAAAACAATTACTTTATGATTACATATTTTAATAACTATTTTTATATAAAATTTTGTGGCTTTTGTAATTACTTAACATTGTGATAATGATAATCATAATAATTTTATTAGCAATTTGAAATTTGGAAACAAGATAGAAATTGATGGCTGAATTATATACTTAAACTTTATTAATCATACTTTCCTTCTCTTTAATTTTAACCAGACTCTTTCTTTTTCTTTTTTTTAAGATTTTGTTTATTTGACAGAGAAATTAAAAGAACACAAGTATGCAGAGCAGCACACAGAGGGAAAGGGAGAAGCAGACAGCAGACAGCCTGATTCAGGGCTTGATCCCAGGACCCTAGGATCATGACGTGAGCTGAAGGCAGATGCTTAACCCACTGAGCCACCCAGGTGCCCTTAATCAGACTCTTTTTATTATTGAACTTGAACAGCTTTCCCATGTTTTACTATATCTAATTGCATGATTTCTGCTCTTTATTTATTTATTTGAGAGACAGAGTGTGCAGGGGGTGGGGCAGAGGGAGAAAAAGTCTTAAGCAGACTTATACTAAGTGTAGAACTGGACACTGGGCTGATTGACCTCACCGTGCTGTGATCAGACCTGAGCTGAAGCCAAGAGTCAGACGGTTAACATACTGTGCCACTCAGGTGACCCTACTTTCTCTTTAATTTTGAAGTGCTGAACAAGGATTTTCTATTTCCTATTCTGTGAGAAACTTTCTTCTTGTATATAAATATAGCCCATTTTTCAGAGCATCTGTCCCCCTTAGGTTTCCACATACATGATTGTATTCAAATTGGAAAAATAACCAGAATATTTTTCTATACATGTTCATTGGCTCTTTTGGAATCTAGGCCAAAATTGGGATGTTTTCTTCATCCCCCAAATGACCCATCTCATTTTTTTTAAAGAATAATTATGAGAAGTAGCATAAAGAAAAGGAGAAAAGGGAAAATTGGGCTTGAAAACATAAAAAATCAAGTGAAAAATCACAATAAAATTTAAGGCAATAAAAGAAAAATAATAAAGGTAAAGCATGTGAGGTAGATAATTTTATCCTCAATTCTTACATGTTAATTTTAGAACTTAAAATTATTTGATTACAAAACCAAGACAAAAATAAACAAAATAATAAATACAAATTCCTAAAATTTCATGTCTTTTTAAAAAATATAACAACATTATATATATATATATATATATATATATATATATATATACAGCTAAAATATAATAACATTAGATAAAGTTATTAAGGAAGTAAAACAATCCCACCATCATGTTTTCAGCTTTCATTTGCATTACTTTATCTAAATATAACCTGGAAAACATGCAGAGTAAAGAGCAATTGTCTGAACACTGTCAAAACTTTACTTGCAACTAATTTCCTTTAGTTCTAAAATGTTCTCATTTGAGGATTTTTTTTTGAAATTTCCTTTAAGCCATTTGATTTCCTAATAATCACAACCAAAATATTATTACAGAAATTAATCATTTCTTCTGTTCATGTTAATGGCTATAAATAACTTACTAATTAAGTATATTTTTAGATTTTTTTTAAGTAAACATTGGCTGCAATGAAAAACAAGTTTATTTTTTTAAACATCAGAGCATGTACCTTGGAAATTAAAAACTGAAGTCAGTGCCAATTCATAGTTATTTTTGATCTATTTTCATATATTAGTTCTAAATTTCTCCAAATTTTCTTGTTCTATTTATTTATTCAGTCATTCATTTATTTAATTAATTATTTTGAGAGGAGGAGAGGGAGAGGGAGAGGGAGAGAGGAAGCCTGGAGGGTAAGGGAGAGAGAATCTCAAGGAGACTCCACACTGATCAGGGAGCCAGACACTGAGCTCAGTCTCACAACCCTGAGATTATGACCTGAGCCAAAATCAATAGTCAGACACTTAACTGACTGAGCCACCCAGGTGCCCCTTTCATTTTTATTTTAGTGAAAAAGTGTGGAGTTTTCATTCTTTTACTTCCTTGCTTCCATTCGTTTATTTGTTTTTAATAACACAAGTACTACATGGACATTTTTTAAAGTTTTTTAGGGGCGCCTGGGTGGCTCAGTGGGTTAAGCCGCTGCCTTCGGCTCAGGTCATGATCTCGGAGTCCTGGAATCGAGCCCCGCATTGGACTCTCTGCTCAGCGGGGAGCCTGCTTCCTCCTCTCTCTCTGCCTGCCTCTCTGCCTGCTTGTGATCTCTCTGTCAAATAAATAAATAAAATATTTAAAAATAAATAAATAAATAAATAAATAAATAAAGTTTTTTAAAAATCCAAACTACACAGAAGTAAGTAGAACAAAAATTTGAAGTATCTCTTCATGTGCTTATCTCATCCCCTTGCCAGAAGTTACTGATGCTGCTAATTTATTCCAGACATTTTCTATCCATGTACAGATGTAGAAAGTTGACTGATATTTCGCTGTTTCTCAAAGCCACATATCTCTGCAAAATAAGATAATAAAAGAAAATTAAATAACATTAATTGAATAATTACTATGTGCTACTACAAATTTATCATTCTAAATTTTGTTTGTTTATTTATTGTCAGAGAATGAGCGCACAAGAAGGCAGAGTGGCAGGCAGAGGCAGAGAGAGAGAAGCAAGCTCCCCGCTGAGCAAGGAGCCTGATGCAGTACTCCATCCTAGGATTCTGGAATCATGACCTGAGCCCAAGGCAGTGGCTTAACCCACAGAGCCACCCAGGCGCCCCCCAATTTATCATTCTAGAATGGTATTTCTACTTGAAATTTTTTGAAGAAATTGTAAACTGAAAATTATTTATTATGGTATAGAACACTATTCATCTCTTTAAAAGATGACATAATGGCACTTTAGAAAACTTTCTTTCTTTTTTTAAAGATTTGTATTTATTTGACAGTAAGAGAGACAGCAAGAGAGGGAACACAAGAAGGGAGAGTGGGAGAGGGAGAAGCAGGCTCCCTGCTGAGCAGGAAACTTGATGCGGGGCTCAATCCCAGGACCTGGGGATCATGACCTGAGCTGAAGGCAGACACTATAAGACTGAGCCACCCAGGAGTCCCAGAAAAATTTCTTGAGTATGGAACATTTTGGTATATGACCTTAAATGCACCATCATCCTTCCCCCCCATCACCATTGTTCTCAGTCTGTAGGGTCTATTCATTAACCAAAAAGCTATCTTTATGCTAAGTACATGTTTTTTGTATCTAATCTACATAATAATGGTGTGTGCTAAGTAGATATTACCATTCCTATAAAAAGATGGAGTTTTCATAGGAAGGAATGTGCATCTACAGGGATAGAAAGTAATGTTAGTATTAGTATTAATGTAACAGCCAACTTTATTGAGTACCTACTATGTGCCAGGAACTGTTCTTGGTGAAGGAGATAGAACAATGAACAAGATAAGAAAAGCTACTATTATAATTGAGCTTGGATTCAAGTGAGGAAAGGTAAGTAGTACAAATAAATCAGCAAAAGTAACACTGAAGATGATATGGGCAATGGAAAGAGTTTCAGTAAGTTGATGTGTGTGACAGGATATGGATTTTCAATTGCTTGGCCAAGAAAGTCCTCTTAGATGAAGTGACAGGAAATGGCATGAGGGTGAGCCTTCTAGGCAAACAAAAGAGCCATTACCAGTGTCCTTAGAATGAACTTAGAACCCTCAGGTGAGAAGTGTGACATGAGATCTCAACCACTAAAGAAGCTGGAGACATAAAGATCTGAAATAAAGGTAGGAAGTAGAGTTTAAATGTGTTGGGAAGTCACTGAAGGATTTTAAGCAGAGATATATTATGGTGTGATTAACGTTTTAGAAGATTACTCTCCTTTATGGAAATGAGTCACAGGAGGTGAAGATAGGTGAGGAAGTGGGTTAGGAGTCCATTGTGATACACCAGGCAAAGATAATGCTGACTGAACTTGGGTACCCAGAATAGAGTCCTGTGGTTTTCTAATCTCAAGTTGAGGGCCAAGCACAGGAGAATAAGGACCAAAAATGGAGATCTGGGGGTAGGAGAAGAAAAACAGGAGAGAGTGGAAGTTGAGCTATGATTATTATTATTATAACTTGTTTTTTTTTTAAGATTTTATTTATTTATTTGACAGACAGAGATCACAAATAGACAGAGAGGCAGGCAGAGAAAGAGGAGGAAGCAGGCTCCCTGCTGAGCAGAGAGCCCGATGCAGGGCTCGATCCCAGGACCCTGAGATCACGACGTGAGCCAAAGACAGAGGCTTTAACCCACTGAGCCACCCAGGTGCCCCATAACTTGTTGTTTTTATAAGCATTCACTGAGTAGAGCCAGGAAATGTCCTGAATATTGTTCATTCCTTCCTTATAGCAACCCATGAGGTAGGTACTATTATTACCACCTCATACAGCTAAAGACACTGAAGCAGAGCGGTTAAGTAAATTGTCCAACCTCCTAGTAATACTGGAGGGAGACAATTCACATCTGCGCAGTTTGCCACCAGACACATATTCTAAAACTCTCCCTGAACCACCTCTGAAAGGCAATGTAGGTGGGTCATGGGGGGTAGGGGGGTGCAATGCTTTTTTTACTCTCCAGAAGGCATATAAAGATCAGAAGGATAGGTGTTCCTGGGCCCAGTGTGTGTCAGAGCACTCCTGCCATGGGAATGGAGATATATGTAAAGAGATTTGTCTGACTAAAAACACACACTCTGGTGGCAAAGAGTCTATGGAAATTGAAAGACACCAAGGAGGGAAGACTTGCTCTTCGACCCTGAGACCTAGAAATTCTGTCAGACAGTACCTCTGAGGGACTCTTAAATCAGTCAGACACTTCTCTTCATACTGGGTCACTAGTTTCAGATGGTGATGCGTGCCCTGGACACTGCAGGTCGGTTGGTGGACAGACAAGGAGGTTAAAACAGAAGTGGTCAGGATTCTGCATTTTAACAGTGAAACTTTATGGTTTAAATCCCCTGAGTGTGACTCTTCAGACAAGATTTTCCAGTTTTCCTCTGCCTGGAGCAAAGAGTCATAGCTGAACATTATCACTTCACCAGTAACTTAAAACCCAGTTTTTAGCCAATGAAGTCTAGTGATTTTCTTCACTACAGCATACTATCTCTCCAAAGAATAAACACATGCCATGACTTGAAACTATTCAGATAATGTATTATTCCTTAGGTCATTTTAAAAGAGAGGGTCCCGGGGCACCTGGGTGGCTCAGTGGGTTAAGCCTCTGTCTTCGGCTCAGGTCATGATCTCAGGGTCCTGGGATCGAGCCCCACATCAGGCTCTCTGCTCAGCAGGGAGCCTGCTTCCTCCTCTCTCTCTCTCTCTCTCTCTCTGCCTGCCTCTCTGCCTACTTGTGATCTCTGTCTGTCAAATAAATAAATAATTTAAAATTTAAAAAAATAAAAAATAAATAAATAAAAAAGAGAGGGTCCCACAAATACACTGAGTGAAGTCAGCATTATTAGAGTAAGAATTTGGGGGACCCCCGGGTGGCTTAGTCGGTTAAGCGGCTGACTCCGGATTTCGGTTCGGGTGGCGATCTCAGGGTCGTGGGATTGAGCCTCATGTCAGGCTCTGCAGTCAGCATAGACTCTGCTTCTCCCTCTCTCCTTGCCCCTCCCCCTTGCTCGCTATCTCTAAAATAAGTAAATAAATAAAATCTTCTAAAACAAAGAATAAGAATTTGATTTCCTATACCTCAAAGGAGATAGCAGGGATTTGAATTTATAATGACCAGCATTTGTCTTAATACCTGGCAGTTTCTTTTAATCACACCACCAATACCTAAACCCAAAAAGATCATCAGAAACCAACACTAACGGAGGCACGCTTCACTAATAGTAATCTACTGTGTTGTGAGTTGTGTCTCCCTCCTCCAAAGATACGTTGAAAGCCCAACCCCTGGTACATGTGAATGTGACCTTATTTAGAAATAACTCCAAATCTTTGCAGATGTACTTAGGGTATATATTAAGATGAGGTCATACTGGAGTAGGATGGACCTTTAATCCGATATGTCTGGTGTCTATTTAGAAGAGAAGAGACACAGAGAGAGTCACACAGGGGAGGAAGCTTCATGTGAAGACACAGATACACAGAAGGAAGAAGGTCCCATGTCACGATGCAGGCAGAGATTGAAGTCATGTTGTTGCAAGGAAAGAAATGCCAAGGATGACCTGAAAACACCAGAAGTGGAGGAAATGTGTCCTGATAACACCTTGATTCTGGACTTTTGACCTCCTGTGAGAGAACAAATTTCTGTTATTCTGAGCAACTTGAGTTCACGGTAATTTGTGACAGCACGTTTAGAAAACTAATGCGTACTGCTAAAGAAATCGTCAGAGATTTTACCTGACTTCAAGCCACGTTATGATTCACGTCAGGATGAAAGTCACCACGGCTTCCATTTTCACTAGTCTTTGAGGATAAAAATGAAATCCGTTTACTCTTTTTTTTCATAATGTTAGAAATGAATTTTCTCCCTGTTATTTCAACCCACACAAATCCCTAAGAAATATTACTTAATTCATAGTTGAATCAGTTTAGTATCAGGTATCCTATTTATGCTGGTTTGGGAGCATGGTTTCCTCCTAGATCCTGTGAGAGGTTACCTTAAATGTTTTCAAGTAATAAATTATCTTTTAAGTCTTACAAAATGTTTAAATAAAACAAAATCAATAAGAAAAAATAAAAGCAGTTTGGGATCTCCTATCTCCAGGCTGCACTTGAACTCTGCAAGAAGACAGTGGTACCCCACCATCCAGAGTCCTACGAATGAAATGATGTTCCGAGAATAAACAGCCTAGATGCCTTCAAAAGTGTGTTTGGAGAAGAAAAGGTTATTTTGTCCTGGAGAACAGGGGGGATGTGGAGGGAGAGGTTCAGAAACCTACTCATTTAGAAGCCCTCTGAGGAAATTTGTGAAGCTGAACAATTTACCTAACCACTCTCTGCTTCAGTGCACTCAGCCGTATGACGTGGTAGGTAATAATAGTTCCTGCTCCCTGGGTTATGATAAGGAATGTACGAGATAATATTCAGAACACATTTAGAATTCTCATACATGGCTGGTAAAAATACAAATGCCACTTTGGAAAAACAGTTTGGCAATCCCTCAAAATGTGTAAGAGTTACCATAGGACCTGGCAATCCACTCCTAGGTAGATACCCGAGAAAAATGAAAAAACTATGTCCACATAAACACTTGCACAAATGTTCATACCAGCATTATTCACAATAGCCAAAGTGGAAACAACTTTCATGTCCATGAGTTGATGAATGAATAAACAAAAGTGCTTGTGTCTATACAATAGAATATTATTTGGCAATACGTGTTACAGTATGGATAAATATGGCTGATATGTGTTATAATATGGGTAAATCTTGAAAACATTCTGCTATATGAAAGAAGCCAGTAACAAAAGACCACATATTTTATGATTCCATTTATGTGAAATTTCCAGAATAGGTAAAGCCGTAGAGACAGAAAGTAGATTTGTTATTTCCAGTGTCTAGAGGAGAGGGGAATGAGGATACATGGGGATGTTAAGAATGTTCTAAACTGAGACTGTGGTGATAGTTGTACAATTTCTCAATATACTAAAATCTACTTAAATGCATTACTTTTCTTAAGGTGTACAGTGTGATGTTTTAATATACATATACATTATAAAATGATTACCACAATTGAATTAATTAATGTATCCATCACCTCACATAGCTCGCTTTTTTCTGAGCATGAGAGAAAAATTAAAATCTACTCTTAGCAAATTTCAAGTATGCAATACAGTATAGTTAAATATAGCCTTTGTACTGTACATTAGATCTCCAAAATCTATCCATCTTGCATAACTGAAACTTTGCATCCTTTGACCACATTTTCTCCCTTTCTTCCACCCCCAGCACCTAGTAATCACAGTTCCATTCTCTGTTTCTAGGACTGTTACTTTTTCAGATTCCACAAATTAGTGAGATCAAGCAGTATTTGTCTTTCTGTGTCTGGCTTATTTCCCTTTGCATAATGTCCTCTAGTCTCATCCTTATTGTCCTAAATGGCAAGCTTTCCTTGTTTTTAAGGCTGACTAATATTCCATTTATATACATACCACATTTTCTTTATCCATTCATATGTCAGCACTTGGGCAGACCACCTTTCTTCTTGTTATGAATAATACTGCAGTGAACATAGGGATGCAGGTATCTCCGATTTCATTTCCTTTGGAATATACTGAGAAGTGAGGTTGCTGGATTGTGTGGTAGTTTGAGGAAACTCCATACTGTTTTCCAAAATGGCCGTACCAATTTACATTCTTACCAACAGAGTATAAGGATTCTTTGTTCCCCACATTCTCATCAACACTTACTAATTTTTTTAATGTTTTTAATCTTTTTTTAAAGATTTTATTTACTTATTTGACAGAGATCACAAGTAGGCAGAGAGGCAGGCAGAGAGAGAGAGAGAGGAGGAAGCAGGCTCCCGGCCGAGCAGAGAGCCTGATGCAGGACTCAATCCCAGGACTCCGAGATCAGGACCTGAGCCAAAGGCAGAGGCCCAACCCACTGAGCCACCCTGGTGCCCTTGTTTATCTTTTTTTTTTTTTTTTTTTTAAAGATTTTATTTATTTATTTGACAGAGAGAGATCACAAGCAGGCAGAGAGGCAGGTAGAGAGAGAGGAGGAAGCAGGCTCCCTGCTGAGCAGAGAGCCCGATGCGGGGCTCGATCCCAGGACCCTGAGATCATGACCTGAGCCGAAGGCAGCGGCTTAACCCACTGAGCCACCCAGGCGCCCCCTTTGTTTATCTTTTTGATAAAGCCATTTAAACAGGCATAGGGTGAGGACTCACTGTGATTTTGATTTGCCTTTCCCTGATGATTAATGATATTGCATACCTTCTTATATACCCATTGGCCACTAGTATATGTTCTTTTGAGAAATGTCTACCTAGGTCCTTTGACCATTTTTTTTTAATTGGGTGATTTCTTTTATTCCTGCTACATTGTTTCAGTTCCTTATTTATTTTGCATATTAACCCCTTATCAGATGTATGGTTTACAAATAAATATTTGTATGTTGTTCCCTCCCATCTATATGTTGTCTCTTCACTCTGTTGATTGCCTCCTTTCCTATGGAAAAGCTTTTTCATTTAACACAACCCAATTTATTTTTGCTTTTGTCATCTGTGCTTTTGTGGCCATATTCAAAAAATCATTGCCCAGACCAATATCAAGAAGATTTTCACCTACATTTTCTTCTGGTAGTTTTAGTTTCCAGGCCAATGTTTATTAATTGTATGGTTTAAATGGGTAAATGTTATCACATGTGAATTATACACCAATAAAGCTAGATTTTAAAAATCAATGAAAAGAAAAAATAAGTCGATGACTTATAAAAGATCAGATTGTATTTTAATGGAGAAAAAATAATTTAAAATTGTATATTCATTTCCTAGTGTTGCCATAACAAAGTACCACAAACTGGGTGGCTTACAACAGAAATTTATTATCTCACAGTTCTGGAGGCTAGAAGTTCAAAATCCAAATGTCGGCAGGATTGTTTATTTCTGAAAGCTCTGAGAGAGAACCTTTTCCTTGCCTATTTCCTGGCTTCCGCTGGTTGCCAATAATCTTTGGCTTTCTGTGCCTTGTACAGGCATCATCTCCAGTTTCTCTCTTCATTCCTGTATGGCCTTCTCCCTCTCTGTCTTCGTATGGTCACGTTCCCCTCTTGTCTCTGTCTTGTCTTCATATAAGGACACCAGTTATATTGGATTGGGGCCTATCCTAGTGATGTCATTTTCACCTAGCTACATTGGCAAAGACCCTCTTTCCAAATGAGGTCACACCCACAGGTATTGGAGATGAAAACTTCACTATATCTTTTTTTTGGGAGGGGGAGACAAAATTCAATCTATAACAGACTGTAAGTTGTTTAATCGATTCTCTTTTCTAGTCACGTCTTCTCAATAGTTCAATGCTAAGAACGAAGTAGGTACTAAATAAATATTCATTGACTGATTAAACTATTCAATCTATATAACTGTCTACTTTAATTTGAGAGACCGTTAGGGATAGAGTCTATAATCTTACTTGAATTTATGCCCTAATATTTAATTAAAGGAGTACTTCCTTCTAATCAAAGGCTTTGCATTTGCATTCTTTGCCAAAATAACTGGCTGATGGATTGTTTGCTGAATTGATCCGATCAGTCATTTAAGTAGAACCCTGTTAACTGGTGAACTCAGTCAAAATGTTGAAGTTATAATCATGTTGACTCACCTTCTTTTAAAATAACTTAAGCTCATTTCCTCTTGTTTTGTCCTCTCTGGAGGTGGAGAATATTCTTCTCATAATAATCCTTTATCCTTCCAATTTCCAAGCCAAACAATCCCAAATTCTGTAACCTTTCCTTCAAATCCATACATAGATTTTTTTCAAGACATGCCAAATGCATGAGAAATACTTATTTGATAATTTTCATTTTAAAAGTAACTAATCACAGGGCCCTATATACCTACGTTACTCTACATTAAAAATTAAAACAGACGAAAATTTTAATTAGAGTCTTCAAATACTGGATGCTTGTTGAAAGAATTTTACTATGGATCACAAGACTTTTGCTGTTTTTTAACCTATACTACCCCCCCAATTGTCTTGAAATTTATTCTATGATTAAAAGGTATAATCATACCAAGGAGAGCACTGAAAAGGAAGAGCTATGAGAGGGAACTAACCTTATCAGATGGAGAGTAAAGTATACTGAAAAATATAAGAAAAAAATAAAAGGCATAACCATCTTCTATGATTAAAAATCATAACTGAACTACCAATTGTCAAATATTTGGCTTCAGAATTTCCTGCTTATCCTTACAACATATATTTTTTTAAAATTCCAGAGGTAATTGAATAAAACATACTTTCACATTAACTTTAATTCTTAATTTTCTTGTGAAAGGAAAATATATGTAATTTCTCTGTTCATAAATGTTGAAAGTTGAGTGGATACAAGAAAACCCATTCTGAAATATATCCTAGATGGTCCTTCTACTCTTTGTGTATTTATATCTCTCCCTGGGTCTTCATTACAGCTTACATTTCATTTTTAGTAGGTTGGATGTTAAATAAACTTGAATATTAGGTAGAAGTGTATGTTATTTGGGAGGAACCATTTCACAGAATATATTCAGAACTATAAAATGTTTTATTGATTCTGGTTCATTTACAGAACAGGAAGTGTAAATGGAGCCAGTCATTTTAAGGGCTGTAAATGGCTTTTAGAGCATTCCAAATGTATAGGAAAATATCTGAATGTATTTCATATTGTTTCTCAGAAACATTTTATTTAACTTAGAGCAATTAACCATGAGAAAGAATCAATGTTTCTCTAAATAAAGAGGAAGATTTTCTTATAAGTGGCATGAAGGGAAGGTGTAGAATGACTTTTTTCTTTTATCATTTGCAGTCCTGTGAACTGGGAGTCTCTCCAGGACTAGGTATCCTTTTATCCTGTCTCCACCTCTGCCTCCTGGATTCTGTTCCTAGCTCCTATCCATCCTGTCTTTCTCTGTGATTCTCAACTTAATTCTCTTATGGTAACAAGCCAATTATAGGTTGATTTCACCAGGGTAACTTTTTGTACTGAATACCCAGGCCATTTGCCTAGATTAAAAGAGGGGTTGGAGGAGTAATGATGTCTGTTACCCATGGGTTGATGATGGTCTCATAAAGCACAATATCTTACAAGGAAGTAGACTTAACATTTATGTTTTTCTCCTAATATGAGCAACAGGCAGATACTCTATGTCCATTTGTGTTAGTAATGCCTACATTTGCTACCCAGATCTCTTAACAGTAATAACAAGGGACATATGTGGATCATTGAGTAGAATCATTGTTGTGGTAATTTAGATGGGAATCAATGGGGGCTTTCCTTATATTGTCTATTTTAGATGCAGTTAGGTCCCATCTCCTGAAATGAGAGTATTTTGAAAACAGAGATCATGACCCATTCATCCCAGCATCTTCAGTGCCTTGAAAATGTCTCCAAAAAAGGAGAACTCAATAAATACTATTTGTTGTGGTTTGTTTCTGATTTTAATTGCATATATTGCAAATAAAGTTTAAACCTTCTGCATACTCTCCTCTTCCTAGAAGTAAAAACTATTATTAATTTAATGTTTATCTTTCCTGAAGATATTTTTATACTTTTTCAATATAACATTATGTATATCTATATCCAGAATTATACTGATTTTACAAGTAATTAAACTTTACATAAATGATATCTTATAATAGATGTTATTTTATAACATTTTTGTTTAACATCACATTTTCAAAATATATCCATGTTGGAATGCTTTCAGCTCTAGTTAATTGACTTTAACTACTGCTTAGCAACATTATTTGACTATACTTAAATGTTGCATCTTGTCAAATGCTTATATATCCATTCATATACTAATTTTTTCCTTCTTTAATTTGGAAATATGATATGTTATGTTATTGCATTTTTTTTCTGGTGGTGAATCATTTTTGCACTCCAGGAATGCATACTAAATGATCTTTTTCTGATATCAATATTGCTAAAATAACTTTATTTTTATTATTTTCAAAGTATATACTCAACTGTTTATTTTTCCATTTCTTTTTTTTTCTTCAAAGATTTATTTATTTGAGAGAGATAGAGAAAGTGCACACCTGCATAGGGAGGAGGAAGGACAGAGGGAGAATCTTAAACAGACTCCCTGCTGAGCAGAGAGCCTAATGTGGGCTTGATCCTCTTCTCAGGACTCTGAGATCATGACCTGAGCAGAAATCAAGAGATGATGCTGAGTCAACTGAGCCACATAGGCACCTCTTTTCCATTTCTTGATTATCACCTGTTCTATATGTTCTTAGTAACACATTTTTTAGTCTGGTTTGATACTAGATGTCTTTTAATAGGTGAGTTTGATACATTCATACTTGTGATTGACATATTGGGCCATATTTTTGTCTTTTCCATTTTTTGCTTCCCAATTACCATTTTGTGTTTGCAGCTTTCTTCTAACATTCTTCCTTCTATGGATTATTAATGCTTCCTAATGCTGTTTAGTTTCTACTGATTTGGAAGCTTATGATTTCATTTCTCTTAGTAGTCACTTTAAATTTTTGACAGAAACACTTAGTTTAAAATTTTCTTAGGTGAAAAGACAAGCCACAAACTTGGAGAAAATATTTGTAAAACATATCCAAAAAAGGATTTGTATTCAGAATATACAAAGAACTTTCTAAACTGAACAATAAGGAAACAAAACAACCCAGTTTAAGAAATGGCTAACTGACCAGAATAGACAACTCACCAAAGAAGAAAAACAGATGATGTAAATGAAACTATAATGGTGAATCCATGTCATGAGGCAAATTGTTTTAAATTTTGAATAATTATTCAAAATTATTTATTTATTCAAAATCCATAGAACTATATAATGTGAAGAGTGAACTCTAATGTAACTATTGACTATACTTAATAATAACATATCAATATTGGTTCATTTATTGCAGCAAAAGTACCACATTAATGCAAAATGTTATAATAGGCCAAACTCTTTATGGGTTTGAAGTAAAGTAAAGGGTAGAAGTAGGTAGAAGGGTAGGAGTAGGTAGGTATGTGAAATTCTATGTATAATCACTTCAGTTATTCTGTAAATCTAAAACTATACTAAAAACAGTTTAATTTTTTTTAATTGTCTTAGGTCATCTACATACATGTGGTCCCTTTTTGATAAAGGTGCCAAGTTAATTCAATGGAGACATAATATGGTTTCCACAATCCCAAATAGCCAAAGGAATGTTGAAGAAGAAAACCAAAGCTGGTAGCATCACAATTCTGGACTTCAAGTTCTATTACAAAGCTGTGATCATCAAGACAGCATGGTACTGGCACAAAAACAGACACATAGATCAATGGAACATAATAGAGAACCCAGAAATGGACCCTCAACTCTATGGTCAACTAATCTTTGACAAAGAGGGAAAGAATGTACAATGGAAAAAAAGACAGTCTCTTCAGCAAATGGTGTTGGGAAAATTGGACAGCCACATGTAGAAGAATGAAACTTGTCCATTTTCGTACACCATGCACAAAAATAAATTCAAAATGGATGAACCACCTAAATGTGAGACAGGAATCCATCAAAATCTTAGAGGAGAACATAAGTAGCAACCTCTTTAACCTCAGCTGCAGCAACTTCTTGCTAGGCACATCTCCAAAGGCAAGGGAAAAAAAAACAAAAATGAACTTTTGGGACTTCATCAAGATAAAAAACTTTTGCATAATAAAAGAAACAGTCAACAAAACCAAAAGATAACCTACAGAATGAGAGAAGATATTTGCAAATATCTTAACAGATAATGGGCTAATATTCAAAATCTATAAAGAACTTATCAAACTCAACACCCAAAGAACAAATAATCCAATCAAGTAATGGGCAGAAGACATGAACAGACATTTCTCCAAAGAAGACATCCAAATGGCCAACAGGCACATTGAAAAATGCTCACCGTTTCTTGGCATCAGGGAAATACAAATCAAAACCATAATGATATACCACTTCACACCAGTCAGAACAGCTAAAATTAATAAGTTAGGTAACAATAAATACTGGTGAGGATGTGGAGAAAGTGGAACCCTCTTACACTGCTGGTGGGAATGCAAGCAGGTACAGCCATTCTGGAAAACAGTATGGAGATTCCTCAAAAAAATTAAAAATAAAGCTACCCAGGGGTGCCTTGGTGGCTCAGTGGGTTAAGCCTCTGCTTAGGTCATGAACCCAGTGTCCTGGGATCGAGCCCCACATTGGGCTTTCTGCTCAGCAGGGACCCTGCTTCACCCCTCTCTCTACTTGCCTCTCTGCCTACTTGTGATGTTTCTGTCCATCAAATAAATAAATAAAATCTTTTAAAAAAATAAATAAAGCTACCCTACAACCCAGTAATTGTACTATTAGGTATTTACCCAAAGAATACAAACATAGTGATCTAGAGGGACACCTGTACTCCCATGTTTATAGCAGTAATGTCTACAATAGCCTAACTATAGAAAGAGCCCATATGTCCATCAACAGATGAATGGATAAAGAAACACGCACACACAGGAATATTACTTAGCCATAAAAAATGAAATGTTACAATTTGCAACAATATGGATAGAACTAGAGGGTATTATGCTAAGCAAAATAAGTCAGTCAGAGAAAGACAGTTGTCATATGATTTCACTCATATGTGGAATTTAAGTAGCAAAACAGAGGATCTAGCAGAAGGGAGGGAAAAATAAAGTAAGATGAAATCAGAGAAGGAGACAAACCATAAGAGACTCTTAACTAAAGGAAACAATCTGGAAGTTGCTGGAGGGGATGTGGGTAAGGAGATGAAGGAGGGAATGTGATATAATCAGCACTGGGTGTTAGCAACTGATGAATCACTGAACTCTGCCTCTGAAATTAATAATACACTATATGTTAATTAATTGAATTTAAATAAAATAAATTGAATTCAAATAAAATTAAATGAATAAAATTAAATTTTAAAAAATACTGTTTTCAACAAATGATAATAGAACACCTATATGCAAAAAAAAAAAAAAGGTGAACAGTGAACATCAGCCCTTACCTAATACCATATGAAATATTTAACAGAAAAGAATTATAAACCTAAATGTAAAACTTAAAACCATAAAGCTTTGGAAGAAAACATGGAAGAAAAATGTGATGTTAAGTTGGGTAATAATTTCTTAGTTTGTACAAAAAGTGTAAATCATACAAGAAAAATGGATAAATTGGACTTCACCAGAATTTAAAATTACTTTTCAAAATACACTAAGAAAATGAAAAGATAAGGAATGCATCTGGAGAAAATACTAGCAAAACAAATATCCGGTAAAGGGCTTGAATTCAGAATATATAAAGAACTCCAACAATTCAATGATAAGAAGACAAAAAAATTTTTATTAGTCAAAAGATTTGGACTTCACCTAAGAAGAGATACGGATGACAAATAGGCACATAAAATAATGCTCACCATCGTCATTCATTACAGAAGTACACATTTAAAACACAATGAAAAAGCACTAAACCTCTACTAGAATGACACATATTTTTTAAAAAACCGACCATACCAAATCCTAACAAAGTGTAAAGTAACTGGAACCTTCATATATTGTTCTTAGGAATGCAAAATAGTACAGTTACTTTGGAAAACAATCTGGTAGTTTCCTATAAAGTTAAATATTTACCTACCCTAAAACCCAGCAATTATACTTCTAGACATCACTTCAACCCATAAGAAACAAAAACAGGGTCAACATAAAGATTCATACATGAATGTTCATTGATTATTTCAGGTAATAGCCAAAAATGGCAATATATTACAAATTATACATATTACAATATATTACAACTTATAATATATATCCATACAATGGAAAAATATTTTGTCAATACTTTTTGTTGCTTTACCAGCTTCTGGGAGGGGCAGAATGCTATAGGATTATGGATCTTGTGGATCCAAAGGATCCCATGTGCCACACCCACATTTCACTTGTTACAAAATGGATGCGTTGTCATGAGATGATTTTTGTGATATTCTGTGTCACTGAACCACACAACCTGTATCATCTGAGACACTAAGGGCAGGAAAGACAAACTCTGCCCAGAATATATGGCCATTCTAGCCAAAATGAAATGCTGACCTTCCCAGAGAAGATAGGGACCGATATAACCAATTTGCATTCAAAAGTTTGGTCTCTTTGAGACATAGTGCAGTAGAGGACTCCACTTTGGTCTCTGTGGTAGCAGGTGAGACATTTGGCAATAGCGGTAGCTGGATCAGTCTTGGCAAGGGCTGGCCCATTCGAAATCAATCTCTGCCACTATGGCTGCTCCATTCAGAAGCCCATTGTTGCAGCAGGGGATTAACTCAGAGCAACAGCTTTACCAAGACCAAATTGCTGAGTCCTGTCTACTTGACTATTTGGTTCCTCTCGTTCATGCTGGATATTCTCTGTTCCACACTGTGCTGTAAAGATGCTCATGCCAATTTCCCTAAGTACAGCCACATGCATCTTCTCCAGAAGTCCTTCTAAACCCTACAGTCCTTCTCTTCCCAGATTCCTGAGCAACTAGCCAAACCACCCACCAGTGCTCATGAGTCCATGTGTATTCTTTGTTGGGCCACTTCACTTTCTACAAAAAGTAGTGCACCACCCAAAGCTTCTCTCACTGGGAGGATTTCTTCACATGACTCTCTTTCAGGGCCTCTCCTGAGCACTCCATTTTTAACTTTAACCCACATGGAAAGTTAACTCATCCCTAAATTATATTTAAACTTTCTCCTTCTTCCTCATCAGGTAATAAGAAACCTGCTATGTAGCCAAAAGTAATACATGACATGGAGTCCTGGGCCACTCGTTATTGAAGTTTTCCTACAGTTCTGGTCCCAATCTTTTCTAGTCCCACTTCTACATTATTAATGGATTGCATCAGGCCTCCCTGACACTATCACACGATGGTTTTGGCTGAACCTAGCCATGAGGGTCAGCTCTGATCACTCAGTTATTTGAGTTTCCATGATCAGACACTTCTCACCAGGCTTCAGGAACATGCCTGACACTATTTTTAAAGTGGAGTATAGTTCACTCCAGCAGATGTCATGGCCTTACTCTGAAATCCTTGGAATCTTGGTTGTGGTTTTCCTATTGGGGCTTGCCTTACATTCTAGAGTCTTTTCCCACCACATATAACTTTAGTACCGCTGGACCTGCAAGGCTATATAGTCCAAGGGTCAAAACTGTTTGTCCTGCAGCCCAGAACTGCTGCAGAACTCAGTCTTTCTCTGGGCCCCACTGGGCAAATAAATCAGGGCAATATTCTCAAGCATGAAATATGCTTCCTCCAGAATGCCAGAAGGCCTACCAAGCACTGTGCTTCCTTCTCACTGATGGCAAAAGCCATCCAGTTCCATGGTCCATAGGGTTACTACCTCACTTAAATCTCTTAGTGACTGAGATAGTATTCTTGACAATGTGTTCTTTTTTACTAGGATCAAATCCAGTGCCACCACTGGTCATTCAACTCTTTCACTGCTGCATCGTTTCTGGAGTTATCAGGACTCCACCCACCAGTGATGGTGGCATTTGCACTGTCAGCTGGTCAGGAAAGTGAGCCAGCTCTAATACTCCATTTTAGAATCTGCTTCCTGGGACCACTTCTGGTTCCCAATGGTCCTAGACTCTGAGAGACTTGTATGTTGAGGATTTTTTGAGAAATGCTATAAGGAGAAAGAAAAGCATCACTGGGCAGGGGGAAAAGATGAAGTGAGACACAGTTTCAACGGAGACTTCAGCAAATCCCCTGAGATTTTATGGAGTTGGATGAACCTGCAGAGCTGTCCAATTCTGAGACAAAAAACAAATAAACAAAAACGGACTTTCATATTCCCTCATCAGCCAGTTATTACATACAGTCTCCCTCAGAAAAAGGGCCTAAACCCTTTGAGCAGTGAAGGAATTTTTTCTTAAAAGTCTAAAATTATCCACAATTATTATTTTTCCTCAGATCACAAAGTCTTTAGCTTAATCTAGCTACACATTAACCAGCTCTACTTTATTCTAAACACACACATGCACTTTATTTTCCAAATAGTATATTACTGAATTTACTAATTTGCTCAAAATTTTTGCATATATTCTATCCATACCTGTTTAGTGGTTCTTTTAGTGTCTGATTGTTGCAATCTCTCTCAGTCTTTGTATGTCTGAAATGTCTTCACTTTGACCTCAATATTAAATGGTAATTCAATTAGGTATAAAATTCTAGATTGGCAGATGTTTTTCCTAAGCTAATTATATTGGTGCATCTCTGACATACATGATTTCTGAGAAGTCAGTCTAATTATTCTTCCTTTGCATTGGCTGCAATGCACTCTTTTTCTTCTGAAACAGTTATTGGATGTATACAGGAGTCTGTCCATATATCCTCCAGGTATCTTAAATATTCATTCATATACATTCTCCTGATCTCTAACTGGAGTTTCTGGGCAAATTATTTATTACTCTCTTCTAATTTACTAATTCTTCTTTGCTTGTGTCTAATCTAGAGCGTATTCCACCTTTAGAGCTTTTATTTTCCAGGATTTTTAACTAACTCTTTTTCATATCCAGCTCTTGTTTCCTTTCACCCTGGGTTTTATTTCTTTATTTGTTCCTTATGGATGGTATTTCTTCATTCATCTCTCTAAACATCCTAAACGTATTTATTTTAAGATACTTATCAGGTTGTCCTACTACATTAACTATTAGGTGTTGAATTAACATACAAGTTTTTTCTTTTCTTTTCTTTTTAAAGACTTTATTCACTTAAAAAATTTAAAAATTTTAAAAAGATTTTATTCACTGACAAAGAGGGAGAAAGAGAGCACAAGCAGGGGGAGAGGCAGGGTCCCCACTGAGCAGGGCACCTGATGCAGTGTTCAATCCCAAGACCCCAGGACCATGACCTGAACTGAAGGCAGATGCTTTATGAACTGAGCCACCCAGGAACCCCCAAGGTTTTTATTCTCCTGACTATTATTTTAGTATTAGGGTATTTTTCCCCTATGATTTTAGGAGTTATCATTGATCTCTAGTATTCTTTTCTCTGTTTATTCCTCCATGTCTAATTTTATCATGTTTTTACCCTATCCCCCATGTTCCTCATATCAAAGCCATATCTTATATTGAAGACTAGATACGATATAACAGTTGCTGTCACAAAGTCATCTTGGGGCTTGGTTCCTTTTCTGGTCACAAAGTTGTTTGCTTCTTCCGTCGCCCATAGTTTCATATGAACCTTATTTTACCCCCTTTTGCAAGAAAGCAGCTTTTCACCCAGCCCTGATTTCAATTACTGAGTTTGGTTCTTCCCTAACACTTCACAGAGAGCTATTTACTCCATGAGCAGGAACTACCAGGCTTTGTGCCCAGAGAGAGGCAGCCCTATTCTTTCATTTGCACCTCTGCTGACTACCAAGCATTTCTATTTTGTATCTGTTCCACAGAGATACTTGCTTTATTTTATTTTTAGCACAACTGCATCTTTTAAAATTTTACTTTTAAAATTTTATCTATCACTGTTTTACATTTGGAACAGAGGAGTGCCTCAAAGTGTAAGTTTACAGAGCCACTATATAAAAGTTGATAAACACTTGTTTTCAGGGGCACCTGGGTGGCTCAGTTGATTAAGCAGCTTCCTTTGATTCAGGTCATGATCCCAGGGTCCTGGGATCAAGCCCTGCTTTGGGCTCCCTGCTGAGCAGGGAGCCTGCTTCTCCCTTTCCCACTCCTCCAATCTGTGTTCCCTCTCTCACTATCTCTCTGTCAAATAAATAAATAAAATCTTTTTTAAAAAAATTTTGTCTTCAAACATTTGTCAAATGAATAAACAAAATGCTCTTGGCATTGTTAGGAGTCCCTCAGAACCTTTGTGCTATTCTCTCAACCTAGAATGAACTTTGCCTCTTTTCAATCCTACTCATTATTCAAATATTATTTCTCCTACAAAGATTTCCCTGATGACCATATGCCCCACACAACATTTATTATTTTCCTCACATTTATTACATTTATTACAAATTTTTATAGCATATTTCATACCATGTAACAATTATCTTTATGTCTGTCACCTCAACTAATTGCAAAACTCCATCTTATTTAACTCTGCATTCTTTGTGCCTCACATAGTAGACTGCATTTTCATGTTTTCAAGCCTTTACAAATGAATTGCTATGAACCACTGAGCAAGAGTATATGTTTTTTTATTTATTTTTTCTAAGATTTTATTTAATTAACTGACAGAGATCACAAGTAGGCAGAGAGGCAGGCAGAGAGAGAGGGAAGGGGTAAGCAGGCTCCCTGGTAAGCAGAGAGCCCAATGCAGGGCTTGATCCCAGGACCCTGGGATCATGACCTGAGCTGAAGGCAGAGGCTTTAACCCACTGAGCCACCCAGGTGCCCCAAGAGTATATGTTATTTTAATCCTAAACTTTATCTATTCTAATAATATATGATCTAAGATGTGAAAATACTTTATGCTAATCCAAGCAGTGTTAGTCCCATTTTATGGGTTACACCAATATGTTGGGAAGAATTTATTATTTAAGTTCTATAATGACTGATAGAACTTACAAAAGCAATAAAAGAGTATCACGAAAAAAAGTTTTCCTTGTGTAACTTTAACATCCCTGGCTTAGACTCCCAAAGGAGAAGGACTATGTCTTAAGTATCTTTTGATCTCTAATCCCTGGCATGGCAACTGGCACAAAGTAAACCTTTAATGAATGTTACTGAACTAAAATGCAAAAGTTTTGCTGCATATTGTGAATAAATTGTCTCATTGTTATTTATACAATGTTTATAGAGCAAAATAACAGCTATTATTTATAGAGATCTTACTCTGTGCCAAGCACTGTTAGCTTTTTAAATTCAGTATTGTGTTTAACTTTTAAAATAACTGAGAAAGGTATTTAATAATAGAAAGTATTAATCAAAACAACAACAAAAAAAAAACCACACATGAAAATTAAAACCACAATGATATACCCCTGTACACTGACTAGAATGGCTAAAAATGAGCAATATAAAAAATATATTAAATAATCACACTTCGCAGATTAAAATTTTTTAGTTCAGAGAAGCTAAATAACTTGCCTGAAGTTACCTAGTGAATTCCAGTAGTACTGGGATCTTAACACAGGTGGGTCTGACTGCCAAATTCTCCTCTTTCCTCTCCACATTCTCTCTCTAAACCACGTATGCTTATTCATCTTTCCCTATGTCTGCTCAGTAACATCTTTAGATTCTATTTTATTGGAGCATAAAACTCAACTATAAATATGAGTGAAGAAAGGAGAAGGAAACAAAACTTCTCATCGATTTAGGAGGTTGGTTCTTCTGTGGGTTTAACTTTTTTTACATATGTTTAAATTATCATTTAAAGTTCCATCTAAGGGGCGCCTGGGTGGCTCAGTTGGTGAAATGTCTGACTCTTGATTTCAGCTCAGATCGTGATCTCAGGGTTGTGAGATTGTGCCCCTGGTGGGGCTCTGTGCTCAGTGGGGAGGCTGCTTGAGGGTTCTCTCTCACCCCCTGCCCCCACTCTCTCTAGCTCTCTCTCTCTCTCTTCTCTCGCTCTAAAAAAATGAATAAAACAGTTCCCGTCTAGTACAGGTACTTCCATGGGTGTCCCTGAGCAACAGATGAAGTACCCTGAACAGCTGTGAAAAAAGGAAGTGAAAGCTACACATAGAATCGGCCTCAGAAATGGCTCCACCCCTTCACAGCTGCAAAATCATGTTGGTGAAGAGGCTTCATGGAGACACAAGTCATTTCAGGTGAAGACACCAAATCACTCATCTGAGAGAGAGAGAGAACAAGCTTGCTCACTGCTGATGGAGAACAGCAAAAAAGCTAGAATGGACCCTCACTAGGCATTATGACAAGAAGGGGTGTCATGTTAAGCAGAATAAACTTCTTTATATTACTCTACTAAGGACATAAGAGGATTAAGTCTTCACTAGTTAACTTGTTATCTCAGTGATAGACTCTCCAATTGAGGGATTTTAATTTTTACAAATAAAGGGATGGTTTCACAGAATGGTCCACCAGGGTGAGAAATGAGGCCACCCTTCTGCAAAGCTCTATTCTCTGCACCACTGTGGAATTTAGCAAAAGCCTCATTCTGCAGTGAAAGGTTAGCCCTTATTCCGGCAAGCTCTAGACTATTTGAGCAATGAACATTTTAAATCAGCATAATTATATTTCACATGGCAATAAACACTTTCAGTTTAAGTGCGCATAATTTGTCTCTTTGTCTGATTCTCTTTGTTGCATTAGTTTTCTCCATGGTGAGCATAAAATAACAGGATTTGTGATGATTCCCTTGAGATTATTCTTTTCCCCCTCTCTTTCAAAAATGCTCAAGATGCTTTGTTTATTAAAAAAAGAGAAAGGAAGGAAGGAAGAAAAAGAGAGTTGAATTTTAGAGACCAATCTCATCTCTACCTTTTTGGTTTGGAAACAATCCAGGCAGATTACAAATGTGAAAAGTTGTTCTCCACAGCAGGCGACCGGGGTTTTCAGTTTTTTCTGCATCTCTCCTGATTCTCTGTTGCATGGCCGGGCCTGAAGTTGGTCTGCCTCAAGTTTGGTCATCTGGCTTTGATTGGTATTCAAATGGAGTGGTGAGTGTGTAAGGCTCTAATCCTGGCAACACATGGTAATCTTTTCATTCTCTCTCAGCCTCCACCTGTTCCATGGTCCAGTGGAGGACTGCAAATCCTATCAAGGGAGGGCAACCCAACTAAGCCTGCCTCCCTGCCTTCAGTCCATCACATGTGCACTCGGGCTGCCCAGCGCCCAGCCAGCTGCAGCCCGACGATCATGTTATCAGATGACGGATGGCTTCATATCAGGTGTTTAAACTGACAAGCTGCCCCATCTGGTAAATGATTCGGGAAGTCTGGCCTTGCTTGATGAATGGGGAAAGTGACAATGCCAATCAGAGTGACCCTGAGAGCCTCCCTGCTGCTGCCCCAACAGCCACCATCACTTCTATCCCACTGGTCGACTTTTTTTTTCCATTCTGTTGTCACTCAGCTAAGATTAGACCTACTGTCACTAAATTGTCACCAAATTATATCATTAATCCAAATATTTTCCTTGCAAGAACTTTCATAAAACGGATACCAGGCCTCCAGCAGCCTTGTGATCAGAATTAGAGGGCAAGACACAGGATTCAGTACAATAATTTTAGAGGATGTTTCACGTCACTTTTCACAGTCTGTTTTGAAGTAAAGGTGGTTATTTTGGAGGAAACTGCATGTTTTACGCCAGATCAAACCAGGATCCACTGTATCGAGAAATGCGAGGGAGCTCAATGTGTTGTGTGTGGATCTGTCAGATGTAAATCTCCCGGTAATACTGGTTGTTGAGTACCGATTGGTGTCTGTGAGCGTCTGAAGGGAATTCTTGGCATGGCTTTCCCAAACTATCCTGAGAGGGTCTGTGATTTGATAATCTGGTTTTTAAAAATTCAAGTGTTTAAGAACCTGTAATGTGTGTTAACTGTTGCCCACTTTGGCTCAGTATGATACCGCCTGCAGGGAAAGTGTGTGTTTAAGGCTAGATTTACCAAGAACAAGACAAAATGAAAATTTCAATCAGTGGAATCGATGGCACATCAGCCCTCCATGTTGTACTGTGAAGACGCCATCTATTTATAGATTGTATATCATATCAATTACCCATCATGGCAAATATCAAATAATGGAGATGAAGCGGAATGCATGAACACTTCAAAAACAATTTTCTATGCAATATTTATTTTCATCAACAATTCCAAATGACTGTGAAAGACTCATGAGCCAACCGCCGATTGTTTTATTTTTAATTTAAAAATATACTGTCACCCAGGTCTTTGATGAAAGTGTTGCTTTGTCCACCTCAGTTATAAAGCACATCATTTTTTGCAACCATGAACAGTGAATAAACAAAACAAAGGGGGAGTTTAATGGGAATGACAGCACAGCAGGTACATTCATGATTTAGTATCATTTCAGTTTTCATCCAGGAAAATTGTCAACCATTCCAGGAATAAAAAATAAAATGCTATGTACTGTATAGTATAACCTCTTTAAATTGGCAATTTGTAGCTGTTTGATAATTCATTCTTAAGCAAACCTCAACTGCTTGCTACCTACTGTATTCATTAGCCTGTCCATCTTCCTATTCCCTGTAGAGCACGTGGAACGATGATTGTTAGAAAAATGTTGTGCTGCTGTGTGTATTTGCTACTTAATACATGTATATATGTTTGCCACATATTTTTATGCAATTGTTTTAGAAAGATGAGCAAACATTTTTTTTTCCCGACCTGGAAGATAGTTATTAATGTTTTCTGGATGTTTTGCAATGGATCCATTTTAGATAAATAATGTATTACACACTGTGTCATATGCAGTAGAATTTTTTTTTATTCATCTATTGAGCATAACATGCAAAGCTCAATATAGAAACTACCAAATTTTAAGAGCAACAGCTCTCTGTATGTGGCACATTTGCAAATATGGGTATTTCAGGGTGCAAATTAAAATAGTTTGATGCACCATATCACACTTTCTCAATGAAAGGGAAACTTTCCTTGTGCTTACTATAAACACTTCATTTACACGTTTATTTGAGACTTTGTTAAATTAGATTATGTAAACACAGGCTGGATAGCAAGTCAGATTTAATACACATGAGTTTTAAAACTGACTTGCATGCTGAACATAAAAAGTATAAAGGACTTCACCAAGATTTATTGATTCATGTCAAGGCATCATTACTTTTCAAAGTGTGAAAAATGATCATATATTTATGACCTGCCGACTGAAGCTGTTTTGTGAATTAGCAAAAGCTCTGGAGAGGAGCAGCCTAATTGCATTATCATAGAATCAGAGATGGTTGTCAATTTCCCCCATTTAGCTTTTCTCCTTTAGTTTGTTAAAATGAAGGTGCCATACGTTGGTTGAATTCACTAATACCCTGATGAATGAGGTATTTTCCCAGTAGGCTCGCTACCAGTATAAACAGTGAATTAAGAATGATAGACCATCAATCATATCTCCTTCAAACAGATCTCTGCCCTGAGATTATTCATTATATATTAGGGCCACTTAAAAAGTTTTCACACCAGATTCACTGATGAAAAGATTTAAATAGTCCATAATCTTCAATGTCTCTTTCGGAAGCAAGAGTATGTGAAATAGGCTACTTTCTTCACTAACACAGTTTTCATTGTCTCTTTCATTTCAATTGTATTATCGCTTTAAAAAATAGTAGTAACACTATTCACCTTATATTGGTTACTGTGCTTTAGTAATATCCTAATTATGACTAGAGTCTGTTGCTTGGTAGTCATTTCTTCTTCATGTTATCACAAAGTAAAGGTAGTTCTTTGACAATTCCACAACTGAATAGAAAATTCAGGCTTAAATAAATGCTCACTTATCTCTTAGATTTTTGGCATCTACAAGTTTAAGATGACCGGGTGATTTGTGCAGGGTTTTTTATGCAGAGGGTCAAAGCTTGCCCTCAGGCGCCCATGTATGGTTCCCCTGGGGTTTTGTCCCTTTAATGGAAATTATGAGTATGCATCCAAGGGCAGGATTCCTCCCAAAGGGATTTATCCTGCCTCAATGTGCAAACATAATTCTCATTAAAATTAATAGGAATCATACACATGCATCTAGGGAAGAAATAGACTCCTAGGTTCAGATCACCTCATTCTGTTTCATGCCAAGGATGATAGGGTCTGCCCTGAAGGTGGGCATGTAGCCAAAGGTTGGCGAGCTCAGATAAGCAATCGGAACTCCCAGCGCTCACCTACTCCCTGTGTGAGGTGCTGCGATTTTTTTTTCTTTGCCAGAGTTTGTACAGGAAACCTAGCTAGCCTCTTATTTGCTAAGCTTTTCTCCAGCATGACAATTATGTCCATTATTTCTTCTCCAGGGAGTTCAGGAAAACTGGGCATTGCTTATACTCGATTCTTGGATTGAAGGTTTTGGATCGTTTGTATTTATCAGAATCACTGGACCATAATATTTGTCTATTCTCTCCTTTTGTAATGCTTCAAAAATACCTCTTATTTGACTGGATAAGTGGTATTTAACTCCTGGTGTGTTTTAGGGCCTGAGAAATCAGCTCTTTATTCAGGGGAAATGCAGCTTTAATGCACACATTGCTAAATGGTGTAAATTCAACCAAACAACCTTTGTAGACCAACTGAATCTATGTAGCATAAAGAAGAGAGTAAACCTTGCATTTGATTAATCTGATCATTTCTGTTGAAAACGCATAAGTCAGCCCATAAAAAAGTATAACCCCACTTTCCTGAAAAAAAAAAAAAATCTGTCTGATTGAATTAATTTCAAAAACTGAATTATTCCAAAAACCCTAATATTACCACTCGGAAGTATATTTGAATTTCCAATTCTTCTCACTTACAAAGCCAGCTTAGCCTATGAGAAACACTAGTGCTTTTATTGATTCAGTTTCATCAATGTTAACAATATATTTAAAGTTAAGGATTTTTTTTATCTCCCTGGGAGCAGATTATACAAACCAATTTTGACATCAACCAAATAAAGCACAAATCTGTATTAATGAAGGATATGTGTATAAAATCAGTAAACTTGGCTAGAAGATATGATAGATGCCAGTTGCCATGTATCCTTAAAAGAAAAAATTGCACAGAAAAGTAGGACACTCAAGTGACTACATAAACAGCTAAATTAAACCTCTTCAATTTTCAGTTGCAATCAAATTGGCCAAGTAGTTCAGTGAATCATAAAATATTTCCAGGCAAAACCCATAAACCGATGTTGAGACTCAATTAAATGATTGGCAGAGTTGGATCTGGAACCTTTGTATATCGAAGTAAAGACTTGGAGTATAAGGGGGGAATCTAGAAGATAAGTACAGGTGAATACCAAGTTGACCCCTTCTTCCTGTTGTCAGTGACACCCCTCTTTCCTGATCCTATCTATTTTGCTGGATATGCCTCCTTCTACCATCCCGTTTCCATCATCAGCCTGTTTTGTTCACTACGGATGTCTTCCTCAGTTATCCTGTGTTCATGTCCAGGTTTCAGCTACCATTTTGGTATCTGAGACTTTCACTTGTTATAACACATCTAAACCACTTTTCTGAGTTCTAGATCCTACTAAATTAACTACCTGAAACTCAATATAGGCAAAGAAGAACCCCTTTTTTCCTTTAGAGTTATTTTTATATCTACTCCAACAATTCAGATTAGTAATGACTGACATGAGAAAACAGAAAGGCCTTGGAAGTGCTCTTATTTTCTCTCCTACAATATTCTGCAGAATATAGGCTATAAAACTAACTCTATATACTCAGAGCACATCATTCTGAAAGAAACTAGATAAATTATAAATGTTGTATAAACACAGGTATAATTACTTGTTTTGAATGAATATGCATCTGCTTAAAATGATTTATTTCAAATTACTTTTGCAAGCTCTTTCTTCCTCCTCAAATTAAAGTATCACCCACAAAATATATTTTTTGCTGCCATAGATGCCCTAGTTAAAGAAATGGAGAATTTCTTTGGAGTTTCCTAACATTATACGGCCTTTCAGATAGTGATTTCTGGAAGTGTCTGAAATTGTTTCACTTCATAGTATATATGAAAGCAAACTACATGTTAACCCTAGATATTTCAGTATGTATATAAACACTATTTTAGTCCCTTGCTGGTAGGTAAATCAGCAAATGTGAAAGCAAAAGTATCTAAATATATAATTATCAAATTAGTTAAATTTAATTTCATGCCAATAGAATTATAAGATTCAAATGGACAAGAATTACATATGAGCTTTTTGTTTTCTCTCATTTTATCTTATATTTTAGACTCATAAAAGTAATATGTTAATATATATCAGTAAAGAAGAAATCCAAATGATGTAATAACATATAAGATAACAGTGTAAGTCCCTCTTCACTACCCAATCCAACACGTACAGAGATAAAATAGTCTTTATCTGCCTGTTTTGTCAGAGCCATAAGTCCAGCACCTTAGAACAATCAATATTATATGTTAAGGATTCACTAAATATTTGTCACATTGGAATCCTTCCAGTTTTCTGTACATTTGCATATATAGTCAACATTAATGTAAATGTAACATGCTTCCTATCCTTTGATCATTGTTACAATTCCATCTATCTCTCCACCAGTTCTCTCCATCTATCTATTTTTAACAATTATATCATTTTCTGTAGTATGGAAGAATCATAGTTTATTTCACAATTCATCTTTATATTGTGCCTAAAATTTTACTAATGTAGCCAAAGGTGCAATATTTATGTATGCATGGAAATATATTTACACAATTGATTTCTAGAGACTGAATTTCTAGGTGAAGAACATACAAGCCTTTAAAATTGTCCCAATATATACTCTCACCAATGGAACATAAAACTATTAATTATGACTTTGACAACAGTTAACTCTATGACTATGATGGATGAGAAAGAATACTTACAAAATTGTTGCTTTAATTTAGATTTCCTTGGTTTCCACTTACCTTGAGCAACTTCTGATATGTTTATTATACATATGTACTATTTGTTTCTATATACATTCTCAGTTAACCAATTTTGGTTAATTTTTTCTCATTGATGCATAAGTGTTCCTTATATATGAAGGATACTAACCTTTGTCTGTTATGTATGTTAGAAAAATGTTTTTTCCTGCTCTGTTACTCAACCTTTACAAGAGATTAAATTTTGTATTATGGGAAGAAAAAAAAATAATACTGCTTTATCACAAGTGATATGGTTACATATATAAATATCTAAAAACACCAAAAGGTAATTTCAGAATTATTGAGTAATTTAGCAAAATTACTGAATCAAGATCCAATACAAGATTATATATATCTATCTACACATATAGATATATATAATAAAACACTGCTTTTTAAATCATTATTATTGAACTGTAATTGATATACAATATCCAATTAGTTTCAGGTGTACCTCAGAGTAATTCAGTACTTTTACATTTCATGAAATGATCTCCATAAGTTTAGTTGCTATCTGTCATCATACAAAATTATTACAGTGTTATTGACCATACTCCTTATGCTGTACATTATAGTCTCATGACTCCTTTTTTTTATAACAGTAAGTTTGTACTTCTTAATCCCCTTTACCTTCTTTACCCACCCCAACTCCCCCCTGCTCCAGTAACCAACAGTTTGCTTCCTGTATCTGCGGATCTGTTTTTGTTTTGTTTTGTTAGCTTCCTTGTTTGTTTTGTTTTTTAGATTCCACATATAATTACAATTCATACAGGATTTGTCTTTTTCTGTCTGACTTACTCACTTGACATAATAGTCTCTAGGTCCATTCATGTTGTCACAAATGGGAAGATTTCACTATTCTTGTGACTGAATAATGTTCCATTGCATATATATACCACATCTTCTTTGTCCATTCATCGATTGATGGACACTCAGGTTCCACATCTTGGCTATTGTAAACAATGCTGGAATAAACGTAGGGTGTATATATTCTCTTTAAATTGGTGTTTTCATTTTCTTTGGATAAATACCCAAAAGTAGAATTGCTGAATCTCATGGTAGTTCTATTTTTAATTTTTTGAAAATCCATCATACTGTTTTCCACAGTTGCTGCACCAACTTACATTCCCAACAACAGTGGGGTTCTCTTTTCTCTACATTCTCGCCAACACTTGATATTATTTCTCTTTTTGATAGTATCCAATTTGATACATATGTAGTGATATTTCATTGTGGTTTTGACTTGCATTTCCTTAATGATTAATCTTAAATTAATTAAGTTGTGTGTACATACATCTATGAATATCTTTCTTTGTGTCTTCTGGGTATTGTGTCTTACAAAGTTATACCTTTCTCTACACAGTTCATAAAAATATTACTTTTAGAGGGTTTTATTGCTTGTATTTTAACACTTAGCCCTTTGTTTCCTTCTACCCAATGTTTGTCATTCTTTATTCTGTTAATGTGGATAGCATATTACACATGTTCAACAATCTTGTATTCTAGAAATATATTCTACTTGGTCATAATGTGTAATTCCTTTAATATACTGTGATATTTATTTTATTTAATTTTTCTGTCTCTATAATAATAAATGATATTGGTCTTCAATTAAACTATGCTTATCCAGAATTTATATCAGGATTATTTAAAGCACATAGACTATATTAGCCAATTTTCCATATTTTCCAGGGCTCTTCAAAGTACTTTAGAATTTAAATAACATAACACATCTTTGATGTTATGGTTAGCTAGAATTTATGAAGACCTGTTATTTATTTAAGTGTTAGATATTTGATTAATTATTTAATTTCTTCTATAATTGTTCACCCAATCATAAAATATACTAACTCTTATTGGTCTTTAACCCAATGTCTTTTATGTTTTCTCTCTGACACACGCTCATTATCTTATAAGACAAGTACAGAAGTTTTTTTCCCTGTTGTATTGGTCTTAAAAAAAAAAAAAAAAAAAAAACAGGGTGCCTGGGTGGCTCAGTGGTTAAAGCCTCTGCCTTCGGCTCAGGTCATGATCTCAGGGTCTTGGGATTGAGCCCCGCATCGGGCTCTCTGCTTGGCAGGGAGGCCTGCTTCCCCCCTCTCTCTGCCTGCCTCTCTCCCTACTTGTGATCTGTCTCTGTCAAAGAAATAAATAAAAAAACTTAAAAAAAAAAAAACCTCAGATATTACTGATCAAATCTAATATTTATTTTGCTTTTTATTTCACTAATTTTTTTTGTCTTCATTCATTTCTGTCTTCCACTTACTTAGGTATATCTTGTTAGATTTTTCTAGCTTCCTGAATCAAATACTTAACTCATCTATTTTTGATCTGTGCTTTTTAAAAATAAATTCACCTAAGACTTTTTTTTTCCCCAAGTAACTCTTAGAGTATAACTTACAGGGATTTTTTTTTTTTTAAGATTTATTTATTGATTTATTTGACAGACAGAGAAAGTGCAAGCAGGGGGAGTAGCAGAGGAAGACAGAGAAGCAGGCTCCTGCTGATCGGGGAGCCTGACATGGGATTCGATCCCAGGACCCTGGGATCATGACCTGAACCAAAGGCAGATGCTTAACCAACTAAGCCACCCAGGTGCCCCAAGCTTATAGCTTTTGATATAGAACTATCGGTATCACTCATTTCTAAACAGTCTAGAAATTCCATTTTGTTTTTTTCTTTAACTCAAAATTCAGTTATATAAAATAATCAGCAAAAATAAAGTAAAAGTACAAAACTGGAGGAAAAACAGAATAGGAGAAGAGAATGTCAGAGTAAGCACCTAGGGTAATGTCAGTAATTCTATCATGAGGTAGGACTGTCTTTAGGTGAGTGCTCAGGATAAATTTTGGCTCAGTGTAAGAAAGAACTTTGTAAAAATTCAGGCTTGTCCAAAAAAATGAAAGGAACTGCCTTTTAAGAAAGTGAGTTCTCTAGTACTGGAGGTGTTCAAGCACAACGTGGGGAAGAATGGGATGAGGATACTGCAAAAGAAATTCAAATACAGAGTGGATAAATTACTTTTAAGATCTTTCTCGCTCTGTTTGCATTCTATCGTATAATTTAACCTATTATAAAGTGCCACAAATGGCGCCACAAAACTATTTTTAATTCAAGTAAACCCCCCACTGTAATAAACTCCATAGGAAATCAAGAATGCTTTATTGAAATATAATTGTGTTAAAATTAATAGTTTGCTTAAAACCACATTCCTAATCTGCAGGAGTTGTAGAACAGACAAAGATGAGACCAATTTTCTCTATAGTTTATTAATAAGTCAAAAGAAATAAGGCAAGAGGAGATGCATCATAAACCTTTTCTTTCTCCTGGTTCCTGGGTCATTTGCATAGTGTTTTCCCTTACAAGATAGTTTTGGATTTAGGGTTAGTGGCTGGGGTGTTTGAGGTGCTGATGGAATTTGAGAGTGTGCTTGAAAACATAATAAATTGCTATCTAGTCAACTATAGCTAATTCAACGTAAGAATTGTCCATTTTTGCCTTTATTTCTGTTCCCAGGCCCTCATTTCACCCAGCGTAATGCACAGCTCATCCTTTCTGTGACTCACTAGCTTCTACTCTCAGGAAAAGAACTAACGGACCACTTGAAGGACAGACTTCCCTGCTTACAAGTAGGATACGTATAAAACACATGTTGTGGGCTGCCTGGGTGGCTCAGTTGATTAAGCATCTGCCTTCAGCTCAGGTCATGATCCCAGGGATCTAGTCCCACATCCGACTCCTTGCTCAATGGGGAGCCTACTTCTCCCTCTGCCCCTGTCTGTGCCCTCTAGGGGGTGCTCTCTCTCTCTCTCCCCTCCTGACAAATAAATAAATAAAATCTTAAAAAAAAAAAAAAACTGAAACAAACAAAAAGACACACTGCACCAGGAGCTAATTACCTCTGTCTCAAAAACACAGCAACTTTTCTCTTCTGTGCTGGTATCTTCTCTCTCTCGGAATTCTTACCCTCTGCCTCATTATGTCTTTCTGTGCTATACTACTCTAAAATCATATCCTGGAGCTCTGTACCTAGGGAAACTAACAGACCTCAACTCTCACTTCTTATTCCCAGAAATTCTTGGCTCTCCAGGTCCTGTCTTCCCACCTCTTCCCCATCAACCAGCACACCTATAATTCTGACTTAATACAATAAATATTATTAATTACACTAGATGATGTTATGGACTGAAGGTTTGTGTCCCTCCAAAAGCCATATGTTCAGTCCTTAACCCCCAATGTGATGATGTTTGGGGATGAGGCCTTTGGAAGGTAATTAAGATAAGATTAGGTCATAAAGTTGGGGCCTTTGTTATGGGATTAGTGACCTCACGGGAAGAGGAAGATATCTCCCTTTCCTTCCTCTCTCTCCCCCTGCCGCCTTCTGCCTCTTTCTCTCCCTTTCTCTTCTTCTCTTTCTCTCTTTCTACTCCCACCCCCTGATCCCCTAATTTGCATTCGTTGAACAAATGCCATGTCATGAGGACATGGTGAGAAGACAGATATCTGCAAGATAGGAAGAGTCCTTAAAGGACTTACAAGTCCTTACAAGGAACCAAATCCCCTCCCATCTTGATCTTGAACTTCTCAGTCTCTAGAACTATGAGAAATAAATTTGTTTTTTAAACCCTCTAGACTGATGTATTGATATGACAGCCCAAAATGACTAAGACAGCAGGTGTGACAATTATATTAACTATCATCATGTAGAGGTCATATGGAAGCATTTTGTTTGACTTTTTAAATCTTTTTTGAGATAAGTATCTTGACACCTACTAACCCTGTGATAACAGTAAATTGATTAGTAAATCGATGTGACTAAACATGTTTCTAAAGAAAATGATTATAAATAAATCAAGTTTTAAGATTATCTGAACTATTGAAATAACTCAGATATAACTCGAAGGTTTTATTTTTTTGACACACTGCCTCTACCCTAAATGGAATCCCGAGTGGAACTTCAAGTAGAATTGCTTTCATCTGAGAGCAAAATAAAATGACTGATTGACTATGAGTTGACCAATCTATTTTAAAGATCTATGATTCCATATGACTAAAGGAACAGAACTGAAAGACCAGCGTAAGAAATCTCAATGGGAACACTGTGTCTTTGATTCTTAAGCAATTGATATGTAAATTTCCATGTTTACCACTCTGGAATCTAAGAGAACTCAGAAGATAGGAATCTTTTTCCACACATCTTTATAACCATGGTACTCAGCACAATGTCAGGCCCATCATAGATACTCAGAATAGGTTTATTGAAGGAAAGCACTTATACTTTCTTTGGTACTTGAAGAATAATTATAGTACTCTGCCACCATTTCTAGTATTCTGTATCTATTCATTCAATAAGTCCTTATTAGGTACCTACTCTTCTGCAAGGCCCTGTTCTAGTCACTGAGGATGCAGTGAACAAAATAAAATCTTTATTGTCATGGAGCTTATATTTATTCATTTTGTTAAAATTTTTTTAATTTCTTTTCAGTGTACCAGAATTCATTGTCTATGTACCACACCCAATGTTCCATGCAATACGTGCCCTCCATAATACCCACCACCAAGGTTACCCAACCTCCTACCCCCCACCCCTTCAAAACCCTCAGATTGTTTTTCAGAGTCCACAGTCTTTCATGCTTCGTCTCCCCCTCCAATTTCCCCCAAGTCCCTTCTCCTCTCATGGAGCTTATATTTAACTGGGGAAATGAGCAACCATCAAACAAACATATTAGAAAGTATAATACAATGTCAAGCATTAATAAATACTCTGAAGATAATTAAAACTGCTAGGAGGATAGAGAATGACAAGTAGATGCTATTTTAGATAGGAAAGTAATGTTTGAGCAGGGATCTAAAGGAAGTGAGAGAGTGGACCCTCTGAATAGTTGAGTAGAGAACATTCCATCAGAAAGAAAAACAAATTCAAAGGCTTTGATATGTGAGTGAATCTGATGTGTTTGAAAAAAAAATGAACAATTAAGATTTGTTACAAGTTAGGTTGGAATGGTAGATAGATGTCATCTATCATAGGTCATAGGGCCTTCTAAGTCATTATTAGGACTTGGATTTTATTTGGAGGAAACCATGATAATATTTTTGAATCAGGAAGTAAAATTATTCTTATACTTTTAAAGGATTGCTCTGGTCACTAGGAGACTAGACTGGGTCGGTAGAAGAGGGTAGTGGGTAAAGAGAAGGGGAACAGGACCAGTTAAGAAGTGATTGGAGCCTTCCATAAGAGATGGCATTGGCTTGGGCCAAGGAATGGAGGGTCCTGGGGGTAGTAATCAAAAGTGGTGAGGGTTGAGGGATAGTGATCAAAGAATACATTCAAAAAAGAGATTTTGCGGACACAGCAGGATTTGCTGGGATAAGAATAAATGTAAAAATGAGAGAAGCAAATGGTGACTCTGAGGTTTGTGACTGAGGTGGGGAACATGGCAGAGGAGCAGACTTTGAGAAGAAAGCCATGAATTCAGTTTTGAACATACTCTCTAAGTAGAAAAGTTAGGTAGGCACTTGGACAAATGGATCTGACCTTATATACAAGAATGAGGTCTACAAGGGGTCTGTTTACAGTATCTTAGTGGTGGCCCAAAAGCTAGGTCAAGGAAATTTCAGGAATTATTTGTGCCAAAGGTCAAGATGTTCAGGTAAAATGAAGACTGAGAATTGAACCCTGACTCTGGCAATTTCAGAAGTCATTAGTGATTTGACAAGAGTCATTTAGTTGGAGTGAAATGGACAAAAGCCTGATGAAAGAAAGCTAAAGAGGAAAGGAGAGGGAAGAAAGTGGCAAAACCAGCCACAGACAACACTTTCATTCCTCTTTTGCCAAACAGGGAGCAAAGAAATTTTAACTATCTTTTTTTCTAATTATTTCTTTACTGTAGGACTTTGCTGCAAGTCTGAATTCCATATCTTTATTTACCTTCAACTACTAGCATGTACCCAATGAAAAAATAGCGATGTCACATGAGCCACCAAATGACAATACACTTTACTTATAGAGAGAATACTAAAAAAACAAACAAACAAACAAACAAACAAAAAAACCTTATAGAGAGAATACTAAAGAAAAAAAAAACCTCTGGAGTACTAGACTTACGAAATAAAATATAAAATGCTGACAGCAATGATAGAGTTCTTACCATGACTGGCCCTTGGTAAATGTGATATAGTGATGAGAAAATTGCTTGGAGGTGACATGTTCTCAAGGAAGGTGTTGTGTCAGTGATGAGAAAGTGTCTGGAGATGAAAGCGTTCCATAATTTATCTTCTCCCTTTTGCTTTTTTGAAGAATATTAGGAGTTCACTAGGAGGGGGTCTGGAGGATAGAAGGGGAAGGAGAATGAGACAAGGAAAAGTGTACATCAAATTAGGGTAAAGTCTTAAATACAGAACTAATTTTTTCTAGAGCATTCTAAATGCTGGGCATTGGCTAGAGCATTGACTAAGTCAATATGGTGCATGGTTATAGAGCAAGTTTCTAGTCCACAGGGCAAAACATTAGGAAAGCAAATTTTTGTGATTTTAGTTCCTCTGGAAATCCAGAATGCTCTGAGAACATCATTTTATGAGGCATCTAACAATCAAGGAGGTTAGACAAACCTTGTGGGGGAAAAAGGTTTTTGAAGCTGAATCCAAAAGCAGGAGCTGGGAAGATATTAATTACGCCTCTGATGTGATTCTGTTGCCCATCAGTGTCTACCACCTTCAAAGCCACTAGGTTGTTTCTTTTATACTTTCTTCCAGTGATGGATGTTTATAAAATGTAGTGAGAAAAAAGCAAAACAAAGGTTTAATGACAACTCTATGTTCCTTGAAAAGATGCATTGATGCTTAAAGAAAATGGAAAACGCATTATTTTAATGTTACTGTGAAAACAGAAACTAAAGTGTGCTATTTCTATCTGAACCACAGGTAACCTTGTTTTTATCAGTTTATACTGCTGGTGCTTTTTTGTCTTCACTGAATACTTTCCTTCTTGTCACTCAGGTAATGTAATCACCTCCTTTTGTGTGATAATCATAGGTAATTAATTTTGTAACTGTTCCTGTCCTGTAAGACTGTTAATTGGATGTCTGTGAACCATATATCCCCCAAGTCTTTAAAAAAGTTAATATATGCTAGTTTTGAAAGGACATGGGTCCTCTCCTGATTTTGGTGGTCAATTATTATCACAAGTACTGTTTGCCTGAACATACTAGTGCTTGGGTATAGGACAATGTCTTTTATTCTGAGATGAATTTCAAAGCCATAATGAAAAAAAATTGTGCTATCCCTACTGCCACAGGGAATTTTTGGTACAAATTGATATTATTCTTCCCTATCTCTTTAGTATGAGGTCATGTGGATTGAAGCCAAGTTCAAAAAGTTAATAAGTAACATAGCTGAGATATGAACCCAACTCTAAATCTTCTGAATCTAAATCAAGTTCTCATTCTAAATCTGCAATGATTGATTCCAGTATGGCTAGCATTTGGGAGTTCAGTTTCTAGAGCCAGACCGCTTTGGTTCAACTCCTGGCCAGACCGGTGGATATTGTGTAATTTTGGACTCTTTGCCTAACCTCCCTGTGCCACATATATTAAAAAAAAAAAAAAAAAAAAAAAAAAAAAAAAAGAAGTAAAAGAAGAACGGGGGGAAGTAGTAGTATTTAATTCATTATTTTTATAAGAAGTAATTTTTTAAAGAAAACAATATATGTAAAATATTTAGAATTGTTCTGACAAATACTAATTGCCCAACAGATTTTGGTTATTATTACACTTCTAATGGGTTTATAACATATAATATATACAATTGCTTTAACTCTTATCTAGTCGTATCCTTTCTTGACCACACACAATCATTTTATGCAACACAGATATACATGACTTTACTTTGGAAAAACTACCTAAACTCTTACAAGCACAGATCTTTTTCTCATTATTGCCCTATGAGCTTTATTCTGAGATCTCATTAGTCCTCTCAGACACAGAGAGTCTTAGAGTCACAAATTTCTACATTAAAGACTGGTCTTCAAAATACTATTAGACGGAAATTTTGTTATATATATTATTTTAGCATAATAAAACGTAGTAAAAAATGGACAAAAATGGCATTGACTATCAGATATATACAATTGCGTGTTTTCTATATTTTATATTATTATATTAATATTATATAATTATAACATAATTATGTTGTATTATATAATTTTATATAAAAGATTTTATATTTATATTTGACATATAATTATATATAAAGAATTGCATTTATTTATTTTATAATTTATTTTTATTTTTAAATTGTAGATATAGCTATATGTAGATATGTAGATACATATTAGATGCCCCTAAACGGAAAATATCAACCCCTAAATAAAATCTGACAAAGAACCTAGGTGACTGTTAAACATCAAACATCCACATGAATACCAAAAAAGCTCAAATATCTGTATAGTTGGTCAACATGATGCCCCGTGTCCAAGTATTTAGAAATACCTCTCAGATATAGTTTAATTTTCACAACTTGTTTTCAAACATATAATATTGGTAGACCCAGTGTACCCATTACAAATTTCCCCAGTTTGTTTGTATATGTAATTGTTTAGCTGGGCTTGGCCCTGAGGGACCACAGAGATGAATATGAGAGTCCCTGTCTTCCCAGAGCCTTCAGCATAGTGAGAGCAGAGAGGCATCAAAATAACTGTAAGAGTAAGGCAGGAATAAACATAGAAGGTATCACAAATGTATTGCCTATGCATTCTTTCCCCCAGTGCTCCTAAGGATTAGCAGTATCCAGGGGAGGGAGTAATAAAAACACTGAGGACGTGAGGTGAGGTTCAAGGGGATGAGTACACACAGGAAGAGTGAAGAGAAAGGAAGCCCTCGGATAGTGGTGAAAGAGGTCCCGGAACCACTTCTACGGAAGATGCAGACACCACCAGCCAGGACGGAGCCAGGCAGAGGTCACCAATGTCATTCCCACAGAAGACGAAACGGACGGAATATCTGAAGCGCCTGAACCCGGAGCTTAGACAACATGATGAGAGTTTGAGGGTAGATTTGTGATTAAGTATACCAAAAAAATCAGGCAAACAAACAAACAAATGAGACAGTTATTAAGTCCAGGGAAGGCAAAAGTGTACAGGAAAGAAGAAATACATAGGGTAACTATGATCAGTTGTGAATGGCATTAACAGAATCCTACCAACAAAAATATTAAATACAAATGTCCACGGGGGAAGGGAATGAATGCTATGTGTGGCAAGCATAAGGAGAACGAAGAGGTATACTCTCTAATCCTATAGTAGCAAGTCAATAAATAAAGAGTAAACCAAGAAATCAATGTAAGAAGCGAAACAAACAAAGACACACAAAAAACCAAACTTAAGTACAGAGAACAGACTGATGGTTGCCAGGAAGAGATGGGTCAGGGGGCGGGGGAACTGGACAAAGGGAATGAACAGCACATTTACCTTGGTGAGCACCGAGTAATGAATGGAATTGTTGAATTGTTATTTTGTACACCTGAAACAAGTACAGCACTCTATGTTAATTAACCTTGCACTTTTAAAAATCTAAAAAAAATAAAATAATCCAACTTAAAAATAAAAAATAAAAGACTGGAAACCTATATGGTTATTAGCTATTGATTCATGCATGGTGGGCATATGAGTGAGTGTTTCATTGTTCTTTGAACTTCATTTCTTTTTAATTTCTCAAAGAAAAAATAATGTGTTTTTTAAATAAGACAGCTCTATAAACCAGAAATGAAAACTGGAATTTTGCTGAATGAGAAACAAAAAAAAAAAAAAAGAGAGAGAGAGAGACCTTTGGTTTATGTGGCCTTGGGCAAAAGTTAGGCATCGGCAGAGGATGAACAAGCCAGGCTGGTCCTCCTTTTGAGTCTACTTCTCCTTTTGAGTGTACTCTACGATGGGTTATAAAACTCCTCTCTGGCTCAGGATCTCTGCTTTGTTAATAGTCATGCCCTCCACCACCTCCCTTCACCAATACCATCCCCAAAGACACTCACGCCCACCTACCTCCATTCATCCTTCAGGTCCCAGGTTACATACTACTTCCTGGAGAAGTGTCCTTAACCACCTGCCCCCGACCACTACCATCCCCCACCAGATTATTCAATCTGATTCATTTAGGTTTACTTGTTCGGTGCCTTTCTCCCTCACCAGAGTCTATACACTCTGCAAGGGATTTTCTCCAATGGCTCAAATTAAAACCCTTGAAGTCATGCCCGCTTGCTGTCTTCCTCTCACCTTCTTTTTTTTTTTTTTTTTTTTTTTAAGATTCTGTTTTTATTTATTTGACAGGCAGAGATCACAAGTAGGCAGAGAGGCTGGCGGGGCAGGGGGTCCGGGGGAGCAGGCTCCCTGTGGAGCAGAGAGCCCTATTCGGGGCTCCATTGCAGGAGATGCGGGGCTCGATCCCACTGGGATCATGAACCGAGCGGAAGGCAGAGGCCTTAACCCACTGAGCCACCCAGGAGCCCCCCCTCTCACCTTCTTATACAATCTTCAGCAAATCCTATTGGCTCCACCTCGAAAATACCTCCCCATTTCTTTAAGCATTACTAACGCAGCCCAAGCCACCAGCTCTGACCCCCAACGGCTACCTCTCTGCTTCCATGCCTGCCTCTTGCAGACTTTCCTCCACCAAGCAGCCACGGGTTCCTTAGGAAATAAAAATTAGAAATTCCCTTCTCCGCCCCTCATTTCTCACAGAATGAAGAGTGCTCACCTTGGCTGGCAAGGCCCAGTGGGAACTGGCCCCACTACCTCGCAGTCCTCGTCCCCTCACCGCGCCCCTTAGTCAACCTTCTTTCCCAGCAGCCTCCGCGGCCGCCATGCCAACCCAGTCCTGGCCCTCATTCATGGCCCTTGGCCTCCTCACTGCCTGCAGGCTCGCTCCTTGCAGATGCTCCCGCCCCATTCTGCTTGCTGCCCAAGAGTCCGGGTTTCACACACCATCCCCTCAGCGCCTCCATCCTGCTTGGTTTGCCTCCAAAGTTCTCATGGCTACATGGCACATTTTAGAATCGGCTGTTAATTGATCAGTCGGTCTTTACTAATTAGTATTTCAGCTTCCTGGGGGCAAAGGTTTTTTATTTTTTATTTTATTTATTTATTTATTTTGGTTCCCTGTTGTATTCCCACTGCTGGAACACAGTTGGCATACAGAAAACACTTTGTAAATGGTTGCTGAGACACCTTTTTAATTGAGTGAGAAAACATTTTGTCTGCTTCAGGAGAAGTTGGTACCCATCAGAAGGGTGCTTGGAACATAGCAGAGCCTCGATAAATATTTCTGAATGAATGAAGCCAATGGCAGAGTAGAATATGAGTGAGAAAGAAAGTTTTTCTCTCGGAGATGATTAACTGCCAATGGCAGTCAATTATTCTGAGTGAAAAATATAAGAAGATCACAAGAAAGGTACAGAAGGGGCTAGGTGGTATAAGAGAACAAATATAGATAAGTGGCGTTATTGAGGAAGAGAGAACGTATGCAGAACATTTAGGAAGGGAACTAACATTTAGTGTTATAAATGTGCTCACTGTATTTCAGACACAGCATTAGAACTATAAAAATATACATTATTCTTAATTCTCGTAGCCCTTGTGAGATGGATATGGCAAGTCCCTTTTACGAAGAAAGAAATGCACTCAGATGATTTAACTAATTAGAGTCAGGTTACAATCTAACAAAAGGAGACTATCTGACCAGCAGACTGTTCGAAACCAGCCTTAAAGACTGCTCTTGTGTACAAGCTTCATTCTTAGTAAAAGTATTTTTAGCCTCCACAATATTTTGAGAAGCACCCACTAAACATTTATTCAGTGAATAAAAGATCCCTTCAGAGAAAATGTCTTAAAGGTAGGTAGAAAACCAATAGGAAAAAAATTATTTGGGTTGATGTTCTTCCAAGATCAAAATATATTTGGTAGAAAAATAAGAAAATAGTATTTGCCAAAAGATTAATTGAGGATGTGGTCTAATCATCTTCCAGAGCATTAAGCCAACCTAAACAGAAAGGTATTTTCAGCTTTGAAGAGTTGTTCTTATGCATGCAGAATTATAAATGGCCTAATTTTCCCTATATCTCCATAATTAACAGAATAATTATTGATCAGCACAAAGCACACAGTCTCTAGAGACATGATTTGTGTGAGCGCTTAGCTTTTTGAAAGCTTAAATCACTGTAGTCAGTATTAAAAAATGAATTGATAGTAAATGTGGTATAATTAATCCACCTATTCTATTTGTCCATGAACATCTTTTCATGCTAAATATCTCATTCATTTAGGAGAGAATACAAATGTATTACAATGACAGAAAAAAAAATAAATTGGAACTTCTTTTTTCCCTGCAATACTCCCTGTTTTTCATTTACTCAGACTTCCCATATATTGTGCAAGTTTAAAGTATTTCTCAACTTTTATCTGCAAATTACAGGTGCAAAGAACAGCCGAGGCAGAGGATTTGGGCAATATTCTAAATCCCCTAGAACGTTCATGCGCTAACGCTGGGCTGCTTGTCCTCTTGGCTCTCCAGACTTCTCTGTTCGGCCCTGTATCTCAGTGGACAGTCCGCAGCAGGCTGCGCGCCCCAGGCCCCTTGCCAGCAGGTTTCCTAAGGGGCTAGGAAAATTAGAAGTAACTGGTGGGAGAATGGAAAGAAGAGAAAGGCCAAGACATAGTTTCCCATCCCTCTCTGTTCAGGTGGCCTCAGGTGTGAGGCAGCACTCCCTTCTTCTGAGCCTCCAGCTGACTCCTGACAGACCTGCCAGGTAGGTGACCTTGACCCTTGAGCTCTGAGAACACCATCCCCCTTTGTGCTCCAGCCCAGGGGTAAGAGTGACTTACTGTTGCTAATCTCTGGGTGGCCTCACTCTTGTGGCCTGTTGTCTTTGACAGCCCTTTCACTTCCTGTGCAATCAATTCCTGTATTAAATATCCTCTGTTCTGAATATTTAAAGCCATTCATGTTTCTCTGTTTAGACCCAGCTGATAGAATGTGCTTACTCCTTGACATGAGGGACCTAGTTTGCCTCGTGTACAGCTATATATCCCAGTACCTAAGAAAGTACCAGGACATAATAAGTAATCAGTGAAAATGTGCTGAATGAATGAATGAATGGAAAATACTTCCTTTAGCCTGGTAGTTCTCAAACTTTATCAAAGTATCAAAACTACCTGGAGGGTTTATTGTAACAAATGGCTACCCCCTCCTCCCCCTTCGCCAAATTTCTGATTTAGTAGCTCTAGGATGAGATCCCAAAACACACAGTTCTAATACATTCCCAGGTGATGCTGCTGTTGCTAGTCCAAGGACCACACTTTGAGAACTGCTGCTTTAGTCCAGGATCTGCCCTGCGTATCATCCAATCTGAACATACATACGAGAGTCAACATCTGTATCAATGAGCACTCACTCTTCGTATTCAAAGGCAATCTGGTATGCCTCTTTAATTATTGTAACCATACTATGTTTTCTGTGGAAGCAAGGAATTTTAATATCTTCTAAACCTTTACTAGGAACGGTTACAACTATTCAGTTAGGTCCTTTTTAAAAATCTCATCTATAGCTGTCCAGTTTTCCCAGCACCATTTATTGAAGAGACTTTTTTCCACTGTATATTTTTTCCTGTTTTGTCGAAGATTATTTGCCCATAGAGTTGAGGGTCCATATCTGGGCTCTCTACTCTGTTCCACTGGTCTATGTGTCTGTTTTTATGCCAGTACCATGCTGTCTTGGTGATCACAGCTTTGTAGTAAAGCTTGAAATCAGGTAACGTGATACCCCCAGTTTTATTTTTGTTTTTCAACATTTCCTTAGCGATTCTGGGTCTCTTCTGATTCCATACAAATTTTTGGATTATTTGCTCCAGCTCTTTGAAAAATACCAGTGGAATTTTGATCAGAATGGCATTAAAAGTATAGATTGCTCTAGGCAGTATAGACATTTTAACAATGTTTATTCTTCCGATCCAAGAGCATGGAATGGTCTTCCATCTTTTTGTGTCTTCTTCAATTTCTTTCATGAGTGTTCTGTAGTTCCTCGAGTACAGTTCCTTTACCTCTTTGGTTAGGTTTATTCCCAGGTATCTTATGGTTCCTGGGTGCTATAGTAAATGGAATCGATTCTCTAATTTCCCTTTCTGGAAAGAACCAAGATGCCCTTCAACGGACGAATGGATAAGGAAGATGTGGTCCATATACACTATGGACTATTATGCCTCCATCAGAAAGGATGAATACCCAACTTTTGTAGTAACATGGACGGGACTGGAAGAGATTATGCTGAGTGAAATAAGTCAAGCAGAGAAAGTCAATTATCATATGGTTTCACTTATTTGTGGAGCATAACAAATAGCATGGAGGACAAGGAGAGATGGAAAGGAGAAGGGAGTTGAGGGAAATTGGAAGGAGAGGTGAACCATGAGAGACTATGGACTCTGAAAAACAATCTGAGGGTTTTGAAGGGGTGGGGGGTGGGAGGTTGGGGGAACCAGGTGGTGAGTATTAGAGAGGGCACGGATTGCATGGAGCACTGGGTGTGGTGCAAAAACAATGAATACTGTTACGCTGAAAAGAAATAAAAAATTAAAAATTTTTTTAAAAATGTTAAAAAAAATCTCATCTTAAATTTTTTTACTTGTCTCTCTCTCTCTCTTTTTTAGGTTAAATACTGAATTAAGAATGGCCAACCTTTTAAAACAGATTATTAAGTTGAGGACTTTATTTTTTTTTTTAATTCTCTATAAAGAGCACCAGGAAAGTAAGTTGCACAAAATAATACTTAGAGATTCAACAGTTGTCATTTTAAGAAACATCACCACCACCACCAACAACAACAAAAAAAAAGACTGTCACTCATGATAATATAAACTAATTTGCTTACTCAAAATTTGGGAGGCCTGGTGGCTCAGCTGGTTAAGCATCTGACTCTTGATCTCAGCTCAGGTCTTGATCTCAGGATCATGAGTTCAAGTGCTGCACTGGTCCTAGAGCCTACTTAAAAATGTTTTTTTTTTTTTTTCATATATATGTGAAAAAAATGATTACTCAAATATCTTTGCCATCAGATGATAAATCTCAAATTAATAAAAATGAAGAATAGTGTAAGTCAAACACTGGAATTAACCAATATTTATGGAACCTTTCGATTCCTAGTAGTTGACTAACTACTACTCAGTAGTACTAACTATGCTGTTAGGATGACTGTAAACTCTATGGGGTTAGCACATCTGTGTTGTTCTATTGTATATTCCATAACACCCGCCAGCACAGGGCCTATTGTGCAGTAGACATTCAAAACTCATTGAGAAAAAAAAAAAAAGTGAATAAATGAATGAATGAATCATTACAAACTGGCTTAGTTTTTGGCATAGTTCATTTTAGGGAGAATGTTCTTCTGTCAATGCTCATAGTTCACATAGTTTCCTTTGTTCACAATACTTCCATTTACTTTCAGGAAATTCTTTATCTCTACCAGGGATGGAATAATTTGATAAGCCTTTAATGGACAAGGACAGTGATGACATAAATCTGCTAGAACGGGATGTGCCTTCCTAGGGCCTGTAGAAGAGCACAATTGTATCATCCCCTACCTAGATTTGATAAGATAAAATCTAGGAGTCATCTTAATTTCTCTTCCTCACCCTCCACCATCCATTATCAAGTTCTCTATGAGTTCTGTCTTAGACATTTATCTTAAATATCATTATTTCTTACTACCTATACAGTGCCCAGCCCAATCTAAGCCACCATTTTGACAGCTACAGTGACATCATCCCTGCCCTCACTTTTGCCCCTTACAGTTTTTTCCACATGACAGCCAGGGTGACCTTTTAAAAAAAAAAAATTTTTTTTTCAAATCATATCAATTAGAACCCTCCAGTGGTTTGCCCTTTACCCTAAATAACCATTCACCTGCCTCCTCACAGACCCCTCCTCTCTTTCATTTGGGTTCAAGATACTAGAAACCACAAGAGCAAAGAACATTCCCACTTCAGTGCCTTTGCTCAGGTTGTTTTCTCTGCCTGGATTAATCTTTTTCAAAACTTTTTTTTTTAATTTTTATTTTCTCACATCACTCAAGTCCCTGCTCAAAGTTTACCACTACAGAAGGTATTATCCAGCACCCTCCCTAAAATAATGTTTCCTTCTCTCTCCTGAGTCATACTGTGTTTTTTATATAGATACACTCTATCTGAAATTATGTATTTATTTATAGGTGTACTGATTTATTGTTTGTGTCTACAGTAGAATGCAAACTCCTTGAGGACACAGCTTTTGTCTCTCTTCTTTTTTTTTTGTTTTTTTTTTTTTGAAATACAAGTGACATACAGCACTATATAAGTTTAATGTATACAGCACAATGACTTGACCTTCATATATTGCTAGATGATTTCTGATGACTTTAGTTAACGTCCATCACTTCATATGAATGGGTGGATGGATAGATGGATGGATGGATGGATGGTGGGTGGATAGGAAGGAAGGAAGGAATAAAGGAAGGAAAGAAGGAAGGAATGAAGGAAGGATTTTTTTCCTTGTGATTAGAACTCCCGGGAATCTAGTCTCTTAAGAATTTTCAAATACACCATACAGCACTGTTAACTATAGTCATCACGTTTTATATTATATTCTTAGTACTTATTTATCTTATAACAGGAAGTTATACTTTCTGACCACCTTCACCCAATTATCCCACTCCAGTCCCCCTCTTCTGGTAACTACAAGTCTGATAACCACAAGGAAATACCCTGGTCCCTCTTGCCCACTGCTGGATCACAGAGCTTTGAAGAGCACCTAGAAAAGGGCAAGTTTCCCATAAGCATTTGTTATATGAACGGAAATATCTACCACAAACCAGGCTTAGATTCAGCTTCGCAGTAGAAGAAACAAGAATTTCCAGCTGTAGTATTTCTTCCCCCAATATTGTCTCAGTTTTTCCCTTCCCACCACATGCCCATGCACGCGCATGCCCGCCCACGCACGTACATGCACATAACCACACACCCATGTCCATGCACGCACATGACCATGTCCACACATGCCCACGTCCGCCCGTGCCCACGCACGCACATGTCGACACACACCCACCCCCAAGTACACGGCTACTTTCTCAGGTCTTCCCCACAATGGGGTGTTGATGTATCACACGCTCACAGCATGATGTAAATGATTGAGAGTCATGGCTTTCAAGCTTTTGCATATTTAGTCAATCATCTTAAACTAAGAAAATCACACTTAAAATTTGGCGCTTAATCATTATAACATTATATGTAATTGCAAAATATGAGAAATAAGTGCCTGTAAGTAGTAGATTGCTTGAGTAAACTATCATTCAGGCACACCATGGAACATCACACAGCTGTTAAAAAAAAAAAAAAGAGTGGGGAACACCTATATGAACTGAAATGAAATGATTCCTGGGGCATAGTGTCTTAAAAAATGTTTTAAAATGTCAAAAAGTATACATGGAGTACACTTTTGTTAACAGAAAAAGCATTTTTAAAAATACCTGTATATGTTTATTTTTGCAAACAAACAAAAACCCAGAAAGAATAAATTGGAAACTACCGAAACTGATTTCTCGTGAAGAGTAGTTGGGAATGGGGATACAGGTTAGCAGAGGGAGCCACAGTTCTCTAAGAACTCTTTTTGTACAGTTGTGACCTTTAGAACCACATTCACGTTTTACATACTCAAAATTTAAAGTTAAACCAACAAAATGGAAGAGAAACAATGCCAAACTGTATAGACACAGAAACAAAAGACCCAAAGAAACAAAAGAATATTTTAGATAGCTATTACCACCTTGAAGGAGTTGTAAAAAAGAGCTAAATTGAATAGTTTTTGAACACAGTGCTTTAATTATAAATCTTTATTTTGTAAAAGTCCAAAAGAACTTCAAACAAAACTTGAAATCTACCTAAAATATTTGTTTTTGTTTCTAGACATGTATGGGTACAATGATTCTGAAACTATTTTTAGTATTTATTGAAAGATTGACAAAAGGACTAAGGATGCTCATATCCTTAGGAGGTAGGGCTCCCTCACTGTGAGAGATAGAAGACACAAATATGTAGTGATGGAAAATAAGGAAGAACCCTTTGGTTTTCATTTGGAATTAGAGTTATCATTAACTCGTGATTTTATACAAACACATCTCATATACACACATATGTAATGTGTGTTCCAAAAATTTTGGTGATTTATATATGTCATATAAATAATGTATTATATGTATCACATACATATGTATCACACACACATACACATGTATATGATTCATATTCAATTCCTTTTTTCCCCAGTTCTTTCTCCTGAAAAGACCTAGAAGACACCTTAATAACAATTAAAACACCCAGGGCTCATATCTTGGTTAATAAGTCCCATTCTCTGGATAAAAGGAATAAGGAATCCTTTGAAAATGGCTGATTCCAAGGACAACGGCAGAAAAGTACAAGATTAGCTGAAAAAAATCTTGTCACACCAAAATGTAAGGAAGTGCTCCAGAGAAGGTTGGGGTATGTCAAAGGGACATGTGAGTCAATTTTAATGTAGAATGTCCTCAGAGGAGGCCTCACTCCTAAGGTCCTGTGTGAGGACCAGAAGAAGGTGAGAAAGAAGGGGAACTGCTCCTGTAGGAGGAACATACTTCAGGAAGACAGAACACAGTGGGATTCTGGGCGGTGTTTAACAACAGCTCCTCCATGAGATGAGATCTGATTTAGAGTTTGTCTATGTCCTTGGTATAAAGACTCCCACCTCGATTGATTTCCAGCTACCACTGATTTAACAACTGGCTGTCATGGTCCATGACAGTTGAACATGGACTCTCAGAAGCCAGTTGGACCCCACCCTCAAACATCACTGAAAGAATAAATAGTAGGTACAGAAGCTTTGAGGCAGGAGCTGGATGCTTCTGCCATGCCCTGTTGGAAGTCAGTGAGTGTGGAGCAAGAGTGAGCCAAGGCAGAGGAGTGTAGGCATGAGTCTAGAAAAGAAACAGGAGACTCCATTTTGTAAGGCCCTGTAGGCCTGGTGAGGGCTTGGGAAGCCGGTGGAGGGAGGAGTCTGAGCAGGAAAGTGACCCAGTCTGACATTTGCTTTGACAAGGTCATTTGGACTGCCATCATGAAAACAGCAGGCACGGAGGGCTAGAAACAGGGACACAGGAGACTAGTCCAACAACCAAGGAGACAGATAACGGTGCCCAGGACTAGACTCTTAGCAGTGGATATAGCAAGGAGGAAGGCAAATTAGGCTATGTTTTGAGGTTAGAGCTCACAGAATCTGCTAGTGGTGTGGATGGGGCTGTGAGGGAAAGAGGCATCAAAGAGGACTGCAAGGTTTTTGGACTGATTTGCCAAAAGGGAGGAGTTGCTCTTTATGGAATAGAGGAAGACTGAGGGAGGTCCGCATTGGGGGGAGTTTGATTTCACACACCTTGAATTTGGGACCCAGATGGAGAGAGAGGTCCAGTAAACAGTATCAGCACAGATACAGAGGATCAGTAGGTTAGGAGGAGTGAGTGCCCAACCCAGAGGCAGTTCTCACTGGAACTACTGCAACGGGGACCCCTCTGCTTCAACGGACTTTTTTCCGATTCCCTTTTCTCCCCCCGCCCCCATGAAGTTCTGCAAATTTCAGTAGGGTGTTTATAAATGGAAACTAATGTATCAACTTGTTCTTAGCACACATACAAAAATGGAAAGTTTAAAATGAAGTTTAAAACCAACTAATTTTCTGAGGAAATCAGAGAGAAAATATTTGAGCTATTTACATTTCTGCCATCCAAAACTGAATACAGAGGGTATAGATGTCAGCTAAAAATCAACTACCACCACAACTAGAAAATTCTTTTTCTTTCAATCATGGTACCCTAAACAGTGTTTTGAAAATTTTAGCTGTAAATAGCATTTTTTAAAAATCAGTGGACATGGCAAAAACACAGGTGGCAAAATACTTACCTGTTAGAGTCAAGTGCACAGACATTTTCTAATGAAATTGCTAAATACATGCTTTAAAGAAGAATGTATATTTTTTTACTTTTGGAAGTTAAAAAAAAAAAAAAAAAAGCCTCCTTCCTTCCCCAGTTAGGACGGCTTGAGACATGATCAGCTGTGACCAGAGAGGAAAGAATGCCAAGTTTCCAGTGTGCGTGTGCTCATTTCTTTTGCTCATAATTAATAGCCCCCGTGCTTGCTAAGTTTTTGGAAAGCAGCTCGAAGCCTACCCAGGTAATGCCTTCTGACAACGTTTTAAAGATCAGTTATGTCATATGGCTGCCTTTTAGAAAAAAAAAGTCACAATGCATAGCCGTGCCATATGGCATCTCTGAAGAATCAGCCGGATTGGACAGACATTCATTGGATAAGGTCCCACAGCACTTGGAAAAGAATGTAGTCCTGTTGCCAAAATGTGGCCTTTGTTAATCTCCTAACTATTATTGTGCAGAAACCAATTCATCTGTATTAATTATAAACAAATTTTAATTACTTCAGTAAAAGCCCATTATACCGATATCTGATGCCAAACAAGCAGTATTAACTCTTTTTAAGTCTCCAAAGCAAACGCTAGGTGTTGGAATGTAGGTATTTTATACAAGGTGGGAATCTCTCTAGCCAGGCGCAAAAACTCACTTCTGACATTTAGTTTCCCAGTTCTGTTAAGAGATCCCATGATGCTTTTGCTTTTCACAGCCGATATCAAAAGGCAGCTGATGCATGTAAATTGTTAAAGGCAGATTATTCCTAATGAGAGTGTTTAACTTTACTTTGTATTCTTTTGCATAACATTTGAAAGTTAAAAAAAAAAAAAAGAAAGAAAGAAAGAACCCAGTCCTCGTTGTAAAGTGATGATTTGCTGTGACACCAAACAACCTGACAAAATGTGACTTGATTCTGGTTAAAACATTCATCAGCGGGTCGTTTGCGATAGCGCTCTGGACAATTTGAGACCGAACGTATACTGCGCCTCGAAGAGTAATATCCTTAAAATACATGAGAAACCAAATCAGTAGTGTGTTTTATGGCAGCAGCTTGGCCAAGAAAGCTGGCTGGTCTTTACGGCGCAGAAACGATCTGGTTTGCCGATAACACATGGTGGTTACAGTGAGCACAGCCGTTGGGCTTGGATAGGATCCAGCTACGGGGCTCATCTGTGCACAGCGGCGTTGGAATCATCTTCAAATTCAGTTTCATTAATGTGTAGTTTTATTTTATTAGGCCAACCATCAAAAGTTTCTCTTCCTCCTGGAAATCATTCCTTTTGGTATTCATATCACTCCTTGGACCTAAAAAGTTAAACAGTTTTAAACAAATAGAACCACATCCTGCCTTCTTCCTCCATTAGACTTTGAAGTTTCTCATGTCAATCTCCCATTATTTTTCCCTCTTTTTATACAACAGAATAATTTATTTTTATAATCATAGTGGGTAGATTCTAGAAAGCACTCTCCTCTGTAAATTTTCGTTAGTGGACACATGGCAAATAGCTTCAAACTATGACATAAACATAATATGGGGGTAGGCTGGTGGAGGCATGGAAATGGATGAACATTTAAGAGAAACCAATGGTCTCAAGATTGGGGATTTTCCGTGTGTGCCTGTGGATGAGATACATTGCATAACGGAGAATTCATCAAGTTTTTTCTTGTACTCAAAAAGCCACAATTATAGGGCGCCTGGGTGGCTCAGTGGGTTAAGCCGCTGCCTTCGGCTCAGGTCATGATCTCAGGTTCCTGGGATCGAGGCCCGCATCGGGCTCTCTGCTCAGCAGGGAGCCTGCTTCCCTCTCTCTCTCTCTCTGCCTGCCTCTCCATCTACTTGTGATCTCTCTCTGTCAAATAAATAAATAAAATCTTTAAAAAAAAAAAAAGCCACAATTATAAATATCTGTCATATCCCTGGAAATGCATATCTCATCTACAGCTTAAAGTCACAGCATTTTGAGTTGTGGATCTGGAAACACTGTAGAAGTTTTTTTTAGCCCATTTCCCTTATTTTACAGATGAGGAGGCACAAAGTAAAATGGCTTGGCCAAGGTCACCGAGTTAGGTAATAACCGATCAGGAACATATTGTCCATCGGCCCATCTGACATTATTTCTGTTATACTACACAGTATCACTTTAGTTATTAGTCCTCATCAAAGGAGGACTTCCCATGAGCAATAAAAACAAAGTGAATAATTACGAACTGCAGCGGGTCCACGGATGTAAACTAAATACATGTTTTTTTTCAGCCACGATAGAGATCAGTTGTATTCATTTAGCAAATGTTAAGTGTCAACACACCTACCTGCATAACACCCAGTAGGGAAGGTGTTGGGGCAGGTGTGAATGTAGTTTGGAAGGGAGGGAAGGAGGCAAGGTATTACCTACCCCAGGGCATAGGGCTCTCCAACAAGTTTATCATTAGGTCAGAGCTACTTTGGTTCTCCTCAAATTTGAATTAAAAAAAGAAAAGCTCAAGATATAAAATATATACATTTATCAGCCCTATATTCAAATATGATCATAATTTTTAAAATAGGAAATCTGTAAATCTAGGGAAATAAATAAAGGGAAATCAATTCCAGAGAACATGTGTGCTCTGGCTGTGGATACTGTCCTATATCCCGGCATCCACCGAGTTGTGGCTAGAGGATAAGCAGAACCTGCCACCTGATGATTCTGTTAGCCTCCTATCAATAACCATCGTAGCTTAAAGCAGGTGTCCTACTACTCCATCCCCTTGGATTAGAGAACCACAAACTAGACCCACTTATAGAAATCACAAAAATAATGATGAAGAATATTTCTAAATAGAAATAAGACTTTTTCATTTAATTCTCAAAAGGAGTTATAAACACCATCTCTCCTGTTCTTTACAGTAACTCTGTCTAATTAAGAATTGAAATGATAAAGGTGAAATTCTGACCATGGTTTTACAATGAAATTACATTAATACTGAATAACACTTAGCCTGTGAGTTTCTGTACTTGAGATGACTGGCCAACTTTAAAATGTCACACACCGTCTCTTTGAAAGGTTTTCTTCTTTTTGGAACCAACCTCGGAGAGGGGCTCTGTGTGTTCTGTGGGACACAGTATTGAGGAACAATGACCAGCGGTGAGGATAAGGGTGAAAATGAGGTCTGCTGAGCAGGGTAGGGGCAGCCTGGAGCACTAAAGAAAATATAAAATATAAATACGTGTGTGTGTGTGTGTGTGTGTGTGTGTGTGTGTGTCAGACATAATACACACACACACACACTCACACACAACTGAGGTGAGGTGCTCTTTGTCTATCTCTTTCTTTCCTTCCCAGTCATGATCCGAGTTACCAACTTAAGAGGTACTTTTGACTCCAGAAAACCAAGAGGAGCCACTGCAGGCTCCAAGGGAGTAATAGGGCAGAAAGTCAAAATTATACTGGGACACCAAGAAGTTCAATGATTTCCTTTTTGCTTTGGAGACTTGGCTTTGCTTCTAGGCTTAAGTGGCGAGTGATAAATTATCTAATTCATCGGGAGAAAGCTTCCCGAGGGACTAACAGTGAAGTCTCTCAGGACCTAATCATGGTCATAAGAGGCTGGAGGTATAGAGGGCATATCAACTTCACCACTATTAATATTTTGGGTGAAATAATTCTCTGTTATGGGGTGCTGTTCCCTGTATGATAGGATGTATGGCAGCCTCATCAGCCTCTACACACCAGATGCTAGTAACATATCCCCTCACAGCTGGGACAAATACAAATGCCTCTGGACACTGCCTAACATCCCCTGAGAGGCAAAACCATTCGCACTTGAGAACCACCAGTAGAGAGCTATAACCCAGAGAAGACATACACCTAACACAGCGAAGGTTGACCGCCATTCTCTGTCTTGCCCCTTCTTACTGCTTTCAGTGGTGATCAATTCTCTCACTCCACTTTGCTTTACAATAAAGAGGCAGTGGGTAGTCGCCATCACTTCTGAGAGATGACCTCATCTGTGGGTGTTCATTTTTAAAGTTACTGACTGATCCACTGGGCTCCTCTCATAGAAGAGGTCTTTGCTTATGGGGGAGAGGAGGGAAAGGAGAAGCGTGTTCATTAAAAGATCCTCTTATTCTAAGAGTAAAATGGTCTATATTCGAAATGGAAAGTCCGGAACACAGTATGGGCACTGCCGAGGCAGCTGGAACCAACTAGAAGGTGATGTGCAGGGAGATGGCAGACTGCCTCTCGACTGGAAGGTAAACAGAAGCAAAGATTAAAGGCAGAACATTTGCCAAAAGTAGGCCCCTTGGATTTCATTCCTTAAAAGGACAATCTCCACTGAAAAATATTCTTCCCATCCCATAGGGAAAGTGTTCGTTTTAATCAATTGACATCTGAATTGTACAAAAACCAAGCTGATAGAAAAATGTGACTTATGCCTTGAGAATAAATTCAGTCTCCTTTCACATGTTCTCCACAACATGCCCTTCCCCCACCCACCATATCCCTCCTCTTGGGTCTGTCCCACATGGTGTCTTACAATTGGGCCTTGGAAAGTGGAGAGTTACAGCCAAGAGCAGCAAGAAAAATGCCATGAAACTGGCAGTGTTCGCTGTGGAAGGAGCCAGAGCATCTGCTTTCGAGCAGGGCTATGAAACAGAGCCACAGGGGGAAGAAAGGCTATTAGGCCACGAGCAGCCAAGGGGGAAAAGACACAGGAACCCAGATTAAAAGTCTGAAAAGACTTGGAAGCCTCAGTAAAGGATCAGTGGAAAGGGTAGTTAAGCCAGGGTTGGCATATGGAACCACTTGAAGGGTGCTGGTAGTCAACCCCATAAAATCCTACACAGAGCCCGGGGTAAGAATGGTTAGAAACGGGTAAAGCAGAGGTCCCGAAGCACCCGCCCAGGAGCGGCGGCAGCAAGAATGAACAGAGGCGGCCAGAGTTCGCAGAGCAGACAGATCTGTTATAAACCCCGACATTGCATGCAGTGGATCCTGCATAAATTGGCACAGAGGCCAATTTAGAGAGGATGTCGAGCTTTTTCTTCACACCCAACCATTTTCTGAAACATCCTCGGGATTCTTCAAGAGGTCCATTTCAGAGGTCTGCTCTGTTTTCCGGACGAGCTTCCTTTTTGGACTCAGTATTTCTCCCCAGTCCTGAAGTACTTTCAGTCCAACACCTCACTCATCCTGAAAGTAACTTTGCTTGGTTCTGCAATGGTTTTCACAGGCCACAGGCATGTTTCTTTCCCCTTCTGTGTCAGTGAAAGGAGAACATCCCAGGTCCAGTACCTGCAAAACAAAAGGAGTTATTATCGGTTCCACCTGCTTTCTACCTGTTGCTGGTCAAGTCACTATTACTGACCAGTAGTTAGAGTACAGACTGGCTAAGGTTCTCTAAATCCTGATTTCTGGTGACTGTCACTCTGTTATCCTCAGTGGTTGATTCTCTGATGCTATCAATTAATCGAGTAGAAGAAAATCTCTGATTGCTAATTTGTAGGACTACAAGTCTCTCTGCCTCCACCCTCACTTACAAAGCCTTGCTTATAAATGAATTCGACATCCCAATCCAATAAAATGCCACAAATTTTTTTTAAAGATTTAATTTCTTTATTTGACAGAAAGAGCAAGAGAGCACAAGCAAGGGGAACAGTAGAGGGAGAGGGAGAAGCAGGCTCCCTGCCAAGCAGGAAGCCCGACGCAGGGCTCTATCTCAGGACCCTGGGATCATGACCTGAGCCAAAGGCAGAAGCTTAACCATCTGAGCCACCCAGGTGCCCGAAAATGCAGTAAATGATTATTGGCTCTCAGAATTGTATCTCAGGGTCTCGTGACTCCTTTGTTCCACCTGGTTGTTTGGTTGGGGGGGGCGGCAGGGATGGCCTATTTCGAAGTGAATGCAGAAAGATGGCAGTAGTGATGGAAACAGGTACTGAGGTCTTTTGGGAGGTGGTACTCATGAAAAGGAGGTTGGCTGCCCTCTGTTCTAGTCGTGTACAGTAATGCCCTCCTAGGTGTGTTCAAGTAATTTCTGTTTCAAGTGACAAAAGCTAGCTATGCCTTGAAGGGAAGGGAGAGAAAGTCTTTTCCCCCCTTTGGTGGTATGTTTTTTATTGCTTTCTTCTAGTGAAAGGAAGCTAGACTGAGGCCACTATTCAGCTATTGTTTTCAAGCAGAACTTTCTGTGACCCATATTTTAAATATGGTGCCACCTCTGGTATGTTCAATAACCTGAGGAGGCAGGCAGGCATGACCATACTCGCCACCATTTCGGAGGCCTCAGCTCCAGATCTTTTCCTTTGCTTACAGCATCTGATTTCCCTCAGAGTCTAGCTGTCTCTTCGAGCACTCTCTTGAACAGACTCTACCTCACCCCCAGCCAAGGCTGAGACATACAGCCCAAGCTACATGGACTCATTCTCCAGGACTTGCGTTTGAATGAAGTTCTGTGAGGATAAAGAAAACATCTAGAGCTTGTTCCTACGCTAGTAGTGGCCTGTGGAGGCTCTCAATCAAGTACTGCTCTCTGCTCCTCAAGGACTGATTTGATGCTGGTCAGTTTTTGAGAGTAGTTCTTCGACCCACCCTTCAACTGTTTGAGACACATGATTATCTTCCAATAAGTCAATTTCTCAAGATGGATGCAAGGTCCAAGCCCAGTTTATCTCTTCCCAGTATGCTACAACAGTCCCCTTTCTCTAAGAAAATAAAAATTGGTCATCAAAATTATTTAGTTTTTTTGCAAATGGCTTAATTGCTTGGAAAATCTGGTTGTAATCTAGCTTATAGTCGTAGAGTTTGTTTCAGAAATGTTTCAATCTGCAACCACCTTGTCAACTCCCTGATTACTAACAATTTTCCTGCCCAGGGGTGACCTCCTTCTCCCTGATGTGGGCTTCTTGTACTTCTATTCTAACAGGCAAAATAGAAGGTAACTTAAAGTGTGACTTGTTTCAAAACCTCATAATATTGGGGCACCTGGGTGGCTCAGTTGATTAAGTGTCTGCCTTTGGCTCGGATCATGACCTCAGGGTCCTGGGATCAAGCCCCACATCAAGCTCCCTCTCCCTTTGCCTCTCCCCCTGGTTCGTGCTCACTCTCTCTCTCTAATAAATAAATAATATCTTTTATTAAAAAGTACATAATATCACTGATAGACCTAAATAATTGAAAAATAACAACCACTCATTATTTCAGTGAAGCTAAAGGAATATATCACACTATAATTCACTAAAAAGAAAAAAATATGTACTTTGAATTTCTCTAGTAATGTTTGAATCATGGGAAAAGAAGGGATGAATACTATATAAATCTTTTTCAGGAAAGTTTGAAACTTTCCTTTAAGTTAAGCAGATACTGAGTGGATATTTGAGACTATGGATAAACCATTCATTTCTTGTTCACAAAAATTGGTACATAGGCCACACCATTTCCTTTTTCAATTTCAAGCATTCATTAAAGATAGTCATAAATATAAGATTTTTTTTAAAATTCAGAAGCTGAGAAGTTCTAATATTTCATTCTCCTCATACTTCATAAGCCACATGATCTCAGATTTTCCTTGTCTCTGAACGTGAACGGCAAGGCCTAAAATCAAGGGCAAAATCTCAATTGAACAGACTTTTTTTTTTTTAGGATTTTATTTATTTGAGAGAGAAAGAGGAAGAGATAGAACACAGGCAGGGAGAAGGGGCAGATGCAGAGGGAGAAGCAGGCTCCCTGCTGAAAAGGGAGTCCTACTTGGGACTTGATCCCAGGACTCTGAGATCATGACTTGAGCCAAAGGCAGACACCTAACCAACTGAGGGACCCAGATGTCCCTGAACAGATCTTTGAGAAAGTGTATTTGGACTTCTTATTGCTATTTAGTACTTCATATTTTGGCAATTTTTTCAGGAAATATTTGTTTTTCCTCCCTGAAAATTAACACTTAATCATGAGTTGCCTTGGGGGGAATTCCACAAAGGGTAGCCATTTTGTGGCATAGTATGTACTTGTTATTGTCCTCAATTTTCTTTTTTTTAATTATTTTTTTCTACTCCTTTCTGAGAAAAAAAAAATGTGCTACCATGTGTACAAAAACTAGGGATGATGATCTTACTTCTAATAAAACAAATAATGCATATTGAACACTTGCACTCATTATCATGTTTGATCTTGAAGATACAAACTGTAAAAAGCAGGCAAAGTGACTAGGAGTAATCCCCAGTTTATACATGAAAAGCTGAGGTTAAAAATTAAATGATTAGTGCAAGGTCACATACATAATGGGAGAGTCAGACCTCAAACTCACCCTGATTTTGATGCCAAGATTCCTTCAACTACATCGGAGGTTGGCAAGCATTTTCTGGAAAGGGCCAGATAGTAAATATTTTAGACCTTGAGGCCCATAAGCTTTGTCAAAGATACTCAACTCTGACCTGTTAGCAAGAAAGTGGACATAAAGGGCTCCTGGGTGACTCAGTGGGTTAAAGCCTCTGCCTTCAGCTCAGGGCATGATCCCAGGTCCTGGGATCGAGCCCCGCATCGGGCTTTCTGCTCAGTGGGAAGCCTGCTTCCCCCTCTCTCTCTGCCTGACTCTCTGCCTACTTGTGATCTCTGTCAAATAAAATATTTTTAAAAAGAAAGAAAGTTTATATAAACAATATATAAATTAGTGGGTGTGAGTATGGCTATGTTCCAATAAAGCTTTATTTACAAAAACAGGTAGGTGCAAGCTATCATTGACCAACTCCTGAACTGTATCCTAACTGCATTTAAAGTTTTTTTTTTTTTAATTTGACAGAGATCACAAGTAGGCAGAGAGGCAGACAGAGAGAGAAAGAGGAGGAAGCAGGCTCCCTGCTGAGCAGAGAGCCCAATGCGGGACTCGATCCCAAGACTCTGGGATCATGACCTGAGCCGAAGGCAGCGGCTTAACCCACTGAGCCACCGAGGTGCCCCCTAACTGCATTTAAATTGAAATTTAATACTCCTCCCTAATTGCTTGTGGGGCATATGTGTTGGATACTTTTATCCTAAATGAAATATCTCTGTCCTCTTGAATGACCAGGCACAGGAGTAGAGGAAGTGAGAAACAGAGAAAGTGGTAAGGAGCCTCATGGGAAGCAGCTGCTCTCCAGGCTTCCTGAGGAACCACCACTGTAACTGGACTCGGAGGACTAACGGTGATCATAGCTCCCTCCAGAGAAAAACACACTGAAACTTACACACCTCCAAACACTGTACTTGAATTCTATGACTTCGTGAATGTTAAGCCCAATCAAGTGTATTCTAGATGTCAATGGGCTCTGATGAAGAGTTCTGAGTTAGATTTGAAGTGTTTGTTAGTTTGCTATTGTTGAGTTGTGGTTCTACTTTAGCAATAGTTTTCAAAAATGAATTATTTGGCATGAATCTGTTTTAATCATCTATTCCTATGATATGCAATGTGGGATGGGGGGAAGAGGTGATCTTTGTTAACAAATGTGTAGGCTATAGATCTTGACAACTCTATATCCAAAGTTCCTCATACTTACAGTGATTTTTCTTCCTGTCTGTGATTGTGACTAAAAATAATTCTCTGTGGCCGTGTGTACACACCCCGCATTGTATGCCTGGCAAGGATTTCCTTTGGCTTGTGCTGAGACCATTAATTATAGATAATAATAGCATGGGTGATAGTGAGGAAGACAATAACGTGGTTGTTAAGTGCAAGGACTCTTGAGACGGAGTGAGTTCAAATCTCAGCTCTCTTGCTACCCTTGTGAATGTGGGCAAGTCAGAGAAGCACGTTGCCTGTCAGGCACCTGTGTGTTAAGTGAGGACGACAGTTGCTGTCTTGTATTTAGTGTTTACCACTACCAGGTTCTGTGCTAAGCACTTTAAAATTATCTCCTACAATCATCACAACTACCTTATACAACACAACTACCTTATACCACCGTACAGTTGATGAAACTAAGGCACAGAGCTGCACCCGTTACTGCCAAGGTCATAAAACAGCCAGCCAAGGAGCGAGAAGGTCTAGAACCAGGTCTCTGCTCTTAATGACTGCGCTTCAATAACCTTCCAACTTCCTATTTTGTCATAAAGATTCCTTAGCTAAGGTACCTAAGTGCCCACCATTGTGCCTGGTACAAATGAAGATAGACCATCTTCACGGAGACATTGGCCGTCTGCGTCGGACTCCGCCCAGTGCTTGAGTTCAGAATCACCTCATTCACGTCGCCAAGTTTGAGATTCGCCTGACAGCTGCTGAAGTTTTCCAGGACCCATGCCTAGTCTGTATCCTTTAAAGACTAAAATAATCAGGGGCATTTTAGCATAAAAACATGATTTCAAAGGATCCAAAAAAAAACAACACCAAGAAACACACATAACAACTAAAGGAGGCTCCCAAGGGAGAGTACCGTTTCTGGTCACTGGAGCGATGGCTCGCTTTGGATAGAATTGTTTCTGTAGTTTGCTGATTGCCAGAAAGCAGCTAGCCCTATCATGAAAAGGAGGCACAAGAGGCATTTTAGGAGACTCACGCTAACCATGAAGCCTATTCATTTCCCTGCCCAGCGAGTCGTTATGCTGTTTTTTTTTTTTAAGGTGGGCAGAGAGCCTATGGCAGAGTACTAACACTATGGAAATTAAAATAAATGAGCATATTTCCCCCTGATTATTGGTTTAAATGTGGTCTAGTGTGGATTTTGTTTCTTTGGTCTGTTTTTGAGTAATTCTGCATTTCAAATATTAGCTCTTGCTACTAACCTGACAAATAATAGCTGACAAAACAAAACAAAACAAAACAAAAATTTTTAAACAAAACAAAAAATGAGGCCAGAGTTCTAAGCATACAGAAAAATTATCAGATTTATCCTCTTCAGTATTCCACAGGGTATAATTCCTAATACAGCTTTATTATTTCCTAGTCCCTCAGAATATGTTGTAAATCTAAAATGCTGTGATAACTGGTTTTATTTAAGTCCCAACCGTGATTCAACTTCTTACACATGAATGCTGTTTTCTGGAAATGAAAACAACACAAGAAAAGAAAGCCAGATTCTGGGAGGCACAGACACAGGGCAAAAAGTTTTGGTGGATTGTACAGAGGTGGGCCATAAAAACTAAAAAACGACATACTGCCAAAAAAATTTCTTAGTTCTTTTAAGCCACAGAGCACTGAATGAGTGAACTAATTCCCACTGATCTTTTCTATCTCAGCCTAAACATCCATTACCACCCCTCAATCTAGGTGGGGTCCCCGGTATGCCTTCTCACCCTCTTTGTGTTCTTCACATATTCATCACAGTTTACAACCACGTATTAATCAGAGTAATCATTTGTTGACTATCTTTCCTTCCAGACCAGTTGGTAATATATGACCCATGAGCGAAATCGGGCAGACCATCCTATCTTTGCACAAACTGCAAAAATCATGGTCATTACGTAAGTAATTCAAGAAAAGCAAAAGAAAGAGTAATGTTTTGTGACACATGGAAATGGTATAGAATTCAAACTTCAGAGTCCCGAAGTGGGATTTTATTAGAATGCAACTATGTTTACTCACTTCTGTGTTGTCTACAACTCCCTTTGTGCCACCATTAACACAGCCAAGCAGGTGTGACAGAGACTGTCAGGGCTTCAGAGGTGAAAACATTTGCCATTTGGCTCTTTACCAGAAAAGTTTGCCAACCTCTAGTCTAGATCCTAAATTCTATGAGAATAGGAATCTGTCTTGCTTAACACTACCTCTTCAGATCTTAGCAAAGAGCAGGTAACAAAGAACCCACTCAATGAATTTGTCAAGCAGGTGGACACATGAGCCCTAATTAAAGGAATAAATCACATAGGTTCCTAATTTGGGGTTGTCACCAAATTAAATGTGAGCATCCTCAAACAGGGTTTAACCCCTTGGGTTTCTTGTCTAAATCTCAGGAGGGCAAGAGGACCAGGAGACTCTTTTGTTTGGGAAGGGAGAATCAGGAGGAGGAAACAACTCCCCAGGTCATAGCCATCGCTGCAGCCACGGCGTACCTCTTCCCACCCAGAATAATAGCACTAGTTACACTCTTCCAGCTACTCTCAAATGGTACTTAACACTGCCCCCATCCTCGCTTCCTGGATGAGTTTCCAAGCCGAATGGAAAAGGAGCATGTGTGGGAGAGGTGGAGAGTATGCGGGTGGGGTGGGGAGGGGAGAATGTGTGTCGATAAAGCGTTTTAGGAAATTTTATAGAACTTGTACTTTAGATCCAGGGCTCCATGGTTTCCTAAATTTGTGAGAGTGTTGGGGGAGGAAGGAGAAATAAGCAATTTAAAAAATCACGTTTGGCAGAATGTCTTCCTCAGGCTTCTTGGAGTTAGAGAAAATCATAAAACGAATGAGGGTTTAAGGGACTCCTGGTTGGCTCAGTTGGTTGAGCATCTGCCTTCAGCTCAGGTCATGATCCTAGGACCCTGGGATTGAGCCCCACATTGGGTTCCCTGCTCAGCAGGGAGTCTGCTTCTCCCTCTCCCGCTCTCCCTGCTTGTGTTCCCTTTCTCGCTGTCTTTCTCTCTGTCAAATAAATTAATTAATTAAATTTTTTTTTAAATCTCTGAAAATGAATTATATATATATGTCTTCATTTGTGGGGGGGGGGGGTAGGAATGAAGATTTAAGTGTAAAAAGGCCCCAGGTAAAAAATTACCAAGAATGGCTTTTACTCAGCAGTCTATGATACTACTTCCCTTGGATTAAGCTCTGATTCTTACTAGTTATTCAGTCAGGAAGAGTGCTCGCAAGAATTTGTGGCAGTTCTTTTGTTGCAGAGAAATTGTAACTAAAGATAAAAAAGTAGAAACTGATTCTTCCTTCTGAAACTGAACTACTCCTTTACATTTGACTCTATCCATAACTTTGGTTTCTCTGTAGAAATGAATGCTTACATCTTATCTAACTCAAAAAGTTTAGGGAAGAGGGCCCCTGGGTGGTTCAGTTGGTTGGGTAACTGCCTTCAGCTCAGGATATGATCCCCGAGTCCCAAGACTGAGTCCTGCATCAGGCTCCCAGCTCTGTAGGGAATCTGCTTCTCCCACTGACCTTCTCCCTTCTCATGTTCTCTCTTACTCTCTCTCTCTCAAATAAATAAATAACATTTTCAGGAAAAAAAAGTTTAGGGTAGCAACTGGAATTCCTTTACTCTTTTTTGTTGTTGTTGTTCTCACAAGACCTATTATAGGAACCAGATTTTCTGTTAATTTAACAAATTTAAGTTATCTTAACACTTACACAAAGACATCTTAATCAAAGACTGATTTTTTTTTTAATAAACATAAACAAGTTAACTTTTTTTTTTAAGTAGGCTCCATGCCCAGGGCAGAGTCCAATGCAGGGCTTGAACTCATGACCCTAAAATGGAGACCTGAGCTGAGGTCAAGGGTGGGGCACTTAACCGACTGAGTCACCCAGGTGCCCCAAACAAGTTAATTTTCTGAAGTCAATTAATCCATCTTAAGTGTCAGGTATTTCTGTTTGTGTATAGCACATTTATACCTCTTTTTAAGTAATTCATTAGCCTATACCCAACCAATAAGGCTTTTTCAAAGAAGATCCATAAGTGGGTCTTATGAAAGACATATATTTAATAATAACTGAAATTTAGAATATTTGCATAATAGTAGCTAAGCAAATAAGCTCTTACTCTGAAATATTCTTAAGATTATGAAGCACAAAAGCAAAGGTATCCTTTAAGCCTTGAAATAAGTGAAATACACTTTGGTAGCATGAGTACCATGAGTCTGGTAAACTGGATTTCACTTGTCCTTATGAAAGACAAACTGTGGTTTAGAGAGAACAAGCAACCTGCCCAAGGTCGCAAGCTGTTAGACGGTCAAGCTAAGGTAAAATACACAGCTCTCTAATGCCAAAGCTTACTCTATCACTACATCATTATGCCTCTGGTTAGTATAATTTATCTCAAATCGACTATGAGTAGAAACTCTCCTCTGATTGTATTTGAATAGCTTTTAAGACATAGGTGACAAAATGATCTGAAATGGATTTTGGAAATATACATAGAATGATGTACATGAGGCACAAATTTTGGAGGAAAGCATGAAAGTCTAGATAAGAGCACAGACTTGGGAGAAGGTAGAACCGAGTTCATTTCAAGCCATGTCGGTTCTTATATCAATCATAGTAATCTAACAAGAGTAAAGACATGCCAGACTAAAATTTTAAAGAAGATGAACCTTATTGGCTTACTTCAGAGCAAACCTGATATTTGAGGTTGCTTTCTCCAGGTGGGCATTAGAACATCCAAGGTGGACTTGGTTCATAAAACTGATTGCGGTCCAGAAACCACCAAGTTTAGGAATCTACCACTCCCTTTGAACCCAAATGCTGAACATTCTCAATACAAGGGTCAATCAGAAGTAAACTAGCCCTCTGATTGCCTACAGCAAGGTTTTAAGAGATGGAAAATGCTAAATCCTTAAACTGGATTAAGGCAATCCCAGACTGTGCCTCTCAGTGACTAATAAGAATAAATGAAAATCCTTTCTGGAGAAATGTAAGATCATATTGGTCCAAAATAGCTTCTACCAATAATTTTTCAAATACAACATTCAGCACACAATAAAAAATAACTGATCTTATGAGAAAACAAAACAAGGCAAGCAAGAATCAATAAAACAATAAGCAGAAAGAGACCAAAAATAATTTCTGATACTGAATTATCAGACAGGGGCCATAAAACAGCTATTTTTTTTTTAATAAAATAAGGGTTCAAATGGAAAAGTTTGGCAGATAGCTAGAAAGTGTAGTGCCATAAAACTTTTTTAAAGAATCACAAATAGAAAATAACTCAATAAATGGGATTTACAACAGATAAGAAACAGCTAAAAGGGAGAATTGATGAAATGGAAGATGAGTCAGAAGATATTACAGAATAAAGCATGGAAAGTCAAAAGAAAGGATAATACAGAAGAGGGAATATAGACAAAGAATGCTATAAAAGGCATAACATATCTTAGTCGGAGTCTTATAGAGAATGAAATAAAACATTTAATACATGTTTAAATGGAAAACTAAAAAGAAATAAGACAGAGAATGTGGGGGAGAAAATGATAATTTAAAAAGTACTGTCTGAGACTTTTTCAGGATGAATGAAAGGAAAAACAAAACAAAACAAAACAAAACAAAAAAAAAAACAGCACATTCTAGAAGTCCAACAAATCCCAAGTAGGGAAAGCAAGAAGAAATCTGAGCTTAAATACACACAAAGTTAAGGAAAGAAAGAAAGTTTAAAAAAAAAATGAAGAAAGAAAAAAAAAAAGACAAGAGAAAGCATAAAAAAAAAAAAAAGCAAAAGAAGAAATAAAGGAGGAAGGAAGTTGAGGAAGACAGAGAACATTTCTAAAAGCAGCCAGAGAGAAAGGACATATTGGGATTTGATTCCAAACAGCAACTAAGGAAGTCAAAGATGAGAAATATATTCAAAGGAAAGACAATATGAAGGAAAATAAGTGTTAACCTAGAATTCTATAGCCTTTAGGAAGAGAGGTAGAAACCAAAAATAAACCAGTGGTACTACATCAAACTAAAATACTTCTACACAACAAAAGAAACAATCAACAAAATGAAAAGGCAATCTACTAAATCAGAGATTTGCAAATCATATATCTGATTAGGGGTTAATGTCCCATATATATAAAGAATGAATAGAACTCAATAGCAAAAGGCTAACAACCCAATTAAAAAAATAAATAAATGGGCAGAGGAACCAAATTAACTTTTCCAAAGAAGACTTACAAATAGTCAACATATGAAAAGATGCTCAGTGCTCAACATCACTAATCATCAGGGAAATGCAAATCAAAACCACAATGAGATATCACCCCACATGTGTTAGAGTGGCTATCATCAAAAAGACAAATAATAGGTAGGGGAGCCTGGCTGGCTCAGTAAGTAAAGCATGAGATTTTTGATCTCAGGGTCATGAGTTTAAGCCCTGCACTGGGCTAAAGCATACTTAAAAAAAAAAAAAAAAAAAAGACTAGATAGTAAGTATTGCTGAGGATGTAGAGAAAAACAAATTCTAGGGCACTGTTGGTGGGAATGAATTTAATACAACCACTGTAGAAAACAGTATGGCCACAGTTCCCCAAAAATTAAAGATAGAACTATCATATAATCAGCAATCTCACTTCTGGGTATATATACAAAGAAACTGAAATCAGGATCTTAGAAAAATATCTGTACTCCCATTGCAACAGCAGTCACACTAGCCAACGTATGGAAACTCAAGTGACTATCAGTGGATGAACAGAAAAGATGATGCAATATATACATACAAGGGAATACTATTCAGCCACGGGGAGAAGGAAATTCTAGTCTATACCAACTTGGATGGAACTTGAGGGAATTATGCTAAATGAGTCAGAGAAAGAAATATAATATCACTTATATGTGAAATCTAAAAGAGATAAACTTAGAAGAACAGAGAGTAAAGTAATGGTTAACAGAGTTGGGAGTGGGAAAAATGGGGAGATATCGGTCAAAGGGCACAAACTTCCAGTTTTAGGACTAACAAGTTTGAGGCTCTAACGGTCAACGTGGTGATTATAGCTGTGATATTGTATAGCTTGATTGTTGGTAAAAGAGTAATCTTAAATGATTTTATCACAAGAGTGAAATAGTTAACTATGTGAAAGGATGGAGATGACAGCTAATACTATGGTGAAAATTACCTGGCAATTTAAAATGTTCCAAACACATTGTATACCACCCCCCTCTTTTTTTAAGGAAGCTCTATGCACAACATGGAACTTAAACTCCCAACACTGAGATCAAGAGTCACATGCTCTACCACCTGAGCCAGCCAGGTGTGCCCGTATACCTTAAGCTTACATGATGTTATGTGTCAATTGTATCTCAATAAAGCTGGGGAGAAAAAAAAGAACAGAGATCAAACAAGTTTTTTGACCCAAACAAAATAAAAACCCAAAAACATTTTGCCTGCAGTAGACCTATTATAAAAAGAAATTCTAGGGGTACCTGGATGGCTCAGTGGGTTAAGCCTCCGCCTTCGGCTCAGGTCCTGATCCCAGGGTCCTAGGATCCAGCCCCGCATTGGGCTCTCTGCTCAGCAGGGGAACTGCTTCCTCCTCCCCCTCTGCCTGCTTCTCTGCCTACCTGTGATCTCTTTATCAAATAAATAAATAAAATCTTTTAAAAAAAATTCTTAAGATGCTATCTAGGCAGAAGGAAAATAGAAGTGAATAAAAAAGCAATTAAACTAGTAAATATGTGGGCAAATCTAAATGAATATTCATTATATAAAACAACAATAATTTCTGTGGGTTTCTATGTACAAATGTGTTCATGTATCATGTGTGTGCATATATTTCTATCTCTCTGCATCTCTACCTAAACCTACGTGCCATAGATACAGATAGAGATAGAGAGAATATTAAAATTCAAAAGCAACAGCTTACAATAACCCTAAAGAAATTTTCTAATTTTTTGCTTTATTTTGGCAGAAGGTAAGTCAAGGATGATGTTTAATTTGCAGAGAAACCACTTGTAAGGTGGTAAAATGATTATATTGTACATCTGAAAACTAATGCAACATTGTGTGTCAACTATACTCAAATAAATAAATAAATAAATAAATAAATTCTATAAATTATCAACTGATAGAGAAAAATCGAAAGACAATATCCATAATTTAAGAGTGTTACTGGCCAGAATAGATTAATTGCATAACAAACCACCTCAAAAATCTCAGTAGTTTAACACTTACTGGTTTAACTCTAATGATATAGTCCAGTAGGATAAATGAGGTAGGGACCGAGGATGTAGGGCAAGGCTCCTTATACTCACTGGAGCCAGATTATTTCATGTAGATATGCTATCTTCAGCTCTGGCCTCCTAAGTCACCACAGAAACAGGAAAAAGAATGGATAATGGAGCATAGGGGGTTTTTATGAATCACCTTTGGAGGTAATGTATATCCCTCATACTCATATTCCGTTAGCCAGAACTCAGTCCTGGGGCTTCTGTCTACAAGGAGGTTGGGAAATGTAGTTTAGCTGTGGGTCTGGAAAAAAGGGGAAACTATTTTGGTAAGTACATGGCAGTGCCTTTCTTGCCAAAGAATGGGTGAGGAAAAGGGAGCGTATAAGAAAAACTCATAATTTGAATTTAAATACCTTAAGCCAATTTTGAAAACATAATCACCAATTTTTAAAATTGTGTTTTTGGGGCGCCTCGGTGGCTCAGTGGGTTAAAGCCTCTGCCTTCAGCTCAGATCGTGATCTCAGGGTCCTGGGATCGAGCCCCACATCGGGCTCTCTGCTCAGCGGGGAGCCTGCTTCCCTTCCTCTTTCTCTGCCTCCCTCTCTGCCTACTTGTGATCTCTGTCTGTCAAATAAATAAATAAAATATTTTTAAAAATAAATAAATAAATAAATAAAATTGTGTTTTTACCATTGTTCCTGGAAACAGGTGAGAAAAAGTGAAATGTTGATCATACTGGTTTTGTATTATTACTTTGTAAGTAACAAAGTTATCTTTGTAAAATAAAAATGTATGTAAATATGTAACAGTGTAATTATCTGAACACCAAGATTCTGGTCTGGCACTCACTTACTATTTAACCTTGAGGGAATCCTTTTATTTATTTATTTTTTTTCCTGAACATGTTTTATCATCTGTAAAAAGGCCAGGATAATTCTTATACTTTCTACTACCAGACTCAGGTGAGATTTACAAAGTGGAAGCATTTTAAGACTTGGGAGGGCTTTTGAAATGCACATTATTACCACATCTCAATCTGATTCAAAGACACAAGCTTTTGAATTGTCCTATGTAGACTCATCACGGTACGTAGATTTGGAAAAGATTTTAAAGATTATCTAAAGCAACTATATCACTTTACAGACAGAAAAATTAAGATCTACAGAGATAAAAAGAGTGACCTAAGACCACACTGTTGGTCAATGACAGAACCAAATCTTGAAGACCACAGGTGGGGGGTAGGGATTCAGGTTTCAGAAGTTTCCAATGGAGAAATGCTATGCTTGTACCAAAGGACTCACTGAGAAAGGTGTTCAAAATAAATTTCCAAAATAATTTCCCTTAGATTTTGATTTAATAAATCTGAAAGGGGGCCAGTAAAGTAAATTTTTCTAAAATAAATTAATTACCAACATAGCATAAATCAGGGTTTTAAAAGGAAGTTGAATTGCAGGTTGTTTTAGCTGCCTTGAAAAGTGAGAAAATGGAGGGTGCCTGAGTGACTCAGTTAAGTCTCTGCCTTCAGCTCAGGTCATGATCTCAGGGTCCTGAGATGGAGCCCCATATTGGGCTCCTTGCTCAGCAGGGAGTCTGCTTCCCCTTCTCCCTCTGCCCCTTCCCCTGCTTATGCTCTCTCTCTCAAAATAAATAAATAAAATCTTAAAAAAAAAAAAAGTGAGAATACGGGTATGACTCAAAAATTCTTCTTTTAAAAGACAACTCCTGGGGTGCCTGGGTGGCTCAGTGGGTTAAGCCTCTGCCTTCGGCTCAGGTCATGATCTCAGGGTCCTGGGATCAAGCCCCGCATTGGGCTTTCTGCTCAGGGGGAAGCCTGCTTCCCCTTCTCTCTCTGCCTGCCTCTCTGCCTACTTGTGATCTCTCTCTCTCTCTGTTAAATAAATAAAATCTTTTTAAAAAATAAGAAAAAAAAGGCTACTCCTTGTACTTCTGAGAGAAGCAGCAGGCCAGCCCTCTACCCATCTTTCACTGAACAGCTTAATGACAGTCAGCACGTATTTAGCCAATTGACAGATTATGTGTGAAATCTGTAATTAGACAGCTAATCTTTTTTTTAATATGTTATATTTTTGACTGCTAATATGTACATTTTCAAGACTCTGGATGCTAGGTAATAGCTGAATATATTTGAGTCTTTTAACTTTTTTCCCTAGAAAGAGCACTTTTTTTTTAAATTTTATTTTTTATAAACATATAATATATTTTTATCCCCAGGGGTACAGGTCTGTGAATCGCCAGGTTTACATACTTCACAGCACTCACCATAGCACATACCCTCCCCAATGGCCATAACCCCAGCCCCCCTCTCCCAACCCCCCTCCCCCCATCAACCCTCAGTTTGTTTTGTGAGATTAAGAGTCACTTATGGTTTGTCTCCCTCCCAATCCCATCTTGTTTCATTTACTCTTCTCCTATCCCTTTAACCCTCCATGTTGCATCTCCTCTCCCTCATATCAGGGAGATCATATGATAGTTGTCTTCGAAAGAGCACTTTACCTAGAATGGTAATATAGCAGAAAATGAGTATGTTTGCTACTTTATGGAAAATAAATAACACTATAGTGATTGAGACGTATAAAAAGAGAAAAAGCAATTGTAATAAAAGTATATACATATGCAAGCTATACATCCTCTGGGTTTCTCACCTAGACCAAGTTTATGCAGTTAGCCATTGAGCCGAATGCCTAACTTCTGTGAATGAATGTACTTGTCTCACCCAAGGGGAGAAAATTGAGACCTAGACTTTTCTGTACTTGTCTTGGGCAGTTAGGGAGAACAAAGGGAGATGATTAAGGAAGTCAGAAGGGCTTTCTCTAGAGGGGAAGTAAGTGTTTTGAAGGTGGGTTTCCTGGTACTGAGGGGAGAAAGATTTCAGAGTTAAACAATCTTACCTTGGATGGGGTGTGTTGGTATTTGCTCCACTCAGGTGGTGTGATGACCAGAAACCAGCAGCCACAATTTTCACACTGGCATCACTTTGCTATTTTTTTCCTGAACACCTGAGCAGAGATGATTTGGACATTTTTTCTTTGACTTTTCCTTTTTCCCTTTCCTTTCCTTTCCTTTTCTTTCTTCCTTCCTCTCTCTCTCTCTCTCTCTTCAGTATCTCTCCCACCCTCCCTCCCTCCCTTCCTCTCTTCCTTCCTTTCTGAGAGTGGAAGTAATTGTAAAAACTTAATTCAGGGATCCTCTTTCTAAGAAGGCCATGAGAAAGCAGATGTTGCTTCCTCCACTAGAACAACCTTGACCTTTTCTTCTGCCCAGGTTTGCAGCCCCTGGCCTGCAGTTCCTTGGCCAGCATTCTGCCCACTCCCTTTTAAGGAAGTAGAGACAGTTTCTGTGGGTTCTGGTGTTGAGACTGGTGATCCCACAGCAGGAGCTCAGATTTCAGCAGGCTGCCGCAGTCCTTTACCATCTGATTTCAGATGGGCTTGCTCTCAGAATTCGATCTCTGTGGAACTGGCCTTGAAGACTCTCTTTAATTTTATTCTACCCTTGGATTTGCCCTGAGACATTTAGGAGAAGAGAAACAAGATTTGCAATGGTGTTTACAACTCCAGACCCCAGAGATTTGAACTGTGACTTCTAGAGGGGGGAAAGGAAACCCTAGCAAGACTCCTGAGACTGGATCAGACTTATGTTAACCCAGACCACCAGGGTTCAAATCCTGCTTCTGCCATTTATGAGCTGTGAGGCTTTAGGCAAGTTACTCCAGCTCTGGGCTCATTTACCTGGGGACATAATAGTACCTTTTTGCACTGTTGTTTTAGGAGTGCGTGAGGTAATGCCTGGAAAGTGCTCCTTAGATCAGAGCCTGGCACCTAGTATGAACTACGGTGGGAGGAGCACTCCCCACCTTGGCAAATATTTTTGTTCTCTCAGAAGGGACAGTAATTGAGTTGCGGATTTCAAGAGGCCATTGCAACTTAGGCATGAGAAACCTCAGTTAATGCCAGTGTAAATGTAAGAATGAACTAACTTCTTCAAATGTCTAAATGTCTTCTTGGTAAGGCTTAGCGACTTCCATTGAATACAAGGAGCATTGGAAAAGACCCCCCTCACCTGTATTTCCTACAGACCTATTGGGATGAAGACTAGGAGTCAGATTTAAGTTGAGTGAAAGAAAATGCAGACGTGAAAGAAAAGTCATGCTCTGCTTATGTATAAGCATATGCATACATATAGGGTATATTTTTAAGTATGTACATGTGTAAATGTACATGTGATTAGTGTGCACATGGGAGTAGATACACGTTTTTATGAAAAAAGTTCTCTTCAAAGTGGCCATAAATCTATTAAATAGCTTAGTTAGTAGTATTATTTTGCCAACTGTCAGCACAATGGTGTATCTGGTGTATGTGCCATTAAATTTTGGAGTAAATGACTTAAAAAAGTGAAAATTGTAATTAGAAAGCACTGTATAAACCATGTATCTTTTTCTAACTATAGGTCTTTCTTCCACTCCCACCACTTACGTCTTTTTACATTTCCCACCTCAAAGTCTAATAGCAACAACAACAAATAATATCCTGCCTGTGGCTAATAAAAAAAAAGAATCAGCTTTTGATATAGCACAAGCTGGGATAGGGCAAGACATTAAGGTATAGGAAGGGGGGTGATGGTAAGTGAACAGAGCATTGTATTTCCTGTCCCATCTACTGAGTAAGGAAGCCTAAGGGCAAAGTAGTTAGGTTTCCCTTCCCCAAAAAGAAGTAGCAAATTATTTTAAAAACCCACCGCCCTTCATACTGAGGCCGAATACCTGCTCACATCTACTCTGGGGAGATAGGGAATGCATGTTGAAGAGGCATCCTGAGAGGTAAGCCCTTGTAGGTGAGGACACAGAAGCCAAGAGAAAGGGAAGTGACATTAAGGCCATCCAGCTCACCAGTGGAAGAAAAGCAATTCAATTCCAGGTGTCACAGACTGCAAAGCCTAGGATCTCTTTTTATATTGGACTGTCTTTAAAGGGGCAATACTGGAAACCAGGATACAAACTCAGAAACCTTCCAGGAATGGTCAGAATTCCTAAGGACTCATTTAAGAATTAAACATCAATGTTAATTTACATTTTTCCCCTTGCTCACATCAGGCAAGTATCTACAATCAGTTGAAAATAACCCTATTTTCCCCAAAGCCCCTTAATGTTATTTTGCTGTAATAGAAAGGAGTCCAGGAGACTTCACGAGGGGCTTTCTTCTGAGGACTATTGCCCTCTGGACCTTGCCACCCTGACCGCAGCTGATTGGCTGGGCTCCTGACCCCACCCCCAGCCAAGGAAATGGTCTCGTTCCAAAGTATAGCCCACGGTTGACCGATTCCATCACTCCGTTTGCCTGTCACTCTTTGTCTATCTCACTCTACATTTCAGAAGAATGTGTGCTAGCAAATAGGACTCAAGTTAAAAGAGCCAGACATGACCTAAGTAGAGGCCATGAGTTAGCAGAAAACACAGAACAGCCAAAGCATCGTGTAAGCAGAATCTGTGACATAGAGAGGACCAAGACATCAGTTAGATGGTAGTGAAAACAGCACTTGGAGAGGGATGAAGAGCACTGGGTGGTGATAAGACTACAATATTGAGGCAAGGAGCCAATGGGGCACTAGAGTAAGCTGCAGAGAAAGAACAAGAAAAGTAACTTCTAGAGAATATTCTCTCCTGTGAGGTCTGGGTGTAGTCTCCTGCCTTCCACACTTCCCCTTACATCTTTAAAGTGAATCCCCATGAACTAAATGAAATAAGCTGAATGTAGTCCTGTTCTTTGCACCTTGATCAAATTAGTACATTGGCTTACAATTTTATATAAAACACTTACAAGGTCTAATCAACAAGTTACTGTCACTCATGAGGTACGACTAAAGACAACTGCTCTGGCTGCTTCTGTCTTCAAATAATTCTTCGGCAGTAGTGGTTTCAAAAATGAAAAATTTAAAACTACATTAACGGAGACAAAAAGAGCTTTAATTGGGTAACTATCAGATTCTACTATCTAAATGAATTTCTCACTCTATTAAAATAACAATGATTTAAACTTCAAAGCAAGCTCAGCCAGGTTGTTTACCCTACCACTCTAAGTACTTCTGTAAGATATCTAGATCTTTTGTTAGACATATGTTACTGAGCTTAATTTGCCTTTGTTCCTTTTAAAAGTCTTGATTCACAGAGAGAGGGAATGCTTTGACTCTGCTTTCTAACACAATACCTGTGTGAAGAAACGCCCAGTCCTGACTGTGTACGAATGGAAGGAACACACAAATGCATGGGAAGATGTTAAGATGAGGTTGGAAGAAATTGGAATACCAAAAAGCTCCAAGGAATTGTGGAATATTTATGAAACTATGTGGTGCATTTTGAAATGCAGATGTCTCTGGAACTAGAAATGTAATCACAGGAATGAAAACTGTCTTTAATAAATCTTCTTAATTAAAATCTATTGTTCAGAAAAAATATATAAATCCTCCTCCAATACTAGAAACAGTAGCAAGAGGTGGGGAAAGTATGGCTTTGTTCTGATTGCAGCAAATTAATTGCTACTAAGAGTTCCTGGTTACCATACTTTGGGTTTTGTTGCCATTGTTGTTGTTGAAAGCAGAAGAAGGGCATTCTGGTGGAGTGAACATAAATTGTTCGCCATCATGGTACCCAGTGAGGTGAAAACAAAAGAGGCTTGTAGCACAAAAAAATATCCACTTACTGATGGGGGAAGAGTGTGTTAGAAATGAATTTTTTTGCTTTCTGTTTGATTTGGTTTTGTTAACTTCAAGAGCTTCTAACGGATGCTCCTTCAGTTCAAAAGGCTCAGAATGGATTCCAAGAAACAAACTTGCCTATACCCTTCCTCTCAATGGTCAAGTCTCCTACATAAGACCCAAACGGAAGCCTGTAAAATGAAAATGTCTACATGACTGCATTTATGAAAAATACATAAATTTCTGTTTTTCTTATTCTTCAACTGTCATTAAACTTTGAAAGCATTAGATCTTTCAGTGAAACCAGTGCACTATGGCATAATTGTCATAACACGTCAGTAGGACAAAGTAAACTACTTTTCTAAGTGGGCAAGCTGAGGAGTGCCTGGGTGGCTCTGTTAAGCGACTGACTCTTGGTTTCAACCAAGGTCATGATCTCTGGGATCTAGCCCCGTGTAGGGCTCCATGCTCAGTGTGGAGTTATCTCCTTCTCCTTCGGCCCCTCCCCTTGTTCTCTCTCTCTCTCTCTCAATTGCTCTCTCTAAAATAAATAAATACAATCTTAAAGGCAATGAAGGCTGAGTTGAAGATCCTCTGTTCACCACAGCAAAGGACAGGAGGACGGAAATGGCACATGGCTCTGCACGAGGAAGTTGTAATCAAATGCACACCTTGAATTCATTAGCTTATGGTGCCCTTTCTCAGTTACACATTGCACAAGGCAAATGTAGTCCTAGGCAAGGGATGGCTATCACTGACCCTTCAGGAAAGAGTCACAAGTGGCCTCATTATTTACCCGCTAAATGGCTCAACTTTTGAAGAGCTTCCAGTTTTGTTGAGATAAACAGTGTGGTGACTTATTTTATTACCATCTTATAATGGGCCTCCGTGGTTGACTGCAGGTACGTGGCCAGCAGGTGTGGACGTTAGGAGCCCCTTCATATATGAGTGTGCTCTTCTGTTATGCATTCAGAGTCCTGGATGTTGTTCTATATATTTTGTGAGCACATGAATGCTGTTGGCTTTTGTGCAAACAGTAAAAGTGGGGCTCCATGTGTCAAAGGAGGTTGGCAAGGTATGAAGTGCTCACTTCATACCTTTTTCATAGCCTTTTTCCTGCCCTTTTGGGCCAGCATCATTGGCATTATCTGGCAGCCTATTAGAGACACAGAATCTGAGGGCTTGGCCCAGACCCACTGACCCAGATTCTTCAGTTGAACACAATCCCCCAGATGCTTAGTGTATTAAAGCTTGACATGCATTGGTCTAAAAAAATAAATATATTTACCCCTCTCTATTTGAAAGGATCTATAGTTTCCAGTGTATTGGAGATGTATTAAGACTGCAAATAATTGTATATACACACACACTTTCATTGTAAAAAAATTAAGTAAAGAATATCTATCCAAAAATAGAAAATTGAAGATGTAGGGCAAATGTCAGTCTAGAAGTGACATTTTTCCCCAGAAGAGGTGGCAAATTGTTACGAGCAAAATGTTCCTATCTTGTAATTTTTTTTCCCCTTCAAGAAAATTGGACCACGTTGCAAAGCATAGAGGGCAAACAGGGCTGTTGACATCACTGATCCTGTGGTTTTTACAGGTGCCTAATGTAAAGGGTACATGAATCAAATAATTTCCTCAAAAGCACAGATAAAATCTGGGGGGTATTTAGGAAGGGGAATCTCATTGGTCCCAGACAATGGAGACCCCTTTCTAGTGTCTTCCACTGAGACGCTGTGGTTTCTCAGTTGGTGACCAGCCCTGCAGAGAAAAAAGTAAGAACTTCTCAAAACAACTTCATGCCAAACATGATTAACGCAGTTTATATTTGCTACAGATTTGTTGGCCAAAAATTTCTTCTCTTCTCACTGCTGTGCTGTGAGCCAGTTGGCTGCTGTTTTTCTCCCTAGAGGTGAATGCACTACAGTGATGTAGTGATTTCTGCATGAAAATAGTCTCATGAGGAGATATGGGGGTTCATCAGACAGGCGTGTTCTATGGAGTAAGTTGATATTTTTAAAGGATTAGGAAAAATAAGATGATTAAAATACTGTAACATATGCATCTTTTAGACGGTAGATTTAATGTGGACATGGATACACTGATCCTGCATAAGTAAGGCATAAATATCCAAATAAAAATGACTCTTTACTTAATATAAACACTGTGTAAACAATCTGGATTATAGACACTAAAAATGATACCATAATTAAATGAAAGGGAGAGCACATGCCCCAGACATATGAGCCAGCTTGTGAATTTTTTTTTTTAAAGATTTTATTTATTTATTTGACAGACAGAGATCACAAGTAGGCAGAGAGGCAGGCAGAGAGAGAGGGAAGCAGGCTCCCTGCTGAGCAGAGAGCCCGATGCAGGACTTGATCCCAGGACCCTGAGATCATGACCTGAGCCGAAGGCAGTGGCTTAACCCACTGAGCCACCCAGGCGGTCAGCTTGTGAATTTTTACTGCATATTGATGTGTGTACGAAAGAAGACATAGTTGAACTACTACTGTAGAAGGTGAGAAGGAAAGACTCACTTATCTCTAAGATTCCCCAGCTTTAAATTCCTTTCTGTAGTATTTTTAAAATTTTCTAGCTTATCATAGAAAGTAAACTGAAATTTCAGAAACATTTGTGGTGTATTGTAGAATCTGAATGAATTTTATCAAAAGCTTAAAACACATCAGAAAATATATTTTCCACATCAAATTTGCCATTATTTCTAGAAGTATTGACATGCTCATATAAAACAACACAGGTCTTTTTCTTTGGTTGCCCACATTTTCTTCATGTGAAATATTGCTTATGTTAAAATCGTAGGTTTCTTAAGGATTGAGTAAAACAGGAGTCAAGTTGGTGATGTTTTGAATCATGTAGATAAGACATGGATAAGTGATGGAGCTTTTAAATCCTACTCATTCATTCAACAAATATTTACTGAGCACCTAGTATGTGCCAAGTACTCTTCAGTGAACAAAACAAAGACGCCTACCATTGTGCAGTTACATCACAATAATATATCCCTATTTGAGAACTACATAGAGCAACTACCAATAAAAAAAAATACAGCAAAAAGAAAGTATAACTTCTCTGGGCATATTCCATAAAAAAATGGAGAATATAGAATTTCAGCATGGGAGAGGTGATATATGATTTTATTCTGGCTTATGGTATTTTAAAAATCAATCTTCAGAAATGGAGGTGGGAAGTGTTCAATTCAAATTAGAAACATGTGAATACGATTTGTATTTGACATCATTATTTTTCATGGATTAGTTATAAAATCTCACATGAGATAAATACTAGATTACAGGTAGCTATGCATGTAAAAACACATATATGTATGGCATGTGTACATGTGTGTGTTTCATATGCAGTAAATGCATTCCTGCAGTTTAGTGTGTCAAAGTCTGACAAATACAGGTATTTAAATATTTTAAAAAGTAAGACTCATTAAAGAAATGCTGATTTGAATTATTTTCTAAAACTTTCCAAAGTTAAAAAGAAAATTCTTTTGGCAAATTAAATAAGTAACTGAAATTCTGCAACTTTGGCTCTTTGGGTGCAGACTGGTTTTAAAGCACTACAGAAAAACACACATGACTATCTGAATACAGAGGCATTAGAGATCAAAATCAAACTCATTGTCTGCAGGCTTGCAGCTAAGTGATACCAAATGATCAGCTTATTTGCACGGATGATGTGAGAGTCATTTTTGGTTTAACTTATACATTTTCCATTAAAAAAATCTGTTTATCTTAGGTTAAAACTCTCCTAAGACCCAATGAATTTATACTGTACACTGGGTACTAAGAATATGTGATTTAACTACTATAGAATAAAATAAAGATCTCTGAAATTTACTCTTTTATTTGTTGTCTGTGTCCTAAAATGAAACCTCAAACAATTTAAATAACAAAATTGCAATGACTTGGACTAAAACTTGTTCATCAAAGCTCAAAAAGTAAACTACATAAAATTACACAGGTAAAAAGAGAGATATGGCAAATAGTGGTTAAATTCTAAATTTATGAAGCACAATTATTGCTTGCCATTCTTTATGTTTATCATACTCTATTTTTTTCACAAATATAAGAATAATTTTTTTTTTGTTAGAAATAAGCAACATGGCAATTAAGGATTTTCATCAACCTACACAAACAGGAGGAATTTTTCAAGTCACAGAATATCACAGCTTGGGAGTCATTTAAACTTTAAGATCTATAAGCAGAAATTTAAAAAGTGCTAATTAAGTACTTGTTCACATTTTGCATAGGACTTTTTTTTTTTGGTAAGAGGTGAATCACACATCTCTAAAGAAGGTAATAATCACTCATCTGAAATGTGTACTGAAAGCACTCAGCTTTTTTTAGGACTGGCTTAAGGGAAAACCAAAAGCATCCTTAGGTAACATTACTGAAAAAAAAAATCTGTAAATTGAAAGAACTCGGTACTTTTCTAATAATGAAAATTTAATGATGTGAGAAAAAATCTTCTAAAGTGTGAGAAAAAGAAAATTGCCGGTAAGGACTTTTTTACAGTTTGACACATTATTGTGTATTTTATTTTTCAATTTAATGGTTTCATTAGGGTGTCTGTTTTTCTAAACAATCTCCTTTTTTGAAATTTATTTTTATGGTTTTCGGAGGAGCAGCAAATTAAACAGTTTTGAAAGTACAGAAACTTGATCTCTTTTGTGAATGGCAGTTAGGAAGACTTACTACTGATCCCCGTCTCCTCAGGTTGGTTTAAAAAAAATGTATCAGTTAATAGTTTCTCGTGTTATGGATGTTATGTCATGTGTATCCCTTACCCCAAGGCTAGAGTAAGCAAATATTCTGTGGACCTGTACTGTTTTCAGTAATTCACACCCTCCCATCACAAATATCAATGAACTTCTTTTTCATTTAATACATTTTCTTTTCTTACATTTTGCAATTCAAGAATCACCTCATGCTTGAGTTGTCCCTATAGTTACCTATTTGCTCCAAATAAAGGAATTTGGAGATAATACAAGGATAAACTGTCCAGAAAAATATGTTCTATGTTTTGCAGAACACAGGCTTGTAAAGGGGGTGGAAAGTGGGATTAAAGAATATACTCAGTCATTCTACAGCAGTTTAAGGATGTATGTTCTTCAGCAGCTATTATCAGAATTAAAAAGAAAATCTCAGATTTAGTGATATATTCTATCTAATGTAAAGCCAAAATGAGTAGAAAACATTGGTATTTCTTTAAAAAAGAAATTTAACTAGAACAATGATTATTATTTTTCCAGAAGTATGACTGGCATAAATGAAGATCCTGTAGGATTTGCAGAATCTTATAAAATATGATTTAAATATATGCTCTGGTATTGTGAATATAGCCTGGAAATGTAAAGCTCCATTTTGATTTCCTGTGACTTACTGTCTATTGATTTTGAGGTTTAACATTTGTATTATAATTTCACACCTACAATGGCACACTTTATAGGCAGAAGAAAAACATGGCATGATATATTTTATTTCTCCCCTACTTTTTACATTCTAAAACTTACTAATTTACTCTAAGTTTTAAAATATGATTCTAGAAGTAACACTATTTCACAAGAACTATTCCTGATTCAGAAGTAATTTGATTGATTTTAAATAAGGATAAATGTATAGTTCCATCATTTGTTTTCAATTTGGGAGGCAAAAGAAATAATGATCCAAGTAAGAGCATAATAAAATATCACAATGTTTTTGCCTCTTTAAAGAAAATAAACGCAAGCTTTGACATAATTTCCTACACAAAGGTATTATACAGTAGTGTCTTTACATTTTATATCTTAAGATTATTAATGGTGTTAAGATTTGCAAGGAGCACACACACAAAAAGCTGTAATACAGAAGTTACTATAGAATGTAGGATTTGATAAAATTTGAGATTCAAATTAACAGCATCATAATATCAAATACCAAGACTTAACATTACAATTCATTAATCCATTATAATTCATTAGTCAAATGTCCCAAGGAGAGGGCAGAATGTACAATGAGTGTTTTCTGGAAATGAATTGCTAAAAATTAGTAGAGTCTAAAAAGACTTCAGAATTGGAAGCTCCAGCTGGGTTTAAAAGGATGGGGGAAGGGATATTACTCACTGTTACACATTTGAAGCACCACTTTAAAAAATAAAATCCAGGAATGTCTCATCAGTTCCCACTGCATCAGGCCGACTCACTCTATCTTAAGCACTTTTTTCCTTTGTAAAGATGAGATTTAGAAACATGCACATAGGACAATTTGCATTGATTTAGGCCAGTTGGGAAAAGAACATGGTTTAGGGTAGGATTTCAAATTGTTTCATTAAATATAATAACATTTTCAGTAGTGGCACCGTTCCATAATAATTTTAAAAGATTTCATTTTACTTATTGCAAGCCATTATCTGATCATATTTGACCTACATATTAATATTTTCATTATTATTCAAGTCCTTTTTTGCTCTGTACAAACAAATTGTCAGCCCTGTTCACTGAGAGATTATTTATTTACTCTGGAAATATCTGAAATTCTTTCATCCTATCTTTTCCTCTGAGACTCCCCCCCCCCCCCCGCACCCCCGCCCCCTAAAGTATTGATATTAATGTCTGGGGGGAGGACGACACATCCCAGGAAAACGTGAGATAGAGAGAGGCCCCTCTAAACGGTATACTATGGGAGAAGTAGAAAAACAAAGAGAAAAAAAAGAAAATGATAATTGTTTTCTCTAAGGCTATTATCTAATGCGAAAGCAAATAGTCAGTCTGGAAATCAGCTAACAGAAGGGGATTAGAGAGGAGATCTGAGAGTGGCTTGATTTCTAGCAGAGCTGTCTCTCCAGCCAGTGATGAGACACAGGCAGGGCAGCCAGGAGCGCTCCAGATGGCCGGGGAAAGTGGTCGTCTTGGGTTACTGCAGGGCACTCGGGCCGCCAGAGAGCAGGCGGCCCGGGAAGGCATCATTAGGGAGCCAGTCCCACGTCCAGCCTGCACCGGAGAGGGCGAGGCTGGGAGGGAGGCCGCCCGCCCGCGCGCCCTAGCGAGCCGGGCCTGCCCATTGTTAACATATACTTGACCTCTGTGACCCCTGCACGACACAGATGTCTCCCACCTCCACCTCCCCCCCGCCCCGCCGCGGGCCCTCCCCCCTGCACCTGGTAGCGGCCGCGCCGCCGCCTCCCTCCCGAGCGGCCGCGGCGCTCCGGGCGCGGGCGCGCGCCGGAGCCGGCCTGGTGCGGGCGCTCTCTGCGCACAGCGCGCGGCGCTCCTGCTCCCCGGCGGACACCCGGCCGCCCTGCAGATAAATGCGTCGCCTTCCTCGAGAGTGAGCGAGGGCGGGCGAGGCAGACGCAGACGCCGCCTGTGACAGTGGCAATTCCCTGCGCCCCACATCACATTTGTCTGCCACAGCAGCAACAACAGAAAAGCGGAGGGAGGGAGGGAGGCGGGAGGAGGGGAGCGGAGCTCCGCAAGTCTTGGGTTCTGCGTGGAGGCTGCGTTTGGCTGGCGTCCCCGACCCCGGGCTTTTTGCACCGCAGCTTCGCAGTGCGCAGCGCCGGGCGGCCGCGGGCGCTCCGCCGGCGACTCCGCGGCCTCGTGGTGAGCGCGCGTGGGCGAGTGGCCGCGGACACTCTGGCCTCTCGGGGGAAGGCGCGCCGCGCCCTCGCCCCCTCGCCCCGCGGGCCGGCCGAGACGACGGGAAGTTTTATTTGCAGCTTGGAGCCCGTGGCGGATGGTGGGACTCTCCAGCCCTGTGCAGTGTAAGTGCCCGCGGGAGGGCTGGGCCGGCGGGCGGGCGGCGGGGACCGGCCCCCGGCTATTACTGTTAATTATTATTCTGATGACCGTCATCTTCATTCGGGTTATTCGGCCGGGAGGCTGCAGGCTGTACTTATCGCTCAACTAGGGTAGGACTACGCACCAGGGCCGAGAGGAACATCGCGGGTGACTCCACTATGAGATGACACTGAACTTCACGGGTCAGCTAAGGATGCAGTTTTCACTCCTAGATTCCCCGCGCTGTCTTTTACAATTTTTTCCCCCTTTCCTCTCCATCATCGCGGTATGTGAACAGGAAGATGGTGCGTAGTTCCCACCCCCCATACTCCGACAGAACAACTGGTCAACGTGCCCACGGTGCGTTTGGCAGGTGGCCCTAAACCCGCATCGTGGGTTTTTTGTTTTTTGTTTTTAACTGAAAGGGAAAGGCACGTTTCGATAGTAGAAAACTTAGCTCTAGGAGCAAGAAAGGCGGAATGTTAACTTGTAGACTCGGCTGCGACTGGGGTCCGGGTCTTCTTAGCGGCGTCTAGGCACTCTGCACCCGCCTGCGAACTTTCCCCATTACTCCCGGGCGTTTGGGGTGCCGAGCGGGATGCACCAGGGCGCACGAAGTCTCCCGACCGGGCGTCTCTAACCCACGACGGGTTCAGGATTTCACCGCCGGCTGTCGCTGGGCAGCGTCGCACCTGCCTTGACCTCCTCTCGGGGTCCCGCCACTCTGCCATTTGGAGGTTCCCCTTGCGGCCCCGACTCGACGCTCGCCGCTCCTGAACGAGGAGCAGAGCCTTGTGCTCTGCAGCTCTTGCCCCGCAGAGTCCAGACCGGGAGCCGCGTTAGCGGAATTCCTTTCGTTTTCTAGAAGCCCGTCTGGTGAAGCCCCCGGGCCAGGATGGAAAAGCGCCCGGGCCTCGCCACTCACCGCTCTCTGCGAACCTTAAAGGACTGGGTGGGTTGGCGCACCCAGACCACTCTCCCGGAGCGGATCTTACGCTGGCTGGGACACCTTAAGCAAAGACGGTTGTGACGGCCCAGAGCGCTTAAATCCATTTTATGAAACTTTTTTTTTTTTTTTTCTTTTCTTTTCTTGTAAGGTCGGTCAACCCTTGGAAAAATTTGAGTACTACGATGCCGGGAAGTAGGATGTGAACCAAGACTGTTACTAAAAATAGGATCCACCCCCGCCCCAGGCCTTTCAGTTTCAGGGTATGACTGGGGAGCTTTGCAGCCCTTGGTCTCCTTATTCTTCGCAGAGCGCAGAGCGTAGGGTAGAAATCTTTAGAGCAAAGCCCCCCACCCCCCCGCAAGATTGGGCACCTCAAATCCCAGCGTGCCCAAGCCTGTCTGCTGCTTCCTCAGGGGACCTGCAGGATGTCCCTTTAAGGAGTAGCTAGTATTCCTCCAGGAGGAGGTACTGTAGACCAGTCACCCAGGCCAGGGCCAGGGAGTAAAGACCAGGAGAGCTGGAGAGGCCACTTCAGGCCAACTTCATGTGCTTCATGTAACTCTGAGCCCCCTTGAATTTTTAACTTCGCTTCCCTTAATTAATCTGCCCAGAGCCTGTATATAAATGGCTGTCCACAGCTGCTGCAAATTGATTTATCCCCTGATAAAGGTGGCGTTGCTGACCATAGCATTTTCTTTCTACCTTCTGTGTGAACTGAAATCTGTTTTACAGGGTCTTTCTTTCTTTCTTTCTTTCTTTTCCTCCTCTCCTAGTCTCCTTTTAAACATCTGTACGGTTTTTAAGTGCACTCAGTGGCTTTTATTATCACACCCCTCCCTTTGCATAGAACAGGAGTGGAACTGGGTCTGTGCCCAGTGAGTCCACACTCACCAGAATACAAATTGACCAGCTTCTCTGTGATGAACGGCTTGTTAGTGTTGGGGGCCTCCTTTTAGTTTATTGCAGTGTTTTGCCTTGACCATGTGAGTCTGTTGTTGTGCCCAGTTTCTCCTGTCACACAGTTCCTTAGAAAGGTCAACAAACACTATTGTTTCTTAAACCATCATAGCCCCAACCTGGGTGTTTATGTCCAGGCTGGGATGTGGACAACCAGACACAAATCTATAATTCTATCCTTGAAGTCTAATTTAGTATTAACATTATGGGGACTTTCAAATTACATAGGTAGGGCTATCTGATCTCTCTCTCTCTCTCTCTTTTTTGCTTTTCTTTCTTTTTAGTGATTGTTGTTTTCTAAGGGAGGTCTGACAGTCTCACCCAGTATTCATCAGGGAATCTTACTTTGACCCAGGCTTTTCTTGCAGCCAGGATGGATGCTGAGGAAGTTGAAGCCTGTTGTTGCTTTACTTGTACTGTATTTCACTTTTGATATTTCTTTGGTTTATTCTATCAAAAGAGAAAATTCCAACCCAATAACCCAGGAATCTGGCTCATTCTGGGTGCATATTAAACACTGACTTTATCTAAGATTTATACTAAGAGAACTTTATATTAAAAGTCTTTGTTTAAGCATTAATAATTTTTGTTGTAAACCGTTTAGACAGCACTTTATTTGAAAAGCTAAATATTGAGTGGGAGAATTTGAGTATGTACCTTCTCCAGTGTCCAACTTATACTTAATAGAAGCATGGGGGGGGGGGATGGTCTGTTTTGTCCTTAATGTTTAGACAACTCAAAGCAGACCAGAAGTCTTTGAAATGATATTTTCCTTTGTAGACCTAGTCTCCGTGACGTAGTCTCCGTGACCCACTAATATTTGCTGTTAATTTGGTTTTCAAAATGATTCTTCAAGGACCTTCCTAAGAAGAAGCATTATACTTGCAATACAATGCAGACTGCCCTATTTGGTTACAAGTTGCTGAAGAGAGTAGTATGGTGTGTGTTGCAGCTATAGGAGTACAGCTTTTAAATATTTTTACAATTTTTCTGTCCTGAAGAATAGTGAAATACTGGTCTGGATGCTAGTATTTGATGATGAGCTCTCCCATCGAGGGTGTTAGTGTTCGCAGATAAAAGAGCACTTCAGAACTGCAAGGAAGTACACAAATGTAAGGTGCCATTATCATTTATTTTATTGGAAAATAGAAGCCTAGCCCCCCCCCCCCAAAAAAAGACTTGCTTTTTTTTTTTTTTTTTTTTTAATACATTGAAAAGGGATCACGAGAAAGAAATGCTTCCAATAGGAATGCTGGCCAGTGGTTGTCAGTTTAGGACATTCTTCACTGTCAAATCCTGTTTCTCACTTCTTTGATATGAACATCAGCTGACAGGCACTGAATGCAAAGCCTTCTTCATTGAGGTTTTATGCAGGCAACATAGCTCTTCATAGCAAAGCAGTCTGAAAAATTGGCACCTGCAGGATTTGCATGTGAAAAAAAATGAGTCAGTTGCATTTTACTGGAGTCTATTACTGTAAGTTATGTAAGTTCAGTGAGAAAAGCTATTTATTTGTTGCTGTTTGGGCACTTCAAAGTTCTTTGTTTTATGGACACCTTATTCTTCATGTAGTGATCCACAGATTTTATTGATAGCAGAAGCAGGGAGAAGTGATCTCTGGCTTTATAGAAGTTATTTATTGTGGAGTGAAGTAATTTTTAACCATGTGCTTATAGAGTGCACTTACATTCACAGTTAATTTTTTAAATGTGGCTTAAAAATAATGAACTCCTATAACTTTCAGGTTAATCTATCAGAAGTTAAGTACATAAAATGAAGTGAACATAAATATCCTTTGAAAGCAGTCTAGGACTTTAAGAGTTCTATACTAACAAGTTAAAATCTACCAGAAAAAAAATTAAACCTTCCATTTTTCTACACTTCTGGAAAAAGCCCCCCCCCCCGACACTTGGTAAATTGTCTCCAAAGTGCCTTTTAAACATACCATATTTGACCCCATTTATTTAAAAATATCATATTTGACCCCAGAATAATGAACAAATGTTAAATCTACTAAAGCAGCTTTGTGAACCTGGTATTATCCATCACTTGGAACATTTTATCCAGAATAAGTTATTGTTACCAAAAGAGACACCTTCCAACTTCACTTTTTTATAGCCATTAATATAAGGGTTCCTAAATAATGTTTAAAGAACAGTGAACATTTTATTAAAGCAAACATTAGTTCAGTTTAATGGAGGTAATTGTAAGTGATAAGACAGAGCAGGTTATCTCTGTGTTGTTTAAACAGAAGGAGCTACTTTGCACCATTTCCAGTAGCCATCTGTAGAAGAGAAGGGTTTGCACCTGTCTGTCCACACTAATTATAGATTAGGGCCAAAGAAATGAAATTCGAGAAGGTTTTCAGCTAATGAAATCCATACTGATTTTATTGTAAATGTGTTTTATGTAAAGAGGGTGATGGTTGAGTTATGAGTGAATAAATCGGTGTGTAGCTGTTAGGCACTTGGTTTTGAAGCACAATTCTGCTGCATTAACCTTTGATATTAAAAAAAAAAAGAGAGAGAGACCAACAACTTAGACATGGATGCTAGCCTTTGTTTGGCATCCATAGCTACAATTTAGTGAGCAGCAGTGAGGTTCAGTGTGCAATTGAAAAATGTGCTGTAAAGCAGCTTAAATGTTAAGAATATTCTAATATTTTGAAATACAGATGAAGTAGAAGGTAGGTTTTGTTTTAACTTAGGGACATAAAACATTAGAAAATTAGAAAGCTTTTTTCTTTTTTTGTGCATTTCAGTTTCATGTCCATGAGAAATTAAAGCAAAATGAGTGAGGAATGCATTCTGCAATAAAAGGTCACATGAATGTCTACCACATCTGTTTATAGTAATTATGAACATAATTAACATAAGAATTACAAATGAAATAATGACAAGCTGAGCAATGAGATATTATGCCATAATGGTCATATGTTGGAATTCTCACATTATAGCACACTAGAATTCACATACTCAAAGAAAGAAAGAAAATGCTAGATTTTTATCTGAATTAATGCTTCAAAACTTATCTGCCTGGGGCAGATGGACTTCTTGCTTTTATAGGAAGGTAACCTATTATTAAGAAAAGAACTAGTTGAAATTAAGATTTCTAGTCTCCCTCCAGCTTGGACTTTAAGACAGCTGTGATTATAGAAACCACTTCCTGTTGTACACTTATTCTGTGATTATACTTCTTGATTATTATATTGCGCTTTTTTTTTTTTTTTAAATTGAAAGCTTTGCAGCAAAGTGTTTGCTTTGGAAGGGAGTCATGGATTCTTCCCATTTGAGAATTGGTTGATCTTTTCTAGAACTGTGAGCCAAAAGTCAATGAACAAACAAGGTAGTAATAGAAATACTGTGCTTTTATAAAATAAGAACATTGACAGATTAGTTTTTGCACAGTTTTCTTCATGCCTTTAATGTTTGGATGCTTTTAAAAGAAAATGTAAACCTTTTTTGGGTTTGAAAGTAGTAGTGCATTGTTTTGTTTTTTTAAATAGCGTTTTTTTCCCCCCAAAGAGCATGTAATGGAAAAATCAGTAATCATTTGTAAGTTGTATTTTTTTCTTCCTAGAGTTGTGTTGGATTTACAGGCATTTACATGTAGTCTCTGTCCAAATTGATCTAACTGAAATGTAATAAAGAGGAAGGTATGTGTGATTGCATCTGGTTATTCTGAATGCAGTTTTCTATAACAGCTAGAGAAAAGGTGAAAGGTGAGCTTTTATGAGAACTAAAATGGTACTCCAGAAATCCGTTATTAAATTTAAAACATGTTAGAATGGCCGATTTTCACCCATTTAAAGTTCACTTGATGTTGTAATGTGCCCTGCCAAATGGCTTACTTCCTACCCTTGCACCCCTCTCTCTCTATTGAACCTGGCCACTTTTTGAAGATTTATGGAAAAATATTACCTTGTTCTCGTCTCAGTGATACCATGAGGTTTTCCACGTTATTGGATTACTGGAGGATTGTGGCAGACCCCTTTTTATCTGACATTTATTGCATGACAAGATTTTTCACACATGCCCTTCCCCCACCTAGGTCCAGCTTATTTTCACTCTGTCTTACCTATCAAATTTTTCTGAATTCTCTTGGCGTGGGAGCATGGGGCTGGGGGGGGCGGTGGGGAGGCCACCACCCATGCAGCTGTTTTTTGGTTAAGTGTTTTGGAGGGGGTGCTCGATTAAACAATGCCTCTCATCAAATTTGCCTCTAAGAGACTCTCTTCCTTTTCTTTTTCTCTATTAACTAGCCTTACGCTTCCCTCTCCTCTACCATTTTGTCCCTTAACTAAGACCCATGCATATACTGTGTTATAACCCAGCGTGTCACTGCAGCTGGGGCTACAGTGTATGTCATGAACAATTATGCAGTTTATTGGCTACTTCGTTCTGAACTTGATCTTCATACTGCATGAGAGCTCCTTAACCAAGCTTCAGTGCCTTGAAATGCAACACAACCAAATACTCCCCCTTCCCCCAATAAAATAACCTTCTTTGCTGCATTATCTGCACTCCATTAAGGATCTGATCAGATGTTCAGATTGTCTGATGGGCGCATTTAAAAGTGAAAAGGGGCTCCCATGGGACTACTCAGGTGTATCTCCCTCCTGACCCTGATGGGGTGGAGGATGAACTCTGGTCTGACGGAGGAGCATTAGCCCTTGCTTGTTTTCTGATTGATTTTCGGGCGCTGGGTGGGTGAGGAGCTGTGAAGCAGCTCAGGCCGAGATTGATTGCCTCAATTTCAAATTCCCACCTCCAAAATAGACTCTCAGATGTACACATAGGGAACCCCCTCCCCCCACACAATTTCTGGAGGTGGAGCAGGTGTCTAGGAGTCACCTGTAGCTACCAATCACAAGTGGTCCTTCTTATCACAGTGCTGCTGGCAGCACAAGTCTTCTGCTGGAACACTCTCAAGCCCAGGGCAAGAGATTTTCTGTCTGTTGGTGTAGGTAGGGGGGGGTGGAATTTCAGGGTATTGGGGCCAAGGAAGAGAGGGACAAGAACTTCCACTCGTGGTTGGTCTGGAAGGCTGCTTAACAGCTGTGAGGGCTCAAATAGGTTTGTTTTGCAAATTGTGGCAATTGGGCTGAAGGTGAGATGGTGAATGTCTCATTGTTATGCTCTGCCAAAAAGGGAGCTCTTGATCCCTTCTGACCTTGACAGGACCTCCAAAATGTTCAGTCTGGCCCTGGAACAGGGAAATGCAGTTGGCTAGTCTGGATTCCTTCCCTTTTCTTGGAGGAGGGGCAGTTTGGGGGATATAAGCAAACCCCCCATCCCCCGGCTGTCACCCTCCGCCGGCTTTGGGGTCCCTCGTGCCCACTTGCTGCCCCCCATCCTGGGGCCCGAGCCCCCACCTCCACCATCCCTTTCGGTTTCTTCTCTCCAGCCTGTGCCTCTTTCCTCTCCCTCTCTCCCTCTCTCTCTCCCACTTTTCCTCCCTCTCGCGCTCCGTCTCACACGCACCCTCTGTTTATTTTCCTGCCTCCATCTGGGCCCTGCTGATATTGTAATCACCCTGATGCACGTTGGCTTCTCTCCTCTCCCTCCTGCGCTCACACACTCACTCACACACAATGTGCCATCCTGACAAGCCTTTTACTTCTGATAAGCTCCGATGTGTGTTTAATGAATACAAAGCCGCGGTCTGGGTGCCGCCTCGGCTGCGGCCGCCTCTCCTGCGCTCCTTTGCCAGAAGGTAATCTCCGTGAACGCGGAGGGGAGGCGAGCGGGGAGGAAGGAGGGGTGGGGAGGGGGGGTGGGGGGAGCGGGGAAGCTGCTTTTCTCTTTCCCTCTCTCCCTTTCCAAATGATTCAGAAGTCGATAAGACCAGGAGAAGTGAAGATGTAACATGTTATCTGTCGCTCCTCTTAGCGGGCGGAGAGAATTTACATTTAAAGATTAGCAGAGGGAGAAAGAGAAATCTGCCTTTTGTTGTGCGGGGTGAGAAGGAGGCATCAGTCCTGGCCTGGACGCTATCTCCCATCACCTCTGCTATCCAGACAGGACTCACCGAGGTGAGATTACTGGAGGGCCTTATCTTTAATTGGGTTTAGTTTTGCCCGTCTGAATAGGTTTAAAGAGACTCGATAAAGGGGGAACAATAGATTATTTATTGACTGAACGCTGAAGCCTTTAGATGAAGAGGGGGAGAGAAGAAGCTGCTTAACAACTTGATTAGTTTATTTTAATTTTTATTTTAAGGTGAGCTTGTCTCTCTCCTGGTACAGGGAAGGGCCATAGAACTTAGGGGAAATTGAATGACGGAAACGTCTTCTTTTCTCTTTACCCCCCACCCCTGCCCTTCTCAGCACCATCTCCCTTATTTTAACAGGAGTTTCATTTACCCCCTTGTGTTTCGGACTGATACACTGAGCAGAAAGGGTAGTGGCTTTTGGAATTGATCATCGGTGTCGGGTTTTGTGTGACTTGTTTTGAATGGGTGTTGAACTGATGCTAGCGGTGGTACTTGAATGAGTGAGAAGAGCAAATGTAGACTACTTTTAATATGCAGTTAGTCGATTTGATAGTATGGTTTCAACATGGTTTAGAGAAAAAAAATTCTGACGCTGTCAGGTAGATTTGTGTTTTGGATTTGAGACACGGAATTTTTTCCCTTGGAGTGGGTTTAAAAAAAAAAAGAGTAAAAAAATATATATATTTTATTAATTCATGAGTGTATTTCTAAAAATTACAGTGTCAACTTTGTAATGTTTTTAAAATGGATAAAAGTGAAAAAAAATATTGTTTGCCTCGTACACATAATCGAGATAGGTGTTTCCATAGGTAAATAGGATCCAGTAACTAAAAGCCTAATTAAAATTTGTTTAAAGCCTGGGGGGGGCATGTTTCCTTGTTGACAGCCGCAGATCGATTGGGTAAGACAATAGAGTCCCATTATTTCACTTCCATTGACTGAACATATTGACATTTCAGGTTTGCTGTTGCCTCAGTGAGCATGATGAAACACTGAAATTCACAGACCAACTGGTCAGAGTGGCACATATATTACTGTATGTCATTTCTGCCTTTAGGTTACCTTATCACCCAGGCAGAATGGGAGCGGACAGCCTGGAATCCTTCAGAAGGGGTAGAGCTCTTTTGGCTAAGAAATGGACAGGTCGCACGTCTTAGGAGCACCTTTAATTTTATCCAGAATTGGATGTTATGGAGAAATATGGGGAGCACTTTTACTGAAAAATCTGAGAAGCATCCTAGCTATTAATCTTGTACGTAGTACCCATAAGAATACCCATTTTCAAGATTTCCCTTTACCTCTTCTGGCGGTGTCTATAGGGAGCGGTTGGTCACATCATTTAGGTGTTTGCCAGCTTGTGCTTGGGTGAGACCTGTTCTTTCCCAGTTTGGGGTACTCAAACATTAAAGCACCTGCTGAAGCTGTCTCTGATAAAAAGAATGTGTAAGGTCCCTTCCAAAAATAGAGCCTGACTTTGACTTTTTTGTTTCTTGTTTTCTTTTGGTGGTTGGAAAATGAAGATGGGATGTATGTATTTTATGCCCATAGACATGCATAGACAGTAATATGTCAAAATAGACATGTGTATATTCCAAGCAGAGGCAGAGAAGATAGTAAGTATTGTCCTTATCTTAGCGTAATCTTCCCTTTTGTACATTTTACATAGTCTTTGCATAATACAGCTAAGTATTAGGGAGAATTGAGTCAAAGAAATTTGAGTCATACAAAAGTGAGTATGGGAAGAAAACCAGAAGGGACTTAACATATTTTTTTTTAAAAGTTTAATGAAAATATAAACCTATGATGAATATGCTTTATACACAGCAATTGTTGCCATCAAGTAGGCAACTGATGCCCTTTGCAGTGTTTAGAACAAAACTAGTCCTTTATACCATTTTCATGAAAATGTTAGGTTTCTATTTGATCAGCAGGTGCTGTTGAGATGAAAGCCATGTGTAAATTTTCAGAAGGCCAAAAGTGTCAATTCAGAAAAGGAAAGTGATAAGAGAAAATGCAATCAGTTTTCCTGTTTTCAATTTGTGCAGGATTTGAAGAGCTGTTTTGTTAAACTGCTACATCTGCTCCAATATGAATATTGAACTACTTCCACTAAAAATAACAGCCTATAATTTGGAAGCTACTGCAGTCTTTTGTTAGTGTGAGTGGGTTATTTAAAAACAAAAAAACAAAAAAAAAATAAAAAAAATAAAAAAAAGACAATTTTCTATTCTGACAATCTCTTGCTTAATGTGCATTTTCATTTGTTGGCACTTTTATCCTCAGCAGATAAATGGTATTATGCAATTAGGACCTCATCTTGTTTGACTATGAAAGAGGTTTCCATAGGTGACAATCCTGGTAATATAAAAAGGGTTCACACAAAGCAAAATTTATTTTTAAATAATCTGTTTAAATATAGTTATTTAAAACGAGATAGCTATTCCTTGCATTCTCTAATACTACAATTTTTAACTTACTGCTGACTATTATAACAAAGTTAACACTATTCTATTGCATAGTAAGCATCCTGTGATTTATTTTACCTTTAATATACCTGCAAATGTAAGTTTAAACTAACCAGGGATATTTTACCTAACAGGGCTTTCAGAATAATTTTTTTCATGCTTAAATAAAATGATTAAATTATGCTTGAGTGCCTGCATACAAAAGCTTTAGCTTCTATAGTACTGCTAATCAAATAAGTTTTATGGACAGGGAAAGCACCACATTAGAGAAAAATTGGGTGCATTTTACTAGTGACCTTTCTAGGAAAGACAAGTTCTTTGTAAATCATCTAGTATTAAGGAAGAAGAAAACTCTAACACATCTTAGATAATCATAATACAGATAATACTTCATCCCTTTAATAAGAAAATGAATGGCATCGCTATCCATGTAAAACTGGGCGTAGAGAATTAAGGGAGAAGGAAGACTGATGAAATTTGGATCAGGTTCAATATTGACTCTATCCACAATTGCTATTGGGTTGACTTGTGGCTAGAGTAATTTGTCCAGGTTGAGACGTGATCACTGCTTAGGATCAATTGGAGGCTATGTAGCTTTGTGGCTTTACACTTGAATGGCCAGACACACTCTTCACAGCTAAACTCAGAGTATCTCCAGGATGGATTAAGGGGGAGACAGACATTGGGACACAGGAGGAGGATGGATATTAACAAATGCGATGTTTCTTCTGCACCACCAACTGAAAAGTAGTGGTTTGAAGAACAGTACTGTGTGTGTGTACCTGTGATCCGTGTCTGTAATCAGCCAACAAATAATGCTTTTAAGCAACGTAATTTTCAGTTTGAATCCAAATTGTAGCATATTGTGCTGGCATATCTTTCAGAGACCCGGGCAGCCACGTGGGTGGATTCCCTGGTACAGCACCAAGTACTTTGCCACTTTCAAGAAATGGCGCTGAATCACAGATCGGTGTAAGAAAAGTTTATTTCACAGACACAGGCCCATCATTTTGGGATGTGATCTTCTAATGAGTTGTTTTGTGCTGGAGCCACATTCAGCGTTGAAGCCTCAGAACTTTATAAGGCACCAACAGGGGTCGGGCGGGGGGTGGGGAAGCCTCTTGCGCCTCTTTTCAAAATGTGCCTGCTTTAAAAAGTGATGTCCAGGCTCTGACATGAGAACCACTGATGCAGTAATGCCCCACGGTTGAGGTTTAAGGCACGAGACCCTCCTGTGAAGAAGGTTCAGACCGTCAGTGCTGCTGAGAGCCACTAACCTTTTTCACGGACTGCAAGAGACCAAGTTTTAAAAATCCCTCTGCTTCGATAGTTCTAATTGAGATTACCTTATAATGCAGCCCATGAGGGAATCAAGCAGGCATTCATTTTATAGATTTCATATTGGTCAGGCTCTCAAAGGCAAATCACCCTTTGGGTGACTAGGGCCTTGAGAATGAATATAGATCTTGTTCAATGAGCACACAAATGTAAAAATTTCCCATTTGTCCCGCTATCTCAGCATCTCCAAGTGCCTTAGGGAATGTGATTGACTAGATTCATTAATTTTTTAACAGCTGGGTCATAGACCACTTCTGAGTGCGCTCTGGGCTTTCAAGGGCTGCCCCCTAGTTGTTGGTCTTGGGAGAGAGAGGAGGAACTGACAGATATTGGAGACCTACTATGAGCCTGGGGTCTACCCTCAAATCAGCATCGCTGATTTCTAAGCAAATTATAAAGTAGCATTTTACTTCATTTCAGAGACTGGCTGTAGTTGGTCTTCTGGCTTGGCCTTTTGCCTCAATATGGAAAGCTGAGATCGCCTTGTGTCCCCAGTTTAATTACCTACTTTGTTCCCGAGTTCGAATAATTAGAGGCTTATTTTCTGAATACCTACCTGGCTTAAATATTCTCCTTAGCAGCCATAAGCCGTGCATCCATTGTTTTCTTCTGCCCTTGCCCCAGCCTTGGAATCCCACTGGCTACTTACCGCCTAACAGCCAACCTTGGACACGCCCAAGAGTATGCCAGTTTGTATCCCTCAATACCTCCTAATCCAGGCTTTTCCATTACTAAATTCTGTTCCCTCCTCCAAACACCACCTTCCTACACTACACCGAAGCAATGAGGTATCAGACTGTTCCCTTTGTTGATCTCACGCGGCACTCTCGAGTTGTCTTCTGCCTAGTGTCCCTCATCTCGGTTGGTCATCTGCGTCTCCCAGTTCAGCCAAGGCCAACATCCTGGTCATTTTTTTTTTTTTAAACATTTTACTTATTTATTTGACAGACAGAGACCACAAGTAGGCAGGGAGGCAGGCAGAGAGAGAGAGGAGGAAGCACGCTCCCCGCCGAGCAGAGAGCCCCATGCGGGGCTCGATCCCAGGACTCTGGGATCATGACCTGAGCCGAAGGCAGAGGCTTTAACCCACTGAGCCACGCAGGCACCCCCTTCCTGGTCATTTCTTAAGAGGAGAGGGATTCCACACCGTTTGGAGCTTGCAGGTGTAATTACGTAATGTAAAAAGAAGGACATGGGGTGTGTGTGTGTGTGCGCGTGCTTCTCTGAGTAATGGGTAAACTGGGGTTCCCTTTCCGGTTCAGTCCCTGTTTTGCTGTGTGGCCTGGGATGAGTGCCACCCCTCAGGTGAATTCTTCAGAAGTGAAATGAAGGGCAGATTTCAGGGACCCTTAGGCTTCTCATCTCTCACATGTCTGAGTCTATGTGTGATGCTGGAAGTAGGCTTTCAAGAATTTCCCATGGTTAGGTGAATGAAAAAAAAAATCCTGAATTTTTAATTTGGGGGGGGGTGGAGGGGGACGGGGTGCTCCTGATCTCCATATGGCTGGGAAGTAGAACCACATAGAACATCATTATCTTCTTATTCTTCTCCATTGTAAAGAAGTGGCATTGGGGACAGGGAGGCCTTTTTTTCCACAGCCATCCTGGTGAACATCCTGGTGACTGTCTGAAATTTTAGTTATTACTATGCCTTTTTAAAAGGTGAATGAAGAAGACATGAGTCTGTTTATGCAGTGAGAAGGAACTAAAGATTACAGATTTTGCTCAAGGAAGATAGCTTTTATGCTTTCACCTCATGGCTGTTGGACAAGATGAACTTGATGCTTGGGGGCAGGAGTGAAGGGCTGGAAGCTAACACTTGATGGTAGTTGGTTGTGCTTCCTGGGCATTCGCTGTAGCCCGTTGTCTGAAGGTTTGGACCCAAGTCACTTGGAAATTTAGAAAATGGCCTCTTTAAACCATTTTTTGGAGAGAACCTGGTAAGTAACAGCTTATTTAAATGAACAAGGACACATTATCGTTGGGTGAGGAATCAGTTCTTAAGTAAGAAAGACTGAAATTGTCCTATTGCATCGTCTGAAGACATAGTCTGCTATTGGTTTTAAAAGCCCAGTTATTACCAGTAACACTTTGATTTCCTACTTTAGTTTGTACACAATTTAGGCATTATGGGAAGTTTAATCTTAATTTGTGAAATTGTTAATAATAACTAGAGCTGGACTTTCTTAGAACTTAGAGGCTCTGGCATTCTTATACTTCTGATTTGACCAAGAGAGCACCTTGGCATCATCTAGGATGGCAGTAGGAACTTCTTCTGTTTACTAGGACTTGGAAGTAATGCTATTTTCTTTTTTTTTTTTTTTTTTTTAGATTTTATTTATTTATTTGTCAGGGACAGAGGGAGAGAGAGCGAGCGAGCACAGGCAGAGGCAGAGGGAGAAGCAGGCTCCCTGCCGAGCAAGGAGCCCGATGTGGGACTCGATCCCAGGACCCTGGGATCATGACCTGAGCCAAAAGCAGCTGCTTAACCAACTGAGCCACCCAGGCGTCCCAATGCTGTTTTCGTTTGTCATTAGAAATGGAAGCCACAGGAACTACTGTTGCTTCATAGGTTGTAGAAGATTTGTGCATTGGCATTCAAGGTTCAGTGAGAGGCCAGACTGAAGTGGTTTCTGTTTGTTTGTTGCCACCAATGAGAATGTCTTCAAAGTATGTAGGCGGTAAGCTCTTAGTTGGTACCAAACTTGACTGGGTTGAATGTTGCATCAGTGAATTCAGAGAGATCCCATGAGATGTAATGGCAGTTTGTCTAAAGAAGCTCAAGAGCTAGGTGGGCACTAATCACATGAGAGGAAACGACGCCAGAGCAGTGATGAGCTAGAGGCGGTGGACCGAGCACTTGGGGAGAAAACTAGCTGTACGGTGCTGTTCTAAAGAGTGCTTGGGAAGTCCCTTCCACTAGACATTTTGGAGAGCACCTCTGGTGATACTCAAGGAGGAGGTCTGAGAGATACTAGGAAAGCAGGAATGGTACCTACAGATGCTGGTGTGGAGTTGGGGGCAGGGAACCAGTGCAGTGGCATTGCCAAGAGCATTTCAAATGCATGTCCCATGGCAAAGTGAGTATCAGTGGTTGGAAAGTCATCCCCCAGTGGATGTCATAAGCATGGTGCAAGTTGTGCTGTAAAGACAAAGTCTTAGAAAGTGGGTTGGCCTCTGTGGTTAAAACTCACTGTACTGTACTCCTTTCCCTAACCTCAAGATCTGGGAAGATGGGGGCTGTAAGACAGGTCATGAAAGACTGCTAGTTTATTTTCTGAATCTATGCATATGTTATGTACACAGTGATGAGCAAACACAGCTGGGAAGAACAGCAGATGATATTGGGACTGGAACTGTGGTGTTTATCAGACTGACATAGTAATCCTTCTTTCCCATGAAAGTGTTCTTTTTAAGTGACTATTAGGATTCTGTAACTTTTATCATGTGTCACACAAGTGTTCTCTCCCATCTAACCCCTTTGCCTACCTGTCACACGTTTTCACTCTCCTCTATAGCTAGATTTATTTAGAGATGAGATCCACATTTGACCTCTGATGGGAAACAAACATGGACAATGAATTCTCATCCCTTTGTTTAAATAAGGATAGGTAGGTCTGTTCAGGTCTAAATGGAAGGTAAATGTAATCAGTCTCCACTGAGTTGTCCAAGGCAAGCTTTGTGTTGGCTAGAGGGAGCGGGTATAAAATATCAGGGAAAAATATAAATGAAGAACAGTAAAATGAACAACCCATTAAACCTAATTTTCCTATTTTTAAGAAAAGTGTATGCTTTTGGGATAGTCCTAGTAATGACCCTTTTTTGAATATCTGAAAGAGAAAAGTATTTACTCGTGACTGTCCATCAGAAGTAAGTTAATAAATTGATAAATATTTAATGAATGCCTACTATGTGTAGAGACTTGTGTTAAGACGGAGACGCAGACTAGGTAGGTTTGCATACACATACGCTGTATACGTTTAGTGGGTATACATGTAATTCAGTGTGTACTTAATTCCCACTGAATGATAAACCCATTCAGGATGAGTAAAATTGCTACATAAGATAGGGAGGCTTAATGGCTTAACTGATTAAATGGTATAGTAAATGAGATTTTAGAGTGGGGAGTGAGTGGTAATTTCAGCTTAAGATAGGATTTATCAAAGTAAAGTTATTGTTTGGGCTTGTGGGCAGTTATAAAGTAGGAATATGGATGCAGAAAGCCAGTTGTGGAAGGGGCTTTTGGAGGACTATGGGGTGGAGTGAGTGGGGTTGGAGAGAGAGTAAATTGAAGAATGTGGCTGTATCGAAGAGGACCCATGGGTGATTATTGGCAAATAAGCAGAAAGTACCTAAGTGTCTTGAATACACAGCATTTTGATTTAAGCTTTATCTTCTGAGGAAGCCAGAAGTTTTTAAAACTGTGTCCTTAGGACCCCTCAGGGTGAGACTGGGCATGAAGGGTGCCTGGCCTGGGCTCTCACGTTTTCATTGGCACTGGGAAACCAGAATAGTTCTGCTTTAATGACAAATTGCTTTATATATTAGGTTTTCTAGCTAGGCTTCTTTTGGACGAAAGATGCCATGGTGAAATAGATCTCAATAAATCCAAAGTAAAAACAAACAAACAAAAAGTTGTGCTAGACAAGGGGAAACCATGGACCCAATTGAAGTCCTGTTTCCTGAGAGCTGGTTTGATTGTGCTCAGTCGGATGGGTGGGAATGGGGGCACGACTGGAGGCCAAGGCCAAGCAGGAAGCTTGTGGCTGCAGCTTAGACTTTAGCTCCTGCTTCAGGATGACCAGGATTGGGTTTGCGGGAGGGCAAGGAAAAAGCGGATGTAAGATGCATTGTGGAGGAATAATAATTAGAACTTGGATACAGGGGTGAGTTTAGGGAAGCAGAGTTGACAACTTGGATTGTGTGTCCAATGCACTTGGCTTGCCAGAATATTTTAAATTATTTTTAAAAGATTTGTTTATGTATTTGAGAGAGAGAGAGAAAGAACAGGTGAGCTCACATGGGGAGGGGTAGAGAGAGAATCTCAAGCAGACTCCCCGCTGAGCGCTGAGCCTGATGTCAAGCTCTATCCCACTACCCTGAGATGAGGACCCAAGCAGAAATCAAGACTTCGATGCTTAACCCACTGAGCCACCCAGGCACCCCTAGCTTGCCAGAATTTAGAATCACTTTGGATGTCTCAGGAGCAGCTTCCCTATTCCACATAGACTCAGAGTCTCATGTGACTCCAGAAAGAGGTCTCAGGGCCTGTTCGTACATCCCTGCCCCAGGGATTCCTGTGGTCTGTAGCTACTTTTGGAATATGGTGATGGGGCTGTCAAGTGGTAGGTGTTCTTTAAAGAGTAGCTGTTGCATTGAGGATTTTTATTGCTCTCTCTGGGACGTGGCTCTCTCATGTGCTTTTGCTTCTTGCATAGAATTTTAACCTGTTCTGAGATTCCTTCCTTTTTTGTAGGTACCTCTGGGCCAGGGTGGGGGGAATAAAAAGTGGTCAGGTGGGCTGGGTCTGACCCTTAACTTTCTACCGGAGCAGCCTACCTATTTTACATTTTTTAGACACTGAAATTTTATTTACAGGATAATTTATGAAATTTCATTCAATCCTAACGTTATGTAGAGGAGAGAACACAGGGAACAGAGAGTCAGGAGTCAGGAGGAGTTAATGGAAGAGCTGATGTGTGCCTATAAACCAGGATGTCCCAGAGCCAGAAACAACAACAAAAATGTACCAGTTTGGGGACTTTTAGGTCCGCTTCATTTAGATAGTATTATTTCAGGGTATTTTACCTTGTTTTGTCCAGTTTCATTTAACTTGAAAAAACACTGGTGGTTCTTTTTCACTTGATTGATTGATTGGGGCAGGGCAGAAGGAGAGGGTGAGAATCTTTTTTTTTTTTTTTCCTTTAAAGATTTAATTAATTATTTAGAGAGAGGGAGAAAACAGACTCCCTGGACCAACAGGGAGCCCGATGCTTGCTTGATCTCAGGACCCTGAGATCATGACCTGAGCTGAAATCAGAATCAGAGTCAGAGGCCTAACTGACTGAGCCACTCAGGTGACCCCCAACCCCCCCCCCTTTTTTTCTTTCTGTTTTTAGTTTTTGAACTTTAACCAAATCTGGAGTTTGTGGTTTTGTTATAAAATCTGTCAGAATGGAATGTTTTAAGACTGTTTTCCTCTGTTGTCAATTGTGCTTGATAAGAATTAATCATAGGCAGTCAAAAAAGGACCTCAGCATAAAAATCCATCTATAATGTTTAAAAGAATGAGAGCGATTTATATGTGTTGATGTGAAATTATTCCTGAGATATATGGTGAAATGGGAGAAACAGGCAGCAGAACAATGTGTACAGTATGCTACATTTGTCTAGAAAAATATACATACACTTGTACTTGTGAAGATAGGTGCAAGCATCTGACCATAATAGTTACTTTGGGGAAGAAAGTGGGGGCTGGGCCTTGGTGGTTGGAAGGAGACTTGTATGACCCCTTGGTCCTCTGAGCGCTTTTGCAAATCTTGTACCTGTTTGACTCACTGTAAAGTTAGAGACTGTAGCATCAGGCTGGAACTGACTGGTTCTGGGACTCTGCCCTTTGCGGGGGCAAAGTGATGCTTCTGTCTTCCCTGCCAAAGGCAGTGTGGAGTGTAGAGGGGAAGGGGCCTAACTCTCCTCTCAAGTACTGTACTACTTGTTGAACCTGCTTCTACTCCCCGTGTTCATCTGGAAATAATTCTCATCTGGATAATCCTGGCATGACCTCATAAGGCTGTCATGAGAATTCCACGAGGTGATATGTATGGAGTATAACCATTAATAAGATCTTGCTTATTCTTAGAATTGGACTTGACCATTCTGGAACCACCCGCCGCTCCTCTAGAAACCCCCTGTAGGATGTTCTCTTGTCTCTGGATGCTCCTGCTCTGTTGCCTTCATCCAGCAGATACTTAATGGACGGTCTGGTCCTGTTTGATGTCCCTTTCATTGTGTTCTCTTATCATAGAATGTACAATTTATTGCTGCTATAGTCTGGCTTATAAGTTTCAGTCATCAAAACACAAAAACAAAACAAAAGGAACCCCAGGTGCACCATCAGCTCCAGGCAAACTGTGAAGGGGTCAAATCACTTTCATGTTCATATGTGCGTGTTTTATTTTACTGGTACCTGTTTTATTTTACTTCTTTACCCTGAAGTTCACAAATGTGCTTTTTGTAAAGGATGAGCACCCTGAAACTGTAAGGAAAATATTGTGTGTATAGACATATTTATGAGCTAGAGTTGTCCCTTTGACTAGGGGCCCAAGAGGGCTAAAAACCCTGTTAGTTGCTCCCTGTTTCTCCCCAGGTAATCCCTTAGTTGCCAGGGGCCGTTTTCCATCCTTTGGTTGCCTAGGTCTGTTTTCTGGGGAGATTTGCAGGCTGAATGCTTCCCCCACAGTAACCTCTTCACCCACTTACTACCACCCCACACCCCAGTCTCCTCTTTCCTGTCACTATGGGATCCCAGCCGCTCTGCTGTTTGATGAACTAGCCGTAGAACCAGGGAAGGTACTGGATAGTATGACAGAATCCATTGCTGCCCAGGATTCTGGAACTCCGAATGTGGGAGTGAATGAAAAGTGTCACTTTCTCCTTCCTGCTCACATTTCCATTTGAAGAGATCATTTCAGAAGAGCCACTTTCAGTTTCTTTCTTTCTTTTTTTTTTTTTAAAGATTTTATTTATTTATTTGACAGACAGAGATCACATGTAGGCAGAGAGGCAGGCAGAGAGAGAGAGAGGAGGAAGCAGGCTCTCCACCGAGCAGAGAGCCCGATGCGGGGCGCGGGCCTCGATCCCATGACCCTGAGATCATGACCTGAGCCGAAGGCAGAGGCCTTAACCCACTGAGCCACCCAGGTGCCCCCACTTTCAGTTTCTTAACGCGGGTGGTAGAGCAGCTTCAGACAGATATGCCTGGGGAGGAGGCACAGTGGAGGTCTTTTCTGAGTGAGGTTAACATATTGTCTTAATTAAACCTCACCTGGGAGCGAACTCATTCTGTAAATCACTCCAAGAGGTTTCTTCACTTGCTGGAGGTCACTCTGCGTGAGTGCTGGTGCAAGGTCCCAACCTAGGTTCTCTGACTCCCGGGCTTCTCTGTTCTAGAACTCAATACCGCTCTGCTGAAGTCTTTAAATCCTACCGCCTAGGAATTTCCCCCATGAACAGGGCCAACCACACAGACTGCAGGTGGGAATTATACTAAAGTTAAAATGAAAATTATCAAGACTTGTTGCTATACTTAGAGAAGTTACTGTTTAGAGTATAAAAAAATTCCACAGTTTTATAAGTTTCTGAGGCAGGGTAGGGGTGGGACAGGTAGGAAAGAGAGGGAAGAAGGAAGGAGAGAGATGTTAGCTGACAACGAGCGGCAGCAACCAGACCATGTCTGCTGCTGGACAATTGTAGATCTCCTTTTTGAGATGTGTGACCATCTATCCTGAATGCAGATACTTTTCAAAGTTCCATTTTTCTTTCATGTGAAAGTTGCCAGTATGGGATAGATGCCTTTATTTGGAGAAATCAGTCTTTGGAAATAATTGATTCTCTCTTCTCTTGTCTCCCAGAGATGAACCTCCACAGATGAAATTATAGGAGTGAAAAAAAAATTTTTTTAAGTCACAAAACATTAGTTTGTGGTATTTTTCCCTTTTTACTGCAAAATGTTTTAGGACCTGCGGTTTAGTTCCACATATTTTGGAACTGTTGACTGATCATAAATATTTTTATCACTATTTGTACAGTAGTGACTTTCAAAAAGGAGAAATAATGGTTGTACATTAGGTACATTTTTGAGTACCTAGGTCAATTTTGGTCATTTTTGAGTCATGGCCTAATGCTTTTATTTTAATTCTGTAAACCGTAATATTAAAATAAGTATTACCACCTTTCTACTATCAAATGATAGGATCTGAGCCCATGGGATAAAACAGTGCTTGTAGGAGGGGCCCTAAGGTAGGCACTTTATAAGTATTCTCTCTTATCTTCATATCAACGTGGTAAGTTAGGTATTACTGTCCTACTTTAGAAATTTACATCTGGAGCTTAGAGAGGTTAAGTGACTTGTCCAAGGTCAAATAGCTGATAAGTAAGTGTAAAAGCTGAGATTCTAGCCCCCCAGAACTTGCATGCAGTGGGCTCCTAATTGGTTAGTATGTGTAGGCCACAGTCGTTTTAGGATATTTTGTTTTATTGGAAATTAAAGTATATCCTATAACAGAAGAGATACTTAAGAGCTTCCTAGTATTTCAAATTGCCTGGTTCATTAACTCATGGATCATCTTGCATTGCCAGTTTGACTAAAAACAAATCATAGATTGGTCACCTGCCTTCTGATTAATTTATTCCATAAAGTAGTATTTGAAGGACTTTAAAATAATGCTTTATCACCATGAGAGAAAAGGGTTTGCAGAAGGACTAGATAGTATTTGATTATCATTTATTCAGTATCAGCTGATTGAACACCTTCTGTGAGCCAGGCACCGTGCTAGGCACTTGGTATGAAAACTGTGGAATAAACATGGCCGTCTTCCCTCGTGGCCCTTTTAGTAGAATGAGTAAAGTGCATCAGGGTAGGTCTGAAGGCATAACGACAGGGACTAAGAGAGATCATTTTCTTATAACAGGAAACTCAGTTATTAAACACAATTAGGAAATAAGCCTGTGTGTAAAAACCACCATAGTGCATTTACTCCTACAGGTTGTGTGGATTTATGCTGCAGTTCTTAATCATGGTCTCTACTGCTCATTGCCTCACTGCCCAGGATGCCCTGGGTGATTCCCATATAGGCCTAGGTATGTGCAGTACTGGTGGGAATGGGCTCGGGTGAACAATGTCTGGCAGGGAGAGGCTGCCAGCCTGATACGGATCATAAATGCCATTACAATTTATTATTTATTTATTTATTTATTTTTAAGATTTTATTTATTTATTTGAGAGAGAGAGAGATCACAAGTAGGCAGAGAGTCAGGCAGAGAGAGGGGGAAGCAGGCTCCCTGCCGAGCAGAGAGCCCGATGCGGGGCTCCATCCCAGGACCCTGAGATCATGACCTGAGCTGCAGGCAGAGGCTTAACCCACTGAGCCATCCAGGCGCCCCACCATTACAATTTAAAGAAGAGAAAGTGATCGTGGGCCCAGGAGTGGTCAGGGAAAGGTCTGTGAAGACCATAGTGATTCATTCAGGCTTTATAGCATTTCAGTAGGTAAATTTCATTTGTTTTAGTCTTTTTCTGTGCACTACTACTATGTGCCCAGTACAGTGTTAAGTATGGGGAATAGAGTTATGAGCAAAACAGACAAGACCACCGCTTTCCTAGAGCTCACAGTTTAGGGCTGGGGGAGGAAGACAGACAGTAAAGATGTTAATAAGATGATTCCACATAGTGTTAAATCATAGTGTTAAATGCAATAATGACAATTAAAAATCAGTGTTAGAATGATGAGGGGGCTGGTGGTGTTGATGAGACTTTGTTTTGGGTGGTTGGAAAATTATCTCTGAGGAGGTAATATTTGAATGAAATCTGAGTTTGAGAAGGAGCTGGGCATGCAGCAGTCTCTGGGAAGAGGCCTGAGGTTGATGGCCAAAGCCATAAAGATGAGATGACGCATTCTGGGGGAGGGGTGGGGGGTTATCCAGCAAAGAGCTCCACCCTGGAAGGGCGTGGTTGGAACAGAGGCTGAAAAGCCTAGGTTAGTGCCAAATTACAGAGGGTCTTGAATATCTGGATGGCACAAGGCTAAGGACTGTATGCGTCTGTGCATGTATCCAGACCATGAGCAGTTAGCAGAGAGGAGGAGAATCTGGATGAGTTTGTCATAGAAGGTTAAGGAAGCTTGCATAGCTGGGATATTGAAGTTTAGCTCATGTGACCTATGATGAGGGACACCCAAATAACATAGTGTCCTAATGACTTCCTGTTGGAAATTAAGCATCATCCTAAAGTGTGGCATACATGGGGCTTGGTCGACTATTTCAGATCAGGGGGGAATGCAGGACTGTCCTACCAGTGAGATCATGGAGGCTTTGACAAAGGTAAGTACCAATCCAGTGTCAGGGACTGTACTTACTAAGGTAATATTTTCTAAGTCAGGTATGATATAACAGGTTCCTTTTGTGATGGTTCCCCTCAGAATACAAAACTAATTGTGTTTTTATTTAGGTAAAGGAGCAGGCTTTTATTGCTATAAAATGTTTTTATGAAAGGAAAGAGAGAAGTTAAGGCCTGATTCAATCCAGGTTGATAAAAGAGTGTGTTTAAAAAAGTTCATTTGTGGAGTAGCTATACGCATATTATTGACAAAAGGAAAAATTGCCCCAAATGTTGATCTAATTCTCTAGAGAAATGTGTTTAGGCAGTGAAGGGATTCCTGGCGGGGACTGAGAAACTCCATAATGGGGGACTGCACTTGGTCTCTTTTGAGGTTGATTCTGATGTGTGTAGTCTTTACATCCTATTAAATTTTTGAAAGATAAACTGATACAAGAATGATTTGCCAAGGCTAGCAACTCTTCCTTTTAAAACCTTGGCTCAGTGTACACATTGAAGGGATGGGGGAGTAAGATAAAAGCATTATAAATATGAGGTTAACTGAATTCAAATAGAAGGTTCTCTCAAGTTATTGCATTCCTTAGAAAATAAATACATTGCGCATATGGTTAAGATTGATCAAAAAAGTATTCTGTATGCCAGTGATTACATTCCCATCTGTGATTAAGGTTTTCTGCCTGCATCTGGTTTTCACATTATATTTCTGTAACAAGAATCCTTTATATAGCAGAGTTCACTTTCTGTATTTTCTATTAGTGGCAGCTTGAACTACTGCACGGATCGCAGATTTACACATGTGGTTTTCATTACTTCATACCATTGAGAAAAAGTAATATTTGTTTGGGAATGTATGTTTTCCACAATTTCCATGGTAATACAACATGTTGAGCCTTTTTAATAACACTCTTGTAGAACTACAAATTGTTTGAGGCATTCTATCCTTGGTGGAGTTTTAGCTTTTAAACTTTTCTCCGTGTATGTTCCCCTCATCATGGTGTTTAACAAATTGGAGAGCTGAGGATCTGAACAAAGCAATTATTAAAGAGAGAGACATTTTACTATCATTTGCAGGGGATACAGACTTTAGTGTGGGATGTGTATCATAGCTATCTGGGTATATTTCATCGTGTTCAGTAGCATTACTAACTTGATTATTATTTCATTTTGGAAGACTGTTTAATGTGTTGGATGTATAAAACACAAATTTAACATTCTAAAGTCATTTTTTAAAAATTTAAATATTAGTTTCTGCTACTTCTTTTTTTGTGGGGGGAGGGTCATTCTCTTGATTATGATACAATGTTGCATATATAAAATAATTGAGTGGGGAGAATCCTCAGGGGTAACTTTAGGTTTGCATTGTATATTATTTGAATGTGTATTTCTATGCCATGTTAACATTTAAGAATTTATAAACATGCACATTTAAAATATTTTGTAACGCTACCATCCTGCCAACTTTTCTCCATTCACTTCAGAATGCTCTGATGAAAATAGACACAAATTGGAAAGTGAAACAGTATATTCTGCATGGGGGAGGGGCTATCATTTATAATTGAGAAATTTATCTTCCAAAGGAAGTTTATCCACATTGTAGTTTTATGTGCCTCAAAACTGAGCTCTTCTACACCATTTTTATTAATAAATCTGGACATTAGGCACTATTTAGCAGCCATGAGAAGGAAGAAATAGACTCTAGGGGATTTGTATGTGTTTCGCCTCTTTTATTTGTTCAGTGGAGATATTAACGAGGGCCCATACTGTCATGATCCACTTTTATCAGTTTCTCTGATGGCTTTTGTTGGTGGCTGCTGAAGCACAAAATATTACAAAATATCATTGAATTGAAGAAAAATTTCTATGTTCTCCTTTTCTCCCATAATATTTGTTTATAACATTATAAACTGTTTTTACGTTAGTATAGAAACATTGGAAATAGGATTGTGTAGAAAATGACCCCTATTTCCATCTTCCAGAAATAATCATTTGACATCTAGATGTATTGACTTCTGGTCCCCCTCCCTTGCATCCCACCTCATGTCTGGTATTTGACTCTTTACATATGGGTACGTGTATCTATGTATTTGGGTCATTTTCTTACCGAAATTTTGACGGTCATTTGTTAGGTTACATGGTAAATGAAATGTTCCCAAGTTTCATCTGATTGTCTTAGTGATCTTTGCTGAGCTTCAAGGCAATTTCAACTAAGAAATGCCTAGTACTGTATTTTTCCTAAACATTGTTTATTTAATTTTTACCATAACGAATAAGGAACAACTGATTGCATGATATGTCCTATAAAGGGCATTGATATTTTATTTATTTATTTATTTTGTGTATATGTATCAGAATATATTCACCAATTTTAATTTGTAGGGAGTACTTTGGTTTCTTAAAAAAATAATAACAATAGCTTTAGTAATACTTTTTGAGACTGCTTTTATAAATCTCTATTCCTTTACATTTACTGAGTTCCTCCTTTATGTGCAAATGATTGTGCTTGAGTTATAGTTCATAAATTATAAGAATTAAATAGTGATACTTTTTTTTGCACATGGTAGTGGTAGTAATAGTGGGTGAGTAATAGGCACTCAATAAATATTTGAGAATGGATGAATGAATGAATTCTAAAGCTGCCAAATCTAGCACGAAAAATGAGAAAATTCATATTGCTTTAGAGAAAAAGAGAAAGTAGAGGAAGTTTTTTGATTCGGTAAAATGATTCACCAATAATTGTTGTTACTAGTATTTTAAAACTGGTTGACGCCATCGATTATTTGCGACTATTTTCAGTTGTTTTAGACTATTTTAGCTAATAATGGCAATGTTTAAATTTCGGAATAGTGAAGCACTATGGACACCACTTTTGAAATAGAATTTAACTTGCAAGTAAATTCCATACAATAAAATAAACACGTAATGTTTCAAAGCCTTTTCTAAAGAAACCATAATATTTGACAGATTATTTAATTTTTTGTTGAACAAGGTAAAAGCTAACACATTCTTTTAAGGTATTTATGTACATATATTTAAAATCAATTTAAAGGAGGAGGAGTTGTCAGTTTCAGAATGTGTCTAGCTTTGAGTCCGATGACTGGAGAATTAAGAGACCTTTCGAGCATGTCCTTATAGGAATTGAGAAAATGGTGATTGTCTTGGATTCTCCTGAAATTTTAGAAGAGCTTGTGTCTGTTTCTTAATACAAACAAAGCAAAACTGGTCTAGTAATATCGTGTAAGTGGATGGGTGTGATACTTCAGACTGGTTGTGATATATGCATTTTTTTTTCCCTTTGTTGTTGTCAATAGAAAAGATTGATCTCTGGGCTGGTGAACATAATATCTGTCCCAGTCAGAAAAGGAGAGAGGAAATTAGCAGAGCGATTGGTGGAGAATGATATCTGTCAAAAGAAACACTTGGAGAGCACTGAGTTTAGTAATAGGTGACTGCCGGAAAAAGGGGAACTTTGAATATTGTCAAGGTAAGGAACAGACAAATATTTTGATTTTGTAATTTACTTACAAAAAAAGAAATTTATTCTATTTTCCCAATAAATTATAATTGTGAAGTTTTTTTTTTTTCTTTTTCTTATTTCTTCTAGAGCCTGTTAATAAAGAATTTGTATTCTATATTTTAAAAAAAAAATTGTCGTTGAAATCTTCGGGTGTGGGATTGGGTGGGGATCACTCAGCCTGGCTGGGGGAGCCCTTGTTTGATAGCTTTGGGTCTGAAGATCTCAAATGATCAAGTACCAAATTTTTTTCCCACCCTCTTCTTGTTGCAGTGCTCCTTGCCATGTTTCATAATACATCTGTTATAAGCTGAGCGGTACTTGGAGTTAAAGAGTAAAAGCTATGCCATGAATTCTGTGTTTATTGTAACTTGAGATGGTGTTTTCTGAAACAGTTTGTTGACTAAAGAGGGGAAAGAAAGTACGTTTCAATTTATTATTTCTTTTTCTGATTGATTTGGATTTTTTTTTTTTTTTTTTAACTTTTAGGTGAATGTTACTTCCTAAGCAGAATTCATGTCCATGGCCACATTGGGGGGGAAAAAAAAATCTAACTTTAGGAAAACAGCAACTCTCAACTTAAGTATATTATTACCATTTGGCAAGAGACTTCTTAAAGCCTGCGGCATTTCAGAATTAAGGAGAACCCTGAATTATGGGTTCCAGAGAGTAGATGCCTCCTGCAGCCAGCTCTGTTTTAGGTTTAGTGGCTCATGCAAAAGCACAGATGATTAAGGACAAACGGTGCCAGGAAAAAGTTGAGAGTTAACACAGATGTTGTGTAATACTGGTTGGCACTCTAGTGATTGGGAAGGGATGTTTGAAGTTCTTTGACTGCCTGCCTGACTACATGGAAAAGAGGGGTAGCAAAATATTTACCATCTGTGGCCATGGTTCTGGAAATATCGCTGCTCGTGCCCACCCCACAGTATCTACTCTTTCAATTCCTACAAATACTTATTGGCTTGTTCTGTAAGTTTCCAAGAAGGTGTTGGCAAGTGGGGCTGTTTTTGTTTTTGAAAGACCATAGAAAATGAAATAATTCTCTGTATAATTACAGAATCCTTTGAGGTAGCCTAAATGGTGATTTAGTTTCTCTGTGTTTCTCTTCCTTTCATTCCCCCTCCTTCATTTTAGGATGATCTTTTCCAGTAATTAGCTGAGAGACAGACATTCAAGAGAGAAGGCAAGGAATTCAGTTGTCTTAAGTAGTCGAGCCATCTTTCACCTCTGTTTCTACCTTCTTACCTCATGTACGATTGTTACGAAAAATTAATCTTTTGTGGACTCACATCTTGGTTGATTAGACTTCTGAAGTTTGAAAATAGAAGGAAAGGGGTCAATGTCTTAACGGAAACTAGTAATAATAATAGTAACAACAACAACACCAGCAACCACTGCTGGCGAATTTGTTCCTTTTCATCTTCCATCAGAAGAAAGCACTTGTTTTAAAAGAGGATATAACCACTTTTCGCCTCGTGTGTCTCTATGGGAGCCCTTAATAGTATGATAAAATCACCTAAGGTGCGGATTACAAATTGTAAAGGATATCAGGTTTAAAAACTTGAACCAATGGTGCAGATCCAGAGCGTCCTGGTCTTTACCCTCCCCCAGTCTATTAACAGTCAGAGCCTCCTCTGGTCTTCATGGGCTCTGTCTGGGTCTTGCTGGCATTGAACCATGGCAGCAGGGAAGGTCCATATTGAAAGCAAAAGGGCATGACAAAGGCACACATTTTAAAGTGACTTAATGCATATTATTTGTTATCCTATGCAAATACCGAATGGATAGCATCAGTATCAGACACCATGCTGAGTTCTTTCTGTCTTTCCTATCCATGTGTGTGCATACATCCTTAAAAAAAATGATGAGTATATGCACACACACAGAATATTTATATATATTTTATAACTTGGGATAGCTATTGGGTTTTCTCTGTATTTTAGGTGGCATCGACACTTTTTTCTTCTAGTTTTTTTTCCTTCCTTTTTGTAATGGTAATGGGTGTATAGAAGTATAGGGTTCAGACTCAAGTTGACCTAAGAAGTAGAGAATAACAGAAATCATATACTCTAAATTTGCAGACACCTGGAATCCATTGGGTTCCTGGCCTTGTAATTTGGAGACAGGAAAAGTAAAGAACTATGTGAAGTTCAACGGTCAGGGTTCTAAGTGAGAATGGCCTGAGGTGGCGCCAGAGAGTCTGGTCTGTGTGTTGAGTTTGTGGTGGTGGTGGTGTGGGGAGAGGGTCACGAGGAGACACATCTCCTTCTGTGGGGGTGGGGAGGCGGGGAGCAGGAATGATGCCGCGGGGACAGCCACCAGCTTACGAAGAAGCTGGTAAAGGCAAAATGCTGCTATGTACCCCCCCCCCCCCAGTGTTTTGAAGCATACCACCAAAATAAGCATAATGCTTGGTCCTCTACAATGTGGTTTGAAGCTGGTCTTCTTTGATGCTTGCCTTTGTGAGGGGGGGTGGGTGGACTTAGGACAGCTGGGGAGAGCTTGCTCTTAGAAGCCACTAAAGGAAAACACTAAGGGTCCAGTAGTTGTCATACTGAAGAAAAAAAAAATTAAAAAAAAAATCCATTAGCTGTCTAAAAGATAGAAGGGGAATAACATGGGAGACTAGTTATGACAGAAGAAACTTCTGTTGCAGGGTGGTGTGTATTTGTGTTCATATTATGGGGTGACCTAGTGATGCAGTTCCAATTTATAGATACTGTATGAGTCTCAATAGCTACATTTGTATTTTAAAAAGGGTGATTTTTTTAAAAAAAAAGTTAATTTAAGTGGTGCTCTGCACCCTTAAATATTGGTTAGCTTTATTAGGAAAAGAGGAAAGTTATTTCTCAAGTAAAATTGCTGGTTTTTGAGAGCGTCTGCGTTTATTTTTAGTTTTTCTTGGTCATGTTCGAGGGGTCTGATAGCATTAATGGGCTTTACCCCACATGGAGCTTTGAGCTTATTGTAACACTGCACACTGATCCCAGGTCAGTGTGATGCGTGAAATCAATTTATTTGAATCTCTTTGCCTCTATAGGAATTTGGCCGCATGCCAGTTGTTTTCATTTAATGTTCTTTGTGTTGAACACAGACAAGCAGGCATGCTTTTGTATTCCTCTCTCCTTTGGTCTCTGTCTCTTTCAGCCAATATTTTACTCTATGGATTTTGAGATGAAGGAAGAATATCTTATTTATGTGATTCTAATCATTGCTTAATGTGTGTGTGTATGTGTGCGTGTTTGTATAAGTGTACCACTTTCATTTCTTTTGAGGGATATTTTTTATATTCCTGAGTTTTAATGGTGACTTTCTTTGTATACAGACACAGTTTTGTTTAAATGAGTTTTTTGAAGAAACATACTAAACTAGATCATAGGTGGTATTTACTTGCCATAATGCCCATTATCAAAACAGAAAATAACCATATTAATTGTACAATACAACAAATGTTTTAATTTGTGAAGTGGACGATCAAAATCTTTTCTTCGGGAGCTTTTTTTTTTTTTTTTTTTTGATTTTGCAGATTTACACTTTAATCAAGCACACAGGCTAAAGAAAACAAGGATTATTATTTGGGTATTATTTTCTTATGAATAACCCATCCTAATTAAGACACCGGTGTTTTGCACAGATTTGTTTTACGTTTAGAGTTCCTGCATTAGGTTAATTTTTTGCTTTTTCAAAATTCCATGGTGGGGGGGTAGGTAGGGACCGGGAACAGCAACATTACAGAGGTTTTTATTGCAAATAGACTCAGACCTTTCTATGCATGTTTTTGTAGGGAGGATTTGTTTCTGGGTCAGCTTTAGGAAGAGGTGGAGAAGGAAACGGGAGAGAGTGAGAGGAGAATGTTCTGTTGATGCCCCGGGCAGTTCTTGCGGAAGCTGATATGCAGAACCGTGGAGCCCCAGCTTCAGGGTCAGGCTCAGACTCAGAGCCCTGCTTCCTTGTTTAATTACCTGAAGAGCAAAACAGCCAGGCTGAGAGTGTGTGAAAACCCAGTATCTCTCGCAGCCGCCTGGCGTTCTGACATCCTGCAAGGCCAGCCCTGTCTGTCCGCCAGCGTCAGGCTGGCTCCCGCCCTGGGTTCCTTTCTTTCTGGAGGCATTGTGTGGAAGAGGGTTTGGTCAGGAATTTGAGGTTCCTGCCAGTGCTGTGTCCCTGCTCTCTCCTTCTGGACTACACTGACAGATACACTTAATTTTTTTCTTTTTCTTTTTTTAATGAATTTAAAAGTCTGGCTCTTTGATTTTACACTCTGGCCTTGCTCTGAAACATTGTCTCTGTCAACCAGTGGAGAACTGGTCTTCCTTAATGGATTCTTGTTTTCCTAATTCCTGTTTATATCGTGTCCTCTGTGGGTTGCCCTTTTAGGTCAGACTCAGTAGCTCAGCGTGGAACTAGGAGTTCAATGGTTGTTTTGATGAGGCCGTTTTAGAACCTTAATCTGGCCACGAGAGTAGTCCATCCTTAAGCAAAGGTGATAGAACTTTTAAGGTTGGGGTTTTTTTGTGTTTTTTGTTTGTTTGTTTGTTTGTTTTTTTCCCTTGGAACTTGAACATGGACTGGAGCTGAACATGGACTGGAGCATTTGCTTTGGGAAGAGCCACACCCTTCGATGAAGCAAGCGGGGGTGGGGGGGTGGAGAGACATAATATTTGGACAGCGATGTGTGGCCCATCTGAGGATAGTATAGGATAAATATTCTTAGGAATGCTTGGAGATGGAGCCTTGTCAAGAGATCCCCAGAGTGTAACAAGATGTTATCTTACGGAGAGGAAATCCAGCAGGTTCTTTATCCATGGTGTGGGCTGATGGATGTCTGCATGGTGGGTGGGGGAGCAGAGGTGGCGGCGGCAATGGGGTTTCCTGCAAAGGGGGGGAAAGTGTGACTACATGTGCAGTGATTTGGTTTTTCCAACTACTTCATGCAGATTCTGTCATGCAGACTTAAGGGCATTTACCTTTCTGATGCACATATGTGTGTGCCATTAATGCTAGTAGGAGCTATAGGTAGATAAAGAGGGGGAGCAGCCTGTACCTTTGCCTTGTGCACCAACACCACTCCAGGGAACTGATTCCATTCTTTGCAAAGAAGAAAGGAATTGGCCTTTATAGGGAAGAGTTTGGTAGGGATGATTCTCAAAACTTCCTTTTCGCGCTTATGGAGGTAATGTCAATATTTTATGTACTTATATCCCACTCCTGTAAAAAATATATGATCGTTTAAATAATTGGATTTAGCCCGGTGCATCTTGTGAGGGAGCTGGTGTCTCTGACGTCTGTTAGGCACCAGCATAAACAGCGCTGCCGGAAGTGTGATGTGTATCCTCGGGCATGTGTGTGTTTATTTATGTATCAGCCTGGTGCATTTCTTTCAGAGCATTTCTCTTTTCAACAGCCACATAAATAGGAAAAAAGAAAATGTATAAATATATTTGAAGCCACAGTCAGCGTTGGGTACTGGTGTCCTCCTCCACGTGACAGGTGCGGGGTACCCTGCTTTCCAGCTCTAACTTTTGGGTAGTTCTGTCCCCATGGGAGCTTTCTTTAAAGATTTTATTTATTTATTTGACAGAGATCACAGGTAGGCAGAGAGGCAGGCAGAGAGAGAGGAAGGGAAGCAGGCTCCCTGCTGAGCAGAGAACCCAATGTAGAGATCCATCCCAGAACCCTGCGATCAGGACCAGAGCCTAAGGCAGAGGCTTTAACCCACTGAGCCACCCAGGCTCCTCCTCACTGGAGCTTTCTTGAATGCAGGTAACAATAATGCCATTGGTAGCATTAAGCCTTGGCAGCAGAAAGTGTGTAACGTGAGAAAAGCTTGGAGGACTCTGAAAAGCAAATGGAGAAAGTTGTGGCTTGCAGGTGGCATCAAGAATTACAGAAGAAAATGCAAACAAGGAAGCAGGGTTGGTGCCTGGCGCTGAGTGTGCTTAGTAGGTGTGGTGAAATGGCAAGAAGAAAGGAGATCTGTAGAAGAAGAAAATGGGAGGAGGTGAAGACCTCTAGAAAAAAGAAGGGAAAAAACCATATTCTGTTAGTAACTGTGGGCTGCTAATGAAAACAGGACACTGTGCTATAATGGGTAAAAAAAAAAGTCACAGTATTCCCAAATTTTAATAAGATTTCGGTGTATACAATTAAGAGTACACTTAATAAAACGTCAAGAGTGAGAAGTCAAATTTCCATACAGAGTAAAGGAATTGAGCTGAGGTCTGTAGGTTTTAGCCACTGTTCAGTGTATTTAAGAATACACAGCATTAAATTCTATTCTGCCTGGGCTTGTGTGGGGAAGGGGCATGCCTGATGAAAGCCAGTAGGATCAGAGTAAAACACTGATTAAAAAATTTACTTTGGTGAAAAAGCAGATATACTGCGCTGGGTATTATTTGAACAAATAAAGTGGTTTTGGAATGAAAATTTGTAATGGAATCCATTGTAGCTAAAAATCATTTTGAGTGTCTTTGAATTTGTTTACAAATGTGGCAAATTAGTGCGTGTGCAGATTTTGATAAATTGTGGAGAGATAGAAGTGGAGAGTTTGTTAGAGGTAAAAAAAAAAATTCCTGTGAGAAAACGTGATGAAAAAATTCTGAGACTTTTTTTTTTTATTGCTGTGTATTTGCTCCACCTGGTGGATTTTGTTGAAAGTGTTTTAATCCATGTTAATGGAAAGGATACCCTTTATACCATTTATAGGAAGATGAATCTTTTGTTTTGTTTTTGTTGTGTAAAATGGTTTAATTCCTATCTAGGTCAAAACACTTCTCTGTCTTCTGTTCAGTTCTTTCGCTGCATTGAAAGTAATATTTATTGTTTTTTTCCTGGTTCAAAATGTATTATCTGCTCATTTTAAAAGATTTGGAAAACAGAAAAATTTAAAAAGGAAAATAAACATGATTTGTAATTTCGCCATCCAGAATCATTGCATTGTTTTTAGGAGTAGACATTATCAGATGAGAGGCAATTTGCATTTACGTTTATCTGAAGATATGTGGAATTGTTAAATATTATGCCAAAGTGCGATGATGATGTGATTATAATTATTTTGGGACAAATGCTGCCCTTGGAATTCCCAGGCTCCAAAAAAAAGTCAGTGTTGAGGAGGAAGTGATTTTATTAAACTGCACATCTACAGAAGGCAAAGGTAGTAGAGATTAAGGATGCCTCATGAATTCATAGGGCTGCTCATAGGGGTGGTGAGATCTGTTGTTCCCTGGGCTTACACAGATTGCTTTCTTTGGAAATCTTAAGGATTCAGTTGTGCTTTGATCATCTTATTGTTTTCCTTAGGTTATTCTTTTTTTCTCCTTTAGACTCTAACAGCTCTGTAACAGAAGGTGAAGTTTTGAAAACAGTGTCTCCATATGCAAGGGATTTGGAGACCTTTTTATTGTCTTTAAAATTGTCATTCATAGTCCTCATTAGCATTTATTGTTGCAAGCGTACAAGCAGAAAATGTGAAATTGGTATGTCATGAATAGCCCCACAGAGCTCTGCAGCCCTTGGATTTTGCCTGCAGTGTGGTGTGGGCTGGGCTTTGAGGGAAAGCTGTCCAGATGGCTTCCTGCACAGAGCAGAGCTGCAGGTTTTTGTCTCTGGTGCTGAGAGGAGGGAAAGTTCATTGGAGCATACGCCATCACCGTTGCGTTTTAACAAAACTAACTCGCCATCAGTCAGGATGGGGAGGTGGTGACATTGAAACAAAGGTTTTCCATATAGTGTTACAGTCCTTGTCAAATGGATAAGGGATAAGGGATGGGTAGTAAGGATGTCTTCTATATTCGCTGAGTGATTCTGGTAGTTCTTGGAAAAATTTAAGGGAAGTATAAACGGTAACTTATTTGTGGATTTGCATGCACGTGTGTGCTTTCTAAGATTGATTGCTTTTATATGAAAATGCAGTTATTTGAAAAGACAGAGTTAATATAGCGAGTGTTCAGCCTTGTGGGTTACTGAGGAAGTGTTCCTTTAAAAATTTTAAAATAATTTAACCCCTTGCTGGTGCCTATGGAGTAATTTGTATTTAATGAAATTAGTTAGGTTTGAAGTTTGCATTTCAGTAATATAACATTCAGTCAGTGCAAGTGCTGAGTCAGTTGCAGCATTTCTGACTCTTTTTGAAGATTTGGCATCAAAAGTCAAAAGTTGTTGGTAGAAAAGAATTACAGTGTATTGTGATGTTTTAAAAGGCATCGGCCCTGTCAGAAACAATTTAGAATGATTACAAATATAAACTTTATCTCCAGCAAGTGATATTTTATCTTAAACAGATTTCATTTTACAGAAATATGCATACATGTGCCCCACACACTTGAATTACTAATACACATCTTTTCATTCCTCTAGAGAATGTTTTACTTCACCCAGAGTTAAGAATCAAATACATTTGGGAATCCTCTTGAATTCCCACCCTCCTTGGGAACTTTGTACTATTACTCTGCTATCTCTCAAAAAACCTTGCTTTGCTGTCCACCAAAAAAGCACAAAATAACAACAACGACAACAAAAACCCATCAAATACGTTGCTGGAAAAACTGTTAGAATGATATATATAACATTTTATTCTGTAGGCATTGAAGATGGGGGGCAAGCCCCATAAAAACTGTTTGGCTTATCGGTTTAGGAAATCGCTATTATTTAAAAATACATTATGACTGGAATGTTCAAATTACAAGTTTTAATACATGTTGTTAAACTCACTCTAACTGATGGCGACAAGAAAAATCAAAGTGACCTGCTTGAGTTTGACATGTCATAGGAGAAGGGAAGGAGTCATGACTTCTAGTTCTCGACCTGCCACTTGCCCCAGTAGATGAGGGTTTCTGGACAGACTGTGCAGTGTGTTCTCTGTGGGACACAGTGTTGTATGGTGTTCTGTCGTCTACTTGCAGGTGATCCGGGCCCTGAAGCTTTTCTGCTTCTGTGACGTCTGCCGTGATCACCTATTAAGACAAGCTTCCTGGGGCACCTGGGTGGCTCAGTGGGTTAAAGCCTCTGCCTTCGGCTCAGGTCATGATCTCAAGATCCTGGGATCGAGCCCCGTGTCAGGCTCTCTGCTCAGCGGGGAGCCTGCTTCCTTTCCCCTCTCTGCCTGCCTCTCTGCCTTCTTGTGATCTCTGTCAAATGAATAAATAAAACCTTAAAAAAAAAAAAAAAAGACAAGCTTCCTCTATCCAGCATGCTTTCTTTCTGCTCGATTCCATCTTACCGCTAAGGCGTAGGCCCTCTTGGACAGCCCTGAATAACCCTTTGACCCCAAGATGTTCCTACACCCTTCAAATTCTTAAGATGGTAGTCCTGTCCCCTGTTCCCTTGTCATTTAAGTAAAGTTCTTGCGAGCTGTTCTGTGGGCTGGAGTTGACGCGCAAATACTTGCCAATCATTTCCCCATAAGGAAATATTTGAGGGGAATAGCATGAATGTAGCTGGCTGTTTACAACAGAGGTTTATAGAAAGGAGTTAAAGTGACAGCTCAGCTCTTACCTTTATGGAACACTTCAATGAACTTTTTCACTTAATATTTTTTTCTCCCTACTCCACTCATTTCTTTGTCGCTGGCCGCACCTTATGTTGTAGCCTAAGTAAAACATAAACCCGTTGTTTCTCTGACAAAGTCTAATTGGATTTATCTTTGTCAGAAGACAATCTACTATGGCTTTTACTTAATACAGTCTCACATGTCTTTCAGTAGCAGAAACAAATTAATGTACATTTTTATTAGGTGTTGTATCTATTTAATTGACTGTCAAAGTGATGAGAAGTTAGGAAATCATCCAAAAGAGAGGGCCATCTCCCTTAGCCCAACAGCTCACACATTAGGTAGGTTTGCCCTGTCAGTGGGATGCCTTTAGAAAACACTAATAGCTTCCAGCTGGGTGGAAAATCAAAACCTTTGGGGTCTGACAAAACTAGCAGATTTGAATTTGAAAGCAGAGCTAATGCCTCCATTTTATTTTTTACCACTCGCCCATAAAACATTATTTTCCAATATGTCAGCCTCATTTGGTGGCCAGTGGTCTGAAATTGAAAGTGGAACAAGCAAGCGGAGAAATCTGGACATTAGTGAGTCCGCCCTTTCAAGCTGGTGTGCCACTTTGTGGAAGGGTCTCCTCTAAGAGCAGGGGGGGTCTTAATGACCATTCATCAATGCTCATTGGCTGATCATTGAGTGCCTTCTCATTCAGTTTATCAAGTCTTGCACATAAAAAGTCAGAATAAGCCTTATTCGGCTTTGTTAAAGCCAACTAGGAGTAAAATGCTCCATTTGAACCCATTTTACCCTTGTTTTTTCACTTTGTTAATGCAGCTCTGCTTAAATGAGTGCCTTTATTGGGTCGGTTAGAATATCTGAAACTATTAATTCTCTTGTATTGAATAGCTGGTGGCAGGCCACAGCAGATGGGGTAGGAAAGTATTGGGTTGGGTGTATTGCTTTCAATTAGGATCAATGAGGTTTCAGCTCCTTTGAATTAACTCACTTAATACCCACTGTGTGAAGTCACAATGTATCACAACAGCCTGCTAGGACCCCAGAGGAAAGTTGAGGAGACCTGTGGCAAAGCTTTAACTGGCATTCGCCCTTCACCGGTGTAGAGAGCTTTCATTAACTGCATACAGTTTCAGTAGACTGGTAGTCCCTCTTGGTAAGTCAGGCTTGAACAAAGGAAAAATATGTAAGACAGGGCTGGTCTGTTTTGGGAATAAGTGGAAAATACCTGGGAGAAAGACAATACCGTGATGCCCTTCTAGTGAAGGATCCAATTTTATTGTCAGAAACCAACTTATGTATTTCAGGGGGAGCCTGGCATTGAGTCGTTGACTAAATTTTCCAATTCAGAAAGTGATTCTTTAGATGACTCCAAAAAAAAAAAAAACAACAACAACCAAAAAAAACCCCAACAACAATAACAAAAAAAAAGCCTTAAAAAAGCTCTGAGCTGTTAATTAAAAGACATGCATTAACTGATGTGGCTCTCCTGAGGGAGTACTTAATTGGTCAGCAGTGTAGTCTCTGTTATTGTTCTGAACATATTTTAAGTGTTTTTTTTTTAAATTTTTAAATTTTTTTTTTTTTTTTTTTTTTTTAGTAATCTCTATGCCCAACATGGGGCTCGAACTCGTGACCCTGAGATCAAGCATCACGTGCTCTTCCGACGGAGCCAGGCAGGGACCCTTTCTTAACTTTTAAAAGTATGTTTTCTCACTGTGATGCAGGGCAGTGTTTCTGTACTAGAGAAGACTTCTGTAGTACGAATTCCGTACATATTCTTCCCCCCCTCACCTACATAAATGCATTCATCATGTTATCGATTGTCTATTTTTATTACACAATTTGGTTGTTAGAGATCTTGGCTCCCTTAAGCTCTTTCTTTCTTTCTTTTTTCTTTTCTTTTTTTTTTTTTTTTGTTTTCCCTTTTATTGAAGGGAATGTTATTTCTGTCTTAAGTAACTGTATAGAACTACGTATCCAGGTCTCCCTGTTTAGGGAGAACTGCCAAATGGGGTTGCTGCTTTGCTTGCCTCCCTGGATGAAAGCAGAAGAGGAGGGGACCGGTTTCTTGAGCAAAATGCTGGACTCCTCTGAGAGGCACACACATTCAGTTAGGCCCTTTCTGTAGTCAGACTTCTAGGTGAGAATCTCCAGGGATCTGGGTTTTGTTGACGTGGATCAATTTAAAGTGGCAATTACGGTAGTCAGAGAACAGCTTAAAAAGCTTTTTTACACATAGAAAAGATACATAATCACACAGCAGATAGAAGTTCAGTGTTCTGAGCAGTGGTGGAGGGACTTGTTGTGTCCCCATATTAAGACCCTGTTTTAAACCTGGATATCATCCAGTTTTCTTAAAGTGTATTGCATTTTTGTCGTAGATTTTCTATTTCAGAAGTGATTCACCATGCATATTGATGAAAGTTGGGTCTCCCACTGTGAAAATGTTTTCTTCCTCAGGTAGGTATAGTATTAAAAAAAATCAGCGACATGTAGCATTGAGTGGCTTTAAGAAAAAAAATAACTCTCTTTGAAAATGAACATCCACCGACTCAGGCTGCTGGATTCCATAAAGGCCCCTTATAGCAGGACTTAATTGATTATCACACTCATACCTGCTATAAAGCTTTCTGTCATAAGAATGTTTGAGCTTGGTGCTTAACTGTACTGAAATCCATTACACAGAACCTCATTACAAGTGACATCTAACTAAGATGAACAAAAAGATTGGCCTCATAAATAGGGTGCAGTATACTATTAGTGACAGAACAGAGTAATCATTATGAATTGTAGTCTTTTTACAAGTTGTCTTTGACAGTGATGGATTTTTGAGGGGTTCACTAGATGAAGCTGTGCTTCTTGGGTGCAGTATTTAGGGACTGTAGACATTCTTATTGATGGACGCTGTTTACCAAAGATGATTTATTTTTAGTTTGTGGAGGATATGTGCGTGCCTGTGGGTGCACTTTGAAACAGGTTGTGTGTCCTCTTGGGGAGAGGTGTAGGAAGGGTGAGGAGGTAGAAATCACAGTCCCCGTCTCTGTTTTTCCATGGGTTTTTGAGATTTCTTTGAGGCAGCAAGTTGGGGGAAAAAAATCAATCTGATTAGGGCTAAAAGCATATGGAAAGTGTAGAATAGGCAAAGGACTGGTGAAGACCGTGAAGGGACAGCAAGAGTTAAAGGGGACGCTCCTGCCTGTCATATGCATTGAGCCCGTGGGCTGGGCAGAGGCTCCGGAGTAGAATTGTTTCCGTGTTTATAGTGCATTGGCCACACACTGGAAAGGTAGAGCCTGAGGAATCTGTCTCATCGTGTGCCCTGTTGTTAAAACAAACACACACAGACCTTAGGGAAGATTTGCAAGTGTTAAAATGAAGAAGAGTTTTAGAACCGAACAGTATTTTCCTTCTGCCTGGCATTTTGTGTGTTTGGAAAAGGCATGCAAGGCAGGCAGGCTATGTTTCTCCTATGAGGCAAGGATGTTTTACAAAGGACTAAAGAGGGACCGCTGAGAGGAAAATAGCCAGCTTTAGATAAAGCACTGTAACAAAGGCTTGTAGTTTTATATATCATGGTGTCCATTAAAGCTTATGGGGAAGAGTCCATTGAACCTGGCTGGGTATGTGTTATTCATGGGAAGGATAAACATTTAAGGGTGTGCAAAAAATCAGAAATCAGGAGGATGTGATTGTTCAGCTTTTGAAAAGGCTTTACAGTGAAGATTTTGTTTTCATCTCCCATGGATCTCTGTGCAAGGTAGAGGAGAGTAAGCTGAAAATGTTTGGAGCATATCAAGGCAGGGATCCCAGGGGGTTAAAAGCACTCTAGTAAAATAAAAGTGGTCTGCTTCTGCTTCTAAAAAGTGTTCTATTTTACACATACTACTGAGAAGCTGACAAAGGGAAGGATTCGGAGACTTTGTTCAGTCGGATAAGCTGGCACAAAATACAAAGTCCTTAAAAAATGTTTTTATACTGTTTTGGACTTCCAGTTCAATAAACAAGCTTTGAGGTTTGTGCCTACGTTTGTTTTTTAATAGAGTTTCCAATTATGGCTGTTAACAGGAGAAGATGGAAGGGAAGTGTTTCATTGTGAGCAGTGGTGGGGGGCCAGGCTACTTTCCATTCTTTCGGCAAAATAAGGGTTAAATTGTAACGGGATGGGGGTGGTGATGAATGAATTATTCAGCATTTAGCTTATCATTCTGCATTTTACTTTCTGTTCTTTGGTGCTCTGGAACTTGCCCAGAGAGGTAGAGTGGGTAAGGGGAGGTAAGGGTTGCGATACTTTGCACACACATCCCTGTCATTGTTCTGCCTGAGGAGACAGGGCTGGGTTCAAGGCCACATGTGCTCCTGTCATCATCCACATTTCTGCTCCAAGTGCAATCCGGAGTGTCAGCTCTCCATCTGTCTCTGCCTGGCAGGCGCACGCGCCCAGCACCCTGCCTCGGGCTATGCCGCCCCAGCCCCTTCTGACGGCCCTCCTCTCTCTGCCGGCGCTCATTCCAGAACAGGAGGCATGAGCCCGGATCGCGCTGGATTTTAGGAGGGAGTCACTTTCCGTGTGGACGCTGGATTCAAGGATGCCTGGTGAGTTAGCCCTGCTTCGTGCTTGCTATCTCTCCCTCTGATTTTGAAATGAAGAAAGCTTACTTTTTATTATGCAAGGAAAATACCTTCTGCCCCACGCCGGAAGGGATTTTGCACGGGCAGGGGGAGGCTGGGGGTGACAGAGGTGAGGCGTGGAAGGTGGCAGAAAGAGAGCCATCGTGATCTAGGGGTACAGGGTGTGGAGGCTCTGCTCTCAGAATTTGGGAGGTGTGCTTTAAAGGCGGAGGGGAAAGTACAGCCACGTACGTTTGCCAGAGCAATTTACTTGAGGGATTTAGCTCAAGTAAGAAGTCTTGTTTCTGTTATGGATTTTGGGACTGTCATCTGTACCTTGTATCCTGCAAATTTCATCTGTGGAGAGAGTTCTCAGATTCTGGCAGAATCCTGGGATAAGGTCTCTTTAAAAAGCTGTTTATGTCAGAGAAAGTGAAGGAAGCTCTGGAAATACAAATAATTTCAGTCTTGCCTTAAATCAACAGCCCTTAGACGTCATCGGGCCAATAAATGAATCGGTTAATTAAAAATAAAAGGTCTGCTGGATTACTGAAGCTGTTCTTTTGTGGTCCCGAAAATTGAGTGTGTGTCAGTTTCCTCTGAAACATGTTATCTCTGGAGCCTGGAGTGTCTCTGTGTGATGGTTGCCTGTGAAGTCTCTGCTCTGGAGGGAGAAGGCTGAGAGAAGCCTGGTGGAGGAAGGGTTGCCTCTGCTGTTCTCAAGAACTGTCTGGATTGCCCTGTGCCTACTTTGAGCAGCCTCTCTCCAGATGAAAAAGACAGGGCAGCTAGAGATCCTCCAGCTGGCTGATGCGTGCACATTATTTGGGTAGGACAGGCAGAAGAGGCTGTGCTGGTCACAGACTTTGTACACCTCACAGATGGTGTTTTGAAACATTATCTGCCAGTTTTCTGCAACCACAGTTTTGTGTAGGTATTGCCGTTGTTTGACAAATGTGTCTCCCTTTAGGATGTGTCTTGTAGTCCTCATCATTATTGATATATGTGCAGAAAGGATGCATTTGTGACAGAACTGCACTTTTTCATGAGTTCAGTAGACAAGGAATGTATGTAGCTGAAATATGGGGAAAATCAATTTACAAAAAGACAATGACTGAGGTCTTTGAAAGGTCATTTTAACTCTTTAAGCTCTCATCTTGATTTATCTGCACCACGCAACTAAAGATGTCATGGGCATTCGGTATGGGATAGGGAATCTGTGTGAAAAAGTGCTTGTGTTTTTTTTTTTCTTTTTTGTTTTGTTTTGTTTTGTTTTTGCCAGAGTCTTGTAGCACTGTTTCTTCTGATTTTTATGTCCTCCCTTCGAGAATCTTCTTTGTGTTTATGCTTACTAAATATATGTTGAATGGCCTGATTTATTAGCATTTTGAAGAGTCTGTATTCTGTTTTGGTTAAAGCCCCCCCCCCACACCACTGGTGAATGCTTGAGTGAAAGAGATGAGTTAGGACCCTGGCTATCCCTTACTGCTCACAGGATTTTAAAGTCCTCTTCAAAGCAGCCTTCTTGAGAATATGTTGCACTACAGAGTTTTAGAATCATTGATAAGTTTGTTTCGGTGTTAAGTCGTTAATATCTGACTGGTTCTGAGGCAGTAACCTGAAGTGTGGCAGTGTTTCGCACTCTCTCTCTCTCATCAACTGTGTTAGAAAACCTTGTACTTGGATGCAGAGAATATATTAGCAGCTGTGACTGGGAGCCTGCGCCAGAATGGCGATACTTGAGCAGATCTGACACTTGGCTATTTTTGACACCCATCTGCACTTTTTAAACTCTCCTTTTGGATGGACTGCCTCTTAATATGTTTTTAGCATATTTTAGTCCACACATATGTACTTATATTAATGGATGATTCTAACCATCTGGGATAGATTTTATGTTTTTAAATAAGACATGAAGATTAAAAGGATGTGTTTCGGGTAATCTGATATTGTCACTTTTTTTTTCTTTTTTCTTTGATGACATATTTATGTATCAACATTTAATATTACTATTACTACTATTATTATGATTAATTATTTGGTAGGTCAGATGTCAGAACGTGTTTCTGGGTGTCTCAGACTTGATGTAACAATTCCCAGGTCTAGGACCTTTTTCATAAAAAGGGGGATCCCTGGAAACAGATTTGCACAGACTGAACTTATTCAAAGACATACCAATCTGTGGGGGTGGATAGGTAAAAAAGTCTCAGTTTAAGGGTTTCTAGAACTATTTTGGTTAAAAAAAACACACTTTAGCTGCTGATAACATGCTGTTACAAAATGAGCTATAAAAAGTCAAAGGAGACCATGCATGCTTTAAAGAAATAGATTAAACTATTTTTATGATTTAACTTAATATAAGGAAATATCATTTCACTGCCTGTCACTTTGTAACAACTAGATCCTTGTGTTTAAGAAAAGGAAAATGTTTTCTCATGAGATGGCTGGGAGACCTTGGGCATTATATTGTTTTTGGGAGGGAGATGACTCCAGGCTTTCTGAAACACTTATATTTTTATCAATCTTTGTATAATATTATCAAAGAACATATGTTGACCTACAAAATGCTTTCAGGACTGTTTCCTTAAAAGGACAATAAGTGAGCAGAGTCAGTGTAGCCCAGAAATAGTGCAGTACTTTCAGAAGATGGCTAGTATTAGGTCAGACCACCCTTTCTCAATGGTCCTGCTCTCCAGATGTGCCTGGAACTTTTTTTTAAGTTCAAGTTTCCAAAAAAAAAAAAAAAAAAAAAAAAAGAAAAGAAAAGGTTTGTTTTCAAAATCTGGTTTTACTTAAGACATCTCCATCCTGGAGTGCATTTCATAAATTGCCCACATATTTTTCTTAGCAGAGAACTTAACTGGCTGTAATTTTTAACACATGGCCACATCATGTGATATTTTCAAAACACTTACACATAGCTTTAAGAAGGTCCCTGCAGAAATGATCCATCCTCTCACAGCCGGCCCGTTTTTTAACAGCGTATCTGCATTTTCCATTTAGTAGAGCTATATATTATTAGCTTACATTTTTGGGTAGTAAAACAGTGCATTGCTGATTGTAAAACATGGACTTTATTATCTGCTGAAAATTGATTTGGCATTTATAGCCACTGTGTACTAGACTGTTTTTCTGTTTTTAACATCAGTGCTTGCAAGCGATGATTTGTGTAAAAAACAGAAATGAAACTGCCATGGACAGACAACTGTGAGTGTCCCCAGTAACTGAACATTTGGGTAATGCACCTGGTTTTTTTTTTTTTTTTTAATAGATTAATCTCTAAATGCTATTATGCAAGAACCAAAAAACCCTACAACAATCCATCCACTGTTACTCGATTTTACCTTGTGAGTTGGTTTTCTATTGTGTTGGGCCAACAACTCTTTGCTATATCAAACAAGCCTCCTGCCAGCTATGAAAAGAAAAGCATATAAGCTGCAAATATCCAATTATAAATGTAGATTGTGCAGCTATGACTTCTTTGTAGCAGGCACTTAGAAGTTCCAACTTGTCTTCAGGCCCTGGTACCACTTCCTTTTTCTTTTTCAATTATTTTCTGTTAATACTTTTGAGTCCTTGACCTTTTAGTTCTATGTCTTTTAAATAATACTTTGAAACTTTGACAAGGCATCTTCCTGTGTAGTTAATGGCCTATTGAAACAGATAAATGTTTAATTTTGGGGGGGATGGTGGTGGTGGTGGTGGTGGTTATCACTGCTGATGATTTCATAAAACAACTGGTTTATTTTTATTTTTTGGAGTACACATTTGCTTCATGGGCATTATATAGTCTAGAAGTGTTTATTTTTTAATTTTTTATCTTGTTTTAAAGATGTTATTTATTTGACAGAGATCACAAGTAGGCAGAGAGGCAGGCAGATAGAGAGGGGGAAACAGGCTCCCCACTGAGCAGAGAGCCCGATGCGGGGCTCGATCCCAGGACCATGGGATCATGACCTGAGCCGAAGGCAGAGGCTTTAACCCACTGAGCCACCCAAGCACCCTAGGAGTGTTTATTAACCGTCTCATCACTACCCTGATATTTGACGTCTGCAAAGAAGATTCCCTCTTGTAATTCTGAACAGCCTTCTGTCTGAATCATCAGAGGAACAAATACCTTTAAGAGCTAAAAGGTTGATCTTGTAAGTGCTTTTAGTTTACAGATGTTGAAACTGAGGCTCATAGAGGTCAAGCAACTTGCTCAGGTGGTTCATCAAAGTAAGAGAATTCTCCAGTCCCCCCTCTTTGCCAGGCCACTTCTAAACCTCACAGACACATTTCATCACAGAACCAAGTCAACGTCAGTCTTATTTCATTGTCTTTCCTAGTCTACCCTGGATGGCTCTTACTGTATGCTTTCTCCCCTCTCACTCCAGGACTGTAGAGCTCTGTAGAAGATTTTTTTTTAACAGTAATCACTTGACCCATGGCAAAAGTATGCCATTACATTTATCTTCTAATTATTTGGAAATGGGGAGAGAGCCTAAATGAGAGAGCCTAAATGTGGTTAATTACTAGAGTACTAAGCGGCTTGAGCAATGCAAGGGCATGGCAACGGAGAGGTCACTTTCCTAAGGAAATGCAGGTGGTACACACTGGTAGGTGGGCTGCAGATGGGCCCTAGACCAGATGACTAGGTTTCAGTCCCTCCACGCCCTCAGGGAGTTTTGAGGTCTAGTGCTCCAGGTAGAGAATAGTAAAGTATGATATAGAGTAGTAAGAGCCTGGAGACAGGAGATGAGAACCCAGAGGCAAGGGAGGACCTAAATGGACTCAAGGCTATGGGGGAAGGGCGGGCCATGGGCCAACCTAGTGCTTATTAGAAACCCTTGCCTGCCTTATGCTTGCCTCAGGTCGGACTTTCATTAATGTAACTTAACATTTTTTAGTTTGTTGTTCTGCGATGGGTAGGACATTCATTTTTTGTTTATTAAATTTTAATTCCTATGTGTGTGAGTGGGTATAGTATTTCTCGAAAGCGATTTCTTTGTGTACAGTTGCGGTTCTTGGGTAGCTAACTGTATCCAGTGGAATAAGTCATTAACTTAAATGACTCATAACTCGAGAACAATAGGATTTCACACCTGACCAAGAAGCAGGTTTATCTGGCTGGCTTTCTCAAACAGCTGTTTGCATTAATTAATATTAATGTAAATGTACTTTCTGAGAATGTCTAGCTTAATTATGTTTTTCAACCCATAGAGTTCCAATCAAAGGAATCAGGAAATCCTCTTAATCTCAAAGGGCATATATAACTGCCATCTCTGAACGGAATAAATCTCTGATGGTATAGTACGAGCAGCCTATTACCGAAAGCCTGCACATGCCAGGCCCTGGGCTAGGCACCTTCTAGACTTCCTACTTCTTACTACCCTTCTGCACAGGGTTTCTGTTTGAAACCTGAAGATCAGGTAAATGAAGCTTTTTGCCCAACAACACATAGAGTAAAAAGGATTCTCTGGTTTGTCTGATTTTTGGATTCCTTTTTGTTTTCTTTTCTTTTTGAGGAAGGGTAAGGATGTTGTGGCTGGAGGAGGGATATTTTGTAGTGCAGACTAGATGGAAACATGTAAAAGGGAATGTTTGAATTTGCAGTAGAGTTGTTCTCTTTGCTGAAAAACTAAAATGGAAAAGCATGAGCCTTAATCATCAAGCATGATCTTGGATAAAACAGGTTGGGATACCTGGCGGCTCTCTGTGTACTCCTACTCCTCTTGAAAGAGTGCACTGAGAGTAATAGGCATCAGGGGGCTAATGTCATTATTTTGAAAAGTCTAATAGAAATCATAGATTTATTCCTTGTCAGAGCTTAGAGGCTAACGAAAACAGTGCCTTTTTAGGCTTTGGGAATGTGGTAATCCCTGCTATCTTCTGTTGATCAGAAGCTCAGATAGATGATTTTTCCAGTGCTTCAGATTAGTAGAAAATTGGAAGTAAATGGCAGACCAAATTGTTTTATTCACCAGCATTGTGTGGTTTAAAAAAAAAAAAAAAGATCTCTTGTTAGCGAGACTGTTGGGTACCCATGATACTGCTCTAGATAGGTTCTGGGTGTGCAGACACTGTGATTTCAGAAGATGAGGATACTGTAGGAAAGCAGATAACCTTTTTTCGTCATGCCCCTCCCTTTCTAAAAGAAGCAGTTGATTCAAAAAATGATGGGATGCTTTCTCTAGAAGCTTTCATGTGTGTTTCCCACATTTCTTTTTTAAAGGCTGAGTGGGAAGTGTAATCTGTAAAAGGACTCACTTTGTCAGAGGTATTCTTTTAAATTCTCTGTGGTTTATTAACATCATGCAGTGTACTTGCTGCTCAAGCAAGAATATCATTTTGAAAGTACCAATGAGAACATGATACTGTAAAGACTTTGGTGTTAAGAGCTATGTAATTAGATGGGCAGAAATGCTCTTTAGGAAGAAGGGATATTACAGGGTATCTTTATCATGTGTTTACAGCTTTAACAAGAGTCTTAAAGAGTCTGACAAAATAAACAGACGATTCTTAATAATCTGGGGTGATTTTGATGGCGTGCGTGGTTATTTGGAACTTTGAGGACAGTTGCTGTGCTTCTGAGCGTATCATTACTTTACACTTGAACTTCGTGTGATTTAACTTCACTGCCTTTCTCTGGGCTTGTTGTTGGCTTTAATGATTGCTGGGTTATTGGGAGGAAAATACATAATAAAATTTGAGGGGTCCTGGGGTAACAGTTGATATATTCTCGAACTTGAAATGCTTAACATGTCCCTTGACAGGGATATAAGTGGAATGAGGAAGGGGTTGGATTCTGACACTTTCCGTGGGAGATAGGCATTGTTTCCTCTTTGTTATGGTTATATCTGAACGTGTGTACTCAGCACTTACAGAACACTTCATTTGAAAGGCCTGTTAACATTTATTTTCTTCCTTTCTGCTCTAGCATTAGTTGTCTTTGTATAGTCTAGAGACAGGAAAGTATTGAAGGAATGGAAATGAAAATTTGAGTTCTTAGAAAGCACCTTATTTTCTCCTAGACTTTCCAGGGTATTCCTAATCATTGGTTTATACAATACGAAGTGATAGAAATCAGAGGCAACACCCAATTTCTTAGTTACCCACACACACTTTTCTATACCAGTGTTTGCTTGCTGAGAAGTAGTGGCCCCCCAAAATGGCTAAATGTAAATGTAACCAGGCTTTCAAAACTTTCTGTTTTCTACAATGTAGGGGTCTCTCTGAAGAACTTTGTTGAAAGGAGTTGTTTCCCCATTGTTATTATTGAGCTATTTGCTATATAATTTGTTTTTTATCTTTATTTACATTTTACTCACATTCTGGGAGCAAAGAGTTTGTTACCCTATCAGTGTGACATAAATACACCTTTCACCAATGTCTTGGAGAATTCACCCACTTTGTAGTGTTTTCCAGAGAGTAGAAGAGGACCTCTCTATGCCACAAAGTTGATTCTGTTTACAGGTTTAAAACTTGTGTCATTATTGGCCGTCATTTTGGATGGCCACGGTCTTCATACTCACCTATAGTCTTGCCCCCTTTGTGCTGAACATGTTTTTTACAACTTGAATTTATATTGTAAACAATTATTGTGTTGTGTTTTATAAGGTCATCTCTCTAAAAGCACAGGATGTTTAAGATGCCAGTTCCTGGGTGTGAATCAGGATTCCTCCACATAGTGGCATAACCAGGAACAAGTCCGTTTACTGTCTGCCTGAGCTTTACTTCTTTTGTCTTAGAGACAATCATTCTGCCTTACTGACTTTTACTTCACAGGACTGTGATAATAATGATTGGAAACGTCCTGTGTGCCCCTAAAAAGCATAGTTTACATGCAAGCAGTAATTACTAAAGGCAGACAGAGGTGCTCTCTGCACTTGAAAGGGGAGGGATAGTGTTGGAGCCACACAAAAGGGCTCTACACCCTTGTGCTTGATGAGTTTTGTCTATATTTGATGGAATTTTCTCTCCTTTCTTTCTGTCATCTGCCCACCCTTTTACCCATTACTAGTAATTTGCTCACCTGGAAACAGATAACTAAACTTAGAATGGTGAGTAAAACAATAAAGCTGATGCTTAAAAGCCCATCCTGGTTTTTTCAGTTAAGACTGAAGTGGCAGTTTTCATGTGTGACTTCAAGTTAGATGATTCAGAGGCTCCAGATCACCCCCAGAGATTTTCCTGTTCCTTGGTAGGATGTTGCTAGAGAGATGAATTCTGTCTAACCTTTTATGTCTCCCAAGATACAGACTCTCCTTCGTGGTTTAAAATAGACATTTCAAACATCATCAACTCTTCTTGATAAAGCTGCCATTTACATTAAGATCTTGATTTCTTAGTTCTAATAATTCCATTCCAGGCTACCTGTGAGCTTGGCATATAGTAAGCAATCAGTAAATGTTTGCTTAATGAGTCAGTGAGTGGATGAGAGGTGGACTGGGATTCACAGAGGTTTTAAAGGAAAGAAATAATGCACAAAGCATGTTAATTATGAGGGGAAAAAATAAAAAGGAAATCTTATAAAACTTTTGGTAAATGGTGTTTAAGAATCAAGCGTTTGCTTTCAGAGTTAAGGAAGAATAATGCTTTTTTGTTTTGGCCATACCAACTTTGTTCGTGGCTCACTGCATAGTAGTTGAGAGTGCGTGTGTTATAAATTTGTGAATTTATCATGATTATATTTCCTAAGAGTATAATACAACCTATAACACTTAAACCCTTCCCGGCATAAGTACCGAAATTAGAAACAAAGTCAAGGGCTTTTGACAGTTGTACACAATATTTTGGGGAATTGTCTCTCCCTTTACCTGAGCCTTGTGTGTAGTTTGGAAGGATGGATGTAAGGTTTCACTCTCCAGCAGACATAGGGGTAAGGTTATAGCAAAAGACAAATATTAATGAAATATTTTCATCTCTTCAGTTACACAGGAAATACAGCCAAGCACTTTCTTCAACCCATAATCTTAGATGAGTAGTAATTTGATAGGCTGATAAAATTTATCCTCAAGACTCCAGAGACATTGCTAAGATAATTCATTCAGTGCATGATATAGATAGTATTCTCATGAAGAACATGTAATTTCTTGCATTAATGCAGCTTTCTTGAAATATTTTTGCCCTCTTCTGTTTCTGTCAACATTTACATTGAATCCTTTGTAAAGACCAGGGCAGGACTGTAGAGTTTCAGGGACTCTTGTTATAGAGTATACCTTCAAAGAATAATCTTGCTAATTTGACAGATATTTTATAAGTATTTCTCTTCATTTGTGCCTTTTAAAAAATTCATAGGTCAGTTTAGCTTATCAACTGAGTAGATCTGTTTTACAAAGATATTGCTGGTATTCTGCACAGATACTGGAGTGACTTTTTTGTTGTTTTTTTTGAGAGAAGGTGCTTGTTAGCCCGGTGTGGAGACAGTGGGAGAGAGAGAGAGGGAGTCATAAATAAGTAGGCTCCACTTCCAGCGCCGAGCCCTAGAGGGAGCCCCTCACAGAGCCCATGATGGGGCTTCATGTGGGAGCTCAGTTCCACGACCTGAGATCATGACCTGCGCCAAAATCTAGAGTCAAAGGCTTAACTGCTTAACTGATTGAGCCACCCAGGCTTCTCTAAGATACCAGACTTTCTAAGGGTAAGTGAGCACTTTGGAAACATGGTACAGAATGATGTAGATCAGTGGTTCTCCAAGTAGGGCTCATGGACCGGTGGCCATCAGCATCCCCTGGGAACTTACTGGAAATGCACAGTCTTTGCCCCACCCCAAGCCTACTGGATCAGAAACTCTGGGTTGGGGTTGGGGGGCAGCAGTTGTGTTTGTGCAAGTTCTCAGAGGATTCTGAAGCCCATTCAAGTTTGAGAAACACTGTTGTAACATACAATTTATGTCTCCTTCTGTATTCTAGAGAAAATACCCCTTTGTGATCATAAACTAGTGGAGATCCTAGATGAATGGAAATCAAGGCAATTTATTATTTTAAATGATGTATTTAAAAAATAATGCTCAAGAAATTACAAATAATGTATTTATTCAGATCCTTGGTTTCTAATGGCATATTCAGATTTCCACACATTACAGCTGAATTGACTGAGATACTTAAGAGAGGGTGCGTTTCACCGGATTCTGGGATCTTATTTGTTCTGATAGTTGCTTTTAAACAATCGAGTCTGTTTCGGCACACTCAGGTACCATTTACTACGCCCTCGCCTCATTCCGAGGCCACCTTCTGATTATTCACAATTTTGTGAGTTTAGTTTATTGATCATCTTTCGAGAACACTCAGGGTAGACTTCAATTTCACAATAATATCAGCTAGTCGTGAAAGTTCAGACATACAGAAGCGTTCTTTTTGTCCCCCTCTGTGTGGAGCGTTAGTAAGGGTTCAGCATAATTAAAAAATGTTTCATCCGTGGTGCCTGAAGAAGATTTATTTCTCACGTCTCCTGTATCTTCTGTTGTTCTCTTTTGTGCTTGGTGTGCCTTCAGTAAGCGTAGTCTGACACGCTTTGTGGCCTTTGCCTCCTGTGATAAAATAGATTGAAATGATTCCTGGTACCATCTGGTGAAGAGGAGCCGCCCTGGAGGACTGTGCTTTGAGAGAAAGTGACTGAATGCTAAGAAATGTGGAAGTCTAGGGACACAAGCGAAGGATTTTTTTTTTTTTTTTTTAAAGAGCATGAACATTAATACATCTTCTTGAGGTTTGATGGGACATGTACTGCCTACTGCCCCATCTGGTGCTTATGATAGCATGGCATATTAGCATGCTGCAAGTTCATAATGTATTCAGGGGGAGGAAACGTCCCTTGCATACCAATTGAGGCATCCTCTCTTTCAGAACTGCTTTTGAATTTCAATGATGTTTATATCTTCCAAGCCGTGACTGAACAGAGCATTTCCGCTCTGAGGAATAACATGAGAGTGTGTGTGTGTGTGTGTGTGTGTGTGTGCGCGCGCGTGTTTGTGTATTCTCTCCTATTCCCGCATTAATTTATCTTCCTCCGTCCTTTCTTTCCTCGGGAAATTATAAGTAGTTTTTTTAATATTACGTTGGTATATGATTTTTTTTTTTTTAGTTCTGTTTTAAAACCACATAGTATTTTTATTATTCCCTTTATGGCACTTAGGGCATTTTGCCTTGTGGAATTATTTGTGTTGCCATCCCCTTACAGATTGAACACTTTTTGAGGGTCAGGCCTGCATCTAATTTTGTATGTGTCTCCATGGCACCTAGAGTTCAGTCATCCATTTAACAAATATTTATTTACTGAGCTTACACTGTGGGCGTGACACTCTTTTAGGTGTTGAGGAATCACTGGCAAGTGAGTGAGACAGGGGTGTCCCTCCTGTCCGGGCATTTGTGTCTTAGTTGGGAGGAATCAAACAATAAAGAAAGAGATACATCCACAAGATAATTTCAGGCAGGGCTAAGTAAGATTAAAAACCAGGCTGGAGGGTGGGTGGGTGGGTGGGTGCTCATTTAAGTTGGATTGTCAAGGACAACACCTTTAAGGAGGAAAGGTTTTTGCTGAGATCTGAGAGATCTGAAGATTTAGTGGCAGGGGAGTAGCAAGTTCAAAAGCCCTGGGGTGAAAACATGATTGGCATTTTCAAAGGTAGCTGGAGCCAAGTGTCTAGAAGCCATCAGAAGTGACATGATCTAAATTAATCTTTTAAAAGGATAACTTGAGCTGCTATGTGTCATGCTTTTAGTGGACACTAAATAACTATCGAAGGAGTGAGATGATCCTTTAAATCCATGGAGGCATTCTGCTGAATTGGAATGAGCGTGGTTGTTAGTTTAAGAAAAACTCCTGGATTCTGGCTTTGCCATTTGCTTGATGTTTGATTTGGAGCAATTGTTTAACCTTTTGTAGCTTATGTCTTCTCATCTGTTGAAAGGGAAAATTGGTACCTAAAACCACGGTATTATTTTGAACATTAAATGAGATAATTCATTTAAAAGACCCAGCACAGTGCCCAGTTCCTAATAGACGCCTGATCTACCCTTGACATGCTGAGCATAATAAAACATTTGGGCTGGTTTCGAGGAATATTTAAACAGTTGGCAGCGTCTTGCTGGAAATCCTTTTCTGGTACTGTTATCTTTTTAATAAAACACTGTTAAAATATTGCTATGGTAGTCCTCAGCATCTGCAGTCTGTTGCTCTTGATCTAGAATTATAGAAGGAAGAAAACTCAAGGGATTTGGTGGCAAAATCCACGTCCAGTGAAACAACCTGGATTTTTTTTTTTTTTCCCTCAGCCAAAATGTTGAGATACTGGAAACATTTTGACAGTAACATTCTATCAATTGCTTTACACACACACACACACACACACACACACACTCAGCTTTTTTTTTTTTTTTTTCCTTAGTTTTAAATTAAGGAAGCCAAATTGCCTTCTGAATCGACATGATAATTGTGGTTATATGTAGGATATGATGATGAGTTTTAACTCATAATAAACAGTACCTTTTCTTAATGAGTTACATATTGTTATTAGATGTAAGCCATTTGAAAGGAATTTCTCAATTTACTCAAATGGGGAAAATAGGGCACTCCTTAGTTTTTGCATGAATGATGCACTTAATGGCAGGAGACAATCCTTCAGCTATTCTCATTTGGTCTGAGAGACAGTGTTTAGCTGGTCAGACTTTCTGCAGAGGAACTGTGTGATTGGGGCGGGGGCAGATGTTGCTGGTGGTTGAATAGCTAGAGTTCCAAGTTACCATTGTCTTGGACATAACTTTATTGCGTCTTGTGGGTTAGTTGAGTTAATCTTTCAACTAGCTTCCTACTATTATGGTTGTGTATCTGTTTTTGGCTAGAGGATCTCTCCTCCTCAATCAGTAAATGGTTATTTTTTCGGATCCCCCACCCCGCACATTCAGGAAAACAAATGATGCTTAAGGAATGTGGAGGAGGAGGTAGCGTGGGTAATTCAGGCAAGTTTCGTCAGCACTTACAAGATTCTTGAAATGTTTTTTTCATGTCCTACAGAACTGTATGGAGCTGTTAACATCTGCACATTTGTGTGAGAGGAGTCACATATATTGCTGCCGTATTCAGACTGGGATGTCAGAGCAAGAGAAGGGAAGGAGAAGAGCTGGAGAAGTTGGGGGTGGGAATCACAATTCAGAATAAGAAAGCTCACTCTTGCCTCCTCAGATGGATCATTTTCCTTCGTTAAGCACTATTTGGATTCTTAACAACGTGATGGGTTTGCAAAGCTTCAGGAAAATTCAGAAGAGATAGCTACCTCACTAAAAAGTCACCTTATGGAAACTTTGCAGGCCATCCCCAACATGGTCTGTTCAGCTCCCTGTGTGCATTCTGAGTCTACTGGGCAGGATGCTGTGAGTGCAGGTATCAAGGTCACATTTGTTTTTCTTTAGGAAGAAAGGAGGAAGGGAAGGCAGGCTGGCCAGGTGAGGTAGACATGGGAGCTAATCTGTGTTGGGTCTCACAGGACAGGGGCCTCACATGACAGGGGCCTCACACGTAGAGCCTATATGGTACGTATCGCATCTGACCTGGGTACCATGCCTCCTCATTTCAATTAATTTGGTTTATATGATACAAGATTGCAGATTACACTGCTAGATTTCTCCTCTCTTGTCTACTGAGGACAGTGACCATATCTTGGATAATAGCCACTTTGTGATTATGTTCAATTTCAGTTACTTTGTAAGTGTGGCTTTATTTTTTGTTTGGTTTGCTTTGGTTTGGTTTATAGTAGTGGAAACAGCTCTCTGCACCTCCTCGTTTTCCTAGAATGTATCTAAAGATGGACTTCCCACATTTCTACTTACATCTCACCTTCAGGAGACCAGGTTTGTTCCGTCTGTCTCTTCTTCCTTCCTCGCCACCTGCCAAAACCCCTGCCGCTTCTCCTTTCTTCTATAACGTGCTTTACAACAGAGGTTATGGTATTTCTAGGGATTGCAATCCATGGCAAGCTTCAGTCATACTCAAGTCATATTGTACACACACAGGGTCTCCATAATGATTTGTCATATTTTCCCCCCAATTTAAGATGGAAAGGGGAACAGGGCCTAGACGTTCTTTACTGACACCTCATAAATTTTGACAAAACCAGAAGTCCTTAAAGGTCTGAACAACTATATTGAATGTTCATTTAAGCAGTCGGTATTAATTGTCAGTGTTTACATTTAAAGTTAATTGTTTATTGAAAATATATTGAGGGGTTTCCTTTGGTGAGCTAAACATTTGCCAACATTTTCGTAACTGAGCCCCTATTGAAAATGCACAGGTTATGTATGCTCTTGTCTTCCTCAATAATTTGTGCCATAGTTTTATTTGAAAGAATTATGTGGGAACTTTTCTTAAAGGACCCCTCAGCTGCTCAGGGCACAGATCCTTTGCGTTGTAAACTGCATTTTGGCAGGTGTGTAGCAGATGTTGGAGGAAGTGGGTGAGTAGATTGAGTGGGTGTGGCATCCTTCGCCCTCACATAACTCGTGAGGCAATTTTGGAACAAATTGTTGGAGGGCAAAGTCTCTTGTTTCTTATTCCTTTCTTACCTGTAGTGGCTAGCCCAGTGTTTGACACATAATACGGGTGATGGGTGTCTAGAAGAATACCTTGTAACTCAATTAATGAGAGCTCTGTGGTTCGTGTGGTCCTCTAACCAGTCACGTAGCTGGTATTGATCAAGCTTTTGGTATACGCTACAACTTTTTCTAGCTGCTGGGGATGAGCCTGTGAATAAAGCAGGTGTAATTCCTTGTCCTCATAGAACTTCCCTTCCAGTGTCTGCAGTGGGGGTTGCAGTGGAGGGGAAGAGACAGTAAATGATAAACAAAACACAGGTGAATTCTGTCGAATGTTAGAAGATGATAATTATGAAAAACTTGGGCAGGATAAGGAGGGTCCTTAGGGCTGTTGAGGCAGGAGGTCCCGTTGCAGTTTTAAATAGGGGGGACGAGATGGGCCTCTTTGAGAAGGAACATTGGTGCAGAGATTTGAGAGGTAAGCAGAGGAGCCATGTGACTCTCGGGGCGGGGGGTGGGGGGGAGTTGGCGGGGAGGACAGCAAGGCAGAGAGTGAAAGCCAGAGCGTGGCCTGGGGCAGTTCAGGAATAGGAAGGAGGCCAGTGTGGCTGGGCTGGACCTGAGTGAGGACGGAAGTCCACTGAGAGAGGTGACCCAGATAACTAGAGAGTGCGTGGGAGATCGTGGAGGGCTCCTTAGGCCATTCTGAGGACTTTCCAATTGAGCAGATTGAACACTCATCCTGGAGAACCTCTGCCCAGTACCTTGGGCGCCTGTGCTGTTCTCTGCGAGATGCTGTCACATGAGACGTCTAAGCAGCACCTCAGGCTGAAGGCCTCCGTGTGCCTCATGGATATTGCTGTCTGTATTTTTTTGATTCCAGGCATCATGTGGATATTTATTTTACTATCATTAGCATTCAATCCAATTTGTTTTTTTGTTTTGTTTTTCTTTTGTGTGTGTGTGTGGCGGGAGGAGTTCCCCAGCCTAACCACTGCTCTACCCTGTGTGAGTCGAGGCTGCCTCTTGTTCTGTCTTCTTTGGGTCCTGACTGCTGTCTCTTACCGCCTTTTAATCCCATTTTAGGTACGACATGCCAGCAACAGACATTTGCCGAAGGTAAACTAATAGTCAAAGTGGGGTAATATGGGAAATCTTTGTGTAAATCCCCTGTTTGTCTAGGGGGCATTATTTGTAACTCTTCCTGTAAGCTGCAATTTAGAACCTCCTTACATGGGGTAAGGTCTGTCACATAGGCTTCCCAGTACCCTTGAAATGGGTTCAGCTGGTTGCAAAATTACTTGAGTGTCTGCTAGCGTGTGAGAAGTCAGCTCCGCCCCGCAAGTCATTCCTCCCTTCCTTCAAGGCAGAGACCATCTGAAGTGATCCATGAAAGGAAATAAGGTATCAGTGAAGTATCTGTGTCCTCTGGGACACAATGACCCAGGCCATGGTGTTGACTTCCTGTGTCACACAGTCCTTCCTGTCAGTTTAATGATCTCAGTCATTTCCTTGGACCCACTTGAAATTCCTGACTTTCCTGCTATCGCTGCCCCATCTCCAGTGCACGGAGTTGTGCTTCTTGCCATCATCTCAAAGCGTAAGTGAGTTGTGGTGGCTACACAGTAGAGACGGTTCATTTTAATATAAAAATATTTAGGTGCTGTCTCTGGGAAAGCCTTGGCAGGAAGCGTGGCTTGGGTAGGGGAGTGAGGACGACAGGGTCCTGGCCCTGAAAGAGCACGAAGCCTCACAGGGGTGGTAAAGTTGAAATAATGATGGCTGCCGAGACGGAGAGGCAGGAAAGTAGAGATTAACTGGGAAGCAGTTGCGAGAGGCAGGGATGGTCCACATCAGCACGGGAGGAATTTAAAAGCACCAAAGACTTGGGAGTCTGTGGCATAGCAATCCCTCAAATGCATGCTATCATTGTAGAGGGAAGGAGAGAGCAGAATCAAGAGTGCTGCTGACCTCTCGAGTCTGGGTAACTGGCAGGATGGCTGTGCCTTCCTGGAGCAGAGGATATCAGGAGGAAGAAGGGGTTTTGTGGAAAGGGGACTCGCGCTGAAAAGTTGAGTTCCAGACTCTTACGGGAGCTATTCTGCATACAGTTGGAAATGTAGGATGGTAGCTTGGGTGAGGAGCTGAGATAGAAAGTGAAGTTGAGAACATTAGATTGTACATGGCTACAAAGCATAGACAATTTTGAGAAAAATGGAAAATACTGGATGGTGTTTGAGCAAAGCTCTGAAATTTCATTATAATTATGGGATGGCCTGTGGTGATCATGCATAAATTCCGATTTGAAATTAACTCTCATGTTCTTCCTATTCATTAGACCTTTATTTCTCCTGTGTTTCAAGAGAGCGTTTCTGTTGCTTCGAGTGACCATCAAAGCTATACTCACATCTAACGGTGACACCTTCGCCTTTCCCTTCTGAATATCCTATGTAGACTCTGTGTTTCACCACTAGTTCCTGTTGCTTGTACCCTGTATAGAGCTCCCTCAGTGTGGAATTAGTCGACTCCTCAGTGTCCTTGCTTGAACCAATGTGGTTTCCAGGTAGAGAACAACCTATTGCTTAAGAGCTTGGGCTTTGTGGTCAAAATTGAGTAGGATTTCCTCATCTGCCTCTGTTTACTGGCTTGTTGTGCCTCAGGTTGCTCTCCTGGTTCTCTTGAGTATGAAATGAAGTCACGAAGAGAGTCCCATTCTTGCTGGCCCCCAATTAATGAGTGGTTGGTGATGATAGTGATAATAACATCCATTCTATCTAACCCTCATTAGATTTACCCGACACCTGCTCTCTGTATGTTGCAAACCTGGGTTATGAAGTTGGTTGAAATAAGAAGAAATAAGAGTTTACTGGTTACTAAGCACCCCCCGCGCCCCCCCCCCCCATAGTGCCCATCTTACCATCTCTTGGAAAGACTGATTAGGACACAACACGCTTAGCCTTCTTGGTCATGTTTAGCCATTTTTTTCCGTAGATATGCTCCCAGTCTGGCGTTGACTTCCTCACAGCTGCCTTTCTGTGAAACCTTGTAGAAGTCATGTTGGTTTTCTCATTCACAAAAATGTGAATACAACCAACTATCAGTTACAGTCTGTTTATTCAGAGTGGATTGATTTTGACCTTTTCTCTTCTGCTGCCTCTCTTTTGCCCATCTCGCCGCTAATTAATTTCCACACAAGAGAATCAGCAAGAGCAGTAATAAAACATAAAATTGAAATTGGTTAATGCTGGTTCATGAGGATTTTTGAGAGCACAGAAGGTTGTGTAATTTACTATGAGCTTTGTCTGAGTTTTGATTTATTTATTTATACAATCCTGACTCCTGTTATCATGGATAATAAGAACTGGCAGTTGCATAAAGCAAACATTATCTGATAAAAAAATTTTTAGAAAATTTGGGATAAATTCAGCTTTAAGGTATTAGAATTTTTAATACCATCTTCTCAAAATTCTAAAGAAAATATGACTGAAATATTTTACCTATGCCATCTTTAATATAACCTTTTATGTCTATATTATTATAAAAATATAAAATAGTTATGCTAGTTTTTATTTTCACTTATTTAAAATTTTATCTGTGTGTATTTATTAAATTTTATGAGATGATAATGAATTATAGAAGCTTTTTATAAAGTTGTAGTTTTGTGATAGCCTGTTAGAACCCAGCTGGTTTTTTCCTTTTAGTACATTTTTCTTGGTTGCTAATATTGAAGTTTGACAAGGATAAAGAACTAGATTTTTTTGGGGGGGAGGGATTTCATAAACTTGGTGTGGGGGCATTTGAAGATATTTTGGCTAATCTAAGATAATGAATGTTAATTTTCTTAAAATAACTTTTTAAAATTGAATAAAATTATCTTTTGGGGAAACTTTTCTCTTTCTTTTTCTTTCTTTTTTTTTTGAGAAGGCAGGATGCTCTGTAAAGAGATGAGCTAGCAAAGAGGTCTGACAAATTTGTTTGAATTAAAATTAGGAAGAGTCCTCTTCTATACTCACCCAACTTTTTTCTTTTTTTTATAACAAATAAGAAATATGTCTTCTTATGAGAGAAATGGGAAATGGGAGATGTTGAAGTCTGATTGAGTTCTCTGGATATGAAGAAATAAGGACTCGAGGAGAAAGGGATAAAAGAGAACCTATAAATTGGAATGAAAATATAGTTGTTTGCTTAATCTTTTCTTTATAACACATGCTGAATCCCCCAACACAGGCGAAGGCAGTAAAATAATGAAACAGGACAGTCTCCCTCTGAGAATGCGGTGTTTGCTCTATGAGTGGACACTCACCTTTTCCTTTGTGTGAGAGTGTATCAGCTAAGCTCTGATTCTGAGTGTTGCAGGAAGTAATGGCTGTCGTGTATGAGTGCTTGTGTATGTTCTAGGCATCGTATGTGTGTTTCACATCCATATTTTCTCTTTTAATCTTCAAAGTCACTTACTGAGGCAGTAGTGGACCACTACTAGGACCACCCATATTTTAAGGTGAGGAAATAAAAGTTCAGAGATCAAGGAATTTGCGGAGGTTAGGAGGTGGACCTGGGATTCCAGTCAAGGTTGCTCACATCCAACCCACCCTCTTGGTTACCTTCCTTTACTCTAATGAGTGTGTCCTTATCATATTCTAGGTGGGGAGCACATTACCTTCTTATGATAAAACCATTGAATTTTTGCAGTTGAAAGAAACCTTAAAGAACCACACCTTCATTTTACAGGAAAAAGAGAGAGTGGGAAGGAGGGAGGGAGGAAGGAAGGAGGAATGGACAAAAACACTCGGCCCAAAGTTTTAAAGAGTCTTTAATTCAGCTGAAATATTTACTGAGTACTCACTATGTGCCAAGTAGTGAAGAAGTCAGATACAGCCCATGTCTTCCTGGAACCCTGGTGGCCTTGATGAGTATACTTGGTGGGGGATGATCGGCGGGGATCATTAGTGTAGTGTCATATTATGTAGCAGAGAAGTATATACAGTACAGTACTCCGGGGCACAGGCCTAGAAGTCCACTCCTTGGCTTTGGATCCTGTTCTTTAGCAATGAGACAATGGGCACACGCCTTCATCTTTTTAAGGTTCTGTTCTTTTCACCTGTAAAACAGTAATATTAATAACATCCATTGTACTAGCTTATTGTGAAGATTAAATTAGTTAACACATGTAAAGCATTTAGCAAAGCACCTGGCACTTGGTAAATAAATGCTCAGTAAATACAACTGTTATGAAGATATTTTGACAGTACTAGTAGTGGTGGTGGGATGTCCCCCAAGCAGGGAAGATACATACAAAAATGTCTGTAATAAATAAGGTGTTACCTTATGATAGGGGAAGAAAAGGAGAGCTTTGGGAGAACAGTAGAGCCAGAACTCCTAATTCCCAGTTGGTTCACAGGGCAGAGTCTAATGTAGCAGCGCTATTTTCTTTCTCCCTTTCTTTTTTATTTTCCTTTTTAACTTGATGGATTTCTTTATCTTGTTGTCCTTAATCCTAGCATTTCCAACTTACAGCAGTTTGACAGCAAACATTTATGGAGATCCAGGTCTGTACTAAGCACCCTTTGGAATGCTGGGGTGAAATTATAGGACATTAGCTTTTTACAGGAAGTGTGTACCTCTGTGTATGCATAGAATATACACACATGGACACACACCTGCAAACACGATTGTAATAGATGATGCTAAATTCACTTAACAGATATATGCAAAGTAGAGCCTAAAGAAAGGAGTCATCAACTCCTTCTGGTTTGAATGTGGAGCCGGGGTAATTAGGAAAGGCTTCACAGAGGTGGTGGCATTTGTTCTGTGCTTTAAAGGATCACAAGCTTGTTGTAATCAAAAGACATTTCAGATACAGGGGAGAATGTGAAGCAGAAACGCTAAGGCATGAGCCAGAGTGGCTGGAACTTACATCATGAGAAAGTAACAGAAGTAGACATCTACCTTGTAGGTGGGAGTGGCAGAAAGGGAAGCCACTGTGGGCTTCTTAGTTAGCCAAATCGTATTTTTGGGTTTGAATGTTAATATCACTCTGGGAGTAATGTGGAGGGTAAGTTGAAGAAGGTGAAATTTTCAGTCTGCCAGGTGAGATAGGGTGATGACTGGCTGCAACGCCAATGAGGAAGGAGGAAGGAGGGAAGAGAATAGCAGGCTCTGGAAGTACTCACTAAAGAGAACCACAGGGCTCTAACAATCAGTTGGCTATAGGACCAGGAGGTGTGGGGAGCAGTGGTATTTAGGATTATCTGAAGTTTGATTCAGGCAACTGGTTACCATCAACTAGAATAAGAAATAATCCATCAAGAGAAGACAGTTCACTTTGAAGCGTGATTTCCAGGTTTATTTGGTATATAATGACTGAGATATTCCATCAGGAGCTGGGTCATAGGTTTGTTTCATAGAGGTGTATATATTGGAAATCTTGATTCGAAGTCACTTCCGATAGCCAAAACCTTTGGAGTGACTCGGGAAGAGAATATATATATTGTAAAGAGAGGACAGCCTTGATCCCTGGTAAATACCAAGGAAGCAGAGAGAGTTGGATGTCATTAAAACCAGGGGGCAAAATTTCAGGGAGGGGTGTGGTCTGCAGCGTGAAATGCCACTCTAGAAGGGCCAGGAATTGGGAAGAGTCAAGATGGCCTTTGGATTTGGCCATCTGGAGGGAGGGTAGTTACCAGAAGCCCCTGTCCATTGTTGGGGCTTGTTTGTGGTCAGTTGCAAAGTGGATGGAAGCGATGACCTCTCAAAGCCTGGCAGTGGGAGAATGGAGGGAATGCCATCAACATGGAGGGAGGGTGTTGTCTGTTCTTGGTGGAAGAGACTTGAACATGCATAGGTTCTTGGAAGAAGCTGGTAGGGAGCCAGACAGACTGAAGATAAGAAGAAGGTGGGATGACTGGTAGAGCAAAGCCCTTAGAGGGGGAAGTTTCCTCTTCTGAAACTCAAGATGTAGGTGCAGGTAAGCCGGGGTTCTGAGGAAGGGGTTTGCAGTGATTTATGCCTGATCACCTCACTTTCCTCTCTTAAGAAAGGCATGAGGTTATCAGAATTTGGATTCTGGAGGATTGAGGCCAGTCAAGCGATGTCTCTAAGATGAATGCACCCTTTTTTTTTTTTTTGCCCAATGACTTTCTTGCCTCACCTCGTCTGTCTGGTGTTGTACCCAGCTGGACGTGCTGGGGCACATTCAGTCTGGAAAGACAGACTTACTTCATTTTCTCTCTCCTGTTCAGCTTTTCCTCTTTGGCTTTATCATCCTACACATCTAACCTTGACCTCAGCATGAACTCATGGTTGTTAACCCTCCTTTTGTGTTTCTGGTTCATGACACCTCCCTATTTCTTTTCTCACTGGGTTTATAACCAGTTCACATTCTCTTGTAGCCCTCATTGAAAGTCAGAATCCTCTCTTCCTCATTTGTTTCAGCAGACCTTTTGGAGTACTTCTGTGCCAGACACCACTGGGTCTGGGAGCCCACTAAACTCGAAAGAAAGGGATGCAAAAGAATTTTGAGTTTTTAAATATTGTGAAGGAAACTGATGAAAACGTGGAAGAACCTGCTTGGGATTGGATGGCCAGGGAAGGATTGATGTTGAAACCGAGAAGGTGAAAATGAGCCAATCATTTGTAGAGGGGAAAAGGGAAAAAGTAGTTTTTTTCCTAATATTTATCATATACATAAATACACATTTTATGGACATTCAGTTTCATTGGATGCTATCTGTGAGTAGGTAACTGCTAGGAACTGCTTCTTGTAACACTATTGTGTCTTTCCTGTGGATACTTCTTCGGTTTCTGAAGGCCCAGTAGCAGACCTGTAGCAGATAGATCATCCTTCAGTTTAGGGCAGAGAAGGATTGCGTTTGTTTGTTAAAGGAAATTACTTGGAAATGCAACTGTTACTGAGCACCTGGTAATGTATTCAGCAGGGGGCAGAAGAGAGGAATGGGATAAAAATATATTCCCTCCACTCAATTGCACTGGGTGTTTCTGCCTTTCCTCTCTTTCCCCCTTTCCTCAGCTCAGGTAATTCTGATTCACTAAGCCATGAGGAAAGTGTGCATGTGAATGTGTGTGTGTGTGTGTGTGTGTGTGTGTGTGTGTGTGTGTAGCCACCGTTACTAGTCATCAACGTTATATGGATTAGTTAAATGACTACTGCAATTTTAGTCCTAGAAATTAATACATTTGGGGACCAGTGTAAAGCTCCAGACTTTGAGTGTAGGTGGGTGTCACAGTATCTTTGATATCTTTAGCAAAGGGACAGGATAAGGATTCCAGATTTCTTAGAGGTGAACAGCATAGAGGAAGATACTAATAGAAAGAGAAACCAAGGAGAACAGGGAGACTCTGAACTTAAACCTGGCAGACTTAATAATTTTGCCTCGAGTCAACCTAAGGAGACATATCAAACATTATTTACCAGGGGTAAATCTCTTGTTTTCTTGCATGTCTAAGCTTCTACAACTAAGTTATTGTTTTCAAAGAAGATGAAGGGTATGTGGAATGATTTACAGGCTTCAGGAACTTTCCTGAGATGCCCTGGCCAGTACTTTTGAGAAGGGTAATGTGCTCACTAAGTGCTTGTTTGACCCATTAAAATAGAGATTCCTAGTGTTATCTACTCCCATGCCAGTCAGGGAATGTCAACATTTCCAGTGGACATCTTTGGTAGACTTCTATTGCCCTGTTCCAAAAATTCTACCACTTTGTTTTTTAAAGGAGCGGTAGTGGTCATAGTATCATAGGGATGATTTTGGATCTATGCTAATTTGAGTTACTGTTAGAAGTTAGTAATAATGTGATGAACCTTGAGTGAGAACAACTTCCTTTGTATTTAGACATTTATTACTTTTATGATTAATTTATTTGACAGTGTCAAGAAAGTTGTGTTTTTGAAAATGATCTTATAGATCTCTAGCCAGCAACATTTTTCATTTGTACATGGAATGAATGCTCTTTACAGTTGTCCGTCAATGTTTGGTTTGATTTTCCTCCATTATAATTCTTCATGAGCTCAGAGAAGACATCTCTAGTGCTATATGAAATATAAATGATTCCTAGTAAATGGATGGGAATTTAGACTGTCATCTTAATTTAATAACATGTTTACCCACATTCAAAGTATATATACAGATGAAGCTACATTAAGGACTTATTAACTTGAATTTATTTATGTGTCTAGTTGAGACATAGGAACTTAAGGTGGCGTGTGAATTGTAAAAATGTGTCATTCAAATTGTAGCTATCAAGAATTTTATAGTTCTGTGTTCCCCATTGGTCTTCCTGAGATTAAAAGGTATGTAGGCTTTTAAAGGGTCTTGAAATAAGGGAGGTGAAAATAGACTTACTTAGATGCATTGGAATATACACACGCAGTTATTTCTTTGGTAAAAGGAACTTGAGCTTTTGTCCTTCGGGAATATTTATTAGCTATTCATTAATTAAGGCACCTTCTCGGAATTACTTTATTAATTTAAATAAGGTTATGGGCTTCCGTGAAAAATTGTGTTGTGCAAAATATTAACCGAGGCAGCATCTATTCAGAAATGATGAATGTGAAATTCATACAACTGTACAGAATTTATTTTGATTTCCTTATATTTTCACTATATTAAGCTAAGGAGAAATGTATACTTAAACACATACTTTCAGTTCTCAACTGGTGTGTAAATATTATTATATGTAAAGAATTTGCTAATAGAATTCATAGGCAGTTCAAAGTTATCTTTGGGAACCCTTTTAGCTAACTTAGCTTTTTAGTGGAATTCCTTTATGTGGAGGGTGCTGTTCAAGGAGCATGTGCTTTATAAAGAATTTGATAATTTATTTGGGGATTTTACCCTAACAGTGCTCTGGCAGACTTGTGGATTCCCTCATTGCATGACCCATAGATTTTCCTCCTTTCTGTCTGCTACTGTGTGTGGATATCTTTATTACTAAAATAGCATTCGTTCCTTTATTCAATGAACATTGATGTTAGATACTGTTAGTTAGATCACTGGGATTCTGAGGTGAATAAGACACTTCTTCTATCATTGTGATGCGTTCAGGGGTTTTCATGCGCTACAAACACACATCCTGTAGAGAACCCTACCTCCTGGACGCTCCCCTTTCAGTCTTCTGGAATCTCAGCTTTTTCACTCCTTCAATCCAAAGCTGAACAGTCTTGGTAGGGTTCCAATTAAGACAATGTATATTGTTCCTTAAATTTTTGCATGAATAGTTTTATTCCTAGAAAAAGCTAGGTGTGCTATATTTACCTAAACCGGTTTTAAGGTGCACAGTTATTTTGTGAATCACTCACCAAGAAAAAAAATGGTGCCACTAAGCGCTTTGGCTTAGTGCATTGACTCTATGGTTTTGTAGTACTCGTTCCAGCTTCAGAGATGTTACAAGGAGAAAATATGAGGGAGTTAGAATTGTCTAAATACATGGTTAAAACTGAGACAAAAATATAAGAGAAAGAGGCTTTTCACAGCATGACTATTTGACAGTAACTTGAAAGCTCTGCTTCATTGTGAACCACTGACTTAAGAGATAACCACTCTTCATATTCTGCTGTAGATCCTTTGTATATGTATCCTCCCAGACTTTTACTTACACACAAACACACATCCATCCATTTGCAACTGTCTTAAAATAGTTTTTTTGGTTGTTGTTGTTAAATAGATCTTGTAACTATTCCTGTGACTCGGTATATTTCAAGATCTTTCCATATAAATACACACATTGTTAAGATCTACTGTGTGGTTCTATTAGAATTTGAATTGCCAAATGCCTATTTAGATAATTAAGTTATTTCCAGTCTTCTTCAGTATAAACGCCTTTGTACACTTGATATTGTTTATTTAGGATAATTTCCAAAGAGTGGAGTTGCTTTATTAATAGATATACGTAATTTGGAGACAATGGATACATATTGTCTGTTGTCCTAAAAGAAAATTGGTATCATTTTACAAAAGTGTGCTAGTTGAAGTGTTAGTTTGTACTGTAATCCTATGTTGTCATTTTAAAAAGTGTTGATATGTTCAATGAAAAAGAGTATCTTCTTTTAATTAAAAAAAAAAAAAATACTGGTGAGGTTAAACTCTTTTCCCTATTGGGTTGTAGGTAATTTATATTTCTTTTGTACAACTCCTATTCTACTCTTTTACAACTTTTGTTAGGCTTTCAAATTTTAATTATTGATTTGATGGAGCTCTTTACATATCAAGGATGTCAATCCATTGTTGTCACATTACAGATACTTGTTTCCTGGGTGCCATTTCCCTTTTATTTAGTTTATGGTATTTTTTGTTGTACTCAAGTTTATTAATAAGTGCCATTGTTCATTATGCCTTTCTTATCAAGGTTAGAATCTCTTTCTTAATCCTAAGGTTAAATTAATATGTATATATACTTACATACTTAGTGTATTACCTATATATTTAGTATTTTAAAAACATTTATATTAAAGATTTTATTCATATGGATATAAATGACTTTGGATATATGGTATGAGAAAGGGGTTTACTTTATTTTTTCCAAATTGTTGTCTAGTAATTCCTAAGAAAGTTTGGTGAATTGCTTTATCTTTTCCTAATATTACAAGTCATCTTTATTATATACTGAATTCTTAGGTAAGTGTGTGTCTCTTTTGGAGCTTTATATTTTTCTGCTTCTTTTAAATTTTTATTCTGCCCTAGTGGTTATTTTTGTACGAGTAGCACATTGTTCAAATTATTTTCATTGTGGTGCATTTTAATAAATGCTAGGCTACATTTCCTCATTACACTTCATTTTCAAAGTTTCCTAGCTCTTTTCGATTTCATTTCAGATTGACTTTCACGGCTTCTGTAAAATTCTGGAAAAATTCTGTTGGTATTTTGGTTGGGATTGCATTACATCTAATGACTATAGTACATCCTAATTGGAGACAGAATGGACATCTTGACAATTTAAGTTTTCAAAGAATAATTTAGGGTGTGCCTGGCTGGCTCAGTTGGTGGAACGTGTGACTCCTGATTCAGGGTTGTAAGTTTGAGTTGGGTGTAGGGATGACTTAAAAATAAAATCTTAAAAGAAAATAGTTTAATGCAGACTATTTAAGGGCCTCCCATGTGTAAGATCCTTGCTTAGACACTGGAGATTAAGAGTTGAAAAGATATGGACCTTCATCATTTGTCCCGACCAACTTTTATAATTGTAGAAAGATTTTAAGTAGGTTGTATAGTGTAGGTATATTATAAGATGATATTGTCAAATTCTCGTATTAGGAATACTGCTCTAGAAGCAAGGAGGAGGGCCCTTTGTGCGAGGGACTGGAGGTAGAGAAAACCCTTCAGAGGCTCGTAAATTCTGAAAGCTAGGCCAGAGGGGAACTAAGGGTGGATCCTAAAAGTATTTAGGAGTGGAATTGATAGGATACCGGGAATGGATTGGACATGGAAGGAGGATGGTGTGGAGGGAGGAGTCTGAGGACAGGATTGTGGTGTTTGGGGCTTGGTCAGGGGCAGGAAAAGTGATGCTGTGCCAGAGGTTGATAGACAGGAGGAGGCACAGATTTCCTAAGGCAGTTGTTAGATTTGGTTCTAAATACAGCTGTCCAGGCATCCGGAAGCAAGCTAGATGACTTGTCTGGTTCTCAGGAGGGAATCCTTCGCCTGGAGATAGGGCTGGTGGGATTTGTTACAGTAGCTGAGAAGGCCTGCATCAGAGACCAGAAGAGAGGAAGCCAATTCAGAAGAGGAGGAGGCAAGGTGGAGAGGAGGGGCCAGAGGCCAGAAACACTCAGGAAAACTAGCCAACTAGAAGAATGTTACCACAGAAGAAAAGGAATAAGAAGCAGCCCAACAGATCAAATGGTGCTAAGAACCCAAGTAAGATAAAGATTGAACCGTATTTTGGATGAATCACTGGAGTTTGTACCTTTTGTTGGGGGGTTTGGTTGGCATGGTGTCAATGGAAGTCCTATTGAAAAGGATAAGAGGGTATAAATAGGGGTTGTTATTTCTATCACTGAAGAAACTTCGAAATCTCTTTTAAGGAGAATAAAGAATATGATTGCTTTGCTCTACTTGTACCTCCAGATCTGTGTTTTTAAATGGAAAATGTCTGTATTTGTCCCCTGTTGTAGTAGGTTCTCAGCAGTGTACTAATTTGTGGGACTCAGTTGATATATGGTAGGAGATGAACTGTTATGCTCCCCGCCATTACAGAGAATTTTGCTGTGTGGCAGGGGGTGTTAGACAAATGAGTGATTATATAGTTATTTATAATGGTCGCAGTTAGCCCTGTAAAGATCTGTTAGATGATACAGGAGAGTTACAATACAGGGGACTGGGGAGGAACCAGGGATGACTTCCTTGAGTAAGTGAATTTGAGCTGAGATGGCTTTCCCAGGCTGATAGGCCCTGAGGTGAGGTGAGGCTTGCAACCGATGATAAGACCAGTGAGATGTGAGATGAGATAGGAGAGGCCAGCAGAGACTAAACCTGTCTAGTTATAGGTCACTTTTTTTTTAAGCTTTTTAAATTTATTTGAGAGAGAGAGAGAGATTGAACATGAGCCCCGGGGGAGGGGCAGAGGGAGAGGGAGAAGAAGGCTCCCCACGGAGCAGAGAGCCAGGTACAGGACTCTGATTCCAGGACCTTGGGATCGTGACCTGAGCGGAAGGCAGCCACTTAACTGACTGAGCCACCCAGGTGCCCTAGTTGTAGGTCACTTGAAGGGTTTGGGATTTTATCCTGAGAGTGATGATAGACCATTGAAACACTTTAAAGAGGGGAGTAACTTGATCCGATCATTGTAATGTAAACTTCTTGAGGGCAGTGGTTTTCTTTTGTGTCTTTTCTCTGTGTCTTAAACAGTACCTGGGACTTTGTAGATGGCTCAGGTAGTTTTGAATGAATGCTTTTATTTTGGCGAGTGAATACTTCTGTGTTTAACAAGATCATCCCACCTGTTGTGGGATAAATGGATTGTGGTGTAGGGGGAAAGGGTTTTGCCAGGCTAGATTCTGAGAAAGTCTAAGGGAGCCTTGGTGGTCCTTGAGGGTGCTCATTGCGATGGAGAAGCACATTTAGGAGGAAGAATAATTTGATGGTGACCCGTGTACAAGAGGAAGACATTCAGGATGTTTTATGTAAGAACAACAGAGTCTTGCAGGGATATCTCTAAATAAACTATGATTTAACTTAACCCGCCTTTTTCCAAATGATTCTCCCTGCTGTGTTTTGGTTTTGGTTTTTAACATTACCATGAATCTCTAGATTCCCTCCTTGCTCAAGGTTTAATTTTTTTTTTTTTTTTTAAAGATTTTATTTATTTGACAGAGATCACAAGTAGGCAGAGAGGCAGGCAGAGAGCAAGGAAGGGAAGCAGGCTCCCTGCTGAGCAGAGAGCCTGATGTGGGACTCCATCCCAGGACCCTGGGATCATGACCTGAGCCGAAGACAGAGGCTTTAACCCACTGAGCCACCCAGGCGCCCTGCTCAAGGTTTAATTTTATTTACTGCCAAGCTCTGTGAATTTGACATAGACTATAAAAATGTCTCCTGAATCTTCTTGCCTACATTCTTAAGAGTCAGTTCCATGCTGGATGCCTGTATTATTTCCAGCCTAGACTATCGCAAACCAGAACCCCTGCTCTCTTGCCTTTCTTTCCCTATTTATTCTCTGCTCCATATATACCCATAATATAAGACAGAAATGAGCGTATCACTCAACTACCTAAAAACTCTGTGGTTTCTTAATGCCTATCATGTGTAAACTAACAGTACTGACTGTTTTCTTTAAGAGCATGTTCGATTAAATTCAACAAATAGTCATTTGAGCTCCTACTTCTTCCTTGTCTGAGATTCAGCCACAGGTGCAAGCATACATTGTGTACCTTCATTATTTTCTGCCTTGAGTCACTAGCTCTTACCTGGATGTTGGTACCTGAGGTGCTGGCTGTGTATACCGTCCCCTACAGCAGCTCCACAGCCTTCTTAATAGCCCTTAACACTGGCAAATAAGGCAGATATTACTGGAGGAAAATTGTCCATACTGAAAGATTGTGAAGTGTTTGGGTCACTTATTATTTAATGATTTTTCCCACTTTCTGGAATAATCTGCGGTTTGGCAACAGGGTGTTCTACAGGTACATGTGATCAGTTTATAGACCCCTGGTGATACCTATGTCTTTCGCTGCTCCTTACATAAGCAGGAGTTACTTTTCTGTGCATTTGGGTGATTTGGTTTTTCCTTAAGTATTTTTATCACTGCCATGTGGCAAACATTTGCTGGCTGCCTGTGCCAGGGGGTTCAAACTCTTCTCAAACAGGAGACTCCTTTTTTTTTTTTTTTTTTTTTTTTTTTTCCCCTAAAGGAAATCTTAAATAGAACACTAGTGCATAAAGCACATAGATGTGGAATGGTGCTGGTTGAAGTGGAGTAGCTAAACCCTGGGCTGCCTGATACCCACGTGGTGGGCCTTTAGGAAGTGGTTCTTAGACTTGGCAGCAGGAGTCACAAGAGCAAAGGTGGTGACAGCTGTGGGACAGATGACAATTTCAACTAACATGTAGAGGTAGAAATTTCTCGAAGCTGACACTGTGGTTAGGGAGACACTCAGAACTAAGAGAAATACGTCAAGCACTAGCTAGATAAAAATACTCAAGAGGAAGGGAAGGGAAAATCCCATTGTTGTCCCCATAAGCACATGACCCAAGCATTATTGAAACCATTTTTTTCTAGAAATAGTGGTAGATTAGTATGGATTCACTTCATTCTTTTGCCCATCTCCCATCTTAACCCAAGTTCATGCTCTTTAAAGGCATGAAGTTGGTCTTTAGGCTATCCCCTTGGATTCCAGGTTAGCTGCTGATCCAGCCGCTGACTGGCTCTTCACAGGACTGAGATCTTGGCCTTACTAATTTCCTGTCTTCCACTTTTTTCAGAGCTGAGAGCTCCCTTGTCTTAGTCATTGGATTTCAAGCCATTGTTTTTTCTATCCCTTAACCACCAAATGAAATCCTCTGCAGAAACACAATTTATAAATCAAGCAAAGGATCTGAGTGGGACTGAAGGTGTTTAGGGTGGAGCCAGTGCTTCATCCTTCCTCATCCCTGCTCTTTCAGTCTGCGTTGTTAGCTCCAGGGACTTCTGCCACGGAGCCATGATTCTAGTATGGCGCCGTGGTTCTGCAAACACAGAAGCACTCCAGGGCCGAGTTCCCTAATAGGGTAGCCACCAGCCACAGCTGTGTAACTGTGTAGTCTTGGCTGTTGAACTCTTGAGTGTGGCTAATGTGACTGAGGAACTAAATTTTAAATTTTTCTTAACTTTAATTAAAATTTACATGGTTGGGACGCCTGGGTGGCTCAGTTGGTTAAGCGGCTGCCTTCAGCTCGGGTGATGATCCCAGCGTCCTGGGATTGAGTCCCACGTAGGGCTCCTTGCTCGGCGAGGAGCCTGCTTCTCCCTCTGCCTCTGCCTGCCTCTCTGTCTGCCTGTGCTCACTCTATCTGACAAACAAATAAATAAAATCTTTAAAAAAAAAAAATTTACATGGTCACAGGTGGTCAGTACAGTAATATTGGAAGATAAAGTTCTAGTATGATGCTTACTCTCAATTTAACATTTATAGAATGTGTCTTTATTTCAGTTTCCTAGATCATGTATAAAAGAACATTGGTTTTAGATGATCTTGAACTCTAAGAAGGCCTGGAATAGGTTCTGGCTTGTAATCTTGCACAGATTGTCCAACCTCCCTAGGCCTCAGTTCCTTTTTATAAGATGGGCAAATCTGTAATACCTTTTCATAGATTTAAAACGAGACAAAGCCTGCAGAGATTTTGGTGCAGTGCCCAATGCCAGATTCTAGGTGACTTATCCTAATAAGTTGGTTTTTGTGTGTGTATTTTCTTGCTTGTAAAAATAAAACATTCTTATTGTAGAACATTTGAATAAATGAGAAAATAGCAAGAAATTTAAAATAATGTGTAATCCCACCATCCATAGACAAGCAGCAGAAACTCTTGTGGAATGTAGGAAAAAATAGTGTTTTGGGTTCATAATATGCTTTTCTCTTCATTTTGAATGTGCATATGTATGATTGCACAATTACTGTCAAAAAGGGAGCTTTTGGTGACTGTGGGTTATATGTATATAAATTGCCTTACATAGCCTTTTTAAAAATATTATATAAAAGGCTTTTAGAGAATATGTTGTGATTACTGAAAGGCTGGTGAATTCAATAATTTACTGGTGTCTTTTTAGATTTATCTTTGGTGATTTAGTGTTTTTAGAATATAGAAATTCTTTTTAGAATTGTTTTAGGATGATAGAACAAAGATGGAGATGATTTTAAGTTAAATTTATCATCTCTCTTGAAAGTTCTGGAGTCTCAAGGTTATGACTATAGACATCCCTTATGACATAGCAATCCATATTCATTTAAAATACTAAATGCACCAAACAGCTTCTGTGTATCAGGCACTGTGTAGAGTGCTGAGAATATAAAAACAAGTAAGATGTCTTCAGTATCCTTGAATAAATTATGATCTAGGTGGAGAGACTGACTTGGTTTTAAATACAGTGTGGTCAGTGCTCTAAGAGGGATCTAGACAGGGTAGTAAGGGAAGATGGGCCTGTCTGGATCAGCGGAGGGTTCTTTGGCTGAAGTGACACACAAAAGAAGTTTTAAAGGAACAATGGACTTAACCAGGCAGCAGTGGAGTGTAGAATATTCTAAGGAAGGTAAAGGATGTGGTGTGAGGGATGCCTGATTGACCCACAAGAATTTAAAGCTGCGTTAGTTCAATATGGAGTTCAGAGTTCAGAGGTGGGGATGGGGGTGGAAGTGAGGAGTTAAGATGAGTCTGGAGCAGTTAAAGGAATCAGATGGGTCCCACAGGTCTTCTAATGCCCCATTAAGACACATGGACTTTATGCTTAACATTACAAAAGGTATTTGAAGATTACTAAGAAGAGGAGTTAAGGAGGAGTAAGATCTCTGATCACATCTGTGACATATGTGGTGAAATGACTATGTGATTTGGAGAATGGACCAGAGATGAATAGTACAGGGCAAGAAGACCATTCATTGGGCTGTTGATTAGACCCCGTGAGAGATGATGGATGGGGAGGAGTTGAATCCCTCCTTCCAGTCTGTGGAAGGGATTAGCCCTCTGGATGTTTGGAGAGTAGAACTTGGGAGGGGTGGGAGGTCTAGAGGAATGGGTATAGATCATCCACACAAGGACCATTTGGAGACCATCAGCACACCAATGAAATCACTAAGAAAAAGGTATAGAGTGAAAATTTGAAGAGGAACTATGCAGGAATGTTGGGGGAGGTATCAGTGGTTATCAGAAAGGTGGAGAAAGGTGAGCCATAAAAGAAACTGAGAAGGAGCAGCTGGGATGGCCTGAGAAAAACAAGGAGAGCGTTGGAATTGTGGAATCTTGGGGACGACAATGTTTCAAAAGGGAGGGAGTGGTGAACCAGTGTCAGATGTTACAAAGGTGCCAGGTAAAGTACCCAGTGTTTGTTGGTTAAGAATGAAGAGATCATTGAAGAGTTTCAGTGGGAGTTAGGAGGCTACCTTAATGTTACCTTCCAGTATTATTTTAGTCTGAGTTCTTTGGTTTCACGTGAAAACTAACTCAAACTAGTTTTTAGGCAAAGGAGGGATAGATGGACTGGAAACTGTAGATGCTTTGGAAGATCACGCTGAAGGAATTTTAGAGATGCCACTAGCCCCAAAGATCTAGGAGAATGATGAATTTTACCTAGCACTATCAGGATACTCTCATGCCATTTCTCATCATTTCTTTCTGCCTGTTAGTTGCCACCTTTTTCATGAAATTACCTGCTTTCTCAAAATGGAGGACAGTAGAGAGTGCAGTTTTTGACCTCTGGACTGGGATTGTTTTTCTTCCTTCAAATCTATAGGTAAAAATGTTTTGGAGAATGATTGACATTGCCCATCTTGGATGAGTTTCTGTGCCTGAGCCAGCTGCTGGTCTCTTCATACAAGGTCATGAAAGAACATGGTGACTCCCATGGTAGTTACGAGATTAGTAGTTATGGCAGGTCCCAGTATGGGGAGGGAAACTTTCTAGGCAGACAGTCTTGTAGGTGTCCACTGGAAGTACTTGAAGAATGGGAAATGAGGAGGAAGTGAAAGTGAGTGTAGAGTACTCTCTTTAACCTGGGCTAAGAAAGTGAGTAACTAAATAGGGACAAGTGGACATTGGTAGGATTATTTCATAACCAGATCACTGGTAGAGATTTAGTAATGAGGATTAAAGGTGTATTTGAAAACAAGAGGTAGATGTTAATTGTCATGTTTGTGGGTAAAGATTTCTATGCAAACACGTTCTTATGGACATAGATATTTATGTGAACAGAGGAAGTCTGGTTATGATCACCAATTTCAAAATAATTGTGTGGTCCCTTTATTGTCAGATTTATGTTCTCTGGGTAGTCTTCTTTGCATTTGAAATGAACATAAGCTGTATCTGTAGAAAGAAACCAGAGAATATTAGAGTTTGTGAAAGATCCCCGAGGTCATATAATCTAAGATGCTTAATTTTATGGGTACGAAAAATAGACCCCAAAGAAGTGAAGTGAAGTAATCGCAGATATATCGGTGCCTATCGGAAGGAGAGGGTCTGCTTCTTCCTTGGGTCTCTGATTAGATAGTGAGGAAGTCTTTCCTAAAACTTCTTCCATAGACCTCCCTTCATGACCCCTTGTCCAGAATTGGAGCACAGCCCTCATTTCTGATTTATTGCTGATAAAGGGGAATGGGACAACCTGAGCAAAATCAGGACTTTTCCAGCAAGAAAGAAAGGAAGAAGGGATGTTCAGCAGGAACTCAATAGTATCTGTGATGTAAGCTAAGCTCATGAGCTTATATTGTATTCTGTGGACAATAGACACTCCCTCCCGAAGATTTTAAATGATGAAAAAGTTAAGGTCATATTTGTGTTTCAGGGGGGAAAAAACAGTCATCATCAAACACCTGTGATAAGACGTGAGGTAACAGATCATTCTTCCACTTAACCATGTAAAACCGTGTAAGTTGATCACAAAGTCGAACTAAATTTCAGGTCCCCAGCATTTTCCCATGTTACCTACATTCGATTTTCTAATTATATATTTATATGCTGTTGATGGTTGTGTGTTTATCTTTTAAATGAAACATTTGAAGAAATGCCATCAAGTAGTTTTCCCTGGTTGGGGTGATTGGGTATACAACATGCACGTACATATAGAAACACAACTATTGTCCACATAGGCTGCGGTAAATGCTAAAATAAAGGCCCAGCAAGCATGATGTGGTTGGTGCCTGGGGCACCTGGGAAGAGCTGTAAGAGGGTCTGTAATGGGCAGTGAAGAATGGGGTAGATGGGGCAGATCCTTCTAGATGAAGGAAACAACAGCACAAAAAGGGAGGCAGAAAAGCCAGGGAGTGTCCAGGTGCCCTGTACAGATAGAGCATAGACGTTGGGGGGAAGGCATTGGAAATAAAGCCATGAATGGATCACAAAGAGGCAGGCACAAGAGAATGGAGATCACACATATTGGTGCCTGACGTGAGTACACACTGTGTCAGGGTCCTGAGGAGGCAGAGAGGATTGTAACCCTATTCTTAGGAGGAACTCATTCTCCAGATAACTTGCCTGAGGACCCACTGCTAAGGGCTGAGTCTATGTTTGAAACCAAGTCTGTCCTAACTGGGAAATTCATCTACTATTCCAAATAGTCATCCATTGTCTCATTCCATCAGGTGTAAAATGTTAGCATTTGACTTTTATTCTCAGGTGTTATTCAAGGGTTCCAAGCAGGAATGAACTTTCCAGAAGGGCTCAGCAGGGAAATGAGATGGCAGCATTGTGGAGGCTGGGTGAACACCATGCCGGTCTGCAGACGGTCTCTTACAGTGTCTCACACGCAGACAGTGGAGTCACTAAGTGATTCTGTTGTCAGGTCTGTGTTTGCTGTGTTTTGCATAGAAGTAAAAAATTCTGTACCTAGTTCTGTGCCTCCCAAACTGTCTTCTCCTTCCCGGTGGTAGTACTTGAGTTCCTCTTGGGCTTACTCCGCTTTATTGAACTTCTCGCTCCTATAGCTGGTGCTCGCTCACTCCAGTCAGGCTAACTCTGGCCGAACTGCTAATGCGCCAAGAGGTTTCTCAATCCATAACATCTCCTTGGACACAGCTAATTCTTCTATTATAATTGCCATGATGAACGCGGAGAAAAAAAGATGTTCTGTCTACCAGACCTGAACTTCCTATTTACCCGAATCATCTCTAGAATAGTATGTAAACAAGGCAAATACAGAATGCCTCGTCTTCCTACCTTAAAAACACATCTGGAACTGTTTGAACTCACTAAAAGTAAAATAAGTGCTATGGTAGATTATGCCATACCTCTTTTTTTTTTTACCTAAAAAAAGAAAAAAGGAAATGGAAAACATACCACTTCTAGAAGGCCTTGACACTGAATTGGATATTGAAATGGTATCAGTAATGTATTTATATATGCCACATTTTCTTCCATGTTTCAGCCATCTTTGGGACATATGTGTTGGATATTTGCCAGGTGAGTTGAAATGTTACCCCATAGGGGAGATCTTTATTTAGAAGTGGTGAGCATCCTTACGGTAGAAGTAAAGTCAGTCCTTTCGATTATATATACCTTCCTGCTCTGATAGAGACTTGTTTTCTTTCTTTTTTTTTCTTTTTTTATCATTTTGTGTCAATCTTTCAATAAATGTCAGCATTCCCTTGCAGGGGCTAAAAATAGAAACTATGTCTAAGAACAGTATAATTTTCAGAAACTTAAAAAATTGCATAAGAAATATTCTAACTTAATATTGGTTTTACTGTGTCCTCTAATTTGAAGTGGAGTGAAATACTTCAGTGGTTGAATCATAGCTCTTTTGCTGTTTGCTATAAAAGTTTCAAGAATATATATTTCAAAATGTTTTTTTTTAAGTAATCCAAAACAAATGCAACAGAACTCAGCATACTTGAAACATATTTTCTGAATTTATCTTAAATCTCTCTACTCCAGAGAGTATGTGTGTGTGTGTGTGCGTGCACGGGTTAGGCCTGGCTGGTTACTTCACCATTGGTCCCCATCCTGGATTGATTGCACTGAATAACATAGAATGAGTTACATATGGTCCCACTTTGTCTAAGTTTGTAGGACCTCTGGGTTGGAGCTCCATTTGATCAGAGTGGAGCTAACCGTCACAGAAATCTGGCTAAAGTCAAAATCCCAAGTATATACATAGTATACGTATATTCCAGTTAGGATGGATATATTCCAGTTAGGATGGATATATTCCTGTTACAAGCAGCGGTGCGTTTGTTTTTTTGTTTTGTTTTCTTTTGTTTTTTGTTTTTGCTATTTATTGGCTTAGTGGTTATTGTTCTTCAAGTATCGGTGTCATTTGAAGAATCTTAACAATATCACTCATCTACCTTTTATTGTTGTTGTTGTTACTATTATTAAGTCCATCTCGAGTTTGGAGAGGAAGCCCTGTTGTCAGTTTTATCATTCGTTTCCTTTCCTCTTAGCTTCGGCAAACAGAGTAAAGACACACAGGGATTAAGATTTGTTTTCCAGGTTAGGTTTTGCCCAGGAGGTACATGGAGGTAAGTATGATATAGTAGCTGTGCCCGCTAAGGGTCTGCTTTTTGGGGTAGACGAAGCCATCCCGAGTAACTTTCTCTGCACGTAGGCTGTTTTCTCCCTGTGTTGATCTTCTCTCTCTCCTCTTTGCCTTCCATTGCTTTATTTATTTATTTTTTCGTTATTCCCACTACCCCTTCCCCCTCCTGCTCTTCCTCTCTCTGTCTGTGCGACCACGTGCTTCAAATCTGTGTATCTGGACTGCCTTCTCTCACAGTTCAGCGTGAGTGTTAGCAGAATGAAAACCAGATGGACCAGCAGTTCCCACTGTTATCTCCCAGCCGACTTTGGCAAGCCTCCCTCGATCCCTCCTTCCTTGGCATGACAGAAATATTTGCCTTTATTTAGGGAGACTTGTATTTGCTGCCGTACCTCTTCCCTCAGCTGCAACATAAGCGAAAGCTATTTATTCCCTTGTTGCTGAGGTTGGTTGAGGTGAGTAGACTGTGCAGTGATTTTAACCGTTGAAAAAGCGGTTTTAAACCTGCCTAACTTCTGTGTTTTCCTAGAGTAAGTGATTTACTGATTCTGGGTGTTAAATGCTCTGGAATTGCAGTATGAAGATGAGTTATGAACAGGAAGAAAAAGGTAGAAATGCTCTCCATGGAGTGTTTTCACCATCATTTCACTCAGAACACGTATTTACTGAAGGACAGTCGCTCCTCAGCCAGCAGTCGAGATTAAGAACTGGAGACCCGGCTGCTAGGTTATCGAAGTGCTGTTCTTAGAATGATGATTATATTTTCATTCTTTTCTCACATTTTCCCTAGTACGGTATATTTCAACTGGAAAATGTTATGTTCTCTTGCTACCCAAGTCTTAACGAATCGGCTCTGAATAAAGGTGTGAGCTGGGTTTGGAATTGCCATAGTAGTAATTTGGATTTTTCATTTTCAAAGAACAGACTTTTAAGTAATTTTTGAGAATTTCTGCCTTTGGTTATCATAAGGTTTTAAAAGACTCTTTCTTGATCAGTAGACTGTGTTACATTTTAAACAGTCCAAGTGGGAACCATCTGCATCTGAGACTGTAAGAGGCACCTCAGACATTTTGGGGGGCTTGTGTGCGCACGTGCGCACAGGCACACGGTGTTAGTAGATAATTGGATCTGAAGGAACAAATGAAACCCACTTTTTTTTTTTAAACTGGAGATCTGTCGCTTTGATAAACAAATTTGACTGACCAAAAAAAAAAAAAAAAAAAAGCTCGAAATTTCAAAGGAAAAATAAAAATATACTTAGTAGAAAACAGTCCTGAAGCTCAAATGCTCATTATTGGGTAATCAGGAAGTTTCTCCATATCTGTCCCACATGCATGAAAAAATACAGGGAGAGACTGTCTCCAGTTTTTCTTAGTTGTCAGTTTGGGGGTTGTTCCATTCTTACTCTGTGTGGGATTATTAATCGAAGTATTGGTCTCATGTTTTCTAAAATGGTGGTTCATAAACTCACAGATTCTGAGTAAATTAGTTTACCTTCGTTGTGTAGAAGACCACATTCCTTTAGTGGCGATTTTTCAAGCAGGGCAGAGAAGCATTGATGTGAGCACTGTCTCTGGGAGACCTAATCTGCTTCATCTACTAGGCCAGAAATGGAGCGTGGAAAAGGAATGGCAGGTGTTACGGAAAAATCATTGCAAAATGCTGGCTCCTACAAGTATCTCACCTGCCTAACAGACTTCAGATTTGTGTCGTTTCTGAGCTAAAGGGTTTATTACCATTCTACTTCCCCATCTATTTTTTTAGCTCTTGCTAATGTTGGCTTCAGCTTCCAGTGAAGTTGTGCTCTTGCATATAACACTACCAAGGTAGCATCTGCCCAAGCCAGAAATAACAATAGGATGTAAAATAACCCAGTTACAAATGAGGTCCTGCCATCTGTGCTACACCTTCTTAAGTGGGGTTTGGATGATAAAGTCCTGATTTAAACTTCAGTAGATAAGCCTACTTTATTGATAGGAGATGTCGGATTTCTTCTGTTCACTTGTAAAAAAGAGGAGCCCCACTTAAAAACAAAACAAAACAAAAAAAAAACAAGAAAAAAAACCACGAAGGTGCTTAAGGAGTAAAATAACCTGTTCATGGTGGCGTCCTCCAGATCGGACTGAGAAGCACTCCACGATGCCAGACTCACCTGTGGATGTGAAGACCCCATCCAGGCTGACTCCTCCCACCATGCCACCTCCCCCCACAACTCAAGGAGCTCCAAGAACCAGTTCATTTACGCCGACGACTTGTGAGTAGGCATTTCTGCATTTCCTGTTTGCATTTTAAAGTCTAAATTTTTTTTCCTGCATATGAAAATTAAGGGAAAATAAGATCCAGCAACAATGTGTTCCACAGACATGAAGCACCCCTCCCCGCCACCAAATTGTTTAATTGGCAGTGAGCAGGTAATAAGCCTGTGCAGACGTATAGCATCTTCAGTATAGTTTGTATGACCGCCAATATTTGCCTGCCTTTCCATTTTTGCTTCAGAGTTGTAGTCTGCTTTGATTTCTGCAGTGAAGAATACAGCATTCATTGGGTCTATGACTCCATTTGTTATCATTGTAACTTTTAGTTCGACTCAACGTGTAGCTCCTTATTTTAGTTTGTACGTTTGGACTTGGAACATGTTAATATCCTACAGTTATTTCCAGGTTGCTTCTGATCTTCTAATGCTACTTTCTTCTGTTATTTACAAATAATATTGAAATCTAGCAGTCTTAAGTTAGAAGGGGTATGGCTCTAGGCAACAATCACATATGGAAAACTTTCTGAAATAAGGAGCATCTTTCTTTTCTCGAACCCGCCAGACTTTTATTAAATCTTTACTTACTTCCAGCTTGACTCAGGCCTTGTGTTCTCAATCAGTGGTGTGTGTTGCTTTCTGGGTTGTCCCAGGAAGAGACAGAACATTCTGACCAGAGAGTAACTTCTCTTTCTTTCCTGTATATTCCAGTAGGGATAGTGGATAGCTTTGTTTTCAGTCAGTCTCAGAATCCTGGTCAAAAGTGTCATAAAGGATTTGTGAAACTAATAAACGCTATCTGTTGCAGATAATACTATTTACAGACCACGTGCCGTGAAGTCTATATGAATGAAAAATAACGAACAGGCAAAAACAGATAGATCCGTGGGATTATAAGGGATTGGCAAAATACACAGCCCAGGCTGTTTAGGCAGCGTCGCACTGTCATTTAAAAGACCTTTCCAAACGTGGAAGGAACAGGAGGCTGCGCCGGTGCCAACTTGTTACCCTGTCATCTTGTATTTGGTTTGTTGTTACCCAAAGCCACAGGGATAGGCATATGTCTCCCGTGAGAGGTCCTAGTGAGCAATCATTCCGTGACAGGGTGCTTTGGTGCTCATTTGGGACAAGGGACCATTTCATTATCTTGAAACTTTTAAGAAGAATAAAGTACTTAAGACATCTTCTAACCACAGTTGGAGATAATCTGTCAACATTCTATTACAAAGATGGGTTTGATAAAGATGAGTTTGTTGAATTAATAGATTTAATACAATAAAATCAGCATTGTTTTCAGTGAGGAATGTGCCAAATTTTCCAGTCTTGTTCTTATGAGTGATCTTGTTGTTCAAATAAATTTTATCAGAAATGAAGTTATCAAATTACCACCCACCCATGCTATTAGTTGGAATGAGATGTCCCTTTTCAATTTCTTGAAATAACTCTTTGATAATTACCATATCCATTTGGCTTCTTATGCAAAATTTGCATTTTCCCTGAAGAAGTGGTTAAGAAATATGAGGGGGAGAAAATAGCCTTCTAATTGGGTGGTATAAGGTTAAAGCTTGAAAGTCCTATTTCTATAAACACAGCTGTCAGTTGTGTGTACAAAACATGATTAAAAATGTTCAGTGATAAATTTAGTCTCCACCAAATGTACACTTTCTCTGGGGGAACAGTTTAGAAAGGAATGGTCCCGTTATACTGATGTAAGCCTGTGACAAAAGGCTGACATCCCACCACTATTTGTTCTGTGTTTAAAACATTTCAGGTGGTTGGCATATGTGCACATGGGAGGCAGGGCTGTCCCTGTGTTACAGCCAACTCCCATTTATTACCAGCTTCCGTGTAGAATACCCTCACGCAGGGTGAGGACTTAGGCTCATTTAGTTACAGAGGACCCGAACCTGTGGTCATCCAGTGAAGTCAGAGCATTTTACAGCAAACCCCCAACAGTTGTTAAATTACACAGTCCACTAGATTTAAAGGGAATGAAGCTTGGTTATAATTTCCTTGTGCATATTCCCTGTAAATTTATTTATTTTTTTTCTTTCTGATTTTGTGCTCTCGACAGTAACTAATGGCACGAGCCATTCACCCACAGCCTTGAATGGCGCCCCCTCGCCGCCCAATGGCTTTAGCAATGGGCCTTCCTCCTCTTCCTCTTCTTCTCTGGCTAATCAACAGCTGCCCCCAGCCTGTGGCGCCAGGCAGCTCAGTAAGCTGAAACGGTTCCTTACTACCCTGCAGCAGTTTGGCAATGACATTTCTCCAGAGATAGGAGAGAGAGTCCGCACCCTCGTACTAGGACTGGTGGTAAGCAAATGGAAATGAGCCCAATTTTCTGGGGAAAGGGGTAGTGTGTGTGGGAGATTCACAATATGGACTCCCAGCTGTTTTGTTCTAATATACTCCACACCTGGAGATTGCATGTTTAAGTCTGAGAGTTCTGTAGTAACAGGGTTCTCAAGCGAGCATTATGTATGGACCTCCCCACTTTGGTTTCTTGTACTACTTGACCAATAAAGATAAGGTTCTACAAATTTATTATTTTCTTAGTCGTGTGTGTGTGTGTGTGTGTGTGTGTGTAGTGTGTATAAAATTCCATAGGTATAACCTCTTGGCATGACTAGGGGCTTTCTGCAATGACAAAATGTTCTTATTACATTAATGATTTACTTAATCTAATTGGCTGCTCATTTTGACATAATTGCTTTGAGAGATTTTTTTTTTTTTTTTTTTATCAGTCTAGATAAGCAAGGATTTACAACCAGGAATACATTGTTCTTCTACATGTTTTCATTTTTGAGGCTAATAACATTTTTTAAAATTTTGATTGCAGTAAAATATACATAATATAAAACTGACCTTTTTAACCATTTCTAAGTGGATGGTTTAGTGGCATTAAGTACATTCACAATGTCGTGTAACCATCACCACCATCTGTCTTCAGAACTTTTTCATCACTTCAAACTGAATCTCTGTACCCATTAAACAATAATACCCCACTTTCCCCTCTCCCAACCTCTGCTAACCACTAATTGTTTAAAAAAAAAAAACCAGTTCTTTGTTATAGGTAGAATTACTTAAGCCATTAGTTTGAAAACAGAAGTATTGATTTTATTTTTTTTAAAGGCTTTATATATTTGTACGATAGAGAGAGAGCAGGAGAGCACAGACAGGGGGAGCAGCAGAGGGAGAGGGAGAAGCAGGTCCCCCGCTGTGCAGGGAGCCCGATGTGGGGTTTCATCCCAAGACCCTGACCTGGGATCATGACCTGAGCTGAAGGTAGTTGCTCAACCAACTGAGCCACCCAGGTGCCCAGAAGTACTGCTTTTAGCACAAGTCCATGTTCTATACATTATCACACTGGAAATTAGAACATATATCATTTGGGGGGGGTCCTAAATCACTTTTATACATGCTGTGATTTTCTGTATAAGTAGAGGATTTTTACTTAGGAAGGCAATTTTTCCATAGCAAATCGAGTCATGGGGAAGCTGTGAGTCACATATTTAGCCCTTATGGCGGAACTCAAATTCAGGTGACAGGCGCCAGTTTCCTTTCTCTTGAAATAGATCATTCATTTTTATGATGTGGATGTATCATGGGCAAACCCATACTGGTTGGTTGTTTTTGTTTTTTGTTTTTTGTTTTTTCCGAAGAAGCCCCAGAATTAAAGCCCGAGTTAGAGTCTAGTGCGGTAGACATGCTTCAAATCATAATAACTCACATTGGACAGAGATTTTGCAACTCACCTTTTTAACTCTTACCTCCTTCTACTCTGCACTCCTAAGAACAAAAAGCTTTTGCATTTCCCACAATCTGCCAGCTCCACCTTGCTCTCCTCCAGGACTGGAAGGTGATCGCCACAGAACTGTGTCAGCACGTTGCAATTAGTTTTGTCAATCACTTACCTTTTCCTTTTTATTCATTCTTGAGTTTTACATAATGGGTTTTGCAACTCACAAATAAATTAAACCTAAGAGCCACAGAATAAGTTCAAAGCAGTGATTGTGTTACATAAATGGTGAATATGTTCTATGTAACAAAAAAATGTTTTTTTGAAAACTGCTTTATAAATTTGATGTGGTCTCTAACAGTGGTTTCCATAACTTCAGTTACAGAAAAACTTGGTAACTTTAAGTTGATTTCCCACATGTTAAAAATGGCATACTTTTGAGTATAATACTTTTTTATAAAGATATGCATTTATCTAAAAACCTTAGGAAGATAAGTTAGGGGAAGACATTAATCAATAGTGCTTTGCATGTAATAGGCAGGCAGTGAAAATTTGCTAAGCGAGTGAATAGAGAATGGGTCTTTAAAAAATTTTTTTTTTTAAAGATTTTATTTATTTATTTGAGAGAGAGAGAGATCACAAGTAGGCAGAGAGGCAGGCAGAGAGAGAGGAAGGGAAGCAGGCTCCCTGCTGAGCAGAGAGCCCGATGTGGGACTCGATCCCAGGACCCTGAGATCACGACCTGAGCCGAAGGCAGCGGCTTAACCCACTGAGCCACCCAGGCACCCTCTTTTTAAAATTTTGTTATTTGAATATAGTTGACACAATATTACATTGGTTTTAGGTGTACAACATAGTGATTCAACTTCTCTATATGTTATGCTCTGCTCGCCCCAAGTGTAGCTGACATCTACTACCATATAATACTATTACAATAATATTGACTATATTCCCATAAGCTGCACCTTTTATTCCTATGACTTCTTCATTCCCTAACTAGAAACCTGTATCTTCCAACCCCTCTTCACCCAGTTTGCCCATTCCTCCCACTCCCCCCCCACACCCTTCCTTTTTGGCAACCAGCCGTTTGTTAATAGAGAACAGATTTGTTTTTTCTTTTTTTGAGCATTTGACTGAAAACTTTTATGCGTGCCATTTTATTTAATCTTGGGACTTGGCGTAGTGATTTTATACACATTTTACATGTGGGGAAACTGAGGTTTACAGAGGTAAAATATACAGCGCTGTACCCAGCTGTGGTGACAGGCCTGTGACTTAAACTCGGGTAATCATTCATAATGAATCACATTCTGCTACTATTTAGATGGAGTTAGGGAAACTTAGTAGAAACAGGTTTAATGCACTAAACAACAGGCGTGGCTTTAGGAAATAAGCCATTGAGACAAAATTAAAAAAGAAAAAAAAAAAAAAAAGACTCTCCCCGATCACTGTTGTTACACATAGGAAGTTAGTGTTGATTCATAGTTTCATGTGAAGCTGTTTTGAGTTCAGAAGTATAAACTTAGAATTTGGTGTCCCCACACTTTGTCATAAAAAGAAAAGGAACTGCTCAAAAAAGTGGGCGGAACAATATCCTGAAGGAGTTACGTCACTAGTACCCCAGTGTCCTCAGACTTGAGGGTAATTGAGGTGTTGAGGAAGCTGAGACACAGTTTACATTTGTGATTCTGCACAGAGACTGGGGAAGATGAACCGAAATATGGTTAATTTACCCAACACTTTTACAGGAAGTTGGTTGTCCATTGAGCAGATGCTTTTCCCTCCCCACCAAAACATATGCACTGCAGGATAAAAGCCCTGAGTAATTGGGGCTGATCTGGGATAGGTAGGAGTTGGTTCAGGTCATTTTGTGCAGTCTCATTTAGGTTGAGCAGTACATCTTGCCTGTAGGATAAACGGAATATTTTTGATAACTGGGGAACATTTTCACCCTCTGTAAGACTCAAGGCCTCAGAGAACTGGCCAACCTTTTCCTGGGCTTTACTATTCAGCACGCCACTCAGCTTAGCTGCTCATCCTGACCCAGGATGCCTTGGTAGACAAAGCCTGTGAGATGGAAAGACAGAAGAGCACTCCTATCAGCAGTAACACAGATGTGACACGTGGGATGAATTGAGATTCGGACACTTGCCTTCGGCCTTTAAGTGATTGGGTGTTGTGCTTTTAAATCTACCCGAGTATGTTTGGTTTCCATAAAGGTCATAGAAGTTTCTTCATAATGGCAGAGACTTCTCTGACAATTAAACTATGCTACAGTCCCTGCACATTAGTCTCCAAGTACCACATTTAATGGGTTGCGTTATCTGATGCTGTTTTTGGAGGTGGGTGATGACTGCATAATATGCGATCTTTTTTACAAGATCAAAAGGTTGTCTGTTGAACGCACGGCTTCCTGCATGTGTGTCTGCTGGTTAGTACACTGTGTTGTAACAATATTAGTAATTTATTAGCTTCAATGTTTTTACTATTTACCAAGAGACAAATGTATTTATACTACATATTTTCTCCTGCAGAACTCTACTTTGACAATTGAAGAATTTCATTCCAAACTGCAAGAAGCTACTAACTTCCCACTGCGACCTTTTGTCATCCCATTTCTGAAGGTATCGCACAGCTCACTGGGCTGGAAAGTATTTCAGACCATATTGTTGTTAGGTCACAACAGTGTTTCTTCTTAGGAGGGGGGGGTCAGAACATTTAAGGGCACTTTGACTTAGTTTAAGGATGGAAGCTCTCTGAATAGGTATCTTTTTATGATCATTTCTGTAGTACTTCTAAAAATGTAATAGAGTGTTTTTTGAATAGTTAAGTTTGGAGAAGAGGCGAGAAACCTTTGAATAAAGGTTTTGCTTGATTTTTTTTGGTCATTCGAGTTCTACTTCACATTTTGCCCGTCTTTAAAATGAAAAGAAGATTGGTTGTGCTCTTTGGTTTTTCAGAGCTTTTTATACTTCTTGTTTCATTTTTGCAAAGACCTAAAGGAATAGAAGGAATAGAACCTTCTTTTGGCCAGTAAAGGAATTGGGAATAAGTGATAAATCCAGGGTGTGCCCACCTAAGTGTTGTTCGAGCTGTGGAGTTAGAAATGATTTTTAATTCTCAGCATTGAGTTTTCCACCTCCTCTGAGAGCCCTTCAAAAAAGCAACTGGAAAACAAGCAAGAGAAAGAAGGGACATTTTTATTCAATGTAACAGGTGGTTAATTCACTGATGGATACTAAAACAATGGGTACTTCTGACAGAAGAGCAAATTACCGGGGTGCCTAGGCTCAGCTTGGTAAGCATCTAACTCTTGATACCCACCCAGGTTATGATCTCAGAGTTGTGCAATCAAGCCCCCTGTCAGGC